>NC_141680.1:8599381-9199381 GCF_028749965.1 Puma concolor | reverse complement strand
ATGCGGGTTTGCGCGCATGCACACACACATTTATGATTCAACAAAAATCCAAGCTGCTCCAAACACCCGAGACAACGTGTTTGCCCAAATAAATATATTATTATGCAATACGCCAGGAAGGATAACGACCAAGAAGATGTAGTTTTCCTTAGCGTTGTTGTTTCTCGGAGGAGTTTCTCAAGAAAGATACAGGTCTCTGCAACTTACACCAAGCGGCCAACCCTCATCTACTGCACTATGTACCATGTTGTCAAGTGCTTTGCACACTTCTGTGTACACACCCCTCAACGTGCCGTAAAACATCGGATTCTGCAGTTCTGTCATAAAGGCAGGATCTCAGGTTCTGCATTCCTTATAAGCTCCCCGGGGACACTGTTGCTGCTGGTCTACGGACCACACTTGGCGCAGCAAGTTCGCGGCCGTGGGTTAGGTGGGGCTGGGCCCATTCTTGCTTTGACTACTCATTACTTTGGCAACAAAACTCTCCGATCGTGAAGGCAGCCATGTTCAAACAAGAATGCTTCCGGAGGTGCTCAAGGAACACGAATGTGTGTGTATGCCTGTGCAGGAAGAGCCAAGACTTTGTTAACATGGTCAACTTGTGACATGCACGGGATCTAAGCCATCTGTGTGTACAATTCGACTTGTTTCTTCTACCCCATTTGAAGCAAACAGAGCCAGGCCCTGGCAACACCGTGCAACTGATGAGCTTTTCCTACAGCGTGTCCAGCTTCTGCTTTTGGTGGCCTATTTTGGAAAATTAAGGCCCCTCCCCGACGTCATGGGGCTCAGCGTCTCCTGCGGCTACTTCCTGCTCATTGCTCAACATTGGGATTGAATCTGTTACCAGTCAGTTGCATTCACTCCAATACCCACTTTTTGGTGGGAGATAACAGGCTTGACTCATGGCAGTGCTGCTAAAGGGCAGGTTCGTCTGCAGGTGCTGGGGACCCTGAGCACGCGTGGGGGACGAATACGTTGATTGGCCTTGTGGTTAGCATCTGTCCTGGCATGTCCCCTCCACACCCTTTCTCTGGTCTTTCCCCTCTGGTTCCTGCCAAATCACGAGTGGGAGCTGCCTTGCTGTTCCCCTCTCCCGAGGTCATCTTTTCTCCCATCCCAGATGTAGTTCGTGTGTCCCAGGAACTGCACGTACTGTAGCTAGCTCTGGATAACACTTTTGTCACTTCTTTTATGCCCTGAAAAGAGTACCATAAACTTTCATATGATTTGTACCTTTTGTGGAAAGATATGATGAAACGATATTTAACGTTTATTTTCAAAAGGAAACACTAAAAACATTCACAATATGGGGCTTAGGTAAATTTAAAATTTGTTTTTGAAAAATTTTGTACTCTCACACCCTTCTTAAAGTTGATGTCTTAAAAAGAAGTATATGTTTAAGAAGTTTTGAAGGACTAATTTTTATGTACTGTCAATATTGATACTTAAAAGTAAACTTGTCATATCATTCTTTGTAACATATCCAGTTACGTGCCGTAATGAATAATACCCACATCACCCATGAAAAACTTTTTTTTAATGTTTCTTTATTTTTGAGAGAGACAGAGACAGAGTACAAGGGGGGAGGGGCAGAGAGAGGGAGACACAGAATCTGAAGCAGGCTCCAGGCTCTGAGCCATCAGCACAGAGCCCGATGCGGGCAAGGCTTGAACTCACAAACTTGTGAGATCATGACCTGAGCTGAAGTCAGATGCTTAACTGATTGAGCCACCCAGGCACCCCGCACCATTACCCATTTAAAAATAAATGAACAAGCTTATCTTAATGGTCAGAAATTATACCTCAGTTCTTTGAGCTCATTCCCATTCCAATTCCCTCCCTAGAGAAATGCATTTTATTTATTTTTTACAAGTTTATTTACTTATTCTGACAGAGACAGAGAGAGAGAGAGAATCCCAAGCAAGCTCCGTGCCATCAGTACACAGCATGATGTGGGGCTCAGTCCCACGAACCATGAGATCATGACCTGAGCCGAGATCAAGAGTCAGACACTCAACTTACTGAGCCACCCAGGCACCCCTGGAAATGCATTTTAATGTGATGTGCAGTTAGGCTTGAAAATCTCCCACTGATGACCCTCTTGTACTTCTCTGCCAAAATTTGTATAGAAATCAAACAAAAATAAAATATAAACAAAATAAAAATGTGTATATAAATGAAATTTAACAATTTGTAAATTCTTTGTAACTCCATCACATAAGACTCCGAGCATAAAAATGTCAAACATAAATTTACTTTACTTTATTTTATTTTATTTTATTTTAATTTAATTTTATTTTATTTTAGTATTAAACTCCCAAAGCAACACTTTATTGGCAATGCACCTCTCGGTGAGATGGATGGGAGATGATTTACTTATTTTACTATTAGTACACAGATCACTGTTAAACTGAGCTGAGTTTCAGTGTTATTTCTGTGCCAATGTCTCCTTTTTATTGATGCTGGTGTTGAGAAACTTTGTTCATACAAATTAGATAGGACTGGAAGGAGAATCTTTATATCAGTGCTACTCAACTTATTTTATTTTATTTTTTAAGTTTTTAAAGTTTTATTTACTTATTTCAAGAGCGACAGAGAGTGAGCAGGGGAGGGGCAGAGAGAGAGAGAGAGAGAGAGGCTCTGGCAGTGCGGAGCCTGATGCTGGGCTTGAACTCATGACCCACGAGATCATGACTTGAGCAGAAACCAAGAGTTGGTCACTTAATCGACTGAGCCACGCAGGCGCCCATATTTTTTAAATTTTTTGATGTTTATTTATTTATTTCTTTTAAAAAAATTTTTTAACGTTTTTTTAAATTTATTTTTGAGACAAGGAGAGACAGAGCATGAACAGGGGAGGGTCAGAGAGAGGGAGACACAGAATCTGAAACAGGCTCCAGGCTCTGAGCTGTCAGCCCAGAGCCCGACGCGGGGCTCGAACTCACGGACCGCGAGATCATGACCTGAACCGAAGTCGGCCGCTTAACCGACTGAGCCACCCAGGTGTCCCTTTTTTCTTTTTTTTTTTTAATTTTTTTGGATGTTTATTTATTTTGAGAGAGAGCAGGGGAGGGGCAGAGAGGGAGGAAGGGAGAGAGAATTCCAAGCAGGTTTCATGCTGTCAGCGTAGAGCCCGATCTCAAACCCCCAAATCATGAGAACATGACCTGAGCTGAAATCAGGAGTCCGACGCTTAACCGACTGAACCACCCAGGCCCCCCTCAGTGTTACTCAATTTAAAATGTAACTCCTTCTAGGGGCGCCTGGGTGGCGCAGTCGGTTAAGCGTCCGACTTCAGCCAGGTCACGATCTCGCGGTCCGTGAGTTCGAGCCCCGCGTCAGGCTCTGGGCTGATGGCTCGGAGCCTGGAGCCTGTTTCCCATTCTGTGTCTCCCTCTCTCTCTGCCCCTCCCCCGTTCATGCTCTGTCTCTCTCTGTCCCAAAAATAAAATAAACATTGAAAAAAAAAATTAAAAAAAAAAAAATGTAACTCCTTCTGAGTGATATGCCCCCCCAAACCCAAGATCATCTATCATCAAAACCTGTTTGATGAATGGACACCTGTGTAGGTCTTCCTTTAATTTTGGAGGAAACGAACTAAAAACCGCGAGGTTGGCAAAATAACTCGTTGCCTAATTATTGGAGTGATTCACTTTCTGGACCATCGCCAAGTGTTTGGGCTGTCCCTCTGTTTGGCTCCCCAGAATGTTTCACACTTGAGGCCAACACACTGTTGAGAATAGGAAGGGTCTTGGTGGAAGGGTGAGGGGATCAGGAGGACCCCTTGAACTTGCTCCCCTCAAGGCAGATCCCTTGTAGGAATGAATATGTACTGAAGCAAAGGCAGGAGAGTGATGCTGTGAAACCATCTGAGGCCGACACGCCCCTTGGAAAATGTTCCAGTGCCTCCAGTAGGCTTGCCTAACAGTCCAGAAGTCTCCACCGGGTTGCACAGAGTTTCTGTGCTGTACCCAGCAGACACTTCGGTGTTTCCTGAGAACCACTCTCAGAGCCATGGTAGACTCACAGTGGCCTTGTCCCCTGCCATCACCTGCGGGCTCTCTTAGACACCCCCTTCCCCACCCCCCCCCCCAAAAAAAACAGTGCAGCACCCAATAAATTATTTAAACCTCCAGGATGTGTGTCTCAGAAACCAACGAATCTAATTTTTTCCCCTTAAGCCTAGTTATTTAAAAATAGTTGTCACCTTTCCAGAAGCCTCGGCCGTTTTCTGTAAGCACCGATGACCTCATCCAATGTTGTGGCTAACTCGCAGCCACATATAATTAAGTTCTGTCTTGCCGTGTTTCTGCTGCAAGATGATGCGAGGCTTCCCTTCCTGCTACGCTGCCGTGGGAGGAGGACGCCGGGAGAAAATACCGCCGTGTGTGGCTCACAAACCTTCCACCGTCAGCCCTGTCTTGTTCTGTAAGAAGGCCCATGCGCTCTTCTGCGGGGCAAGGCGGGGGCTGTCCCTTCCCCTGTGCTCCTACTCAATTTGCCTAACAACCTGTAAAGGCAGTAGCATCATCCCCCCTTCATGGATAAGGAAATCGAGTCTCAGAGAGGTTATGACTCGGTCATTGTCTTGCACCGGTGGAGGGCAAACCCAAGACTACCAGCTCGGTCTGTCTTGTTACTGAGGCTGTGTGTCCTCACCCACGCGCCCGGGGCCACCTTAGACAGAAAACACCTCCTTAGCTGCGGCGGGTACCCCGGGTGGGGGTGTGGGAAGCTGTGTTGGCAGATGACTGTGGTCTTCAGAAACGCCTAGCAGATGTGAGCCTAGAGCGGCGCTCCCCAAGGCCGGACGCGAAAGGCCCAAAGCCGTCCCAGCCGCTGAAGTTCAGCAGCGCGCTTGCGCCCCAGGTAGAGCGTGGGGAGTGGGCGGTGGGACCCACAGCGCCCATCACACTGTTCCTGGGGGAACAGCCGCTGCGGCGGTGGGGCGTTTGCAGAATTGCAGCGATGACAGACGGAGTGTCCTCGGAACACTGGGGACTTTGAAAGGTAGGGGGGACGAGGGGGAGAGGACCCTGTTTCGTGGGCAGCTATGAGTCAGACCTCTTGTCCCTGGGGGTGGGGAGGTGGCCTGAGGTTGCCTGCAGGTGATAACACAGGTCATTGTCTTTTCTCTTTGTCTTTTAATTGACAAGCCACAGGTTGTTCTGAATGAAGTAGGAAGTAATACAGTGTGGAGTTTATGGTTTTCACTTTGGACTCAAATGATTTCTAAGGAAGGAGAGACTATATAGGTTTATGTGTATATATATACACCTATACATATACATATATATACACATACATACACACCTGTATATACAGGTGTGTATGTATGTGTATATATATGTATATGTATATGTATATATATACATAGGTGCATATGTACATATATGTACATATATGTGTATATGTATATAGGTGTATACATATACATATACATACATACAGGTATGTACATATAGGTGTATACGTATATATATGTACATATATATACACACATACGTATGTGTACTTATACACACAGAGACAGAGACAGAGAGAGATAGAGAGACAAGGGAGAACATATAGGCATATATTCCCAGCAGATACGTGTAAGCAGGCTCCAGGTATTTATGTAAATGAGAAGACATTAGAATATCTTGGGGCATGGTGAAATTTGCTTTTTTTTTTTAATGTTTATTTTTGAGAAAGAGAGAGAGAGAGACAGCATGTACGTGGGGGAGGGGCAGAGAGAGAGGGAGACACAGAACCGAAGCAGGCTCCAGGCTCCGAGCTGTCCGCACCGAGCCCGACGCGGGGCTGGAGCCCACGGACCCGCGAGATCATGACCCGAGCCGAAGTCGGACGCTTAACCGACTGAACCAGCCAGGCGCCTCTGCTTTTGTGTTTTTGTTTTTAATCTCGAAGACTCTTCCGCAGAGAAACTTGGAGCTGTGCTGGGCTCACCCAGAAGTACTGTGTGTGGAAGCAGAAATGAAGCTCCGAGGTGAATGCTCACAGGCCTCCGGGGTGTGGGGGAGTCATCGAGGGATGCTGGCGATGCGTCTCCCAGGCCCGGGGAGGGAGATACAAGAGAGATACAAAAATTCCTCCTGGTCCTAAAAACAACGACAACAACAACAACAACAAGTTAATTTAAATTCGAAATATAAGTAACTATTTTAAAAATCTCACTCACAGGCAGGAGAAAGGACACCTTGTTTATAATGTCGATTATGTCAGTTTAGAAATACCCATCGCAAGCAAAAGAAATCAGGAGGCAGAGTATCTCCTTTGCCTGTAGACGCCCCCTGATTGTATTTTACACCTGAAACTAAGATAACCCTGTATGTTCATTATACGTCAATAAAAAAAAAAATCCCTAAGATTAAAGTAAGGTATTACTGCTCAGATCCAAGTAGACTCCTTTGCAATAAAGTTTGTAGGGATTCCCAGGCCCCACCCTAGACTTACTGAATCCGATCCCCTTGGGATGAGAGCCTGAAGGCTGCCTTTTAAAAGCTCTCTGGGCAATTCTGATGTGTCATGCTCTGTACTTGGGAATGTTCTAGCAGAGCAAAGATGGCTGTGCATTGTGACTCAGATGAGCTAATTATTGGCCTATGAAGAGCACTTGGTATTTTTATGAGCATTCTAGAGAAGTGTGGGGTGGGGAGGGGGACGATGTTGATTCCCGGCAAGCTTGAATTCTGTTTGCATTTGCTCGTGTCTGTAACATTCTGGCTTTCCATTCCAACATCTCCACACCCTACCTGGCCTGATCCCTCAAAGATCACTCAACGTCCACTTGTGAACAAAGATGTCTGCTCTGTGCTCCTGTCTCTTTTTTGGGGCCGTGGTGAGCCAGGCTAGGTCAGAAGGCTCTTTTTATTTTATTTATTTATTCAAAAAAAATTTTTTTTTAACATTTATTTATTTTTGAGACAGAGAGAGACAGAGCATGAATGGGGGAGGAGCAGAGAGGGAGACACAGAATCGGAAGCAGGCTCCAGCCTATGGGCCATCAGCCCAGAGCCCGACACGGGGCTCGAACTCACGGACCGTGAGATCGTGACCTGAGCTGAAGTCGGACGCTCAACCGACTGAGCCACCCAGGCGCCCCCAGAAGGCCCTTTTTAATCTAGTTATAGAGCAAACATGGAGCAAGTCCCAGACGATGTGCCTCAGTTTCCATTCTAGTCTGGTCCTGTCATCACTGAAGGCATCCAAAGGCATCCAAAGCCCCCAGAGTCACCTCTAAGCCAAAAGGGCTCCACATTTATGGTTTATATATAGTTCCCTCCACCCTCCTGGTTGGTAGACTTTCCACTCTCTGTCTCCTCCTTAGTTTGGGAGTCTCATCTTGGTTGCTGCAAGTGACAGAGGGGCTATGGAAGTCGGAAGACGATTCCGATGCTTTTTCTACCCAAGCACGGACACTAGTCGGAGTCTTTTCAGCTTTTCAATATCTCAAACAGATTGCCTCCCATCTCCATTATTCAACTTATTTGGACACTGATTTGTCTTCCAGTCGCTCCTATTTAAAATCATCATGGCCTTCTGGATAATTCTCAGGAAACTCTCCCTGAAGGATTTGGCAATGAGTGGCCAGAACATCGGGGCCACCGATGAGGTGGTTCCCAGCTTGGGTTGTAGGCTCTTTGGGAAACAGAGATATCTAACTACCTTGAATAATGAGGGCGGCAGGAAGGAGAGGCAGGTAGAAATAAGAAATCTCACGGAAATGGGAAAATGTTTGCAAACTGGAGAGTCGCTGAGGATACGGTAGGGCCTCAATGACAGGACTGTGTTGTTCCTCCCTGGCAGTCCAAATGTATGAACCTCAGCCAGAATTTCGCAACATCAAACATGCCGACTCAAATACTCTCTGCGTGACTCAAAACCAAACTTTCCAAGAGAGAGGCTCTGCCTTGACTGGGTTTGGTGCTAGGCTACCTCAGTCTTCTGGCCAGACTACAGATGGGCTACCTTTGAGCTAGGTGCCCACTTGTGGTCCAATCAGCTGTGGCCAGGGAGAGTGCTGGATGGGAGTAGAGAGCCCATCATAGGAACCATGGCCACTGTCATAGGTTGGGTTCCGTAGAAGCCGACCCTGAGGATTAGTGTGAAAGTGACTTATTCAGAAAGTGTTCCCCTGGAAAAGTAGTAGAGAAATGAGGAAGTGAGATCTAGACATCTAGACGGGAAGTCAGGAGAGGAGGGGTACAATATCTAGCCAAGTCCCCAGGAAGGGGAGTTTGGTTCAGTGCCTCAGGGGGAGCTCTGGAGATAGGGTATGTCCCACCTCAGAGTCGTCCCAGTCAGGGCAAGGCAACTGGGACATTCATCCCCGTGAACTCATTAGTCTTGGGTAACGGTTGGCCTGAGGCACAAACTCCTAGACATTTCTAGTGTTTCTTCTGCAGGGAAGGTAGCTGCTGGCAGCCAGAAGGCAGTCCTTCTTCAGGGAGATGTAAAGCCCAGTGTTGCGAGTGACAGCACTCTGACAGGCTGTGCTCACGAAACGGTCAAAGCATCTGACGGACTGTGGACTGTAGCACTGACATCATCTGCTACAGCCAGCTGAAGAATGTGCTAGAGAGGCTCTCTTCACCAGAGTGCTGTGGTCGTGGCTGACGCCATAAGCTGACTAAAGTCTTCCCCACATTGCCTGACTGTGACGACGACCCAACGAGCCGGGAGCTTAGGTTCGGGTCATAAAACGTGCAGTCATGTGTCTAGGGCCTGTGTCTACCGTATGGCACCTGCAGAAATGGCCAACCGAGGCCAACATACATCAAAGGCCGACACACAGCAGACAAGGTCACGTTCACCAGACTCTGGCTCTTTTCAGTGTAGGAAGAAGGGAGGAACTCTTTTCAACCAAGTCAACAAAGAGAAATTAACTTCCTTATTAATCACCGAGAAATACCACTTCAAATACCTGATACAAACACAGCACGTCTGTCTATAGAGCCGGCTCCATTTTTATTTCCGCAAACTCTCCTCAGTTTGAGGAGCGGCAGTATTCTGTATCACCTAGAAGCTAAGCTTTCGGGATTCCCTGGCTGACTGTGCGTTCCCTCTTTTGGGGACTCTCTCCACACTGGAGCCCGCACCATCCGGGCTTTCCCGTGTCCCATCGGATGGTAATCTCTTTAGAGATACGAACAGGGACCCACTCACGGGGATACAAATATTCAACCGTTGGCTCTCAGGGTAAAGTGTATTCTTATACACACATACACACAACTTTATTGTATCCTTGAATGATATAAAGGATGTATAGCTCACAATTTACAAATGATAGTGATATACGATACTCTGTGTTGTAAGTTCCATAGCGCCAACTGATTTTCACAGAGTGCTTTCCACTGATTTTTCGCTAAACTCTTCTGTCTCTGGGCAGCCTACGGCTGCGGTTGATGAACGAGGAAGCTCCAACCTGAATGTCGGTCGGCATCTTCATTTATGTGAACAGGTAAGACAAACACGGGGATGTGTGTTGGAACTTCACTCAACGACAAGAGTGACGTCAAAAATGGTTCTGGGGACCACGGCTGGAAGAACATCAGCCCCGTCCCCAAAGGGCTCACAGTCTCACGGGAGAGACGATATGTAAAAGCATGTGACAAGGCGACAATGACTCTGATGGAAACACAAGGAAAGAGAGCCCTGTGGGAGCCCTGTGGGAGCCTGTCCCACTGGATCAGGAGGCCACCCCAAAATGGGACACTCGGTGCGGCATGTAGCTTCTAGAATCACAGCTCGTCACCTGCTACACAAGGGAGTAGAAGATGGTGTTTCAACTTGGCAGGGTCTATGTGTCTTCGGCTCTCCCCAGGTACTCCACTCCCCACAGGGCGTGCCCTGCAAATTTCACGCTATGACAACGTCTATTCGGTTGAAAAAGCTTAGGGTGATACACACCCCTACCTACAAATAGCTTGGTAACGTAAGCAAAACACAACAGCGGCCGCTGATATCGCCTTCCTGCGGTTGTAAACGATGAAATTCTCAAGGAATGCGTCCCACACTCACGTGGCCCGACCAGTGCCTTGTGAAGCCCTTTTCTGTAAGTGTGAGTGCTATGTTCTGCGCCTCGAGTCAACGTGGATCTCCTATCCAGTTCACAGGTTGACGGTGCACCTTCCACAAGTACCCATAGTCAGCCCAGCGCTCAAGGAAAATAAAGGCAAGCCGTTGACAGGGGCGGTGCGAGTTTGAAAAAAATGTTGCAAATCTGTGTCTCCGTCCTTCCTGAGAACGAATGGCGGGGGACGCAGGTCAAGATTTACACTGCTCTGTAATTTTAGACTGCACTTCAGGACTTACCTTATCCTAGGACTTCGGCTCTCACGTTTTTTACAACGCGATACTTCCGATTTCCCCACATAAATAGCCATTAGATGGACTAATGGAATGAAAAGAATTTAGAAAGAGCAGGCGGGTTAAAGAGACAGCCGGATATAAAGGTAATATATATTCTCTTTTATTTTCCTGAGTGCAAATGTTGTTTTTACGTTTTTCACATTTAAATTCAGGTTAGTTAACATACCGTGTAGGATGGGTTTCAGGAGTAGAACCAGGGATTTATCACTCACATGTAACACCCAGTACTCATCCAACAGGTGCCCGCCTAATGCCCATCCCCCATTTAGCCCCTCCCCCACCCAACACCCCTCCAGCGGCCCTCAGTTTGTTCTCCGTACTTAAGAGTCTCTTCCGGTTTGCCTCCTCCTGTGTTTTGATTTTTCCTTCCCTTCCCCTGCGTTCATCTGTTTTGTTTCTTAAATTCCACAAATGAGTGGAATCATATATTTGTCTATTTAATTTTCCTAAATATTCTCACTCCCACACACTCACACCCCCATACACCTCTTTCACTTCCTTACTCTCTCTCTCCCTCTCTGTGGGTCCTTCTTCCATCTTTTTTTCCATGTGCCACCCTTTGGCTTCTCTTCCCCACCCCCACCCCCCCACCCCTGCACTCCTAGACAGTATACTCAGATGGGGAACTGCCTTCAAGCCTCAACTGACTTAGAACCTTTCACTGAATACACAGATAAACCAGGTATTTTTCAACTGCTTTGGAGAAGGTCTGCAATTAGCTAGACATGGGCATGGATTTTTCTTTCTCTCACTGAAGCGTATTTTGGGGACACATTTAATGTTAAGCCAGTGTTGCCCAAACTGTGTTCCGTGGAACAGTTAGTGTTCTTGGAGATGATAACAAGCGTTCTGAGTTGACCAATCGCCTCTTTAATGGTCCGGGGAACACACTTTGGGAAACACCCATCTCATGCAGTAAGACTTTTCTTTTTTCTGTGCTAAAGGGCTGAGGAAAGGAGCCCTCAGATTCCATCCCAGCCTCCAAGGGCTGCCCCTCTGGGGACGGAAGCGGCGGTCTGTGATGGGGGTCCCTGCTTACTTTCTCACTCCCGCTCATGTTTGACAAGCTTCCCACCCCGTCTCCTGCTCTGCCCTCCAGGATGAACAGAAGCTTGTCCACGGCCCCCTCGTGATCTTCGACTTTGAAAGGGTCTCATAAAGCAGCCGTGGCCCGGCACTAGCTTTCTAAGCCTGTTCTCTTGTGGTTCCGTTGGCCTTTGTGCTGACAAGCAAGCATCTTCCGCAAAGACTCTGATCCCAGAACCTTGAGGAGGTTGTGTTTAAGCTCTCTTGGACCAGCCATTGAATCCTGATCTGTGGGCCACTCGCCCTCCCTTCTAGATGGTGTCAAAATTATTTAGACTGCCTTATTAAAGGTGTTATCCTATAAAAGATGGCTTTAAAGCCTCCGAACAGGGGACCCCGTGCCTGCCTTACCTGTTGTTACAGAAAGCGACTCCCCAGGTCTTCAGCAGGTATGGATGTGTGCTGGGCTGCAGTACCTTCCTCACAGGGGTGTGTTGATGAGTTGAAGGTCAATGTAGCATCTACCGAGTCTACGGCCTGCAGGCCAGAATTCTGAGAATTAATACAAAATGCACACTATTCGTGAGACAAGGTAATTTCAAAAAAGGTAGCTCGGGGTAAAATGTGTGTTAGGCAAGAAATAGAAAGAGTCGCTGGTAAGGAACATAGGAGGACAGGAGAGGGTTGGGGAGCCCTGGTGCCCTGGTGGGGTCTGGGGGCCCAGACTCGTCCTGTTTAGTTCTGTGGCTGGGCTGATGAGCAGCTTTTGATCATTGGATGCCGTCTGTGGTTTTCCTACTCGGGGATAATATTCTGGGTTTGTATCCATGGTCAGACCTGCTGTGTTGCCTTAGTGGAGACACTGGTGGAGGAACAGATTTTCTAGTTCAGTTCACGTGAGTTGGCCTCTAATCAACCTGGAAAACAGACTCACATCTCTGAAGGGGCAGAGCTGAGGTCCCTAACCTTTAGTCACCTCACTAAGGTCTGCCAAGGGCCAGCCTGATGATGCCTTACCCTGGCAGCAAGTCCCCTGGTGTCACCCTTTGGTGGGATGTCACTCGGGGATTCCCAGACCAACCAAGAATGTTTAACCGGGGCTTTTTTTTTTTTTTTTTTCCTGTAGCGCTAACAGTAACTCTCTGGCCTCACTGTTCACCCATTAAGACGGTTGCCTTGTAGAAAAGAGCTCCTTGAAGTCTGACAGATCTGAGTTTTAGTGGGACTTCTGCCACTTACTGTTTGGGGGGCCTTGCCTATGTCAGATAACTTCTCCAGGCCTGAAGTTTTTGTGTGTGTGTAAAACGTAAATTCCTACCGCATGGTTGTAAGGAAGTTGCACGGGTGAATAGTGATATATGGAAGACAGGTGACCCAGTGCCTGGGTGAAATAGGGCAGGCTACTGTCTACGGAAATATTTGCGAGAGAGAGAGAGAGAGAGAGAGAGAAAGAGAGAGAGGGCGCCCAAATCTTTTCCTTAGAGTGAGGAAGGAGGGGAGGATCACTAGATAACGCCACCAAGGGAGAAGGCTCTGCTAGACAGAGGACAGGTGCGAATGTGGAGTCCTGCCCGTATCCTGCAGGTAGAACGGGCCACCAAGTCCCCTGCAGCTGAAGAGTTCCGATTCAGGTGCCGCAGGAAAGGCGGGGGAATCACCTTGGCCTCTCCGTTGAGTGGCGCTTCACCCGGTCACCCCCGGGACCCAGCAGGTCTCCCAGGGAGCCGTGGTTACTAGGCGCGAGAGCGTCCATGGCAACCGCCAGCCACAGGGTTCCTCCCGCGCCCGCCGCCCGCCCCTCCTCCTACGGGCCAATCATCTCCCGAAGAGCTGGCAGGGGCGGCCGTTGAGTGGTCCGCGGGCGCTGACGTCACAGGTGGGAAAGGCGGGGCCAGGGCCGGACCGGTAGGGGTCCCAGCCCTCAAGGGCGGGACTGCGCGCCGACAGGTGAGTGGTCTCACCGGCTCCTGAGTGCCGCTGGGACGACCCCTCCAGGGTCCCCTTCCCCAGTGAGGCCCCAACGTCTGACCTCAGAATTGGGGGTGAAGTGGAAACCCTGGAATTCCCAAGGATTAAGGAGTTATTTCTAAATACGGAACCAGCAAAGGGGGCGTCCGACCCCCCCCCCCCCCCGCCCCTGTGCTCCCTCGTGTGATTTCTCAGTGCTGTGCTGTTCCACTGTCGCGCTGTGTCCTGCTTCATTAGCCGGGTTTCTAAGTGCCACCAAGGGGAGGGCCCTACAAACACTTGGCCGCTCAGAGAGGGTTCCTGAGGTTCCCATCAAGGCAGGTGTTCTCCCGCGGCCTGTGGCCATTTGTGTTCCTGCTCTGACCATGAAGCTCTTGTATTTTGACCGTTTAGACCAAGTCCCTTTATGTTTCCCCCCTGGATGCTTATAATGATGCAGGTAAGCATTTTAGAAATGGGTTAAAATTAGTTGTCTGGTCACTGTGAAAAAAGGCAAGCAAATTGTTTCACTACTAGGCAAAGTGTTTTGGGGTTTCTGATAAAATATTCTGCTGTTTCTTTTTTCTTTTTATTTATTTATGTTTAAATGTTTATTTTGAGAGAGAGCGAGCATGAGCAGGGGAGGGGCAGAGAAAGAGAGAGGGAGAGAGAGAGAGAATCCCAAGCAGGCTCTGTGCTGTCACTGCAGAGCCTGATGTGGGACTCGATCCCAAGAACAGTGAAATCATGACCTGAGCCGAAAGCAAGAGTCGGCCTCTTAACCGACCCAAACACTCAGGCGCCCCAACTCTTTTCTTTTTAAAATGAAATATTTTCCGCAGTAGAGCATTCAAGCATCCATGCATCCATCATGAGGCCTCCCTCCTATGTACCCCCTTGGGAATCGCGTCCCGTCTTTTCCTTTCCTGTCTGGTTTCCACGGCTCCCAAACGCTGAGGTCAGAGGTTGGGGCCTCACTGGGGAAGGGGACCCTGGAGGGGTCGTCCCAGCAGACTACCTACCAGAATTTAGTGTTTACTTCTACTCTGTGTATTTTTATACCTTTACTACTTATGTATTTGTCCAAAAATGAACGTATAGTGTTGTTTTTCAAGTTTATATAATGGTGTCATGCTTTACGTGCTCTAGGTCATGCATTTTAACTGCCCTGTGATAATGCTTTATGAACTTCCTACTGATGATGTGTGCATACTCCTGTTGATAGACTTTTTGACCGTTTGCTTTTAAAAATTGTTAGAAACATATTCTGGTACGTTCTAATTGCATACACACTCAACTTTCTCTAGGTATATATCAAAAAGTTGAATTGCTGAATAGGGAAGGTGCCTTTTCTTTTCTTTTTTCTTTTTGTTAAAGTATGTTTTTATTTATGTTGAGAGAGAGAGAGAGACAGGGAGTGAGTGGGGGAAGGGCAGAGAGAGAGAGAGGGAGACAGAATCCCAAGCAGGCTCCAGGCTGACAGTGCAGAGCCTGATGTGGGGCTTGAACTCACCAACTGTGAGATCATGACCTGAGCTGAAATCAAAAGTTGGACCCTTTAACTGGCTGAGCCACCCAGGCCCCAGGGGAAAGCACTTTTTCAACTTTACTAGAGACTGCCCCATAGCTCTCCAGTGTATGCTCACGTATATTTCCACTCTCGGTGACGGGAGTGCCTTATTCAACATTTTTTTTTTTTTTTTTGGAAGAAAGAGATTATTTCGCTTTTCCTGCCTTCTTGTTTAACATCTGCTTAAAAAGAAACTGCTTTAATGCTGAAATCTGATACATTTTTTAAAAATTCTGCTGCTCATTAATGTATTGGGGGCAGTGTTTTCTTTGTGTTCCAGTTTGAAAGTGGCAGTCATGAGATGGCTATGACCAAGGGGGCTAAGGGGGACTGTATGTGATTATTTCAAGCCTATCTTGGTCACTGATCTGAGGCAGAGTGTGAAGCAAGTCATGTACACCCACTCTACTTGTCATATCTTCTGCAGAAGATGATCTACAGGTTTTTATACCTTAAAATATTTATGAGTTTAAAGTCTTCCCTAAATATGCTAATAAAATATGTTTATCCAACCAAAGGTCATCTTTTGGATTGTCAGTGGAGCCTCCCAGTACTTAACAATCTTTGTGTGATTGATTGTATTTTTGGCATGTTAATATTTATAGAAGACAATTATAGCATTTTTTCCCCAGTAGGTAAATAACTATTGCCTCCACATTAAATAAATATAGTCAAACACTGTATTTGACTTCATTTCTTAAAATGTTTTTCTGTCATGCCTAAAAGTATAATAAAAAAAAAACAATCGCATAATTTAGGGTCTGAATTTTTCCACAGCTATTTTTGGTCATTTTTCCAAAGAATTTGCTCGGTTTACTTGCAAATAGGAGACATTTATAGCATCAGCTGATTATCTTAGTATGTGCTGCACGAGCCCTGTTAAGATGTGCCTGAGTTAGAATTTAGAGATTTAAATGTTGTCAAAGGCACATCATCAAAGTAAGCTATAGGCTTTTTAAAAACTGAGGTATTATTCCCTCCTTAAAAGTTTGGTAGAATCCATCAACAAATCCATCTAGGTATGAGGTTTTCTTTGAGGAAAGATTTTAAACTATAGATGGAGTTCCTTTAACTACCAGAGGGCTATTCAGGTGATCAGTTTCCTCTTTAGTCAGTTTTGGTTGTTTGTATGTTTAAAGAATTTTGTCCATTTCATATCTGTTGCCAAATTCCTTGGCATAAAGTTGTTAGTAACGTTGCTTTATTAATGGTCTAATGTGGGCAGGGTGTATGGCAATACCTCTTTTTCATTCTTGATATTGGTAAGTTTTCATCTCTTTTTATCCTGATCAGTCTGGTGAGAGGTTTATCCATTTTATTGTTAGAATTTCACTGCTTTTGTTTTTCTGTTTGTCTGTTTTCTAGTTCATTGATTGTTCTCTTCTTATTATTTCTTTCCTTCTACTTTGGCTTTACTTTGCTTCCATCCTCCCCACCCCACTATTAAGAATAAAGTGGAGAGCACTGATTTTAGCTAATTCTTATTTTCTAGAATAATCACTGAAAAATCATTAAACACTGTTTAAGCTGAATCTCACAATTTTGACGTGCTCTGTTTTTATTCTCATTCAGTTCAAAATATTTTCTAGTTCCCCATGTGATTTCTTCGCTGACCTAGAGGATAAGTAGAAGTGTGTTAATTTCCTACGATTTGAGAAATTTCCAAATATCTTTCTATTCTGGATTTCTAATTTAGTTTGATATGGTCAGAGAACATATTCTGTATCATTTCAGTATTTTATGTTTATTGAGAACTTGTTCAATGGTCAGTATATGGTCTACCTTGGCGAATATTCTGTGCAGTTGGATATAGTATGTAATCTGCTGTTTAAAGATATTTTTTCTTTCAGTTTTACTGAGCCAAATTGAAATAAATATAGCACTATATAAGTTTAAGGTATACAGCATAATGTCTTAACTTACATGTGTTGTGAAATGATTACCACAATATTTGGTTAATATCTATCATCTCATATAGAAACAAAGAATCTGCTGCTTTGAATGGTGTGTTCTATAGAGGCAAATTATGTCCAGTTAGTTATACGGTCCAAATAACTTATTTATCAACCAATTTTCTATTTTTTCTAACAATTACTAACAGTTGAGTGTTGAAATATCTGACCATAGCTGTGGATCTATTTCTCATTTTAGTTCTGCCAGTTTTTGCTTTATGTGTTTAAAATTTTATTGATGGTTGCATAGACATTGAAGATCGTTACATCTCTTTGATTAATCCTTTTCTCCTTATTTCTCTCTTTATTTGTGATAATATCTACTGTTCTGAAGTCTTCTTGGTTTGTTATTAATATAGCCACTTCAGAATTCTTTTGATTTGTGTTTACATTGCATCTTTTTCTATACTTTTATTTTTAACTTATCTGTGTTTTATATTTAAAGTGGTTTTTTTTTTTGAGAAAGCATATAGTTCAATATTGCTTGATAAAAACCAGCTTAAGAATCTGTGCCTTTTAATTTGATTGTTTAAACTATTTATTGTGAATATAATTATCAGTGTGGTGGGGTTTTTTGCTTACCATCTTGCTATTTGTTTTCTCTTTGTCTTATTTTTGTCTCTTTTCTCTTGGATTAATTATGCATCTTTTTAAGTCTTCCATTTCCCCCCATCCTATTAGCTGATTAGTTTTAACTCTGTTCTATTTCTTTCTTAGAGAGTGTTCCAGGTCAGGACCCCTTTATACTCAAATAACCTCATGGTGAGGACCTCAAAGAGCTTTAGTTTATGTGTATCGCACCTATTTATATTTACTATATTAGAAATTAAATTGAAAAGTTAAAAATATTATTTTTTAAAAAATAAGTATACAACTCATTATAGAGTAACGTAAATAATATGTTTTATTAAAAAGCTATGTTTCTGGAACAAAGATCATCTGGTGAGAAGAGTAACATTGTTTTACATTTTTGGCAAAGTTCTTTGATCTCTGTCTTAGAAGCTGGGTTCTCCTGTCTACTGTATTCGGTCTGTTGTGATATCACATATCACATCACTTCTGGAAAACTCCATTGTAAATCTTGTGAGAGAATGAGAGTGAAAAAAGAAAATAACACCTGAGTATTTACTATGAAAACAATTTTGACCTTGTCATCCCTGAGAAAGTTTCAAGCAAATCTGTGGGTTCTTGGGTCATATCTTGGGAACTGATGCTCTAAATTTTACAATCTGTATCTTAAACTTATTGAAGTACATGTTTAAAGAACATTATTCCATTTTAGTTATGACCCTTGCAATAAGACATTTCCATTTCAGCTCTCCATCATTTGTGCTATTATGACCATATAATTTGCTTCTATTTTTGTTATAAACCCCACAGTAATTTTTTGTTATTTCACTTTACACAACCATCTTTTAAAGAAATTTAAAAGTTACAAAAGGATATCTTTTATATTAGCACACATACTTACCATTTCCAATACTTTATTTCTTTGTGTAGATCCAAGTCTCTATCTGGTATCATTTCCTTTTGCCTGAGGAATTTCTTTTAACAGTTCTTTTGGTGCAGTTCTGCTGATGATCAATGCCCTTGGCTTTTGTTTTCATGGAAAAATTTTATTCCAACTTCATCTTTGAAGGGTGCTTTCACTGGATATACAGTTGTAGGCCTACACTTTCTCCCAGCCACTTAAAGATGTTGTTCGATTGTCTTCTGGCTTGCATAATTTTTGACAAGAATTTTGCACTAATGCTTACCTTTGTTCATGTCTTTGTAGTGTGTCTTTTTGCTCTGATTCGAGTTTTTCTCTTTATTGCTGATTTTCAGCAATTTGATTATGATGATCTTTGAGGTGATGGTGGGTGTGGCAATTATGATGGTAGTGTTGTGTGTGCATCTGTGTGCATGTGTATAGGGTGTGTTTACCCTCTTGGAGTGTTTAGAGCTTCTTGGACCTGGGAATTTATAGTTTTCATCAAATTTGGAAAATATACAGCCATTATTTCTTCAAATATTTTTTCTGTCTCCCCTTTCTATATGGCATTCCCAAGTACATGATTTAGTCTAACACTTGATGATATGCCTATGTTCCCGAAGATTCTCTCTCTCTCTCTCTCTCTCTTTTAAGTTAAAAAAGCCTGTATTTTGGTTTGATTAGATTTGAACTCACTAACTAGACTATGTCTAATTTGCTGGTAATCCCATCTAGTGGAATTTTTCAAGTATATACTGTATAAGAACGTATTTTATGTTTTATTCCTAAAGTTACATTTGGTTCTTTTAAAAATCCTCCAAGTCTCTCTTCATTATGTTCTTGTTTTCCTTTAACTACTTCCATGTTGTTTGCTTGTTCTACCACATCTTTCCTGTTGACTGATTTTTTTTTCCTAATCATATGTCACATTTTTCTGCTACTTGCCATGTTTGGTAATTTTGATTCAATGCTGGACATTGTTATGTTACATACATGAATGTCTTGATGTCATCAGGCAATCAATTACTTGCAGATTAATTCGATCCCTTTGAGGCCTCTTTTTAAGCTTTGCTAGAATGACTCGTCAGTACTTTCATTCCAGAGATGGGTCAGCCTCATCTCTAATGTGTGACTCCTCGGAGTCTCCATGGAATGCTCCAGATTATCATCAACAACTCTCCACTCTGATTGGTCTGAGTTCAAAATGTCTCTCCACCCTCTGTGATCTCTAGAAATTGTTCAGTAACAACCCTGGCATCCTTCTTTGCCAAAGTTTGTGGAGCGTCCCTTGATGTATGTACAGCCTGTTGCTCAGCAAAAACTCAAGCAGATGCCTACATAGACTTAGGGAGCTTGACTTATTCTGGAATCCTGCTTCACAACTTCCAGCTGTGTCAGCTTCTCAAAGTTCTGATCTCCTCCTCGACTCACACATGTTGACAGGCTCTGATCCGTTTTCATCTGTTTTTCCCATAATCTGGAAGCTGCCTCCAGGCAGAATGCCAGGACAATCAGAAGGCTTGCCTTATTTGTTTCTCTTCTCTCAGGAATCAGAGTCTCGTGCTGCTTATTGTCCAGTATCTGAAAACAGGTGTTTCATATATTTGCTCTAGTTTTTTAGATGTAAGAGCCTAAGTCTAGTCTTCATTACTCTATCATGGTTGGAGGCGAAAGTCTATTTTGAATTTTTAAATATTGCTTAGGCCATGACACTCTCAGTTTCTTTGACAAATAATGACTCGAAATAGAAGATGTTGCCATGCTGTCATCTTTTGGTTGGTCCTCCTGAATGACTTTTGAGATGGCTGACTGGAGCTAGAACTTCTGTTGTGTGACTGTATAGAACATTGTGTATCATGTAGAATATTGTGTCTCTGTGTGAAACTTACTGCCACCCACGAGGAGCTCTACATCTGTGAACATTAAACAACTGAGCTTTATGCATCAGATTCCAGATTTTTAAATTACGTCCCATCCCTAATTTAAAAATATAGCACTGGAAACTTTTGTAAACTGTATTGAATTTCTTCATCCGTACGTCTCCTCTGGGTTATGAACCGCAGCATTTCAAAAATCACCACTCAGAGTAGATGACTCATGGTTTGACAAACATGGGTTTAGATGCCTCAGGACCTCAATGTAATAGGTGCTGGGCAAACATATGTGGTAATTCTACTCTTGGAATTCCTCGGTTGAAGGACCAAGGGAGTCGCTAGCTTTTCTTGTCAAGAATTAAGAAAATCCAAGTAAGAGGGGTCCAGTGCCTGCTTGAAGCTTCTTGCTGAAGGAAAGATGACAAGATTATTTCTAGATTTGACTAGAGAAGAGTTTAGAACTGAAAGTAGCCATGGGGACCCGAAGGGCTCGAGTTGCTCTCAATTTGCTCTTCCGAAAAACAGCGTTTAGCTTTCAAATGGAGGTGAAGAGATGTGACTGATTATTAAGGTTTCTTTTTCACCATCATGCTTCTAGGTTTGGCCAGTACAAGGTGTTTGGGCACTGAGGGAGGGAAGAATTGGGAAAAAGTCAGGAAGGTAGGGTTGTGTGGGCCACCACCACTGGCAGTGGGCAGCTGTTTCACCACATGTGGAACAAGTACATTTTGATTTGACCACAATTCTACAAATAGATAATTTTGTGGTTTGGGGGCCAAAGGCCTCAAGACATAGCTATTGAAATAATCATCAAATATTTTTTTTTCCCAAGACAGGTATGGAATTGGATCTGATTTATTTTTCCTTTTTAGTAAATGGGTCCATAGACACTGACCCCCAAGTAGAATGACATTTAGATGCTGGAAAGTATGTCACAGACTACGGCATCTTGCCTTTCTGGACTAATAACGATCAAAAGTTCCAAACAATAGAATACTTTTCAAGGGGTAAGCAGGAGGAAGTGGAGCTCTATGTTCTAAGAGGGAGAGAAGTCAGAAACATATATTTTTAAACATGTGTGCTCTAAATGATACATAAAATGATTAAGGTAATTCAATATTTGTATTTAAAAAGCTGTGTTCAGCATCGGGCTCTGGGCTGATGGCTCAGAGCCTGGAACCTGCTTCCGATTCTGTGTCTCCCTCTCTCTCTGCCCCTCACCCGTTCATGCTCTGTCTGTCTCTGTCTCAAAAATAAATAAACGTTAAAAAAAATTTTGAAAAGCTCTGTTCGTATGTACAAATGGGATATAAGTAGATGCAGCTTTAAAGTAGCTTTAAAAACGATGCAGATGGTGGGGCGCCTGGGTGGCTCGGTCAGTTAAGCATCCGACTTCGGCTCAGGTCATGATCTCGCCGTCCGTGAGTTCGAGCCCCGCGTCGGGCTCTGTGCTGACAGCTCGGAGCCTGGAGCCTGCTTCTGATTCGCTGTTTCCTTCTCTCTCTCTGCCCCTCCCCTGCTCACGCGTGCGTTCTCTCTCTCTCAAAAATAAACATTAAAAGAAAATGATACATATGTTGGCATAGGAATAGGAAAAATCTGGAAAGAAACAACTATTAATGAACCATTCGATGTCCACTTGGGGGGATGGATGGATATTTATCTTTTACTTTATATACTCTTTTGTATTGGTAGGTGAAAAAGCTAACATTTATCGAACATTGAATTTGTGCCCAGAGCTGTGCTAAGCAATCCAAATACTTACCATTGTCTTGCTTGGTCTTCACAATTGCCCTAGAATGTCTATACTGGAGGTGCCTTGAGGTGGCATGTTGCCAGCAAGAGGGAGCTAGGCGCCTGCCTTGAGCTGTGTTTGCAAAGCAAGCACACGGTTGTTACCCAAACAACCAAGGATCGCTTGGTGTGGGGGATTCTGCCAGGCAACCCCTTTTTATTAACACCTCTCCTAACAGTCCAGAGAATGAAGCGCTATTATTATTCCCAATTTAGAGATGAGGAAATTGAGGCACCGAGAGTTTAAGTAACTTGCCCAGTGCCTCACAGCTAGCAAATAGCAGAGCCAAGATTTGAATCCCTGTCTGTCAAAATGCGTATTTCAGGCTCTTCATGTAGATTTGTTACGAGATAATAACAAATTTAAATCATAATTAAAACAAAAATTCAGCAACTCAGATGGCTCATCTAAAAACTGTGATGTTAGTGTATTCTAGAAACAGAGATGGGAAAAAAATCCTTTTGGAGCATATTATCGCCAGTAAAGGTGGCTGTCGAATTAGAACAGACACCTAATATGTTAGGGAGCACTGCTACTAAAACTAAGTCAAATGTGGCTTTTAATTTTTAAATTTTCACCAAAGATGAATTTATGTGACTGCCTATTTTTATGTTACCCCCCCCCCCCCTTAAACAGGAGAGATTTACAAACTGTCTGAGCATCATGGAGCCTCTAGGTTCTACGTTAACGGCAACTTACGCCCACCCTAAACCAACACCAACCAATTTTCTACCAGCCGTCGGTACTCTGGCATCCAGCTACAGGGACCGCTTCCCCCACAACAATGTGACCCATCCCTTGAGCCTTCCTTGGAGGCCAAGCACGTACTGCAAAGTAGCCTCCAACTCACCAACCTTGGGCCCGTACTGCACCAGATCTCAGAAGGTGTGCGACAATACCATGCTTCCCTTTGTTTCCAACCGAACCACTCTCTTCACAAGGTATACTCTCGATGACTGGTATAGGTCCAATCTAACCAACTATCTCGAATCCGATACTTCCCGACATAATTCCGAGAGGCTAAGGGTAGATACGTCTCGCCTGATTCAAGACAAGTATCAACACACAAGAAAAACTCAGGCAGACTCCACGCAAAATTTGGGAGAACGAGTCAATGACATAGGATTTTGGAAATCTGAGATCACTCATGAGTTGGACGCAATGATTGGAGAGACAAATGCACTCACTGATGTTAAGAAAAAATTGGAGAGGGCCTTGATGGAGACAGAAGCCCCTCTTCAGGTAAATATAAGACCTTTTGATGAAAAAACACTATGTATTTATATGATTGTAACCCACTGGTTGAATTACTGAGGTTATTACCTATTATGTTTTCCTTCACCTGTAGAAGCCAACCTCCTATCAATGCATCTGTAATTAATTTCACCATTGGTAAAACCGTTATGAGTTTCATACAGAACAGCCATTTAAATGGAAAGAATTCTGAATGCAAAGCAAAGGAGGCTAACTAGAGACATATTCTTTTTTTTTTTTTTAATTTTTGAGGGAGAGAGAGTGAACGTGAGCAGGGGAGGGGCAGACAGAGGGAGACAGAGAATCCCAAGCAGGCTCTACACCATCAGTGCAGAGCCCTACTCAAGACTCAAACTCACGAACCATGAGATCATGACCTGAGCCGAAATCAAGAGTCGGCGCGTAACCGACTGAGCCACCCAGGCACCCTGAGGGACATTCTTAAGACACACAACGTTTTATGGTGAGAATGCCATCTTCCCATCTATTAAATAAGCTGCTTGGTCATTGCTGTCCCATTATTTGAGGAAAAAAAGTACCATTCTTTCAATCTGTCTCGTGAAAGGCCTCCCGTGCGTATGCTGATTCCTTTTGAGGGTACAGTGGAAAATGTTCAAGGAGACCATCTTAGGAGATAGAATGAGTTTGACTGAATAGAGAAATGGGCCTGAGGTCAAGCCAGTTCTGGTGATCGTGGGGGCAGCATTTTAATTTGTTGCTGGCCTCTGGTTACCTCTCACCCCCGAATGTGTGATGGGGGGGCCCCTTCCAAGCTCATTCTATGCCCCCCCCCAACCATTGAAAGAAGACATTCTGTATTTGAAGATGCATAAGTTACAGAAATTATTTCTGGAGGTGTATATATACTGATGAAGCTAACATCATTTTTCTTCACGCTTGTATGACTCATTTCCCACGTGATGAGCATTTGCAGGAGGTCTTTGTTATGACATCTGTGGCAGAAGGGTTTAGAGAATTAAGGAGCCAGAAGTCTAGTGGGTTGAAGAATTTGTTGGAGACCTCTTCACATAGTTACTTCTTATCTTGCCCCCCCCTCCCCGGTACCCCCACCAAACACAAGTACGCACAAACACGCACCACCACCAGAAATCCCAAGAAAGAGTGACGGTGCACGAACGGTGTCCTTTTAAATTCACTTGTCATGAAATGTTTTTTGAAGATCGGAAGCCCTTCCATACTTTCTTCACACTCTGGCTCATTGTGAGGATTCCTGGTCTGTTCTGCATCCCACCTGACCTTCAGAGTATCCTTGAAGTGACAGCCACTTATGCTCTGAATTTCCAGAGGACATTCAGTTTCTTCCTTTCAGTAGTAATCCTTTCAGTGAGATGGGCCTAATTTGAATATTTTTTTTTATACAATTTTTGTCCGGATGTTCCTGTGTGCTAGAACGTTTACTATCAGCACAGTGTGAGAAGGTCTTGATTAAGATTAGTGTTTGCTGGGCGTCCGACTTGGGCTCACGTCATGATCTCACAGTTCGTGGGTTCGAGCCCCATGTCGGGCTCTGTGTTGACAGCTCAGAGCCTGGAGCCTGCCTCAGATTCTGGGTCTCCCTCTCTCTCTGCCCCTCCCCTGCTCGTGCTCTCTGTCCCTCTCTCAAAAATAAAAAACATTAAGAAAAATTTAAGATTAGAGTTAGTCACATGAACAGGTACATCTCAGAAGGGAAAACACAGATGATCAACTAATATGAGCAAAAAAGTTGGGGCGCCTGGGTGGCTCAGTCGGTTGGGTGTCCGACTTCGGCTCAGGTCATGATCTCACAGTCTGTGAGTTCGAGCCCTGCGTCAGGCTCTGTGCTGACAGCTCCCTAATAGACTGTGAGTTAGTAGAAACTTACGAAAAGCAGGTTAGTGATACACATTAGAGTCATCAGCATTCCTCTCAACCCCTTAATCCATCTTCTAGTAAATGTGACTTTTCCTATTAAAAAATATACATTCACTGAAAGATTTTGTTCAGTAACACTGAACAAAGTGACACTTTGTCCAGATTACAGTATACATGCTATTATATTTTATGCTTAAAAGATTAAGATTATACAGTTGTTCCATGTCAAGAAATAGTCTTTGGAAAAGAGTATTTTAACATTTACATAATGTTCTTTCATACATAATTTATTGTTAGCAATCCAAGCTGTTTTCCACTGGAGTCATTAACCTACTTTGTCTCGAAGAATATTTTATGACCGGAGCCTACCATTTAATGTCAATCCTAAAAAGCATACTCTAAAATTGTAAGGACATTATAACCTTTTTTAAAAAATTGTTTTTAAACTTTTATTCAGTTTTCAGAGACAGAGAGAGACAGACTGTGTACGGGGGAGGGGCAGAAAGAGAGGGAGACAGAATCCGAAGCAGGCTCCAGGCTCCGAGCTGTCAGCTCAGAGCCCGATGCGGGGCTTGAACTCACAAGTGATGAGATTGTGACCTGAGCCGAAGTCAGACGCTTAACTGACGAAGCCACCTAGGTGCCCCATAACCTTTCTTTTTTTAAATTAAAAACAACAAACGAAACAGTGATAGGAATATAGCTAGACCATTTTCTACTTTTCTATATTTTTTCTCTTTAATGGACAAGGCACGTTATTTTCGTAATTAGGAAACAATAAATGGAACTTGAAAAATAATCATTAAGATTTTTGGCTACACAAATATTTTGGCATCTTTAAAGGTACTAATTTGTTTCTTCCTCACCCTCCGTCGAAAATATGTGGAAATAATATCTTGAAAACTATGTTTCAGGTTGTCGAACTATTTCTGTAGAAGACTTAATGCTAAGTAGTTTTCTCAGATGCTACTTTGTGGGAATCACGTAAATGTCATGTGCTTTATTTTGTCAGCTTTCCAAATTAGAGTTTTTTTCACACTGATGTGAAGAGCTACCTCTATCTCTTAACTAGCAGTAGGGAGTTTCTTAGTTGTCATGGTGGGTCTCATACTAGATTTCCAAGAAAATGGCTTGAAAAATTGGTGTTGGGAGTATCCACTGACTTGTTTTAGAAATAGGTCCTTAGAGCTGCTGGTCACTGATTTTAGTCAGTTTGGATTAGTGCTTTCTGTTCTTCGTGTATCTGTAGGTAGCCCGAGAATGTCTATTTCATCGAGAGAAGAGAATGAGAATTGATCTGGTTCATGACGATGTGGAAACCCAGCTACTGACGGTAAATATGGGGGAAATGCACCAGTGAGGAGAAATGTGGTTGTAAACATGTCCTCAATGTATAGAAACAAACAAAAAATGATATTACATGAAGCCATTTATAAGAAGTCATGGTATCCAAATGTTTATAGCATTTACAAAAGACACCTTTTTTTCTTTGGTTATACATGTAATAGATGTTCATTATATGTTCATTAGATGTTCAACAGATGTAAGAGAGTTTGAAAGATACAGTATAGGATAAAGAAAGACAAAAAAATCATCTGAAGTTCAGCCGGACAGAAATCACCTTTAATTTTGGAGAATTTCAGTTCATCCAGAGAATTTCAGAGAATTTCTTTTTATTAGTCGTACTTAGCACCCAACTTAAGGACACACAAACAGGTCTTCAAGATTCGAATGATACTGTGTACACAATTTGAATTGTGGTGGGTTGTTTTTCTGGATAAATGCTCAATTGATGTTTATTCTTAGATATGGTTGTAGGGAAGACACCACCGTTCTTTTTAAAGACTTAATTTTTTAAGAGCAGTTTGAGGTTCACAGCAAAATTGAGGGCAAGGCATAGAGATATCTCAATTAGCTCCTGTCCCCATCCGGGCACAGCCTCCGCCCATTACTAACACCCCCCCACCAGAGTGGTACCTTTGTTACCACTGGTCCATCATTAACTGGTCCATCATTGGTCCATACACTGGTCCATCATTAACATCCAAAGTCCAGTTTTACCCTTAGGGTTCACTCTTGGTGGTGTAGATTCCGTGGGTTTGGACAAAGGTATCATAACATATCCATCATTGATGTATATGGTATTTTCACTTCCCTAAGACTCCTGTGTGCTCTGCCTAGTTATCCTTCCCTTCCCAAAGTGCTTTATTTAATTAAGAATTCTATTGGGGTCATTTTCCCATAGCATTAGATACACATGAAGGTGTGATTTTAAGGGTTGCATTGGGTTCCACAATGTCAAGGTGCTATCATTAAAAAAAAAAAAATCAATCCTCTCTTTTTGAATAGTGAAGTTGTCACCCTTTCTCACTCCCCCCCATTTTTTTGCTATTTTAATAACACTGCAGTGTACAAAAATACTATTATTGATAACTGTATTTTTTCTGATTATTTCCTTAGAACACATTTCAAGAGACGTAATCGATATGTTAAAAGGCATATGCATTTGGGAAGTTTTGATATATAGCCAAATTGCCATCTAGAAGCTGAGATATATATATATATATATACACACACACACATATATATATATATAGTCCAAACCTTATATATATATTTCAATATATATATTCATATATATAATATATATATATTCCAAACCTTATATATATATTTCAATATATGTATTCATATATACATATATATATTCCAAACCTTATATATATTTCAATATATATATTCATATATATATATTCCAAACCTTATATATATATTTCAATATATATATATATTATATATATATATATATAATATATATATATTCCAAACCGTCCACTAATTAAATGTGATTTAGTTCTGAGTTCTTCAGCCTTCACTTCCCAGACTTACCCCCAGAAGATCTCTGCTATTCCTTTAAATTTTTTTTTCCAACGTTTTTATTTATTTTTGGGACAGAGAGAGACAGAGCATGAACGGGGGAGGGGCAGAGAGAGAGGGAGACACAGAATCGGAAACAGGCTCCAGGCTCCGAGCCATCAGCCCAGAGCCTGACGCGGGGCTCGAACTCACGGACCACGAGATCGTGACCTGGCTGAAGTCGGACGCTTAACCGACTGCGCCACCCAGGCGCCCCTCTGCTATTTCTTTAGATGTCAGCCACGATGTGCCTCAAGCCCTTCCTCGTCTTTTTTTTTTTTTTTTTGGCCAGATTCTCTATTATGTCTTAGTCCTGTGTCCCTAAGTCCCAGAAATGTATTTCTGTTGGGGTTATAACCCTGTTACCCGTCCCCCACCTCTTTTTTGGTTCCTATTTATGAAGCTTAAAAGTGTACTTTTCTTCTACCCTGATGCCGCCAGCCTTTCCCTTCCTAGTTTCGGCGCCACAGTTCTCCAGGTTCTCATCACTTGACCGTCTTCACCCTTTGCAGTCAGTCTGTAGCTCCTGTAAATTATTCCTCTGATTTAATTCCCAGCCCCCTCCTTCCCATTCCGTTCTCCCTACTGGTCCTCCTTCCTAGCTGGTTTATGCAGAATCCCCAAATATCTTCCCTTCGCTTGGATCCATACTACCCATGATCACCAGAGGTTCTGTCCGCTAAAAATCTCTTCCCAGACTCCCGAATCTCTAGGACCTTCCGTTGTCTGGCTCTTACACTTTCTCCCTCTCATTTCCTACTCTGACCTGCTGAATTTCGGCCGCAGGCAATCGGTTCACTATCCCTGAACCAGCTTGGCTGGCCTTTCCGTGACTGGTCCTTGGTAAAAGATGAATCCTTGGTAAGAAGGGCAATTGGACCAGCTAACAGCCTGGCCATCAGTAACTGTATCCTCGCAAGTTATCAGGGTTCCTTTTAACATTGTATTAAATTATTTTTAGTGATCTCTTGCCATGAAGGGTCATAAGCAGAAGACTGTCCCTGGTTCTTCTGCTTTTCTTCACTGCCTGATTCTCTGAAAGAAATATGAGTGGAAATAAGAAACTCAGGGAAATTTGGCCACTACAGAGAGGCCACACAATCTACTTTGTAAAAGCCACAGACCCCAACTGCTGCACACGAGTGATCAGGAACAGAGTATCCTGAATATATAGTAGAGTCACAAGTCCCTTCCCAGTTCGAGAACGATAATGTTGTCTAGACCAGTAGCAGAGGCTGCTTTATATCCAGATAACGAAATCTGCAGCTAGAACAATGGTTCATCCGTTGAAGGGTACCTTGGTCATTGCCATTCAAGTAACGAGGGCACCCATATCTTACTCCAAGTGGCAATATTAGCATATCTTCTCTTTTTTTTGTTAAATTTTTTTTTTTTCAACGTTTATTTATTTTTGGGACAGAGAGAGACAGAGCATGAACGCGGGAGGGGCAGAGAGAGAGGGAGACACAGAATCGGAAACAGGCTCCAGGCTCCGAGCCATCAGCCCAGAGCCCGACGCGGGGCTCGAACTCACGGACCGCGAGATCGTGACCTGGCTGAAGTCGGACGCCCAACTGACTGCGCCACCCAGGCGCCCCAGCATATCTTCTCTTTTTACCAGCACGACTCTACCTTTTTAGAATAATTAAATAAGCCCTGGCAAAGACAAGAAGTAGTCTTAAAAGGCCTGCTTTTCGCGAAGGCGGGCGCCTCGACATATTTTCTCGTGAATTCTGTTGACTCTGACTCACATTCAATCAGTGACAGCCATCAAATTCTTCCAGAATGGCTTCTCTTGGGGAACCGATCAGGGTACCATCTTTTTGGTCCTCCCAGGCCAGGCTAACTCCTTGACCTAGTTAAAGCCAAATGAACCTTTGAGTACCTATTAATATATAAACTAACACTGGGGACAGTTCCAAAGGTCTTTGGTTTTAGGCATTCTCTATTCCATGAGCGCTTCTCCCTCCCCCGCCCCGGCCACCCTCTCTCTTTCTCCTTATGCCCCCCTCCCCTGCTCGTGTGCTGTCTTCTCTGTCTAAGGGAAAAAAAATGGCTGCCCGGGTGGCTCAGTCGGCTGAACGTCTGACTTTGGCTCAGGTCACAATCTCACGGTTCGTGAGTTCGAACCCCACGTCGGGCTCTGTGCTGACAGCTTGGAGCCTGGAGCCTGGAGCCTGCTTCGGATTCTGGGTCTCCCTCCCTCTCTGCCCTTCCCCTACTTGCCCTCTCTCTCTCTTTCTGTCAAAAATAAATAAACATTAAAAAAAAGAATAAGAAGACTATATAGTTTTTTTTTTTTTAATTTTTTTTTTCAACGTTTATTTATTTTTGGGACAGAGAGAGACAGAGCATGAACGGGGGAGGGGCAGAGAGAGAGGGAGACACAGAATCGGAAACAGGCTCCAGGCTCTGAGCCATCAGCCCAGAGCCCGACGCGGGGCTCGAACTCATGGACCGCGAGATCGTGACCTGGCTGAAGTCGGACGCTTAACCGACTGCGCCACCCAGGCGCCCCATGAAGACTATATAGTTGAGTAGTAACTGATATTGGAGTGAAGAAGGCCTTTATAGTCAAATTAATGAAGGCAGAGACCAAAAGGGGATATTTAATAGATTTGACATTATAGAAATCACGACTGTCTATGTATCGAAACCACTACACAAAAATACAAAGGCAAGGGACAAACTGGTTAAAAATATACATATATTTTAATACTATATGTATTTATGTATACAGTTATGACTTCTGTGATGGGAAAGGATTGCATTTTAAATATATAAATTAATAAGAAAAAAAGCCCCAGAAAAAGTGGAGACACAGGTGGTTCACAAAAGAAGAAAGCCGAACGATGAGCAAACATGAGTCAAACTATTAATTTCATCACGTTTGCTTTTTGGGGGAGGGGTCCTGTCACCCCAGGAACAATGGAGAAGATCTGGTGGTGACCGTGTAACAGGTGAGGTAATGAGGTGTACCCTCACTTGTGGTTATACAGGGGCATGGCTTCTGTGAAGGGCAGTTGGGCTGTATTTGTCAAAACCTCGACAAAAGGCATACCCTTTGGTGGTGTCCAAATATTGACTGAGGGTGTTCATCACGGTATTGTTTAATGTCATGGGGAAACGTTCAAGGTTCAAATGAAAAGGCAGGCCACAAACAAGTGCGCGTAGTGTGATCACTCTGTGCTTGAAGTAGTGGCAACAATGACCATGGGCGCTTTTGAAATGTCTTCTCTCTCTCTTCTTTTTTTTTTTTAGTGTTTTTTTTTTTTTAATTTATTTCTGAGACAGAGAGAGACAGAGCCTGAGTGGGGGAGGGGCAGAGAGAGAGAGAGAGAGAGAGAGAGAGAGACTCAGAATCCGAAGCAGGCTCCGGGCTCTGAGCCATCAGCACAGAGCCCGACGCGGGGCTTGAAGTCACAAACCGTGATACCATGACCTGAGCCGAAGTTGGGTGCTTAACAGACTGAGCCACCCAGGCGCCCCTGAAATGTCTTCTTGCTGCTGTCTTGGGTTTCTGGGTTTTCTTATGTGAACACGATCTTCAGAGGGAAGCGAGACATGTTTATTTAAAACATGTGTGATACAACACATGCTATGTAATAGTGCATGTATCCTGGCGGCATCTGAATGCCATGCGCGTGGACAAGGAGAGAGGCTACAAAGGTGTTTATAGGAGTGTGAGAGCTGAACTGCAGGGCACAGGCAGGGCCGAGGGAGGGCTGGCCTCCCGGTGTGGAGGTCAAGTTTCCATTTGGACCAAAGAGCTGGCCCTGTTGGAGGTTACATGCCCCGCCAGAGGGAAGTCCCTTATTGGCTGTTCCTCTGTCTCCCCAGTTTATCGTCTCTGAAGAATAGTTATTATAAAAGAAGCCTGCGTTAAATTCACCAGAATGTCTGTATTTACGTACCGTTTGATTGTTTTGATTAAGGACCAGAGATAAAAATAAAGAAAAATGCGACAGTTTTATCCCCGTCCCGACTAGTTCCTTCATGTAATTTTCCGGTAGCCCCAGAAAAGGGAAACTCTCATTCTCATGTTTAGATTGCAGCATCATGAGGGGATGTCGGTAATTAAGTGGATGTAAAAACTGTTCTCTTGTTTTTATTTGACGCTTTCTTTTTTTTTGTTCCCAGGAACCAAGTTGCCCTTTATTGATGTGTTCTCACATTGTTGGATGTTGTACCTGATGATGAAAAACGTTAATGTGTTTTGTTTTTTAATCACATAGGAGGTTGACACTATTCTGTGCTGTGAAGAAAGGATGAAGCTTCATTTGGATAAGGCCATCGCTCAACTTGCGTAAGTTGTAACTCTATATACAACGTAAAATCACGTCTCCAAACTGTGCTATTGTGCCTCCTGTTTAAATTTCTCTTAGCGTCTTATGTAAGGATTTGTTGTAGATGGATACACATACACACACGTGCATGCGCACCTATACATTTTTTTTAATTTTTATTTTATTTTATTTTTTAAAGTTTTTTATTTTTTTTTACATTTTTAGAAAATTTTTTTAATTTATTTTTTTTAAATTTCCATTCAAGTTAGTTAGCATCTAGTGCAACAATGATTTCAGGAATAGATTCCTTAGTGCCTCTTACCCATTGAGCCCATCCCCCCTCCCACACCCCCTCCCGTAACCCTCTGTTTGTTCTCCATATTTATGAGTCTCTTCTGTTTTGTCCCCCTCCTTGTTTTTATATTCTTTTTGTTTCCCTTCCCTTACGTTCATCTGTTTTGTCTCTTAAAGTCCTCATATGAGTGAAGTCATGTGAGTTTTGTCTTTCTCTGACTGACTAATTTCACTTAGCGTAATACCCTTCAGTTCCATCCACGTAGTTGCAAATGGCAAGATTTCATTCTTTTTGATTGCCGAGTAATACTCCATTGTATATATATACCAACCACATTCTTTACGCATTCATCCATCGATGGACATCTGGGCTCTTTCCATACTTTGGCTATTGTTGATAGTGCTGCTATAAACACGGGGGTGCATGTGTCCCTTCGAAACAGCACAGCTGTATCCCTTGGATAAATACCTAGCAGTGCAATTGCTGGGTTGTAGGGTAGTTCTAGTTTTAGTTTTTTGAGGAAACTTTATACTGTTTTCCAGAGTGGCTGCACCAGCTTACATTCCCATATACATTTTTATTTGGAAGTTGAAATGAGGTTTTTTTTTTAATTTCTACTTATTTTTGAGAGAAACAGAGAGAGAGAGAGAGAGAGAGAGAATGTGCACACCAGTGGGGGAAGGGCTTCAGACTTGGAGCTGTCAGTGCAGAGCCCTAGTCAGGGCTTGAACTCAAACTGTGAGATCATGACCTGGGCCGGAACTGACTGAGCCACCCACGCGCCCTGGAGTGCTTGCTTTAAGTTCATCGTTAAAGAAATCATTTTAAGATGCTAAAGAAAGGATTTCTGCCCTAATTTGGAGACATGGCTAAGATTTCTTTCAACTCAGGCTTTCATTCTCTGATGAGAGAGCGACTGGTATATATTCAGCCCAACAGTTGGAGAAGTAATGAATTGTGGCTCACTTTAATGGTGATTTCCATAACTCCTTAAAGACTCAGACTTCCATGATCTCGCACGGTCCCTGGCACATGCTCCCCAGTGCTCTGGTTGTGCTATTACAGCACTGACTGCTTCCCATTGCATTACAATTGTTCGCCCATCCTACTCTCTACCAGAATACAAATTCCTCTTTTCTTGGCAATAGCAGATAGGAGGTATTTACTACTTATGGTGGGGATTGGGGCAAGGGAGAATAATAATCAAAGGAAGGTCTTAAGCAATGATAAACAGCTGTCAGCATAGAAAACACATTGGTTGAGCCTCGTCCCTAACACGACTAGGAAAATTAATGTTCATCTGGTTATGGGTCATGGAAAGCAGCATCAAATATGTCATCCAAAGGAGAGGCTGCTTCTGCTTATATTAATGTTATCAAGGATAATGTGGGATAGCCTACAGGGTATACCTAAGTGTCATAGAGGTATCCGTACTGTCTGTATTGTTTGCTCACTGTGCCCATCAGGATTGATGCTCTGAAGTTTGGCGAGATTTAGATGGCTGAGATCTCTCTCTCTCTCTCTCTCTCTCTCTCTCTCTCTCTCTCTCTGATTGGAAAGGCTCTTTAGTACAGAAATACTGAGGAGAGGTAGAAGATTAGTTAAGGATGACTGACTGTACATGGTTTGGTTGACCATATGCAGTTTTCCTGAGCTGTAACCACAAGGCAGTGCAGTTCTGATATTACTTCTTGGCTTCTGTTCCCTGGGAATCCAGAACCACAGTTTAGCATGGTTCACAGAATTGTGTCTGTTCTCTCTTCTCCAGGTCCAGTTCCCAATCCTGTTTTCTTTATAACCTAAAACCTTGCAGCTCATCTTCCATGTTCTTCAAGCTTCTTGCCCAGATTGTTCTACTGTGGAACAGTCACATCTTCCTATCAGTCTCATTTATAAATTGTCTCATTCCCAGCCATTCCTGGCCCTGTTCAGGCCTTTGCAGAAAGTTGTGTCTCCACACGTGCACTTGTTTGGAACCTTTGTTAGCGATGCTTTAAAGACCGTGGCTTTCATTTCATACGCAGTGGGCAGAATGTCTACCTCATTTGCTGGGTTGGTTTCTCCAGGATTTGTGGGGTTGCCTACATGGTCTTTGGGCTTGGTCCAGGAAAGGTGATGGGAGGAGAGTTTCGTAGCTTTATTTGCTTTGGAACACACAACGAAAGCCTCAATTTGGATCTCAGTTGAAAATGGAATGTCATTAGGAAGCAATATGGCAGCCAGGATTTTTCCCATCTTGGGTTATAAGATAGGTTGATGGGATGCTGCCTCTAACACCTTCCTAAGGGAGTTTCTGAGGTCAGGTCAGAGGAAGTTCAGGGCATGTCAGACCAAGAGAGGAAGGCTATGGGGCATCTTGGTCCCAGACAACAAGTCAGAAAGGCCTTAATCTTAGAGTTTCAACAGAAGAACCTGAAGCAAGAGACTGAACACAGAAATAGCAAGGGGAGGCAACTCTCCCATCTTTCAACTTTTGCATGTGTTTTAGAGTTCCCCAAATTGTTTTAGGATTCACAAAATGCAGACTACTGGCATGTTGCTACCCTCATTTCCATTTTACGGAAAAAGAATCTGCTCTGATAGGTCAGTTGACTTACCTAAAGGTACAGGCAGCTGGGATTAGTCTAGTCAGTTCAACACAGGCTCTACCAAATGGCTTCCGTATGCCAAGACCGTTCTGTGTGCCAGGAATACCGAAATGATGAAGACCATCCAGTTGTCCTGCGTTTTCTTTTTTTTTTTTTTTATAAATTTTTTTTTCAACGTTTATTTATTTTTGGGACAGAGAGAGACAGAGCATGAACGGGGGAGGGGCAGAGAGAGGGAGACACAGAATCGGAAACAGGCTCCAGGCTCCGAGCCATCAGCCCAGAGCCTGACGCGGGGCTCGAACTCACGGACCGCGAGATCGTGACCTGGCTGAAGTCGGACGCCCAACCGACTGCGCCACCCAGGCGCCCCTGTCCTGCGTTTTCAAATACTATCTAGATGCTAATGATCCCCTGATTTTTATTTCCATCCCAGACCTCTCTCCCAAGTTCCAACAAGCTCCTTGGTAGCTCCACTTGGATGTCTAATGGACGCTTGAGCTCAATGTATTGGCTGAACTTCCGTTTTCTCCCCAGCCTACTCACCCACAGCCTCACCTATCTCTGTTGATGGAATTCTGCTATTCCAATTGCTCAATGTCACCTCTTTATTCTCCATTGATGTTTAAGCTTCTAGGAGAGATTGGCTCTCTCTTTAAAAACACTCAGAATCTGAACGCCTGTCACCTCCTTCACCACTACCCCGTTGGTCAAAGCCACTACTATCCTTCTCCTGCGTAACTTAACTGTACCCATCTGCTAATGGGTCTACCTGTCCCCTGCTGTCTGTTCTCAACCCAGCACCAAATGATCCTTTAAAATTATAAGTCAGCGGTCTCTTCTTTCACTCGGAACAAAACTTGACTCTTTCCAACATCCAGCAAGGTCCTGCCTGATCTATTTCTTCCTCCTGCAAGTCTTTGCTCAAACACTGCCTCCTTAAGGAGTCTTACTCTGACCGTCTTGTTTAAATAATCACTCACACTCTTGTTTCCTTTTCCCTGCTTTGTTTTCTGCCTTGTTCTGCTAATGAACCACACGATTTCCTTATTCCTTAGGGGTATTGCCTGTCTCCTTCTGCTAGAATGTCAGCTTCTTTAGAGAAGAGATGTTTGCCTTGTCCATGGATGCATTTGGGCTTGGAGGACAGTGCCTGACATGTATTGAATACTCAGGAATTTGTTGAATCGACTATTGCCTGAGTAAAGATGTGGCTCACCCATCACCCATGCCCACCCCATGGGCCTGTCTCTCTCGTGGTGAACTGCTGGGTCTCTTCTCTGGCAGAGCAGGAAGCACCATGCATCTGAGAGTCTCTTCCTTCCCAGAAGGGTGGCTGCTGGAGCATATAGCCTGGGGGCCACCAATTCCTGATCTGCTTTCAAGCACTCTCTCCCCTGCCCCAGAGCTTAATTTTGATGCTTGGTTTCTATCTCCTGGCAAGCTTCTTCAGCCTCCCGTGAGCACAAACTGAAGTCACTTTTAGATGGAGGGAAGCTGGCTTTTGATGTCTCAAAACTTCTCACAGAGTGGGACTCAAAGAATGGAGGGATTAGGATATAGAAGAGGGAAAAGAAGAAGGAAAGAGAGGCACAGGTGTGGACAGATTACTTTAAACCAGTATCCTTCCTGGAACAGGGCTTGTGTTAGGAAGATGGGCCCCAGCCTCAGGGCTTCAAACCTTCTGTTTGTCTACACCTCTTCTCTCCCAAGCCCCACCACACACCATGGGAGGGACAGTGTGGACAGGGTTCTAATTACTCGCATGTATGGACACCTTCAGGGAGGGCGCCTGTTAATTGGGAAGCTGGACATTGTGTGCAAGAGGAGACACCCAGATCGTAGTGGTGGGTGGGTCCCTGCACAGAAGGGCATTTAGCCTTCCTCATATCAAATTGTTGCCTAAACCTGAAGTTCCGTTTCCCCCACTCGGTGTTACAGAGCTAACAGAGCTTCCCAGCACGAGCTGGAGAAGGACCTGAGTGACAAACAGGCAGCTTACCGAATCGACGATAAATGCCACCATCTGCGCAACACGTCGGATGGTGTCAGCTACTTTCGCGGAGTGGAGAGGGTCGATGCGACGTAAGTTGGGCACGAAGCACTTCTAGGATTTTGACGTCATTTAATTCGTTCTCTCTCCCTTCAAAATGATGCAGGTTAAAAGTGGAAAACATGGGAAGAGAAGAGATCCTCCCTGCTTTGGACGGATCTTCAGTAAGCGTGCATATTCCTCCGTCAGGCCTTGACTCTAGCATCCTGTATTATTTTGTAAAAGAATATTTGTTGTTTACACTTATTGTGGTGGTGAGCACTGAGTAATGTATAGAATCATCAAATCACTGTGTTGTACACCTGAAACTATTAGGACGTTGTAATCCACTGTACTTCAAGAATACATATTTTTAAAAGCTCAAAAAAAGAATATTTGTTTATAGTTCTACCTGTGAAAATAACAGCTACTTGAAGCAGAAACTGTGGGATAAAAAAAAACAGCTTCCTGTTTTATTATCACTGCTTGTTGCTTAAAAAAAAATTTTTTTTTAACGTTTATTTATTTTGAGAGACAGAGACAGAGTGCAAGTGGGGGAAGGGTAGAGAGAGCGGGAGACACAGAATCTGAAGCAGGCTCCAGGCTCCGAGCTGTCAGCCCAGAGCCCAACTTGGGGCTTGAACCCACAAACTGTGAGGTCACGACCGGAGCCGAAGTCGGACACTTACCCAACTGAGCCACCCAGGCGCCCCATCACTGCTTGTTGCTTTAAATGTTGAACATTAAACTTGTTCCATCAGTGGTTTCCATGCCAGGCCCCTGGATGCAGTCTTGGGTTCATGGTCTTTTTCCAAACCTTCCCTTTAAAAAAAAAAAACCCCAACTTGATTGAAGTGAAATTCACCTACACTGAAATACATTTGGTGTACATTTGGGTGGGTTTTGACAAATTTCTATGCCTGTATCACCATGACCACAGTTGAAATGAAGCATATTTTCCTAGCCTTGGGGCACCTGGCTGGCTCAATTGGGTAAGCATCTGACTCTTGATTTCGATTCAGGTCATGATCTCACAGTTCGTGAGCTTGAGTCCGCATTGGGGAATCTTGCTGGGGATTCTCTGTCTGTCCCTCTCTCTCTGCCCCTCCCCCCGTGAATAAATAAACATTAAAACACGTTTAAAACATGCTCACCAGAACATTATCATTCTCTTCACTCTTTGCTATTCCAGTAAAGGGTTATTACTATATTACTGTTTTCGTTAGTACTTCCTTGATTGCTCCTGAGGTTGGATGTTTCTTCATATGTTTATTGGGCCAGCGAGACACATTTCTTATGACTCAACACGCTGATACCCTTCATCAATCCCCCCAGGCCTCCCGACTGGACTTAGTGTATGCTTTGGATTTACAGAAACATTAGCAGGAAAATAAGGAACAATTAAGAAAAGTTTTCGACAAGCTTTGCTCTGATGTTTATATTTTAGGCAATAAAACCAGGATTCATTGCTCTGGGGTTCTGTCTTTCACAAAATGAATGATTTCCTGCAGACCATCTAGGCTGATTCGTCCTTGTCACCCATGTATGATTCTCCTTTTTTTTCCCTCCAGGGTCTCAGTGCCTGAGTCCTGGGCCAAATTTACGGATGACAATGTTCTCCATTCCCAAAGTACGCGAGCGGCCTCTTCCAAGCTAAGGGACGACATTCACAACCTGTTGGTTGTGACTGCCAATGAAATGTGGAATCAGTTCAACAAAGTGAACTTGTCTTTCACCAATCGTATTGCTGAGACTGCAGATGCTAAAAATAAGATTCAGATTCACTTAGCGAAGGTAAATCAAGTGCCCGTGGTACCCCTTGGCTGACCCGGATAGATGGGGCAGGGGGCTCTGAGATCACAAATCTCTCACCGCTGCCGCCGAGATGCCGTAAGACACATGACCTCCTGGCCATCCAGACTGAGAAAAATTAAAGCCAGTACAAAGCACGCCATTTATTTTAGCCAGGTAGCCAGGTGTCAAAATGAAATCGGAATCCACTTGTGTTTGGAATACAAAGAATGCACTGTGCATGGAAAGGTTCCTAGTAGTTAATAGAAACAAAAATATTATGGTTAAAGTTTAATGGATCGCTGGATGTAACTAGGAAGCGAATGTATTGTTAGAACGTATGGCAGGGATGTTTTCTGTTCAATTATTTCAGGCTCTTTTTCTGAAACCCAAACCAGGAAACGATTAGGTGGTTCGAAGTGTTTCTGATATTGAACTTCTTAAAGTGCTCTAAGCATAAACGTTTTACGATGACAATAAAATGAAGGACTTCAGCAGAAGTCGAGTGTTTCAAGATAAACAAGGAGCTCTTTCTTTCGCGTCTCTCTTGGAGCCGTTATGATTTCTGTGGATTATGCTGCGTATGGGTTTTCATTTCTTATTGTAAGAACCTGACGCATTCAGCCATGTTGCTGGAAGGTGCTATTATCCCCCTGGGGGCACCAGGCTCTCCTTGATGGCAGCGGTTGAAGTCCCCTTCTCCTGGTGTCTTCTCTGGGCAGGAGATCTGTTGAGCCGGGCAGCGCGCTACAGAAGAGAGAAGTAGGATAGTCCGTCGTGTCCCCAGGCAGCTTGTATTTGTGAAGCTTCCCAGCGACACACGGGAAGCTCATGAACAATTAGTAACGATAGAAAGTTATAAACCGCGGTCGCCAGATACTAAATACAGAAAGTGTCGCCGGGGTCTGGGGAAGGAAGCGAACATTCAGGCGGAGTGACGTCTCCAGCCTCAGGAGGTGGCCGGTCGGAGGCGGAGGTCAGGTCTGTAAACGGATGGCGTGTGTCCTGGGAAGAGAAACTTGCCAAGGCGGGCTGGAGCCACAGGGTAGGAGACATCAGTGGGGAGGTGTCCACGGGGCAGTCCGAAGCTATTCCAAAGGCCTCTAGAAGGCTCGCGTGATCAGAGTCCCTTTGTTCAACGAACCTGTATTTACTTCTGCATCAGTTGGCTAAGGCTGTCGTAACAAAGCACGACAGACCGGGTGGCTTACACACCACAAATCGATTTTCTCACAACTCTGGAAGCTGCAAGTCCCAAGATCGAAGAGTCAGCAGGGTAGGGTTGGTCTCTTCTGAGGTCTCTCTCCTTGGCTTACAGATGGCCGTCTTCTCCCTATGTGTCCCACGCTCTTCCGTCCGTGCCTGCTCGTGTCCTAATCTCCTCTGCTTATGAGGACACCAGTCGTACTGGACTAGGACCTACCCTCATGACCTCATTTAAAAAAAAATTTTTTTTAATTATTTTTGAGAGAAAGAGAAAAGGCACATGAGCGGGGAAGGGGCGGGGGGGGGGTGGAGAGAGGATCTGACGTGAGGCTCGAACCCACAAACTGTGAGATGGTGACCTGAGCCGAAGTCAGATGCGTAACCGACTGAGCCCCAAGGCACCCCCCCCTCCCCCCAATGACCTCTTTTTAACATAATTGCCTCTCTGAGAGGCGCTTTCTTCAAATACAATCACATTCCGAGACACTGGGGTTAGGACTTGGACACAGGAACTTTTGGGGGGCTGGGGAAGAGAGTAGCATTCAGGCCCTACCAGCTGCATTCGAAGTACTATGCTGGGCACTTTGGGGGGGGGTAAACACACATGGGCAACACATTGGTCCTGCCATCTTGTATCTTAGAGAGACCCAGAGGTTGGGTGACCCTGGGATGTGTCTCCAGGCCACAGGAAGGTGGCCAAGGAAGGGGAGAGTGGTGGGCGGATGGGGAGAATCGGGAGTGCAGAGGTCAAGGTCGTGGCAGAAGGCGGAATTGTCAGGGTCTAGGAGAAGAGACCGGGGAGGGATCCAGGGTGATGCAGTTTGGGGGCAGGGGGAACCCTCTTTACGAAAAGAGAATAGAAAGTCAGGACCCCCAAACTGCCAGTGCTCCTCTCACGCAAGTGAGACACCCAGAAACTTGAACTTGATTGGCTTCAAGGCAAATCGTCCACCAGCAGGAAAACGCCTCTATGAGGCTAGTAAGAAGACAAAGAGGCAGGACGTCCTGATTGAGGAGGGAGGTAAGGGCCATTCACACCTCCCACCTTAGGCACACACGCACGCTGCTAAATATTTAACAGGCGATCTAGCGGTTGTGGGTGGGAAGGAAGCTCCAATTTGCAGTCTTTGCTCATCTCTATCGTGTAAATACTCTCCCCACCTGGCAGGTGGCACCTGGACCTGGGAAGAGATGCCCACAGTCAGCTCTCCGGAGATTCCCAAGGGACGGGGCTGGGAGGGATCAAGGAGCTCAGAGAAACCCCCTCCCCACGGGAGGGCAAGGGGCCCTCTCCTCAAATGCAAGAAGCCTCAGGCATTTGCTCCTCTCCCTACAGACCCTGCAGGAGATCTTCCAGACTGAGATGACCAAAGAATCCATCAAGAAGGCCATCAAGGACAAGTCCACCTTCCTGAAGGTGGCTCAGACGAGACTGGACGAGCGCACCAGGAGACCCAACATAGAGCTCTGCCGGGACATGGCTCAGCTACGGTGAGGCGGGAGAGCGCCCCTGGCAGGAGGGCCAGGCTGGGGGGGACGCGCCTGGGGGGCAACCCACCAGCCCGATGGTGGCTCTGTGGTCTTCATGAAGGCGCTTCTTGCTTTCACACCGGTCAGATCGCGGAGCACAGTGATGCTGATTCTGTAGGAGCCTCCTTCAAGAGCGTTCGTAATTATTCATGATGGGCACGACGTTGCAATTGAGGAGGATGAATGATAATTCTGGGGGTGGGTGGTGGTGACAGAGTCCCCACGGTTTGAAAGTATTTAATGCCACTGAACTGTATGCTTACAAACAGTTGAGATGGGGGCGCCTGGGTGGCTCAGTGGGTTCAGCATCTGACTTTGGCTCAGGTCATGATCTCCCAGTCCGTGCGTTTGAGCCCTGCATCGGGCTCTGTGCTGATGTCTCAGAGCCCGGAGCCCGCTTCGGATTCTGTGTCTCCCTCTGTCTCTGCCTCTCCCCTGCCCATGCTATGTCTCTCTCTCTCTCTCTCTCTCTGTCAAAAATAAACTTAAAAAAAATTTTATAGTAAATAAATGGTAAATTTTTTGCGTGTACAATCCACCACAAAAAAAAAAAAAGAAATGATACCAATACTATATGCAAAAAAAAAAAAAATGATAATAAACATCGAGGCCCCATTGGGGCCAGTGGGGCGTCCGGGTTCCTCTGCACTCTCCTGGGGTCTGGGGTTTCCAGAACACCTCTCTTATAAGTACCTCTCTTGTAAGTGTTGTTTCCTGTGTGTATTTCAGTGCCTGGGACTCATCAGAAAAGGGGCATGTGGTACCAGTTCCAATGACTCCTGTCTATTTGCTCTCACTCACTTGTTCTCATTGGCCTCTCTTGGCATTTAATATCTCCTCTCCTCATCAAGACCATCATCGCGGTCCCCTAGGACCCTTTTTGTTAGGCTCATTTCAGTGTATTCTGTTCTCAGTAGAAATCAAAAGCAGCTGGCCCTCGTCACGTCCTGCACATACACAGGAACAGGAAGATTCGGAGGCCGCTGAACGCTAGATGCATCTTATTAGGGTGATGATTTTAACTTCAAACATCCCTTTTTGGGATGGGTTCCTGGGGAATTGGCCAAAGCTTCCCCCCATCCCACCCCACCCCACCCCCTCCGCTCCGCCCCACGTTCTGGCTTCACATCCAATTTCCCAACACCTGCCAGTTTGCCTTTTCTTTCTGGATTTCATCATTGCCCTTCTCAGGTCAGGAAAGTCCCCGTGCGGAAGCAAATCGAACTTATAGCAAGTGGAGGCGCAAAGGGGCTGCGCTTGAACTTCCAGATTCCTTTCTGGTGCCGGTGTTGGGGGGGGTGGGGGAGGACGGCCGCCCGCTGGTCTTGTCTCCCGCCTGGTTCCCGGATGGGGTTCCCTCATCATCACAAAGGATTTATCCTAAGGCTAAAACACAAATGTGGATTCCTCGGAGGCCAAGGGAGATGGCTGTGAGGCCAACAATCCAACGATGGTGAAGATAAGAAAGAGGGCGATGGCCGGAATAGAGTGGCTGCTTGGCTCTCCTTCAGGGCCGGGGCCCCGTCCTCAGCCCTCCAGGACCTCGCCGACTCCCCGCATTTTACAAACAAGGAAACTGAGGCACAAGCGGGTTGAGCGACTTGGCGCGAAGAGACGCAGAGTGAGTCCTTGCCCACCGCACCGCAGAGCCCCATTCAACCCAATCAACCATCTCTCTCCCCGCCTCTCACGGGGGTGGTGATTGTACCATCCCCCTACGGCGGGCCCATCTCATCCGACCTCCTCAACGCCCGTGTGGAGTGAGTCGACAAAGCAGGAACTGCACCCCCGTCTCCCTCGCAGAGGATGAGACAGAGGGTCACAGAGGAGATCGTTCCTGCAGAGCACCGTCCCCGCGCAGTATGGACGTTGTGTGCGTTGGATGCTAAGAAGCGTGCTTCAGCACATAGGCCAAGGGAACGGCTGCCTTTCTCCTGGTGGGGCGGCCCTCTGGGCCATCACAGAGCAGCGCACCCAGGCTGGCACCACGCTTCCCCAAGTGGGTTCCAGGGAGCCCCTCCCCACACGCAGCCCGGGCATTATTCGGGGTGAGCTGACCTCCGCCACCCTGGAGGCCAGGCAGGTCCCCCGACGGCCAGTCTGCAGCGCCTGTTTGCTTCCCAGGACGCTGGGAGTGAGAGCAAGGCCCATCCGGCCCCTTCAGGATTTGCTCGCAGGTTGTGGCTCTCCGCAAATATTACCAGGGGACGCTGAGCGAAGTTTCCTTCTCTGAGAGTTTCTGCAGCGGCACCAGAAGGGGAGACGGGGATCCATAAATTGTTCACACTGCCATCCGACCGACACACAAGGGGCTGCTTTTTAAAAGGTTTCTGAGCAGCCGTCTAAGTCGTCTAAGCAGACAAGGAGGCATTCAGGGCTGCGTGGTTTTTACTTTCTTCCCCCTTCAGGGCTACGCAGAATTTACTCTCCCTTTCCTTCCTGTAGAACCCACAGTATGTCTGTTGCCCCCTTTCCTGACCTCAGGACAAAACTGACTTTTGTTTCCGTCCAGATTTCTCGTTAAAGTGTCGTTGCCAAAAGATACGGTCCTAGAGGAACAGCCGTGGAATTTGGGATGACGACTGAGGGAGGGGATCATTTTCCTTATTCACCCTCATCCTTTGGAGAGGAACCCTTTGGCCGTGTAGACGAAGAAACGAGAAAGACCGTGGACTCAGGGGAGTGAGTGAAAAATTGCAGTTTTCGTGTCCAGACTTTTGTTTTCATTTCAAGTTTTCCGAAGGGGTTCTTTCAAAAGCAATGCTAAAACATTTTTGGCATCTTTGGTGGGAGGCCAGACCAGGCTCTGCTTCACTTAAATAATCTTGGTACGTTAAAAAAAAAATGACGGTAGCTTTATTTGTATTTGAACGCAAAATGTTTTTTCAGTTCTGTAATTCCCCTCCCAAAATGAGTGGTTTCAGCAGAACAGCTCTCTGTGATCTGCGGAGAACAAGGAAGCCAGCGGTGAGATGTGGTCTTGAAAGATGAGTGAGAAGGGGCGTCTGGGGGGCTCAGTCGGTTGAGCGTCCGACTTCGGCTCAGGTCACGATCTCACGGTTCGTGGGTTCGAGCCCCGCGTCGGGCTCTGTGCTGACAGTGTGGAGCCTGCTTGGGATTCTCTCTCTCCCCCTGTCTCTCTGCCCCTCCCTCTCTCACTCATGCTTTCTATCTCAAATAAACAAACTGCAAATTTTTTTTTAAAATGGTTAAGGTGGTAAATTCTATGTTGCGTGTCGTCTGTTGCAATTAAAAAGCTAGTATCCTGAAAAAATTGCACATTTATCTGGAATTCAAATTTAACTGGGCATCCTGTGTATTACCTGGCAACCCTACACTGTGGGGATTACAAATAGGAATGAGACGGTCTTACCCAACGGGGTCCTGTATCCGGAAGCCAGCTTCCCGGGTCTCTGCTTCTGTGCTTTGCTTGCAGGGAACGGAGAGGGTAGGGGCAGGAAATAGGACCCAGTTCCTTATTATGGCCAGTGAGGCTCCTTATTTTCTTCTTGGTTTCCTGGATAACCGCGTGAAGCTTATAAATTCATGTGGGCCGCCTGCCTGTGGAGAGGGCAGTTCATCAGTCCCCCAGCTCAATTTCCTTGTCTGCAAAACAAGGAAGCTGGGCTTGATGACCTCTTACATTTATTTTCCAGCTGCAGGGTTCTGTGAAGCTATACAGTTGCCTGGGTATAATGATTTTCTTATGGCCTGGGTGTTTTTCTATGATGGAGAAATCCCTTTCTATCTCTAGGGACACCGTATCTTTATTCTGTTCATTGTCACTGTTCTCTTTATATTATTACTGTCTCTTTTATTTTATGTTTTTAGGGGCGCCCGGGTGGCTCAGTCGGTTAAGCGTCCGACTTCGGCTCAGGTCACGATCTCGCGGTTTGTGAGTTCGAGCCCCGTGTCGGGCTCTGTGCTGACAGCTCAGAGCCTGGAGCCTGCTTCACATTCTGTGTCTCCCTCTCTCTTTGCCCCTTCCCCGCTCATGCTCTGTCTCTCTCTGTCTCAAAAATAAAAACATTAAAAAAATTAAAAAAAAAAATAAAAGCAGCTGATGGCTAGTTCCATGCAAAACTATAAGGAGAGTTACCTAAATTCCTATGCCTTGGTTTTGTCATCTGTAAAATGGGGATAATCGTAGTATCTACTTTGTGGTGGTGTTATGGGGATTAAATTGTCTGATCATGGAAAGTACTTAGGACTGTATATACATATGCATATATACTTATATATATATATACTACATGTATAGAATGTATATAATACACATATACATGTTATATACTATATTTATATATAATAAAGTAGTTAAGAAGTGTGTTGCTATCATTATTATTGTCTGTTTTTTAATTTAAAAAAATCGTTTGAACATTTATTTATTTTTGAGAGACAGAGAGAGACAGAGCATGAGTAGGGGAAAGGGCAGAGAGAAAGGGAGACACAGAATCCGAAACTGGCTCCAGGCTCCGAGCTGTCAGCACAGAGCCTGAAGCGGGGCTCGAACTCACGAACCATGAGATCATGACCTGAGCTGAAATCAGATGCTTAACACACTGAGCCCCCCAGGCGTCCCTGGTTTTTAAATTGTATTAAGTTTATTTATTTATTTTCAGAGAGACAGAGACAGCATGAGTGGGGCCGGGGGGGGGGGGGTGGGGGCAGAGAGAGGAGGAAGAAGAGAGAGAATCCCAAGCAGGCTCTGCTCTGCCAGCACAGAGCCTGATGTGGGGCTTGAACTCATGAACCGTGAGATCATGACCTGAACTGAAATCAAGAGTCAGATGCTTAACCGCCTGAGCCACCCAGGCGCCCCTATTATTGTCTTTTTATAAACTGTTTCCTATTCTTTCTCTTAAGTGACCACGTAGTCCTCTCTCCTCAGTGTAATTGGCCAAATCCGTGGGTAAAGGAGCGCCTGCTTAACTGCTCCTCAGGAAGAGAAAGACGTTCTAAATTTTTTTTTTTTTTTAATGTTTATTTATTTTTTTGGGACAGAGAGAGACAGAGCATGAACGGGGGAGGGGCAGAGAGAGAGGGAGACACAGAATCAGAAACAGGCTCCAGGCTCTGAGCCATCAGCCCAGAGCCCGACGCGGGGCTCGAACTCACGGACCGGGAGATCGTGACCTGGCTGAAGCCGGACGCTTAACCGACTGCGCCACCCAGGTGCCCCGAGAAAGACGTTCTAAATACAAACACGGTGGAAGGAATCACCAAAAGAGAGAGAGAGAGAGAGAGAGGGAAAGATTTGGCTTACTGTAAAAAATTGAAATCATACGTATAATAAAAACATCATAACCAAAATCAAAAAGGCAAAAAACAACTTAGGGAAAACATTTGCCAGAAGGAAGGCAGACCAAAAACAAAACAAAACAAAACAAACCAGCAAAAAAAAAAAAAAAAAAAAAAAAAAAAAAATCAGCATGCCTAATACTGGAAGAGCTCTTTGCAAATGAATAAGATACAAGTAATACCCCAGTAGAAAAGAGAACAAGAGAGGCGGCTCAGAGCAGACCAGGCAGTTCACCGTTGACAAGGTCAACAGACGTTTGGCGAAGTTTCACTGATACTCCCGGAAACAACAATTAAAACAATATTGACCCATGTAACTTGAGGAGATGCTATAGGTTTTTCCATGGAATGAATTTTTTTTTTCTCTCTTTTATCTTAATGAAAAACGTGTCATGTTTCTTTTTACCGCCACAAGGTAATTGGAACTACACAGCCTGTTCCACAGTTTTATGTAGCTGATTTCAAGCACGATCAGTTTCCGGTTTATTATGTTTTCCGCCTTTACAAGTACGTTGACTCTGGGAACTTGAGGCCTTACCTGGGGACGCTGCTGGGGGGCAGGGGCATTATGATCTGAGGAATGTCCCATTAACTAACCCCTCTCACTGTCCCCCCCGCCCCCAGGCTATGTTGACAGTTTGTGCTGCATTTTAGCCACTGAGTAAAGTCCCTAACAATGAAAATAATTTCCATGATGAAATAAATATAAGAAAGCCCAGCTAAGCTTTGATTTTTCCCCCCATTTTTACTATATAAAAAAATATCACACTGTCACAGGTTTACAAGTTTTGCCTCTGTTTTAAAATATGACATTTTGGGGGCGCCTGAGTGGCTCAGTCGGTTAAGCGTCTTGACTTCAGCTGGTTCATGACCTCACGGTCCGTGAGTTCGGGCCCCGCCTCGGGCTCTGTGCCGACAGCTCCGGGCCTGGAGCCTGCTTCGGATTCTGTGTCTCCTTCTCTCTCTGACCCTCCCCCACTTGTGCTCTGTCTCTCTCTGTCTATCAAAAATAAATAAATGTAAAAAAAAAAAATTAAGAACAAAAAATAAAATATAATATTTTTTTTAAAGTAGAATCTACTCCCAGCGCGGAGCCCAGCGTGGGGCTTGAACTCCCAACCTTGAGATCAAGGCCTTGAACTGAGATCAAGAGTCAGGGGCTTAACCGACTGAGCTACCCAGGCGCCCTTAAAATATAGCAATTTAATATACGTGGGTATGAAAATTTGACGGTGTCCTTAAAATCCTTGCTTTTTGGATTCTGGGTGTAGTTAAGGGGAGTGGCCCCGGCCTGGTACCGGAACCACAAGGGAGCCCAAGCACTGGTTCCTTTTTTTCTGACGTCGGGGTGCCCTTGGGGCTGCTGGGGGCCTCAGCCCAGCAGCCACCGTCCAGTGGGAATCCAGTAACCACGCAGGCCCTTAATTCAGCACATAGCCGGTCTCGGGGGAGTGACTTCCGCCAACCTAACCGGGCGCTTCTCTGCCTCCGCAGCCTTGTCAATGAAGTATACGAGGTGGACGACACCATCCAGACCTTGCAGCAGCGTCTGAGGGAGGCAGAGGACACCTTGCAGTCGCTGGTCCACACCAAAGCCACCCTGGAGCACGACCTGGCCGTCAAAGCCAATTCCCTGTACATCGACCAGGAAAAGTGCATGAGCATGCGGAAGACTTTCCCCAACACCCTCCGGTTGGTGGGCTTCTGTTAGGGACCCCCGCCCCCCAGGAGGAGGGCAAAGAGAACCAAAGCCACAGGGCTTTGGTGGCAGCATTGAAATCAGCTGCTCCTCTATTCACTTATTAAAGGATTGCATTGATAGAAAGGTACGCGCGTCCTGTCCTGGAAAGTCTTATGTTTCCTTCCAAACCTTAATTTTCTACTATTTACTAGGCTTCTGAGCTATGGGAAGGAAATAAAGACACCCAATCTAAAGGAGAAATTTAAAAAAAACAGAGAGAGAGAGAGAGAAAGGATTATTTGTATTATCCTCGTTATTCTCTGTGTAACACGAATGGGTTGGGAAGTAGAAATGTATCTCCTCTGAGGGTGGTGGGGGCCGGAATCACAGATAGGGTGGATTTTCAGCTCTGCCTCGAAGGAACCAGAAAAGGAGAAAGACCCTTGGGTACGCGGGGTACCTTGGGGGTAGTCTGAGCCAAAACACGGGTGGAAAAATACACAGTGTGTTGGGAGCCATAGTTAAGGAGACCAGGCTGTAATTGATGATGGCGGGGCACGTGAGGTGGGGAGGCCTTCAACTGCAGGTCAAGGAGTTGGGGGAGGTCCGAGCGGTGGAAATGGCCCGATGAAATCACGACTGAGCAATGAACTCAGAGAGGTGGCCGTAGAGGCAAAGACGGGAGAAATGCAAAGCATATTCTAACCCATCGACGGGACTTGGGGAACTCTTTCCAAGGGAACTGAGCATCAAGGGGTGTGGAATGACAGAGGCGTTGACCCTGGATGAGCTGCAAAATGGGGCATTGCTTGCATTCCAGGAGGTCCTGTGGTATCTCAGGAGTTGTTTTGCTTAAGTAACTTTTTCTTTACTGTAAATGAAAAACATTTGCATGCCGTATTTTGGAAACTAGAGAACACAGGCACACACAGACTCCTAAAACACACCCCTTATCATAACACCCAGCAGTGATCACGGAGGTTTGTCAACATCTTACTGCCTGTGCTTTTTTTTTTTTTTTAAATTTTTTTAATGTTTATTTATTTTTGACAGAGAGAGAGAGAGAGAGAGAGAGACAGAGTATGAGTGGGAGAGGGGCACAGAGGAGACACAGAATCCGAAGCAGGCTCTGGGCTCCGAGCTGTCAGCACAGAGCCCGACGCGGGGCTCGAACTCACAGAGTACGAGACCGTGACCTGAGCCCAAGTCGGATGCTCAACCGACTGAGCCACCCAGGCACCCCTTACTGCCTCCTGAACTTGCATTTAACCATCTGGAATTCAACCTCACAGGATGTCGACAGCGTTTGAATCCTTTGATGCAGAAGCCCCGACACGGAAGGTGGGGTTACCGGAGGGAACGGTTTTCTCTCTGGGTCTCCTGCTTCTCGCTTAGGGTAGCCCCGTGTCTCCTATTAGCTAGCATCTCCGTGTGTTCTCTCTGCTCTCATCCAACCGCTGATTAACCCCAAACCCCATCTCTCTCTGTTTCCTAAAACTTTCTCAGACCTGGATCAGTCGACTTCACGAAACGTCTCAAAAGGCTAGTAGAGTTGACGTAAGCACGATAAGCTCGGACCAGGGTTCTTTTTGTGGTCTCAGTATAGCATTTTAGAAATCAGACTGTAGGCTTTGCAGCCTCTCCCTTCGCCTCTAATGGAAACAAAGATGTCTAAGTGCCACTCGAACACTTAGGCAATTCGAGCGATGAGGTGTGGATGGTCATCAGTTTTAGACGATAGTGACCATAAATTCCGCATGTCTTTTATTTGTTACATGCTTCGGGGAAAATCTTGCTGACATTTTCCATGAATTGCTCCCTTTTTTAAGGAATATATGCTTGCGGAGTTTTTTTCTTTTTTCTAACTTAAACATAATGTTCCCGGAATTGCAAGAATGTGATGGGAAGACGACGTAGTTCCGACACAGAAAAAGGCTGGTTTTCTTGTTAATTTTGGTAAACCGTGGGCAAGGCTAAATTCTACAAATAAACATTCGGTTTCTCGTCTTAAATGTCACGGCCACTTCGCGAGGGTAAATATTCGAACGCTGAAATCCACGAACAGCCAAGAATCGCCAAGTGTGATCCTGTTGAAGAATCACCAGCCTGCAAATATCGACACGTGATGCGGCTTGATATATTTGGGCCCCTAAGTGTCTTTCATAGTATGTGGCTTTAAGAAGGGCTTCTGGAATGCCACAGGCTTCCACCTCCCCAGGCATCGTTCAGATTTAGAAATACGTGTAACTGCCCCTAAATAGCCAAGTCCACTGTAATTTTAGCAATTTCCATTTGTGCCCCCGGGGAAGTGTTGTCATAAACGCCTCACCTGGCACTTCTTGGAGTCCTGAGTTCAGGCTGTAAATAGCCGAGGTGGGGTCTAGTTGGGGGTTATAATTTTTGTTTCGCTCCAAAAGCAAGGACGGAGCCCTTCCCTTCGTAGGCAGGGCTGACCCAAGGCACCCGGGCGGAGGCAGAGTGGCCGCTCAAGGTCGCGTCCCCAGGCTCCCCCTCAGTCTCCACTCTGCTGGCCCTGACTCCTCCACTGTTCCCAGCAGCACTGGGTTCACGGTTGGCATCATTGCCAAGACCCGCCTTCTACGCAGAGTGCGCTGATGGTCTTTCTGGAACCCTGTATATTCATGCATCCGTGGGGAAGAGAGACAATACTTAATCTCCTCACCAGAGATGGACAATCTGTTTCACCTTGCAGACCAGCTCTAGATCAGAGTAGTGTGCACTTATGGAGTGTTAAGGAGGCTTCTGAAGCCCCGTGGGAGCCTGGACAGGTAAGCGTCTAGAGGTGCCATAGGCCAGTGTCATCGGCAAGAGTTATCTGCACAAACACTGTCAGCCCTGCTCTCAACGATCTGAATTCTCAGCTCAAATCTTTCTCTGTCGGCATCACAAAGGTTCCGTCTCGTGATCTCTGGCTCATTCCCTCTGCAACCTGCTGTTTGCTAATTTTGCTGGGGGCTCATAGGAGACCCTTTCTGTGGCCAACTTCTTCCCTCTAGCCAAAGGACCTTCTAAAAGAGCTGGCCGAGACTGAAAATGAACTCCGGTGGCCTCATGGTACAGGGAAGAGGGAGCTTGTTGGGGACCCGGAGGCTTCAACTACGGCTCTAAATGGTGCCTCATTGTGTACGGAAGGATAGGGCCTTGGAAACCGCACAAATTATGGGTATTTCTCCATTACTATGTTTTTGTCCCCTCCCTGTAAGGTGAGTTGATATCTTTGGACGAAGTTTCAAGACTCTAGTCTTGGGTATGTCAGCCCCGCAGTCACTCAGACATAAGGACGCTTTTCCTATCCCCCAGCCCCCCACCCAATGGTGCTCTGCTTGCCTGAGATCCTGCTGTTTCTGGACACCCATGTGTTTACTGATAGCGAAACTCATTTTATATATTGGGAGGGGGTGAGGGAGTGTCCGTTTATTTGCAACAAGCTGGTCGGTTTCACCTTTCAACCCCAGGCCCTTTGATGTAGGTAACATCTCTTTGAGAGAGATGAGGCCAGGCAACCTGAGAGGAAAAAAATAAGCCAGAGCCACAGCCAAGAATTAAGAGCACCACCCACACCACAGTATGAGAGACTGAAGCATTGATGCTTTATTTATTTATCTATTTATTTATTTATGAGAACAGAGGAGAGAGGAAGAGGGAGAGAGAGAATCTTTAATTGTTTTAAAAATTACATTTATTTATTTTTTGAGAGAGTGAAACAGGGCACGAGCAGGGTAGGGGCAGAGAAAGAGGGAGATGCAGAATCCAAAGCAGGCTCCAAGCTCCAAGCTGTCCACACAGAGCCCGACGCGGGGCTCAAACCCGCGAACTGTGAGATCACGACATGAGCCGAAGTCGGACGCTTAACCGACTGAGCCACCCAGGCGCCCCTAGGGAGAGAGACAATCTTATGCAGGCTCCCCACTCGGCACACAGAGGCTGATGCGGGGCTTGATCTCAAGACTGTGAGATCATGACCTGAGCAGAAATCGAGAGTCAGACGCTGAAGTGACTTAGCCACGGAGGCTAGTTATAGTTATTATGTGACTATATACATAGATATATATGGTTATATATGTAGTTATAAGCATGGTTATATATAGTTTTAATATCAATATATATTGTTACATATAGTTTAAATGTTAAAAATAAACAGCTGCCTTGGGGCGCCTGGGTGGCTCAGTCGGTTGAGCGTCCGACTTCGGTTCAGGTCATGATCGCACAGTCCGTGAGTTTGAGCCCCGCGTCGGGCTCCGTGCCGAGAGCTCGGAGCCCGGAGCCCGCTTCAGGTTCTGTGTCTCCCTCTCTCTCTGCCCATCCCCCGCCCATGCTCTGTCTCTCTCTGTCTCAAAAAGAAATAAAAACGTTAAAAAAATTTTTTTAAAAACTGAAAAAAATAAACAGCCGCCTTGATTACATCAGTCACATAAGTGACTTTATCTAGCTTTTCGTCACTGGATTGATTTTGTCGACCTGTTTCATTTCTGTAGTCATGCAAAAATATTTGCCACCGGGTCCTTCAAAGTGACCAGTTTGGAACTTGTACAAAGTCCTTCAACTACGTGCAACCCACACGAAGCTCTCCGTCTAGTTTCCCTGTTGCCATCTCAAACTTAACATTAGAGAATGCCAAGCTCCTTTTAGTTTTCATAAATGGAGTCAAACTACGTTATCGTGCTGTTTGTGCAGCGTATTTGTGTATTGTACTCTGAGTTAGGTCATCTCTCTTGATTGGTAGCTATGTATTTTTAAAGTTATTTTCTGGGTCTTAGTTCCCCTAAATGGTCTTCAATCCAAGCTCCTATTTTTCTTCTCTCTCTCTTTTTTAAAGTTTATTTATTGTGAGAGAGGGAGAGAGAGAGAGAGAACGAGCAGGGGAGGGGCAGAGAGAGGAGAGAGAGAGAATCCCAAGCAGAATCCACGCTGTCGGCACAGAGCCCGATGTGGGGCTCGAACCCACGAACTGTGAGATCATGACCTGAACCAGAGAGTCAGACGCTTAACCCACTGAGCCACCCAGGTGCCCCTACATGCATTTTTCTGACGGTATCTTCCACCTATGATGCGCTTATCGGGATGCAACCACAGCGTAAGTCAGGGAAGATCTGGATCCCTTTCTGTCTAATGTAGTTAGAAGAGATTGTTCTCTCAGGAAACCGCCCCATACAGTCATTATCTCGCCCCTGATGGGTCTTTCTGTCTCATCCCTGAGCCTCTGAGCCTTCTCCACCTCAAGAGGTGAATAAACATCGTCCTTCTCTTCTTGAAGGATGAACAATAAACACAGCTCAAAACTATGAAGGTGTTTACTCATCGACTCTTTCTCTCTATATTTCGTACTTAGACTCCTTCCTACATTCCCTATCGCGGTCACAACACAATGCTTAGTGTTCGTTTTGTTAAGGTGTCCCGGTGTCTCCTGAGCTCCCCATGAGCAAAGAAATATGTTGTGAACTAAGGGTCTCAAAATCCACACGATGAGATAGAGAGAATCCAAATCGAGGTAACAATGGGGGAGACTGAGTTCTGAATTCTCTTTTCCCTCCAGAGGAAGTCAGGGAGCTGTTTGCGGGAAAGAACCTATTTTAGTGGACTAGCACCAAAATGCTGGTGTATGTGGTCGGTAAACACAATCATTTCCTACCTGGGACTGAAGGCTCTTTGGGAAAAATATGCTTCCGAAGACCCAGGGGTTATCTACAGGTGTCGTTTATGGCCAGGACTGGCTTCGTGGGCAGGAGACCTGTCAGCCACTCAGGGCCCTGGGCTCAGAAAGGCTCGTACCTAGTGAATGCTCTCCTGTCACAATCTTGAAATTCTTAACCATTTTTGAACAGGGAGCCCTGAAGTTTCATTGTTTACCGTGTCCCCTAAAGTCTGTAGCCAGTCCCGACTGTGGGAGTTTGAGCTTGATTTCACTTGCGATATGCAGGCACGGGAAGGTCTTAAGCAAGGAGGGACATACCTCAGTTTCTGGCAGACCACTCTGGTTTTGATGTGAAGAATGGAACTGGACGCTGATTGTCCTTTGGGAACTTAGAGTACGGCTAGCAAAACCAAATATGGCCGAAGGGTATTACTAACATAATCCATTATAGGGGCACCCGGGTGGCTCAGTTGGATGAGTGTCCGACTCTTGGTTTCGGCTCAGGTCATGATCTCATGGTTCAAGCCCCACTGCAGGGAGGTGGAATTCTCTGTCTCCCTCTTTCTCTGCCCCTCCCTCGCTTGTGCGCGCGCGCTCTCTCTCTCAAAATAAATAAATAAACGTTGAAAAATAAAAGCAATACATTATGAAAATATACTGAAAAGGATCCTGGACAATTGAGGGAGGGTCATCTAAAACAGTCTCATGGTTGGGAAAAGCTGTAACCTCCTCCATGGCTTCCCCCCCGCCAATCTTCTCTTCTCTGAGCTAAATCCCACCCAGCACTTTTTCCCCTCTGCAACTCAAGTCTCAGTTTCTTAAGTCAATGAAGAAGCTCAAAGGCCTGAAAATCGCCATTTCCCACTTGGAGCTTCACAATGTCTTTTGGGATTGCCTCATTTCTTCAGCTTAATGCTAGAGGCTTCTATATACGATGGGGCTACTTTCCTCCCTTCCTCTTTATCGTTCGGTGAGTCCAGATAACTCCCAGAGGATTATGATGAGGTCTCTCGGTTGTTTATCTGAATCTCCACTAATCTAATTCCTCAGATACACAGGCAGCACATTCCAGAGTCACTCGGCTCTCTCCTTCACTTAATGCAGCTACGCTTCTGTTGCTGGTGAAGCTCCCGTTCCGGGCATTTCCGATAAGTACTATTTTATGACATTATTGCCAGCCACGCCATCCTTGTGACGTGTTATCTATCAGCCCGGTCCAACAGCACTTTGTGCAGTGATAGAAATGTTCCATAGCTTCTCGATCCAACATGGTAGCAACGAACCACGCGTGGCTAATGAACGCTGACCAGAGTTCCACGTGAAAATGTAGGGCACCAAAGCTCGGGAGTGCTAGTTTGGTTGTTCCATGTCATGGAGCCAGCATAGGGCAACTCCAGAAATCAACCTGGGTCTTCTGACTCTGGGTGATCTTTTCCCTAGACCATGATGGGTGGTCTCAACAAGCATTTATTTGCAAAGTTTTATAGAGTGTCTATTAGGCACCTTAGGTATTTTGGGGATGCCAAGAAATAAGATAGCTTCATTGGGTCGAAAAGGGGTTAGCAAAAAGGGCAGAGGATCACTCTGTTGACCTCTAAAAGCAAAGAAAAAGAAGGACAGTCGCTGTATTCACCTTCAAGAGTCCAGAGGTGTTACTACGGCTGTTGCCCAAGACGGATCGAGTCCTGCCTCTGTGCTCGGCAGACAAGTCTCTTTGATCCCTGGAGGTTCTTTGGGGCTTGACACACACAAGCTACATGCGGTCAGTCTCCTCTGCTGTGACACTCCAAGGTCTTTGGGTTTGGTGACAGTGAGGCTAAGTAACTCGTCCAAGCCCACACAGCTACCAAGAGTCTGAGTCTGAATTGAAATCCGGATCCTTTGGACCCCAGTATTAATTACGGTAGCGGTGGGTACAGATGCCGTAAACATAGTCTGTACACGGACTCGGGTGGTCTCGAGTGCCAGGCTAAGAAATTCGGATCGATCCACTGGCAACAGTCAGCCAGAGAAGCTTTTAATGAACTTCTCGGTGGAAGCTACGGAAGAAGCGGGAGGTAAGAAGAATGGGTCAGTAGTGGTGTTGGAGTGGAGAGATAGGAGGGCTTCAACAAGAACCACGTATCAAGGTTTTGTGACTTAGGGGGGCCTTTCTCTCATACCCAGAAGATGTCTTAGAGGCACTGGGGACAGTGGTGGCATTGGAACGTCAAAGCCAAGCTCTGTTCTAGGAGTCCGCCAGAAAGTCAGCAGCTCATTTTTAGGTCCGGAGGACCTTAACGGGCTGTGGACCAAGCTGCACAAAGTTCCCGCTGGCGCCTGATGAACACAGAGCAAACCACGCCAGCCATGTTCTTTGGAATCGAGGGAGAGTCAAAGTTAAGTAACCCGTTCAAGGCCACCAGCCAGCCAATTTTGGAAGAGAAGTGTGTACAGAAAGTCCAGGAAGAACGAAGAGGCAGGGAGGTTGCCCTCAAAAAAGTCAGTGGGGTTCCAGAGCGGGGCGGTGGCGAGAGAGAAGCGAGGTGAGTCCGGGCGGTGTAGTGACTGCTGTGACATTGTGCAAGGGGTCGCGGGAGGTTGAAGATCAGAAATAGACGTGAAGGACATAAGGGAGGTGCTGATAACTTTTAATAGTTCTCTTTGGGGAGCACAGCGTGGCCAGATAACACAGGAATTTAAGGGAAAGAGGACTATGCTCCATGGGTCGCAGGGGCAGACCGGCAGTGAAAGGAAGGGCAGAAAAGCAATAACCAGAAAAACACAAGGAGGTCAGCACAAGTCTCTTCAAGACAGAAAAAAAACATGTTCACGTTTGTAAGCAAAGGGACAGAAGCCAGCGGACAGAGTGACAAATTTCACAGACTAGAGGAAGCACACTCTACAGTCTTTAAAAAAAAAAAAAAACAACAAACACTCTCTCTCAGGGCACCCGGGTGGTTCGGTCGGTTAAGCGTCCGACTTCCCCTCAGGTCATGATCTCGAGGTTCATGAGTTCGAGCCCCGCGTCGGGCTCTGTGCTGACAGCTGGGAGCCTGGAGCCCGCTTCAGATTCTGTGTCTCCCTCTCTCTCTGCCCCCCCCCCTCGCTCGCACGTGCTCGCTCTCTCACTCAAAAATAAACATTAAAAAAAATTAAAAACAATACTCGTTCAACCCTTCTTACTTGTTTATTATTCCTGAAGCAGTATTTTTAAGCTGTAGTAATTGAAAGTGGGATAGGCAGACAGATCAATGAATCAGGAAGCCCAAAAACAGTCCCACAAATATATGTGGATCTGATAAAATCAAGGCATCATAACAGCGGGAGAAAAAAATGGATTATTCAGTAACTGGCTATTTGCAAAAAAATTAGGTTATAATTTCATGTGATACACTAACATAAATTGTAGCTGGTTACAGAGGTTTGTTTTTTTTTTTTTTTAATGTTCATTTATTTTTGAGAGACACAGACAGAGAGAGAGGGAGACAGACGATCCCAAGCAGGCTCTGTGCTGACAGCACAGAGCCTGACGTGGGGCTCAAACCCACAAACTGCGAGATCATGACCTGAGCGGAAGTCAGACACTTAACCGACTGAGCCACCCAGGTGCCCCATGGAGTCTTAAAAGCCGTGAAAGTACTCAAAGAAAACGTAGGTAAATTTAATATTAATCTAAGCATATCAAAAGCATAAAACTTTTTTTAAGTTTATTTATTTTGAGATGGAGAGAGAGAGCGGGGGAGGGGCAGAGAGAGAGAGAGAGAGAGAGAGAGAGAGAGAATCTCAAGCAGGCTCCGACTGTCAGTGCAGAACTTGATGCATGGTTCGAACTCACAAACGGTGAGGTCATGACCTCAGCCAAAATCAAGAGTCAGACGTTTAATTGAGCTACCTAGGAATCCCTCAAAAGCATAAAATTCTAACTCATAGCTCTAGGCCAACGAAACTAGAAGCAAATTCTAGGTGGTTCTGTTAGAAAACATTTGATGTAGAGCTAATGGAGAAAATCATCAAATATTGAGGAGTCAAATGGTTTGCAATTGAGTTATTTGCATCGAGCGTCCAACTCTTTAAGAATCCTCATTGGGGCGCCTGGGTGGCTCAGTCGGTTAAGCGGCTGACTTCGGCTCAGGTCACGATCTTGCGGTCCGTGAGTTCGAGCCCCGCGTCGGGCTCTGTGCTGACAGCTCAGAGCCTAGAGCCTGTTTCAGATTCTGTGTCTCCCTCTCTCTGACCCTCCCCGTTCATCCTCTGTCTCTCTCTGTCTCAAAAATAAATAAACGTTAAAAAAAAAATTAAAAAAAAAAAGAATCCTCATAAATTGCCAAGTATACAGGTAAGGTATGCCACTGGCCACATGGACAAGTCATTTGACATCACTGAAGGAATTGATCAATTAAGGAATTGATTGATATTAGAAAGGCCATGAAGTAATTCTTTAAAACACACACACACACACACACACACACACATATACACACACAGAGCTCACTTGTAATTTCAAACACTCGTTTGAGTGCCTTTATTCCAATACAGTCTGTGTAGAAAATCAAGTCTTTGTTTTTCAATGTTTATTCATGTTTTGAGAGAGAAAGCGTGAGTGGGGGAGGGGCAGAGAGAGAGGGGGACAGAGGATCCGAAGCGGGCCCTGTGCGGACAGCGGAGATCCCGACTCAGGGCTCGAACTCACGAACCGTGAGATCACGGCCTGAGTTGAAGTCGGGCTGAGCCCTCCAGGCGCCCCCGAAGTAAAGTCTTGTACTTCCTGCCACTACTGTCACACCACGTACTGAAGAAACATTTCAAATGGGCCCCACTGGATTTTAATTTCCAGTTTGAGTGCATTTCCTGTGTTATTGCGGGGTGTTCAGTGAGCGCAATACTGAGAAGACTGCCCTTTCGGAGCAACTTCTTTTATTTTTAGGGCAACTCCCTTCCTCGATGCCTCCTTCGCTAGTGTTCCGTGTACCTGACTCCAACACGCATTTTCCAGTCCCCACCATGACTCACAAAATAATTGTCAACTAAAATAAACACGTCTTCTCCGGCACCGTAGTTTCCAACAGAATGGCGTCACCAGCCTCTTCTTCCTTGAATACACGTCTCTTATCTTCCAAGAGTGAGTTCAAACGTTGGCGCATCGGTGGTTGAACCCAACCACAAGCCAAAAACAAACACGAGCCTTGCTGCCACCCCCCCCCCCACCCCGTGACGTTGTGTTTCCATGCCATGTGCTGTTATTACTCTGCTTCGTTCAACTTGTGGCCGCTGATTAAAGAATTCCATGACTACGTATTGCTCAAGACGGGCTAAGTTACGCTGCGGTAACAAAGGATCCCCACATCTCATCGGGCGAATTGCAAGTCTGGCTCACGTCACTTGAAGGCTCGTGGATTCAGGCTGGTGGAAGGGCCGCTACTGGAACGTGGACGAGGTGTCATGGACGTAGGGGGAGAGAGAACATGGCCGCCGGCTTTTGAAGTCGTGTTCCCACTCCCCTTTCTCTGACTAACGCAGGGCCCACGGCCATGCCTCGCTTCAAAGGCAGCACAGAGATGCGGGGCTGTTGGACACACAGAGGTGAAAAATGGGAAATAGGTAACGACCAGCACTAATGACTTCCACATGCTTATTGGACTTCCTCGCCAAGCCCGAATGTGTCAAAAGCTATGAAGCTGGTTTTCCAAACCTCGGGAAAATATTTTGAGTCGAGCCTGTTTATGCTTTGGAGACGGCTTCGAATGTTGGCTTTGAAGTTTCAGGCTCCTTACATTAAAAAAAAATATTCAATTTACAACCGGGAAGCAAGATCTTGTGCTTGTTCCAGAAAAAACTCATTCCCAGGAGGTTTACGAGAAAGGTCACTGCTGGAAAATGATGCAAAATCTCCGTCCCCTATCTAACAAAATTTCTAAACAGACAAATCACGGCAGAGTAGAACAAATAAGTCCCTTGGTCCAGTGAAATCCAACTTTAATTTATTGTTTTTTATGTTTCTGAATAATCTCACACCCAACGTGGGGCTTGAGCTCATGAACCCGACATTGAGAGTCACATGCTCTACTGACTGAGCCAGCCAGGGGCCCCCAGTGAAACCCAGTTTTAAAACTTGTCAGACTTCCCCTTCAGGTCTTCAGTTGGGGTTGTTTGTAAGAGATCTCCTTGCCTATCACTTCTCGCACATGCACATTCATGGTCTATATTTGAATTAGACTGGAATCCTCTTTCCTATTTATATTTATAATTTTATTTTGAGCTATAGTGTTTCTATTACTATTTTCATTGCACTCTTATTTAACAAACCGCTTTGGAGTCATTGATTCTTTTTTTGTGAACTGAGGATTTAAAACAGAAGAGCAACGATAACAACAACAACAACAACAACAACAGATGAAAACACAAAGCATAATGTGTAAAGAAGATAAAACAAAGGACTTAAATGAATTAGGTAGACCTCATTGTACAGGATGGACATAGTCAATACAGGTTGACTTTAAAGTACATCTTGGGGTGCCCGGGTAGCTCCGTCTGCCGGGCGTCCGACTTCAGCTCAAGTCACGATCTCATGTTTCGTGAGTTTGAGCCCTGCGTCGGGCTCTGTGCTGACCCCTTGGAGCCTGGAGCCTGCTTCGGATTCTGTGTCGCTCTCTCTGCCCCTCCCCTGCTCATGCTCTGTCTCCGTGTCTTTCCCTCAAAAGTAGATAAAACATTAAAAAGAATTTAAAGTATATCTTAATTTCTACAATCTTCAACAAGAAGTGTTTTCCCACTGGGTGTGTGGGTCCAGAAGCTAATTTATCAAGAAATGAAATTTAGAATATTTCTGAGTATTTAGGTGAACAGTACCTCATGTGCCCTGGAGAACCTATATTTGGATGATTCGTGAAAACGATATAAGCAGAACTCTGTATCTCCAGAGACAGGTAAAGTGGAAAACCGTATGTCTTTGATTTCCAAAAAATGGTAAGCAATCTGAAAAGTTCAAAGCTCGTGATCTCAGAGAAGGTGATTCCTTTTCTCCATTCTATCAGACAATGTCCTTCTAAAAGTTTTTTTTAATTAACGTTTATTTATTTTTGAGACAGAGAGACAGAGCATGAGTGGGGGAGGGGCAGAGAGAAAGGGAGACACAGAATCCGAAACAGGCTCCAGGCTCTGAGCTGTCAACACAGAGCCCGACGCGGGGCTCGAACTCACGGACCGCGAGATCGTGACCTGAGCCAAAGTCGGATGCTCAACCGACTGAGCCACCCAGGCGCCCCGACAATGTCCTTCTAAATACCCCCAACTGGTTTGGGGGTGGGGGGAGTTGGCTTTCATTGCAAGAAACACCCCAATTATTTAATTGATCTCATTTTAACTTTATAACTCATAACATGGTGAATCACGATGAGTCCACGATCACCACTCCTCACGGAGGAAGGACCCTGGAAGGGGCAGAGAAAGGCCAGCCACGTTCTCTTCAACACTCTTCCACGAGGAGGAGAGAGCAGTCCATCCTCTGTGAACCAAAATAAGAAAAGATAGAGAAGAACGGTCTTTCTGTCGGGCACTAGTGACGATTTATAGCACAGCCGAGAGAGGACATTTAAAGTAAAATTTGGGGGACAGCAAGGGGGGACCAAACGCACGAACTAAGACACAACGAGGCGATCGAGCTGGCGAGAAATGGTTTGCTTTTTAAGACCCTGGCAGCCCGTCCCATTCATCCAAGGATCCGTCCAGGGATTGATGCTTTTGGATCCTGTTGATCAGAAGGGAAGCCCCTCACCGCCCAGCTCCATCATTTTGTCACGGAGCCACGCGTCCCCATGTGCTGAAAGACGGGTTAAGTCTCGGGCCACAGACGGCCCGCGGCTGGAGTGTGCGGCCGAAAAAAGAGCGACAGAATCCAGCAATAAACCAGTCTGGACATCCTGGGAATCTGTAGGGCCGCAGCGTCCCCATGCACTTGCCGGGAGGGCTGCACAACGAACGAGGTGTTTATAAGCCTCGATGAAAACTGAATGTTCCCACACCCCCCGCGAGCCTGCCGGGGAGTCCAGTGACACCGGCAGCTGCTGTCCCCGCACGTAGAGAGTGGGGCTGGTGATTCCCTCCGACTCGAGAGAGAAACGTTATAGGAACATTCCCTGGCAAAGACGAAGTCCTCTAGAGTGCTCCAGGAAAATAGTTTTGAGCACAGAACTTGCCAGGTCTGGATAAACATAGTTCCGTCCCTCAGATGTTTTGAGCATGACTGAATGTTCTCACCGAACAGCCTTTCATCAGATGCCTTCAAATAGTTCACAGAAAAGCCTGACCCTGTTCCAAGCCGTGGCTGGTCGAGAGTTCCCGTGCCCACCGTTCTGGGGACCCAACACTGGCAAGGGTTCATGCTTTTGAGATAAAGTGAACCAGGGAGCAAGTGAAAGCTTTATGTTTTTATTTAAAAAAATTTTTTTAATGTTTATTTATTTTTCAGAGAGAGAGAGAGAGAGAGAGAGAGAGAATGCAAGGGGGGGGGGGTGGTGGGCAGAGAAAGAGAAAGGGAGACATAGACTCCGAAGCAGGCTCCAAGCTCTGAGCTGACAGCACAGAGCCCGACGCGGGGCTCGAACCCACGATCTGTGAGATCGTGACCTGAGCCGAAGTCGGACGCTTAACGGACTGAGCCACCTGGGCGACCCCCCGAATGAAAGCTTTAGAGAAAGCTAGTGGCAGGCATTACGCTCTCACAGGAAGGTCTGATTCTGGTCTTCCGGCTAATGGACTCGGGAAACGTGTTTACACCCTGAACCTCTTTTTCCTCATGTTTAAAATGGGAATAAGAATAATAATAACAGTGAGTCTTTACATGCATGGCTCCTAAGTGTTTAATCAGACTGAAAAGCAGAAAGGGTTCGACCTTGTCATAGAAAGGCTCTCAAAGTCCCGGCACGCGCTAGGTGTTCAGGAAGCAGCATAGAGGATGGGAGGAGGATAATAATGTCCTGATGGCCCTTATCCCTGTGGCTGTCATGACACTAGGCCTTCTTGAGACATCCTATGATTCTACCCTACTACTTTCTTGTTTTTTGTTTTTGTTTTAATGTTTATTTTTGAGAGAGAGACAGAGGCAGAGCGTGAGCAGGGAAGGGGCAGAGAGAAAGAGGGAGACACAGAATCCGCAGCAGGCTCCGGGCTCCGAGCTGTCAGCACAGTGCCCGACGCAGGGCTTGAACCCACAAACCATGAGATCGTGACCTGAGCCGAAGTCCGACACTTACCCGACTGAGCCACCCAGGTGCCCCTTTTGTTTTGTTTTGTTTTGTTTTGTTTTGTTTTGTTTTGTTTTTGAAACCAGTCTTCAAGTCGAAGTGACAGAATGGATGGACACAAGGTGCACCATTAGGTTGGAAATATTAGATGTTTCAAAGCGATGTAAATAAGTAAGTTGGAAAAGAGCTCAAAGCAATGCTCAGCAGCCAAAGGGTGGTGCATATAAACATCAGGTCGCCACAGGGCAGGCATTCTAGAAATACATGGAGGTTTGGAGATTCGTGCGTCTTTCTAACTATGCTCTCATTCATTCATTCAACAAATATCAGTGAAGTGCTTATTTGATGCCAGGGACTATAATTAGGCACAGTAATCGGGAAACGCAAGAGAAGTCTCAGTTTTCCAAGCCTTCTAGATTAAGGGAGGAGTACAGTAAAGAAATAACGTGAAGAAATAAAAACGTAATCGAGTGTAATCAGATTCTTCTTTTTTATGTGTGTTTTTTTTAAAAATATACTTTTGAGAGAGAAAGAGATGGAGAGAAAGCGGGGAAGGGGCAGAGAGAGGGGGGGAGGGAGAGAATCCCAAGCAGGATCCCTGCTGTCAGTGCAGAGCCCGACGCAAGGTTCAAATCTCGCAAACCGTGAGATCACGACCTGAGCCGAAACCAAAAGCTGGACGCTTAGCCGACCGAGCCACCCAGGCGCCCCAAGTATAATTAGATTCTTAACAACTGGATTTGGTATTCATAGTGTCAACAGCCTGTGAGTAGTCACACAGTCACACACGATTTTTACAAGACTTCATTTTTTTTTTTTTTTAGAGAAGTTGCAGTTTGACAGAAAAATGGAGAAGGTACAGAGATTTCTCGTAGAGCTCTACCCACACACACAGACCGCCTCTGCCAATGTCAACATCATAGTATACAGAGTAATTTCACTGCCCTAAAAATCTTTTTAGCCCTGCCTGTTCATCCCTCACATCTCCCCAAGCCCCTGGCAATCGTTGATCCGTTTAGTGTCTCCATAATTTTGCCTTCTTCAGAATGGCATACGGTCAGATTGGCTTCTTTCGCTTGGGTGATAGGCAGTTGAGTTTCCTCTATGTCATTTCGTGGCTCAAGAGCTCATTTCCTTCTTGTACTGAATAATCTTCCATTGTCTAGATGGACCACAGCTTACTTAGACACGCAATGATTTCAATTTTGCTGCGGGCGCTGTGTGACATGTATGGGCAGGAACCAGTCACCAAATTAGTGAGGAGACCAGCCGATCACACATCAGTCAAGTTCCAGAGAGGCTGGGTTCTCTATGGGGGGGGGGGGGGGGGGGGAGGAGGGGCCCCGGCACAATTATCTTCGCAGTGTAATAAAATCCTATCTCAGTACCGTCATGGAAAACAATCTTGAGACAAAAGGCCGGTTGCTAATGACAATGATGGAAACCAGAAGGCAAAGATCCCTAAGGAAGCAATTGTTCTCATCCAGAAAACTGCATTTAGGAAAAACAGGTATGCTGTGTTGGGGGACCCCACTGTGGGAACTCATGAGGTGCTTGGAATGTATTCTTGCGAATAGAAAAACTCTATTCTCTACGAAGGGTATGGGGCCGGGGGGAAATGTCAGGAGAAGCTTCATGAAGGAGGTGATCTGGGAGCAGATTCTTGGCGGATGAGTCATGTACGGACCAGCGATAAGGACACTTGGCTGTTTGGAAAATACTGATCAAAAAGTAAACAGAGGGACTTTAACGTGTGGCCAAGAAGGCATGCTAGGAACTGGACTTACCCTCTGGCCAGAAACACCCTTCTCTCAAAAAAAAAAAAAAAAAAAAAAAACCCAGACAAAATACGTGTAAACTGGACCCTGGACATCAAGCAACAAAGAACATTGATCTCAGAAACCCACTGTATATGTAAGGACGTAACTAGCGTAGAAGGAAAAGAAGGGGAAAAGATATGATATACTAAGACCAATTTTTAAAAAGCCAGGGAGGGGCGCCTGGGTGGCTCAGTCGGTTAAGCAGCCGACTTCAGCTCAGGTCACGATCTCGCGGTCCGTGAGTTCGAGCCCCGCGTCGGGCTCTGTGCTGACAGCTCAGAGCCTGGAGCCTGTTTCAGATTCTGTGTCTCCCTCTCTCTGACCCTCCCCCCATTCATGCTCTGTCTCTCTCTGTCTCAAAAATAAATGTTAAAAATAAATAAATAAATAAATAAATAAATAAATAAATAAAAAGCCAGGGTGATTAAGTTAACATCAGACAGTTACTATCAGACTTCAGGGCAGAGATACATTTTATGATAATAAAAGCATCGATCCATCAAGAGGACACAACAATCATAAACGTGTATGCACATAAAAGAAGCCCAAAATAAAGGGAGCAAAAACAGAAACGCCACGTCCACCATTAGCATTAGATGTTACAACCCCCTTTCCTTAATATTTGATAGCAAAAAAAATAGACAGAAAATCAGAAAGGATACAGAAGGCTTGAACCACACTATCAACAAATGGATCTGGGTAACATTTATAATTAACATTTCCCTGCCCAGAAACTGCAAAATATATAAACTTTTTATTTTATTTATTTATTCAAAAAAATGTTTTTTAATGTCTATGCACTTTTGAAAGACAGAGAGAGACAGAGCACAAGCAGGGGTAGGGCGGAGAGAGACGGGGACACAGAATCCGAAGCAGGCTCCAGGCTCTGAGCTGTCAGCAAAGAGCCCGACGCGGGCCTTGAACTCACGAACCACGAGATCATGACCTGAGCCGAAGCTGGACGCTCAACTGACTGAGCCACCAGGTGCCCCAAAATATATAAACTTTTTAAAACCATTTTTCTTTGAATTTAATGAGTTTACATCAAAAAATCAGGCAGTCATTGTACACTAAGGAATAAAACATCTTTAAAAAAATACAAAGACTGGAAATATCTAAGCTTTTCAAGTGCACATGGCACGTTAATCAAAATAAGCCATATTAGGACCCTAAAGAAGTCTCGATGAATTTAAAATGATTAATGTCAGACAGAGTATGTCCTCTTATGACAACTGAATTAAATAAAAAAATCAGGGGCGCCTGGGTGGCTCAGTCAGTTAAGCGTCCGACTTCGGCTCAAGTCACGATTTCGAGGTTCGTGAGTTCGAGCCCCGCGTCGGGCTCTGTGCTGACAGCTCGGAGCCTGGAGCCTGCTTCGGATTCTGTGTCCCCGTCTCTCTCCGCCCTACCCCTGCTTGTGCTCTGTTTCTCTCTGTCTTTCAAAAATAAATAAAATGTCAATTAAAAAAATCAGTCATAAGATCTGGGAAAAGTCCTCACATATTTGCAAAAGTAATGACATACCTCTAAACAACCCACAGGTCCAGGAAATTAGAAAGTATTTGGAAGTGAGTGAAATAAGCCATTATGATCTAGACAGTATTGATACAGAGGATTTTTTTAAGTTTCTTTTTGCAATTGTACAAAACAGCAAATGAATTTTTCATGTTTTGACTGATACTTAGCAGCTTCTAAAAGCCTCTCCTATTCTGACCTATTCTGAGGGTAAGGAACGTCTGAAACCTGATTTAATTTTGTATTTATTTTGGAATGTTTATTTTTGAGAGAGAGAGAGAGAGAGGGAGGGAGGAAGGGAGGGAAGGGCAGAGAGGTGGGGGGACAGAGGATCTGAAGCAGGCTCCGTGCTGACAGCAGAGAACCCGATGTGGGGCTCGAACTCACGTGAGATCATGACCTGAGCTGAAGTCGGACGCTTAACTGAATGAGTCACCCCAGGCGCCCCTGAAATCTAATTTTAACACAAAACACTAGGGGGAGAGATGGACCCTCCATGAGCTGCTTTCGGATTGTTCAGTACAGGTAAATTCTAGTTTATCAAGCGGTAATGGCAAGAAACATTCATAAGTTGGTGGCTTGCTCTTGAAATGTGTTTTTTTTCTTAATGTTTATTTTTGAAAGAGAGAGAGAGAGAGAGAGAGAGAGAGAGCATGAGCAGGGGAGGGGCAGAGAGAGAGGGAGACACAGAATCCGAAGCGGGTTCCAGGCTCTGAGCCATCAGCACAGAGCCTGGTGCGGGGCTTGAATCCATGAACTGCGAGATCATGACCTGAGCCAAAGTCAGACGTTCAACCAGCTGAGTCACCCAGGCGCCCCAGAAGGTCTTTTCCTGTGGCATTGGTTGGTAGTGTCATTCTTTGCTAACCCACAAAGGCCGGTCTCAGCCACATGCGGGAAGTACCCACCACATGCTGTGTTAAGTAGGTCGTGTGGCCTGGTTCGGAGACACGATCACCATCTTATACATTGTTTTCCCAGGAGACGAGTGGGCTTACACGCAGAGAGAAGAAACCATGTTTGTTCAAAAAGTCCTTGAACCAGCTGCCAGATGTCTGTTGAAATAGAAACAGGGAGGTGTGGGTGACAGGTCTGGCCTCCGGGAACAGCTGGGCGTCACTTCTGTCTCAGGGACGGGCGTGTTTTGGTCAATGGCTGAGGAGCTCATCCGAGGGCTTGAGGGCTTTTTCCTCCCTGGGGACGCCTGTCCGAGGCCCTTGGCCACTTCCGTCAGCCGTCAGTCCTGAAGGAGGAGCTGGAGATCCAGAGACCCACAGATCCAGAGGCTTTCCAATCTGATACGGTTCCTTCTAACCCAGGGTAATGGGATGAGCGAAGAGACTGGTGTTAGAGGTTAAACGGCAGCGTCTTGTAGGTAATGGGGTCCGTGGATATCTGGCCAGACAGAGGACACATCTGTGTGTGGCAGAGATGATGCTGACCAGATACCGAGGACTGTCTTACATCATCCTGTCTCCTGCACAGCTCGATGGGATTCACTTGATTAGTTTTGGCCAATGGACGCCGAAGAAAAATGTCAGGCCGGGTGGTTCAGAGCCAGCGTGCCTCTTTCAAACTTCCTTCCCCCACTGATCTTAGATGCTAATTATTCAGATGACGTATCACAGGAAGAAGCAGGAGTCTTGGGTCCTGGAGTCATAGCTGGGAGTCGAGCCCTCATGGACCCCGACTGGCCCAGGAGTGAATGAGAAATGATCTTTGTTGGGTAAAGCCACTAAGATCGGAGTCCCTTCTGTCTTCATCAATACACGAGGCAGGGGTGAGCCGCTGCTCAGCTGGAAATGACCATCCTGGCTGGTGTGCCCAAGCGTCCCAGTTTTCCAAGGGAAGCCAGACAGAAATGGAGGTTTCCGCATGACTCCAGCTTGGAAACGCTGGCAGTGAGTTCGGGTTGAAAACATCGTGGCCCCATGGGGTGAAGACGTGTATGCTCCACGTCCTGTGGAGGGCAGCTTTCTCCTAACTCTGTAGGGAGCACTGGAGGGTAAGTCGCACCTCAGAAATGCCCCAACTCAAAGCAAGGGCCGTGCGCTTTCGTTGTCCTCAGCCTAGCAGTCTGGTTGATGGCCAAGATGGGGGTGGGAGGCCGGTGCGGCAGCTCCCGGGCACCTCTGACTCTCCGTACCTGCAGGTAGAGTGGTCCAGAAGCCCAAGGACAGCCCCTCACAAGAAGAGCGTGTAGGCACTGGCCCTTGGAAACACGATGACGAGGCAGGTTGAGCCGCAAACGCCCAGAAATGGTAAAATAGGATTTGACTGTATTTCAGCGGGGGCACCGACACGATCCACGTTAGGCACAAAAAAGGTTGAAGGGGAAAACGTTTTGAAAGCGGTGTCACCGATCGGTGGAAAAGAGAGTCATTTTGTTGGCGGCTCGTGTAGAAGTCGTAATTGTTGTTCTTTATAAGCGGATGGCAACCGTGCGCCGTTGGGCATCTCGTTGAATTTCTCCAAGCCTCGGTTGGCTTGGGAGCGTCTGGTTGCTGCAAAGACCACAGAAATAGTACGTTAGGCACTTAGGGCCTGGTGCATCTTGGTGCTCACTAAAGGTCCTTCTGGGACATCCCAGCATCTCCCTAGCATCTTCGGGGGCACCTGGGTGGCTCCGTGGGTTAAGCATCTGACGCTTGCTTGGTTTTGGCTCAGGTCATGATCGCGTGGTCGTGGGATCGAGCCCTGTGTCGGGGCTCGGCACTGAGCGCTGCTTGAGATTCTCTCTCTCCCTCTCCCCCTGCCCCTCTCCCCTACTCATTCTCTCTCTCTCTCAAATAAAAAAATAAATACATGTCCTCCGCATCTGCCTTCTGCATGTTCCCGGTACCCCTTTCCGATGTTGCAAGCCCCTCCCCCGGGAAGAGGCTGCAGGGGATGCTCCCTAATGCCCTCTAGATTTTTTTTCTGGGATTTACTGATGCTCCTGCCGTCCGCAGATTAAGGAAGCGGTGGTTCCATCGAGGAGAATGGCTGCTGGGAGCCGAGGGGGTCATCTCGCTGGCTGGAGCGCCCTTCCTGCAGGCTCTGCCCTGGCGAATCAGGGCAAGGCTGGCACGCAGACGGGCATTCTGTCAAGACGGTGACTCACGGGCGGTTGCGGAACAAAGGGCTCAGTACAACTGCCTCTTCTGGCCAATGAGGTGCTATACGTTCGAGAGTTATTATTTTGTTATTCAGCACCTTGCCCAAGGGAGGGTTCTGCTCTTCACAAAAGTTGTCCTGTTATTTGATTTTCCATAGGCCTTGCCCCGGGGGGGTGGAAGGGATGCCATTCAGCTTAGTGTCCGAAGCAAAGCTTTAATAGTCAGGCTCCCGCCACCGAGGAGAGTTCACGGTCCTGGACCAGAGGCTCTACGTACATAAGGGCCGGCCTCAGCTGTCTATGCAGAAATTCTACTCCGAGTGTGGTCCGCCCAGGGGACCTCTGCCAGCTCACGAACTGGTATAAGGCTGCTGTGGGATAAGTCCAGAAACGGGGAGTACGAATTTAGAAGCTTTCACGGTAGTTTCACGTTGCATGGCGTCCAAGTCCGCCATCAATGGAAGCATCCATCTGGTATGTCCAGTGGGGTCAGGCAGCTTACTGATGGATCAGAGATAAAGAAAAAACCAAACACGGTGCTTCGCCTCAGTTAGGGTGAGCGGTCCTGCTCGACTCTGCATCTCAGTGCACCCCCACAAATCCACGGGACTCTTTACAGACCCGTAGCCTCTCCACAGAATCACAAGATTCTCAGAAAATGCCGGAGAGTTTCCAGCGGGTCAAGTGATTCCCACAGAGCCCGGGGAATCTGCTCCATCTCACTGACCTTACCACTCTCCTCCCTCAGGGAATCCGCTGAGCCAAGAATTAAAGTCAGTTTTCCGGGGCCCCGGAGCGCCAAAGGGGAGTGCAAGTCAATTTGCTACAGCAGGAAATTGACTGCCTCTGTCCTGTGGGAGTAAAGTCCTGCTGCTAAAGAATGTATTTGACACCTAATCCCAACTCTAGGATCCTTAATGTATCAGCTAGCTCTTTCTGTGTAACAAAGTGCCCCAAATCTTAGCGGCTTGGAACAACAAGTTATTAGGTTTCACATTCCGACCGCTGGCTGGGCTTTGTGTGGCTTGAAGGTCTGGGCCACGCGCAGCTGTTCTCCCTTGGGGTGGCTCACGTTTCCGGGGCCTCAGCTGGCATGGCTGGTCTGTCAATATCCGGCAAGGTTCCCTGGGCTTGTTCAGATGTTGGGGGAATAGTCTCCAGTAGTAAGAGGGCAAGCCCCAATGAGCAAGCACTCTCTAAGCTTCTGGTTCTGCCAAGAAATTTCCACCGGCCCAAAAGGCTCACACAGCCAGGTCCAGACTCAAAGAGTGGGGGAAGAGATCATGCCTTTGGATGGAGAAAATAGAAAAGCTATCTAGCACAGAGGCAGGTCTGTAGGGATGAGAATCTTTGTGGATATTGGCTTTGGGTGCCAAGAACACTTAGTCATTTTCTGTTGACTCTCTCATCAGGGAAGAAGCCAGCAAAGTCCGGTGACCTTAGTGAGAGGAACTATATGGCTTTTGTTTCCTTTCTAGAAGCAACCACCAGTGTAGCCTGGGAACTGATGCTTCAGTTGTGCAGCTGCTGATGCCACCAGCCGATTTCAGCCTTACCAGGCATTCACACGTAGCCGTGTGGGTAAGGATCTGCCCCTGAAATTGCTGGATACACAATGGGTCCATCGGTCCCCTGAGCTGGAGACCACCTTAATGGGGTAGGGCTCTCTGGACTGTCAGGAGACTGTGTACAGGTCTATGTACTACGTTGTTATTTGTCAGAGCTCCATGGCTGAATAGTTCATGCCTTCAGCCTCGTAACAGGTGCTCTCCCTCAGCCCGAGAGTGAGAAGATCTTTCTTCGGGTCTTCCGGTTGGCAGTCTACCCCGGCAATCCACGTCAACAACTTTCACTCCGGCCTCTCTGGAAACGGCAGCCACGAAGCTGGGTTATCTTAGGAAGCTGGGATCGGCCTGTGCGATGCTACCACTGGGATTCTTCGGTTTCTCTGGAGGATTTTTTTGCCCTTCTCTGCGTGCGTGGATCCTGGGGTCATCGCTGAGTTTCCGTGTGTCTGCTCCAGTATCTTCTGTGACTCACGTCGCTCTCTGCATAGGTGGGGGTTCGTGTGAGGGACTTTGGGATGGATCTAGGAAAAAAAAGACAGGGTCAACAGAGGGAGTAACATGTAACACACTTTATTCGGTGGTGCTCGGGTAGGGCCCTCTTAGCATGAGACTGTCCAGAGGCTGTCGTGGGCCCAGAGGCTGCCATCCAAAAGGAAGAGGGAGAAGAAAGTCCTGGAAGACAGGATTCCCAAAGGGGGCGTACGTGTCTCCGCGATGTTGCTCATCAACACAGTGGGGAGTCTCTGGGTCAGAACTCTGAAGGGCCATAGCAGCTTGGGGTCTTAGAACTCTAAGCCTCCATGTCATCGATGGCCTCCAGATGGTCGCATGGGGTATGCAAAGCAGACAGGTTCTAGACGGATAAGAATCTGCTCTTTGGGGTTATTTTTAAAAAATAATCTGATGTGCAAAAGTTTGAATTAGACACAGCAGTCTTTTGGGCAAACAGGTCTCAGTCTGCAGTGAGAAAGCCACCTTTGGGAGGCTCATATAACACCATAACTGGGTTCCGCGGTGTTCTTCCAAAGACCATGATGAGGCCACCGCCCGGAGTTGAAACAACGTGGTCTTCTCCAATAGAAGAGTAAACAAGTGACAAGGGAGGTCCTGAATGGCCACTGGGAGTGACGTGGCACGGCATGACCTCAGAGGACGTCCACCCAATTCCTTACTCGGGATCACACTGATGAATCTCTTGGTCGGCCTCCGTGGATGTTTTCTCTTCCCTGCTGGGGGAAAGTTAGCTGGCCTGGAGTCCTTCGCTGAAGGCTCCTGCCTTCAAATTGGTCTCTTCCTTTCCTGAAATGTCTATAGTCAGTTTGAAGGAATGCCATTTCTTCCATTTTTCCCTCCTTGGTAAAGACCAGAAAGAATGTCAGAGCTGGAGAAGTCACATGGCCCAGTGTTCCAAGAAAAGGTTCCAGGGAACCTACCTCTTGGAGAGAATCTGGGCACAAAAATTGTGTGGTCTAGTAAATTTAAAAATGCTTCGTAATCCGGTCCCTGCCTAAAGGGTCCCAAGACAGAGTTGTGTGTTCAGGGATCCAAGATCATATAGGAGTGAGGCACAAGACTGTGTCAAGTAGCCCCCCCCCCACCCCCGGAAGTCTCTTGCAAATACCTTGCTGGGAAGGACATTTCAAAAGGGTCTTGAGGTCTCCCAAAGGTTGAGGAATTCACGAGGTGGTGAAACTCAGATAGTAAGTGTATCTTGATTTCATTATGGTTGCACACCATGATGGATGAATGAGGCATGAAAAGAGAGAGAGAGAGAGAGCGAGAGAGGAAGAGAAGACAACGTGGTGGGTGACAGACCATTGACAACCATGTAAGACTCTCCCCCCCTTGGTCAAATGGACCATAACTGGTCAGTGCACTGTTACTCATCTGATCTACATCTGACCATGTTTGTGCTGTGAGTCATACAAATTCTCAAAGTCTCATAACTAGACCAATGGACTGTTGGCTCATTCATGGTTCCAGGACACTTCCTTTTTTTTTGTTTTGTTTTGAATTCTTGAGTCTCCTGATGTATTTACATAAGTACCAAAAAAGGTTGCCAAACTCACTGTCCGTATAAATGCTTACATTTCACCGTCGACATTGTAAGATGTACAATCGATTTCACCGTAAGATGTGCCACTTAATTCAACACGGACCTGCTACCCCTGTGTCTGGGTGTGTGACTCCATTTGGGGACAGTCAAGAGATGAAGCCAGACTTTGCCCGTGGCTCTGGGCCACGTGACCCCTCCCTGGGGTAGGCCCAGTGCCCACCTCCTCCGTCTAAGCCAGAATGTCACAGATTCGCCTGATGGAGGCACAAGACTGAGACGTGTGATAATCGACCACCACTCGCCCGGCGGTACGTTCCATTCCACGCAAATGTGTTTTTCCCATTTTATGTTGAACTTGGAAACATCGTGTTGCGCTCCACTCTCCAAACTCCGCAGTCTTGCAGATATGGCTTTCGTTTTTGTCGCCGTGCAACTGGGGATATGTCTGAAGGTATATATCTGTTGGCCTCTAGAGGTTGAGAAGACAGGGCCTTGTCTTCGGAATGGCCAAGTTGACACTTTGGCTCTACCTTTTGCCAGCTGTGTGCCCTTGGCACTACATTAACCTCTCGGTGCCCCAGGGATTGTTGTAGGAATTAAATGACAGGGTTAGCACAGCGCCCCGGGAAGCAAGCTCCCCCCAAAATTATAGGTATAGCACTTTGTAACTTTTCCCTCCACTAAGCATGCATTGTTGACTTTTCCTCATTTCATTAAATACCCTTCCTCAGCATTATTTTTTTAATGTTTATTTATTTATTTTGAGAGAGAGAGAGAGAGCGAGACTGCGCTAGCAGGGGAGGAGCAGAGGGGCAGAGAGAGACCATCCCAAGCAGGTGCCACGCCCCCAGTGCGGAGCCTGATGCGGGGCTCGATCCCACGAACCGTGCGATCATGACCTGAGCTGAAATCAAGAGTCAGATGCTTAACTGACTGAGCCACCCAGGCGCCCCCTCCCCATTAGTTTTACTATCTACATAATACTTCGTCTAATGACCGCACCCAAATTTCTCCCCATTGCTTAAGATTCGGGATGTTCGGGGCGCCTGGGTGGCGCAGTCGGTTGAGCGTCCGGCTTCAGCCAGGTCACGATCTCGCGGTCCGTGAGTTCGAGCCCCGCGTCGGGCTCTGGGCTGATGGCTCAGAGCCTGGAGCCTGTTTCTGATTCTGTGTCTCCCTCTCTCTCTGCCACTCCCCTGTTCATGCTCTGTCTCTCTCTGTCCCAAAAAAATAAATAAACGTTAAAAAAAAAAAAAAAAAGATTCGGGATGTTCACATTTTCCTACATCGTAAAAAGAGCTGTCACAGCCACATTTTTGCATATCCGTCCCTGTTGTAAGATACAGTGCTAGGATTTTAATTTCTGGAACAGAATTCTAAGGTAATTGCTGCATGAAACCCAGGCTTACCACTGAAATCCCCTGGATAGCTATTCGCTGGCCTTTAACAACCAAGAGCAGAGATACTTGAACTGCCTTGAACTTCACAAAGGGATTTGACCTTTGCCCGTGAACTTCTCTGGCTTGAGCTGAGGTTTCACACTTGATATGTGGTTCAGGGACTCCGAGATGAAGAAAACGTCTGTGCCCAAGTTCATTTTTAGTGCAAGTGCCTGCAGCTCAGAGATGCCATACCTCGATGCACCCTGGGACTTGTTCACTCGAGGTGCCTTCCAGGATGGCTTGTGCACACCTCGCTCTTCTTACGGGAGATTGATGCCCCTCACCCCCCACCCCCCGGCTCGGTGTGGCCTCCTCTACCTGAATCAACCATTGCCTTGGCTTATCACAGAGCTTTCTGTCCATCTTCTTCCAAAAGGACAACCTCTGACATGAAGCCCAGGCTGCTGTCCTTGGCATTGTCCTGCCTGGACTGTGGGGCCCAGAAGATCCGTCCATTCCCGCCTGTTCTAGCCATTGCTGGGTGGCAAGATCCATCACCCTCCCCACCTTCCGGGGGGCCTCTCTCCCTCCTGGAGCAGAAAAACATCCCCGAGGAGGGAGAGCCTTAGAAAAGCTTCAGAGTTTTTCATCTCCAGCCCAAATCACTTTCGGACCCTCTCCTGCTTCAGTGGCTCCCGGATCCTTTCTCTGCTGGCTCTCGACGTGTCAGAAAAGCCCACTTCCTCGCCTTCCTTTGGCATCAGCGGAATCTGGCTTTCCTAAGCAACAAGCATCCGGGGACAAAGAGTCCCTTGTACTTTGCATCGTTCCAATGGCACAACACGATCGCTCTGTGCTTTCGCGCTCCCCCCAGGTGAAGGCGCTGGAGATGATACATTTGTAACTTTTAAAGAGGTTATTTAGGGAACAGCCCTGTGCCAGCTTGAGTGTGTGTGTGTGTGTGTGAGATGTGTGTTCAAGCTGCTTCTATCTGTTCCTGCTGTTCGTAGAGAACGTCTTCTGGGGGCTTGGATTTGCCACAAATTCCAAACATGTCTGTTTACAGAGATCCGCTCAGGGAAGTCAAACAGGGTCCTTCCATTTCTTTTCTCCGTTCTCCTCCTCCTCCCTCTCTTTCTCTTTTTTCCTCCCTCCCTCCTTCCCTCCTTGCCTTCCTTCCTTCCCCTCTGCCTCCCCCCCTTCCCCCCGCCACCGCCGTGTTTGAGCTTTTGACACTAAGCTGCTCAAAAGGGCCAGTTGAGTCTTGATGAGGCAGTAACCTCACTTTGGAGGACCTTTTCCGACCAGATGTGTCCAGCCCTGGCCAAGAACGCCCACACAGGCTGCTGGCTGCACCGAAACAGGAAAGGCTTCATCTGTCATGTAAACACTCCCCAGATATCGACCCAGTCAGTGCCTGGCGAGACAGACACTCTGACGACAGCTTCATCAACAGGACCAGTGCCCGATTAAGACTCACCTCTGGTTTTCACTTGTGGGGGAGGGGCGTCCACATCATGGAAAAATCACAGGTCTGGACAGCGGAGGAACTCTGTACTCGCCCGTGGCCGGCGGACACGCTGCAAATGCCCCGAGCCCTGACCGCTCCGCGAGGAAGACGGCCCTGGTCCCTCCCTGTTGAACGAGACGCTATATGCAACGGCAGGGCAGCGGCTCTAAATGCAGGAAAAGGAAGGATGGGCTGTGTTCCACCTCTAGGGGCTGCCGAGATCCCACTCCCCGTGGACAATACCGATGGTCTTAGGAAATCAACCTGTCACACCCGCGAGATCCACCCGGCACAGGGCTGGATGGGTGTGCGACCCGGAGGCCTGGTTCGCACAACAAGGCAGGACCTTCAAAGGGGAGCTCACAGGACTAGCGGAAACAGTGGAGGCTTTGGGATATTTTCTCGCCTTTTTAAAAATAAGTTTTTAATGTTTATTTATTTTTGAGAGAGAGAGAGAGAGTGAGAGAGAGAGAGAAGCAGGCTCCAGGCTCCGAGCTGTCGGCACGGAGCCCGACACGGGGCTCGATCTCACAAACCGTGAGATCATGACCTGAGCTCAAGTCAGACACTCAGCTGACTCAGCCACCCGGGTGCCCCCTTTCTTGCCTTTTTAACGGGAAAAAGAAAGGTGGCTGTAACGATAGGTATACTGTATCAGGATCCATGCCTTGTTCGTACATGGCCTTTGTCATGTTCTCGTGGGGTGTCTGGAGAAAGCCACTCAGTGTCTTGCCGGGCCTCGGTTTCCCCTCCTATGAAAAAAGGGTGATGGGGCGCCTATTTCATAAGGTTGTTGTAAAGATTAATAATCACATGGAATGTTCAGAACGGTGCCCGGCAGTTCGAGGGACCCCGGGGGATAGTCTCCATGTCTCTGAGGACACACAGCTCCAAACAGAGAGGTTGGGGTTTCTTTTGGCTGAGGAGGGCCACCAGAGCGAGGACAGAGGGGGCCCAGGAGGAGGCAGAGGGCTTGGCCCAGGTGGGTAGACACAGGGGTGCGGGGGCCTGATGGATGGGCCGCTGGAACACAGCAGGGACCAGCTCTGGGGGCTGGAAGCTTCGAGGAGCTCATCAAAGAGGGCTCAGCCAAAGCCCGCTGGTTTTCAGGGCTTGGTTGCAGGAGATGGGGGGCGGGGATCAAAGGACACACGGGGCCAAGACAGCAGGTCCTGGGACAAGGAGCTCTTGGAAGGATGGAGGGCTGATCAGATTGGCACTATCCAGCCAGAAGCAAACTCCCTGCTTCCCACCTGCACCCTGCCCCACCCCACCCTTTCTTCCTCTGAATTCGTAGCCCTTGGGCACAAAGGCTCTCAGACGTCTTCAGGCTTAGTGCGCGGCCTGAGGGCCAGCCGCAGCCTTCAAGCAGGATCTTGGGGACATCAAGGCAGGGGGTTGTCTGGGGAAGCTGAAAACCTTGCTCGCTGGGCCCTCCCTCACCCCCTACGTCAGGGAAGAATTGAGGGAGCTCCTCTCTCTTTCTCTTCTCTCTGTCTCTCTCTCTCACGCACACCAAATATACACCCACGCCCCTCTTGTACCTGGCAAGGCTCTGGAGCATAACCTGTCTGACGCTACAGCCCTCACTGGGCATAACTTCCATTTTGGGCACCATGACCGAAGGCAGCGAGGCAGAAACAAGTGACCGTCCGATGCCTTCTGACCGTCTGTCACCCACACCCGAGCCCCAGCCCGGACCACTGAGTCTGCTACTCTCGCACACGGGCCCAGGCCAGGCTGCGTGCAAAGCTGTCCGTAATTTTAATGAGCAGTCGGAGCTAAGGAGACCCGAGGCCAGGCCGGGTTACACTGTTTCACTGCGCCTGGAAACATCCTGGCTGATAGCAGAACGGGCAGTGGGCCTCTGGGACCCCCCTCTGGACTGTGGAGCCCGACAAAACGTAAGGTGTTTGCGGCCAAGAGAGACTTCCCCAGACTCTACAGGGCACTACGGATTGGCATCCCTGTCCTAAGAGGTGGGGAAACCGCCAGAATTCCAGGAGACTCCTTCAATAAAACTAAGTGCCCTTGTCTTGGGACTTCCACCCAGGAGACTGGAGGACACATATAGTGCAAAGAGCCTGAAGAAACTGGTGGCCTCCTTGGTCCAACGCTCCGTAACTTTGCAACTGTCCTCCCAGCCTATCGTTCCTATCTATTGACGGTTCGAATGCCTTCAATCGAGTCTTGTTGACTTGGACCGAATGATCTCACGGAGGTCAACGTCATCCGCGCCATGCCTGCGCTCTTTCAAATGATGATACTGATTTAAAAAAGAAAAAAAGAAACTTATCTGCAATTAACACCTAGGACACCCCACACGGCACGTTTCCTCCTCGGAGGAAAAGAGCAGGGCCTCTGGGGATCACTGTAGACCAAGCTGGGCGCTGTCTCTTTAAGCAGAAGAGGCTGAGAAGCTCTCAGGCCACCATGACATATCCCAGCATTGGACCAGCCCCTGAATAAACTGGAAAGACGCCTGGCCTGGCTTCAGTTACACGGAGCACCCCCGGGGAAACATCTCGGGGAGCCTGGTTGGAAGCAGTGGGGCTTACAACCTGCCAGCTGCTGGTCTCTCGGCTGCCCTGTGGGGAGGGCCCCGCCTTGGCATCCCTCGTGTTTGGAGCAGAGAAATCCGCGTGGAGGAAGGGGTTACACCATTCGGCCCGGTGAGTTTTCTTGGCACACTGTCCCTCTGCAGAGTGGAAGCTTATGCTTCTCCGAGAACTGCCCAGTCCCCCACCCCCTGCAAATCACAAATGGGAAGGGCTGCAGGGAGACAGGGCTTTTGTGTTGCAGATGACCGACAGTCAGAGGGTTTTCAACTCCTCCTTTGGAAGCTGGGTATATACTCTGGCTGGGGAGGGGAGAGGCTCTATCTGAGAGCCTCTGGAAACCCCAGCACGTCCAGATTTGAAGGGAGAAAGGGGACCCGATGCTTTTTTTTCCTGATGGGACGGAGTTCTGCACACACAGCTGGCTGGCAGGGGACCTTGGGTTGGGAAGCAGGTTAGGGAGAAGCTTCCGCCGGTAGTCAAGCCCTGGCCTGGCCCTGGGTGTGGCCAAGCCTGGTGGACACTGCCCGGGGCGGTGTTTCGTCTTCCACCCTGGGAGCCGAGCGGGCAGGAGACAGGCGAGAGGCAGTAAGGGAGGAGCAAAAAAGGGTTCAAGCTCATGGGTTCCAAAGCTCACAGCGTGGTGTCACCTGCTTAGGGACTAAAATCTTGGGAAGAGGAAGAGGCAGGCTGTCCCTTACGACGTGTGTTCTTTCCTAGATGCATACGCTTCGGTAAAAAGGTTACTTGGGAAAAGAAAAAAAGAAAAGGAAGAGAAAGGAAATCCTGAGTTAAATATGCTAATTATCTGGAAAGTGCTTAGAACAGTACTGGGTACATAGTGTCCACATCAGTGTTGGTGGAATAAATAAAATAAAAGTCTGAATGGCATAAAGAGAGGCCATAGTTGCTGGGGCATACCTGACCTATAAAATGACCCAGGAGGAGAGAGCACACTGTCATTCCTGTGGTTGGTTATGCTATTGGCATAAGCTATTTTAGCTCACGGGGTGGGCTGGCGGGGGTGGGGGGGTGGGGGCTCAGCCTTGCTTGATGTGAGGGCAAAATGTGATATAACGGTAACCATGGTGACAGTTTACTGGGTCCTGGTCCCTATTACGTTCCGGACACTATGCAAACTGCCTCACACACCTTGTTCCCCCCCTACTCGCCACCTCTAAAGTAGGCATTGTCAGTCCTGCTTGTAGATGGAAAAATGGAAGCTCGTGGAACTTCAGGTACTTGCCCCAATTCAGGACTCTGAGTAGTCAGCTTTGTCTGAGCCCAGAGCCAGCGTGCCTAAGCGTTGCCCCACACCACCTCTCCCAGACCATGTGTGCACCCGTCATATAATGTGCATTGAGCCAAACTTTCATATGTCGTCTTTTTAATTGGCTAATATAAGGGTTTTTAAAAGACCGTGGTTTGAAGAGTATTTCAGATAATGTATTTTTTTTTTAATTTTTTAACGTTTATTTATTTTTGGGACAGAGAGAGACAGAGCATGAACTGGGGAGGGGCAGAGAGAGAGGGAGACACAGAATCGGAAGCAGGCTCCAGGCTCTGAGCCATCAGCCCAGAGCCTGATGCGGGGCTCGAACTCACGGACCGTGAGATCGTGACCTGAGCTGAAGTCCGACGCTCAACCAACTGAGCCACCCAGGCGCCCCCAGATAATGTATTTTGACTTAAAGACAAGAATATGCAATCAGCTACCATAAGCAGGTGCTTTTTAAAAATTTATTTTTGTTTATTTTTTGAGAGAGAGAAGCAGAGAGAGACAGAGAGCATGAGCCGGGGAGGCGCAGACAGAGGGAGAGAGAGAATCCCACCGAGGCTCTGCGCTGTCAGCCCCAGGAGAGGCAAACTCGGAACCGAGAGATCATGACCTCAACCCAAGTCAAGAGTCGGATGCTTAACCCTTCTGAGTCACCCAGGCGCCCCTAAACAGCTGGTTTTAAATAGTAAAATAGTATGGAGTTGTCTGAATCAGTTGGAATGATGAGGTTTTATGACAGGACACTAGCAGTCGGGGTGTGTGTGAATTGCTGCATTAGTAAGTAAAGACATTTAAAATCCACATTAAGGCTCTGGGCTTGGGCGCCCACTCTCCCATCGAGAGTCGTATTTGGGCCCACCTGCGCCACGCCCAGAAGGGCTAGCCCCTCCGTCCCTGTGACGCTGGGCGAACCACTTTCAGGCGACTATGAATCAGCGGATTTCCCTGGCTGATCTTCCCCCACCTCGATGGCCAACTCCCCACCCAATGGCCTGGGGACGCCAGCGGAGGCTGGGAGCCGGGCCAGGCGAACTTCGCCTGGAGCATACCCGGCTGTGGTCCGGGCTAGCAGGAGCCAGACCCCCTTCCCCCGGGCGCGCTGTGCTGTAGTCGGCGGAACTCTCCCTCCTCCTGCTAATTGTCACCCAAGCGGGGCCCGCAAAGTGGGTCCTTTGAGTCCTAGGGAGCCGGCACGCGGCCTGGGCGCAGACACGGACAGCGCGGGAGGGCGCGGTGCAGGTGTGGCCAGCACAAATGCCAGGGCAGGCCAGGCGCGCCAGGACCCGAGAGGTGAGGGCCGTCTTCCTGCGCTTAAGTGCCGGCTCCCCCCTCCCCGGAGGAGAGGAATCCGGCCTCGGTCCCCGCGTGGGCGCAGTGCACGTGCGTGCGCCCCGGCGGGGGCGACCTCGGGAGGGCTTTTCCCACGTGGCCGAGGGGGCGGAAGGGCCAGTTTATTGGCCGACACTTGGTCTCCAGAAGCTCGGGGAGCCAGAGGAAGCGGAGGTGAGAAAGCTCAGCCGCCGGCTAGTAGCGAGTAAAAGTCCCAGCGGTTTTGCAGTGATCGACTTTCTCCCGAGGCGGATTGAAGGCCGAGTAACTGTCTCCCGCCCGCCCTCCCTCCCTCCTGCCCTCTCTCCTCCCCCGAGTCCCGCCCCCCTGCACACGCTGACCCAGGGACACACCCTACTGCAGCGACGCAGACAGGGCGTTGTTCCCGTTAAAGGGGAACGCCGGGAGCCTCCCTCTGGCCCCTCGCTTCGCGCGCGCAGCCCCGCAGCGCAGCTGTCTTCGGGGACGCCAGCCGCCGAGCCAGCCGCGCCGAGTTTGTGCCGGAGGCCACTTGGAGGAACGGGGACAACTATCCCTTTGGGCCGTAAGTGCTTTGGTAGGGACAAGTGGAGGAGATGCAGGAGAAACGTGGGCATCTTCCGTCGATGGTGCCAGAAAGCGCGGAGCAGGCGCGGGCACTGGGCTGGCCAGGCCCGCGAGCTGTCTTTCCGAGCTCGGACAGGCGGACCACGGTCTGGCTCGTCTGGTTCTTGCGGGGCTTGTAGGGACACCGTGTGGCCTTGCCTTACGGTCCCTAAGTCGTAAGGGGCGCGGGTGGCGGTGTGGGGATATGCGGCAAGGGCTGAGCACTTTGGGTCTCGCTGGAGACGCGCCTACTTGGGGACTCATTGGCAAAGCAGTCCCTGCGGTGGACCCCGGCGATGGGGCTGCTGGCCCGCCGTGGTCCCCCCGTTTCTAGCCATATACCCGATTATCCTTCTCTTGTCCCTCCCGGCTCTAGGAGCCGTTGGATTTAATTTAAACCGTCTGGGAGACAATCCGAAAGCCCGTACATTCTTCCCGTACATTCCAGGGGTTCCTTGGACTGTGTTGCTTAGGGAGAGCAGCGGAGGGGCCTGGTATTGGGGACTTTTAAAACGGAGCTATTGAAACGTGGTCTCCCCTGGCCCTGTGCTGAGACGGTGCCCCCAAATGCAGCTGGGTTTCCACAGCCATAGTACCCTCTAACGGGTCACCCCAGTCTCCGTTTGCCCCCAAGAGCTGTAAAACGAGGGGCTAGGACCACATAGCTGCGTGGGGGAAGCTGTCCCGCCGGCTCTGGCGGGTTGCGGTTCTCCTGGGACTCAGCCCTCCACCCTCCGCCTCTCCTCCCCCCCCCCCCCCCGCCACCCCCCTTCCGTGCAGGCTCCTGGGCGCGCGTCCCGGCGCGCCGAGGCCGAACCGGGTCGTGTCTCGGCTCCGCGTGCCGGGGGCGCAGCCGGGACCGGGGAGAACCGGCGAGAGGCCAGCCCGGGAGCGCAGGGCCCGGCCCGCAGGGGCTGCGGCGGGAGGGGCTTGGGGGGGGGTGTGGGTGAAGCGCGCGGTGGGCGGGAAGCGCAGGGGTCCGGCCACTCTCTGGGCCTTTCTTTCCTGCCCACACTCCCCCGGCTCTGCGCCTCCTCTCCGGAGCCGCCGGTGTGGACGCCAGGCTGAGCCGGGGCCAGGACGGCTCCCCGGCGCTGGCAGAACCCGGTGGAAACTTGGGAGACTAACGGAACGCGGAGCGCACCGGGCCTGGGAAACCAGCTCCCCGCCGCGCGCTCTCCCTCGCAGCGTGCCGCTGGCGTCCCCGGGCCTCCGGCAGAAATCGGGGCGCCCACGCGCGGACCCCCAGCCGCCACCCCGTAGGGCAAGGGGGCTCTCTCCTCCTCCTGCCTCCTTCCCCACGTGGGGCTGTGCTCCGGAGGCAACCCCGGGTGGGTGGAGGTGTGCCGTGGCCTCCGCTGGTCATTCTGGGAAGAGCTCTCCTCCCGGGGTGACTTAGACGTGCGTACCCCCTCGTCTCGTCCCCGAAGCAAGAGGTGTCGTGTGGCCGGCGGGCCCCCCGCGGGCTGCCGGGCGGGGATGCTGCGGCCGGCTGCTGCCCTCTCTCGGCCCGCCGCCGGGAGGCGTGCGGGCGCCGCGACCCGGGCCGGGCGCGCAGCCAGGCCCCTGCATTCCGCCGGCGCGGGGACCCTCCCTCCGCGCGCTCCTCCCTCCCTCCCTCCCTCCCTCGCTCGCTCGCCCGCCCGGGCCAGTTGGTTGGGCCTCACGTCCAGCTTCGGCTCTCTTTCCCGGCAGGCAGGAACTCCGCTGAGCACAACCAGCCGCCAGAATGCTCCTCTTGTTGCTGGGCATCATCGTCCTCCACGTCGCAGTGCTCGTGCTGCTCTTCGTCTCCACGATCGTCAGCGTGAGTGCCCGGCGGGCAGCGGGGAGGTGGGCGCGGGCGGGGCACCCGGACCTCCCCCCCCCACCCCCACCGCCCAGGGCTCGGGCCTCCCGGGCCGCGATTCCTCCAGGTCCGCGCCGCGTCGTGATTTGCAAACGACGTGAAAGTCTCGGGCGGCCCCCGGGGCGTTTTTGCAGTTTCTGGCAGGCTGCCCCCTTTCAGTTGTTTGGAGAAAACCCGAGCAGATTCAGGGGTAGGAGGGAGGCGATCGCCAGACTAGGTGAGCGGCGCAGGCCTCCATTTAAGCCAAATAATTTCAGTGCAGAGACCTCAGGGTTTCCCGACCTTCATTTGATAAAATTGCAGGGTTTGTTTTTTTTTTTTTTTTTTTTTTTTTTTTTTGCGCCGTAGGTTCCTTGAGGAAGGAAGTGGAGTATTTATGAAGGTTTGTTTTTCTCCACATGTCATGGAACACCCTTTAGAGCTGGAAATGGGAAGGTTAAAATAGGCTCTTCCGGAAAAGAGTTCACAGCCCCCGGTCTGCTTTGTGATGTGGGCATAGCACCTTCCACTCTAAAGCCTCCTCTGTATGAACACAGAGCGTGAGTGGGGAAGGGGCAGAGAGAGAGGGAGAGAGGGAGAGAGGGAGACGCAGAATCCCAAGCAGGCCCCAGGCTCTGAGCTGTCAGCACAGAACCCCACTCGGGGCTGGAAGTCAGGAACCTTGAGATCACGACCTGAGCCAAAGTCAGACGCTTAACCGGCTGAGCCACCCAGGCGCCCCTGCTGTGGTTTTAACTTCTTAACGTGAGGCGTATCCCAGACGTGATATTCTTGTCCGTTTCCAAGGTTGAGAAATATGTCAGAGTGAGAGATTGTGATGTTGGGGATCTTGGATTGTTTCATCGTTTGTAAGCATTTTTACAACCTCTTAATCTTGTGGGATTGATAGGAATTAGGAGCCAGGAGACAGGCTCAGAGAGGCAGTAGCTTGGGGGAGCGACACCCAGGAGATCCGGGGTGAGGAGAGCCGGCTTGAATGCAGGTGTCCTGGCTTGAGTTCATGGCTCCTTCTGCTATAGGACATACTTCTGCACGTACTAGCTTGTGTGCGTGCGTGTGTGTGTGTGTGTGTGTGAGTGAGTGAACTTTTCTGTTCACAAAGTGCTTTTCATTTGTGAAACGCTGGCCCTCCGCCCAACACCATGTCTGAGCCAGACCCCCACCTCTCTCCTTTCCCCAGCGTGACTGTGGCCTCTGGCTGGGCCACCCTGGGCAGGGCAGGGGCAGGCCAGGTAGACGGGCAGATGAGGCCGCTCTTGCCTTCCCTTCCCCTTTCTCTCCCCTTCCCTTCGCTCCTCACCACCCTGTCTGATCGAAGATGTCTGGTTCTTTCTAGCAATGGATCGTGGGCAATGGACATGCAACTGACCTCTGGCAGAATTGTAGCACCTCTTCTTCTGGAAACGTCCACCACTGCTACTCATCGTCAGCAAATGGTGAGACTGGGTCTTTGCTCCATATTTCTCAGTCCAGACCTGGAAACCCTTGTTCTTGGAAGACGCAGCTCAAAAGTTGTTGCTGGGGTGGGGCAGAATGCAATAGGGGACCGGGGATCCGAGACAGGAGAAAGGCAGAAGTTTCCCTGGCTAACCTAAGACCCCGGCTCTCACTGCACATGATCTCTCCCCGGAAAGATGCCCTAGAAAGCACAGTGCTTCTTGTCAGCAAAGAAACGTGGGCACAGATAAGCCATAAATGTGGCACCATGGCAGGACCTTAGACAGACCCAGTTGGGTCTTCTGACCCCACTGGTATCTTTGCTTTGGTGGCTGTCTCTATCCAGAAAGGTCCTGCCACTTCCTGTTTCAGTGACGGTCCCAGGGGGTAGTTGGGCCAGCTTTTGGTCCCCCGTTGGCAAGACTGCTTTTCGAGGTCGTGGGCCTCAGTGGTGATGCCATTTGGCATTCCAACCTTTGGGTGTTTCCTTGCGGCAAGATGGCGACTCGAAGCTATTTGCAAAAGGCTAAACGCAAGCCTAGGAATGCCCTTCATGCGGAGGACTGTGTTTCTCCTTTGTCCTCGGTATCATTGCTTGTGAGATATTTGAAGCGGGGCTTACTTGGATTCCAGTTAAGAGATAATTGGCAGTGAGGGACCCTCTAGACACCTCCTGTACTCAGAGGAGTGCTCAGACGCAGGGGCCCCCCGCATCTTTGGATGCGGAGAGGCAGCGGTAAACGGGGTGCCTTCTCTGGGGTGGCTGGGTGCTGTTGAGTGTCACTGTGGACCCTGAAAGGGACCCTAGTGCTTGGTGTTGAGGACATCGTGGGCTGGGCTTGGCATGGGCCCGTGCTCCAAAGGATACGTCCCCAGCCTGGAGAGGGAAGTCGCTGTAGGATTTGACAAAGCTTTCCTGACATCCCGGGTTTCAAAAGACCGAGCAAGGACAGCCTCCGTTGTTGCTGAAGCTACTCATGATCTAGTATTTCCGTTGGAGATGTTACAACTGCTGACAGAGACCAGTTTGGGTCCAGCTCCATTAAGCAGGCAGGGAAGGGGCCCTCCGCTCTGGCTTTTGCACGGTGCACAAGCTTTGTGTCCCTGCGGGCTCCACACCCAGTAACCCCAAGCTGTCACTGAAGCATTGCAAACCCACATCTCGAACCTCTGTATGAAGAGAAACTTCTAGAACACTTATGGGAGAGTGTCTGTGGGGGAAGGATCGGAGAGGAGTAGAAAACCCTGCTTTATGTTTTCGCTTTCCCCCGGGGGTGGGGGGCGGGGCGAAAACAGAAAGGCCTCCGTCCTCATGGACGTGAGCAGCCCCGAATCTTTTCTCGGAGTGCGTGAAGGATATTGGATGAAAAACATCCTAGACGGGGCGCAGCGCGTTTGCATGGTGAGTTGACAGCCGAGTAACTGAAATGAAATACTCGTGCATGCCTGAGAATGTGGTGATAGCCCTGTTTGCCCCCAAAGCCACAGCATCCGGTGCCCGCCCCCCCCAGGATCTGGTTCAAGTTCTCTGAAGACTCCAGATGGGTGGCGCCCCCGCTCACTACTGACACCTGGTGGTCACCAGTGGTGACGCGGCCCCAGAGAGTGGTTTTTCCCCAGGCCTCCCCAGGTGTCAAATGCCACTCGGGGTTGGCGTGAAATCCTGGACTCTGACGTCCGGACGGGGGCAGTGGCTCAGCTGTCTAGACTGCGCTCCAGCCGTGCATGGGAAGGAGGGCAGCCTTCACCTCGGGGCCGGTTGCTGACCCCGGGTGCTGCACTTGACCTGGTTGTGAATGGCTGTCATCTCCGGCCAGCAGCCCATCTCGTGTTATTTTCAGCAGGCCCCTTCTCGTCTCTCATTTGGCTCCTGATGTGCCAAGCTCGCCTCTTGGGTCCGTTCACGACAGCTTTGGGGTCTTTCGCGTGGGTTCCAAGTCCACGTGGTCGCTTTCCGAGGGTCACCCGGGAGGCTGCCTTTTCCCCTGCGCCTGCCTTCTCAGATGTTTTGAGGGATTTGGGCTTCTTCGAAGTTAGACGTTTCCATGGAAGCTTCCCCAGTAGTTGTTATCTCCGCTGACGGCTCCCTGGCCGGTCAGCCTGTGTTACGACTTCAGCTCTGACCAGGGGCGGGGGATCCTCTGGGCCTCCTGTGCTTTGCCGATCGAGTTTAACAATTTCCGAGGCAAGCCACAGACGCAAAGATCTGCAGTTACAAACATTAGACTGCCTTGATGAATGAACTGAGATGTGCGTTTGTGCTCAGGCTGTTCCAAACATCCTCTGGGATGAGGTCCTCCAAAGTGATTTGTTACCGAGAGCGACAAATCGCTAAGTATGTTACAGGCGCATTAGGTGAAAATGTGTCGGTTGACCTGACTGGCTGGCTTTTACCGGAGGGACTTGAGTTTGTACGTGCGGTGCCCGGGGCATGACATCTGCCCCTCCTTTTCTGTGTGAACGGTGCCCCCTGCCGCGTGAACCTCATGGAGGTCAACCAGCTGGGTTGTATAGTCTGAGGGAGAAGTCTTAGATCTTTCCGTCAAGCTACCTCTTGCTATGAGAAGTGGTTTTAACTGTCTTACCTGCCTTCTCATTTTCTGAATTCGTTTCCATACCTTCTGGGTCCATCCTTAACTTGGCTGCAGGTGAGGGGCGGGAAGAACCTTAGGGGGGACCTGTTCATCATGACCTTGTATTGACGGCCTCCCCGGGCCCAGGGAATACGAGCACTTGGAAATGGTGGACCTTGCCCTTGAGGGGCCTGAGCCTCTCTGAGGAGCCAGCAGATAAGTGTGGGGGGGGGGGGGCGTGAATCACTGGGAAGGCAGCATAGGCCAGATGCCCAAGGAGTGGGGGCAGGCAGACAGCGCCAGAGTTCAAGGGAGGAAGTCTCGTGTGGGAGGTGGAATCTGATCCATCCTCCAGAGGATGGGCAGGATTTAAATAAATACAGGCAAGGAGGAGGATATCCCTACCGAGGCAATGACGTGACCCGCAGCAAGGGGACAGCAGTGCAGGGGACGTGTTGGATCCGTCGGCTAGTATTCGGATGAGGATTAAAATTGACTGCAATGTAACAGCACCTCTTCAAGTGGCCGTGGCTTCCGCAAGACAGTTTCCTTTCTCTCGGGAAGTCGGCGGCCTGAGAAGAGAGAGCTACGGCGCTTTCGTGAAGTTGTCAGAGACCCAGGCACTTTCTAGCTCTTTCCTTTGCTGCTCTCTCTTGAATGTGGTCCTCATCCTCATGGTCGCAAGGGCTGCCGATGCTCCAGCCATCTCATCCAGGCTTCAAGCGATAGGGCGGAGAAAGGAGGAGGAGAATGTGTGCCCTTCCCTTTCCATGGAATGTCTCCAGAGAGACCTCACTCACACTGCTGTGTGTGTTCTTTTACAGGAACTTAGTCACACAGCCACACCTAGTTACCAGGGAGGCTGAGGATGTAGTCACTTGGCCTCGTGGGAAGCACGGCTTCTCGATTCCTAGAAATTTAACAGCAAGCACTCCCCGTAAGCCTGGCTTGAAACACTTCTCTCCGGGGCTGTGACCTTTCCCCCCTCTGTACCCCGTCATACTCTTTACCATAGCTCTGCTGGGTCCTAGGCAGTTTCTGGGCAGAGCCCCGGTATTTTAGGATTATTCAAATATTTCCTCCTTCCTGTATCCTGGGCTCTAAGAGCCGCATCGGCCGTTCTCAGAGAGATCCACATTGGAAAGCGTGCGACCTTTGGGCTTTCCTCTTGTTCTCCCCACCTCCAGTCCCTAAGTCTCCTCGTTTCATCATGTCTCTCGGATCTGTGTTTCCTTCCAGCCTGGCCTCCTCTCCTGACCTTCCAGATCTGCATATGCAGCCTCCTTCTAGATGGTTCCACTGGGATGTCTCAGGGGCATCCCCGAACCAGTCAGTCTCCATTCTCCTCCACTTGGACAATTCCTAGTATTTTAGAGAATGCTGCTAACGTCTGCAGCCCGTGTGGATGTGTTTCCTTCTGGTTCCTCAGCCTGCCCTCCCCCCCCCCCCCCCCCCCCACCGGGCGCTGGCTGTTTCCTTGCGGGTCGCCACGCCTGCAGGACTTATCAGAGCCACCGAGGCTGCCCCCTAACCCGTCACCTTGCTTATTTCTTTATAACTCAGTTTTCACACCCAATCCAGGGTGACATTTTAAAAAAATACAAAGCCGGCCCTGTCACTCTCGATCTCAAGCCTTTCAGAGGGCCCGTCCTTGGCCGTAAACTTCAGATGGAAATCTTTACTAAATCCCATAGGAATCTACCTGAATGGACCCATTCCCTTGAAACCTCATCTCCTGGAATTTTCTGCCTTCTCTTAGTTCCTTGATCATGAACTTCCCACCTCCGCGCCCCCCCCCCCCCGCCCCCCCCGCCTTTCTCCCTTCCCCTGTTTTCTCGTGTGCAGCTACTGCCTGGCTGCCTGCCATATACCAGATACTGTTGTAGACAGCAAGGATGTAAGAATGAACAAAAGCTTGCATTTTACTGGGCGAAACAGCCAATAAGCATGAATAAATTTGGGGGCAGGGATCGGACCTCCAACGAGAAGGAAAACAGGGTAACGTGTAACGAGGGAACGGAGGCGTCGTGCGGGCGTGACCCCTTGGGGGTGACCGGGAGTCAGCCACAGGAGCATCTGGGGCCGATTCGAGGCAGAGGGGACCATCTCGTGTAGGAAAGGGGCCTGGCAGCATTGAGGGACAGAGGGCAGGCCGATCTGGTCCTTCTAGAGCCTAATAAACAGTTTGGCGCCTATAAGTGCATTTGTAAATTTTTTTTTTGATGTTTATTATTTTTTTTTGAGAGAGAGAGAGACAGGCAGGGCATGAGCAGGGGAGGGGCAGAGAGAGAGAGAGGGAGACACAGAATCCGAAACAGGCTCCAGGCTCCGAGCTGTCAGCACAGAGCCCGACGCGGGGCTCGAACTCACGGGCCGTGAGACCGTGACCTGAGCCGAAACCAAGAGTCGGACGCGTAACCGACTGAGCCACCCGGGTGCCCCGTGTGTGTGCAGTTTGAAAGAAGGGGCCCATGCTCGACACGAAAGCATGAAGGCAAAAAGTCAGGCCCTCCTGCAGTCTGTCCCCCGGAGCCTCCGTCGTCCCCTCCGGTGTATAAGGAAGGATGCCGCACACAGGTGCCCCCTTTTGCCAGTGACCCCGGGCTGGCCTCCTGCACCAGAGTGTGGGCTGGGGCCAGCATCGCAAGCTAAGAAAATGAGCCCTCGATGCTTTTCCTTTCCCTGCCAAGCAACGACGGCCACAATAAATTCGTGGCAGTCAAGCTCGTGGGCGGCATTCGATGGATGCTTTGCGTTGAGAATTAGAACAATCTAAGCCTCGCCAGTCTCCGAGGCCCCCCCAGCCTGAGCCTCTCGGGGGCACTCGTTCTCTGGGTCTTTTCGACGGTTCCAGACCTATCCATCTGGTGGCATCGTCATTCCGGCGAGGGCATCGGAGCATTTCCTCGTCTGCGGCTCGGTGCTTGGGCAGATTTTAGAGGACACCGGAGGCCCTCTGCCCTTACGGGGTCGTGTTTTGCAATTTAAAATCTTTGTGGCTCCGTGGACCAACCCACAATCTCTGCCCAAGTAATGGCTCTCGCTTTTACAGGCCCGTGTGGGTTGCCAAGGCCCTGGCGGGAAGGGAGCGGCCGGGGTGGGGGAGGTGGTGCCGTAATGCTGACGTTTCAGCCCCCGGAGCTCCCCGTCGGCCGCCAGCATCCAGGAGTTAATTCCGAATGCGTGTGCAAACCCGCGCCTGAGCCACGTGGCCCTTGACGCTCACAGTCTTCGCTTCTGGAACAAAAATTTAAGTTGCGTTCCCAGGATTTCCGCAGGGTCGAGAAGGCGTCTCTCTTGCATCTGGGGAGCAGGGCCTGGCCGTACTGTGGCGCGAGGTTGTGGGCGTGGGTTTTCGGTGCCCGAGAGAAGGATGTCTGGCGAGAAGTCTCCGGAGCATGTCATCCATCGTGGGCACGCACGGGCACTCCCAGTGTTGGGCAGGACTTGGGAGATCAAGCCCGCCCCTCTCCCGCCGCACCTCACTTCAGGCCCCACTCCAGTACGCCCGCCACACGCGCATCCTGCCCGTGATGGGGAACTCACTACCTTTCAAGAGAACCTCTTGCATTTTCCAAGCGCTGACAGCAGCATCCTTTCATTTAGTTTTTGAATGTACCGAGCACATCCTGTGTATCAGGCGCTGTTCCACAAACCAGCCCCACAGACCGAACCAGAAAGACCACGTCTCTGTTTTAGTGGGGCGCACGGGTCCTTGGGGGAGGCACAGAATAGACAATAAACGAGGGCGGGGAGTGGAAAGGACCCTGTAGGAGACGGGATGGTGGCCTCGAAAGTCACCCACGGCGGGGGAGGCTGGTTACGGAAAGGCCTCTTTCTTGCCCTCTCGTGGACAGACTTCAAGACCTGTCACGTGAAGGACCACAGGGAGAATATTCCAGGAGGTCATGGCAAGGGGGCAAGACCCTGAGGCGGGGAGGAGTCCGGCGTGACTGAGCGTGCTGGCTGGACGAAGGGGAGTGAGGTGATGGGGGGAGAGGGGCTTGGGGGGCCCCAGAGGCCACAGACTGAGAAGGACAAGTGAGACACCATTGAAAGATCTTAAGCAGAAGAGGGGCGGGATTCGATTTGTTTCGAGGGCTCAGGCTGGCCGTTAGGTTGAGAGTAGGGATTGGCGGCCAGGCACTGGGATCCAGAAGTCTGTAGCTCACGGCAGAGGGCCGGGCTGGAAGATTCGTCAAGTACCACCTGTAGAGGGTAGGCACCCAGCCTCTCCTTGTCCCTCTGGAGCTGGGGTGGTGCGTGGGCTTGCCAGGTGGGCGGGCAGAGAATCGGGGAAGCTCACACCGTGCTCCCTCTTCCCTGTCCAGCTTCCGTGAATTTAAACCTACAGAAAGGCCGTAGGATCATTTAAATCGCGAGAGAGAGTTCAAACATGCCATTGACCCTCTCCGCACCCCTCCCCGTGTGTGTCCAAGTTGAAAACCCAGTAGCCTGGGCATCTTGCCTTTTGTCTGCACCGGGCCTGCCTCTGACCAACTGGGAATCTGGGGCAGGTGCCCTGGGTGCCGAATAGAGTGAGCATGGAAAGGCAGCTACCACGTCGTGTCCCAGAGCGTCTTCACGTTCCGGGTATACTTGTGACATGGTGGGGGAGTGTCCAGAGTGGAGGTGACCTTTGAGCTGGGCCTTGGACGTTGGGGAGAATTTCAGTAGGCGTGCAGGGGAGAGAAGGACGTCGTGCTAGGTGACAGAGGGCCATCACCACGATTGATGGGGTACGGGCTCTGTTCTAGCTCTTGACCGCCACGATGCTTGGCCTTTTCGAAAAGGCTTTAGGAATCAAAAGGAGAGGGGGCTTCTGGCTATTATTTTGCAGAGAAAGCCTTTCAGACCCAAAGATCCTGCAAACAACCCGGGCATCCCCCTCACCCCTTACACACTCCTGGCTAATCGGAGACTACAGCTCACGCACAATGCCTTTCTGTCCCCCCGCTGCCATTTTCTCTGGCCAAACCCAACATTTCCAAGTGGTCCGCTCTAAAAAAAAAAAAAAAAAATTTTTTTCTGATAAGTCCATTGGCAAAATCGGAGAAACACTAAAAGCTAAGGGCTGCTTCTTTGATGGCAAGAATTCTCTTAGCCTTTAACGTTTCGTTGTAGGTTGTAATTAACATCCGAGGGGGGAGATGAACGTACTTGATCGTGGAACCCGTCCCTTGTTTCTGTTTTTTTAGTCAACCGGTGGGTAAGTGGTCCCACAACAATTCTCTTTTTTTTTCCTTTTAATATTTATTTATTTATTTTGAGAGAGGGGGAGAGGCGGAAGGAGAGAGAGGGAGAGAGAGCACAATAAATCTTCGAGGGACAGAGCCTAGCCTCACCTGATCCCGTAGTTTCCAGACTTTTCCAGCCGGAGCATTTTCCAAAGGAAACCTAAGCCGCCTTAAGTGTTTGCGGGTATCCTGTGTGATATTACGTTCCCTTTTGGAGCCCAAGGTCTCGTTAGCAGAATGAAACTGTGGTCTCAGACCCCAGTTTGAGTGGTTCCTCTGTCCACCCCTGAGCCAGTTAATGAGGCTTAAGCAGGAACACCTTCACCCGAAGTTTCTTTCCACCTGCTTGACATGGGCATGTTCGCTAGTTTGTTCTAATTAACAGGCCCCCACGATTCCATATTGGGCGATTCTGTATCCTCTTGTGTGGGTGTAGACCCCCCCCACCGCCCGCCAGGGTGTAGACCCACGCGGGGGGCCGTGCACGTGCTCCAGCGGGTGGGTGAAGCCTTAAGGGCAAAGGCCACGTTGTTCAGGATAGAGGCCCCTCGGCGTGTCAGCGATTCCTGGAGTGGCATTCTTAGTGACCAACGACGACAATGGCAATTTGTGTGGTGGCCGTGGGCGGGGCGGTCTGAGGGCGCAGAGCCCGGCCTTGTTGGTCACGTGCTGTTGCGAACAGCCCAGCCTTATGCCCAGGTGTGCACGTGCCTGTCTTACCTCTTGCATTTGGGATCTAGCCCCTCTGGTGGCCTCTTCCTTGGAGGCTTTGTTTCTTTCACGGCCTCCCCGGTGTGCGCTCTGACTTTCCCTCAGCTGTCTGTCCTCTCCCTGCCAAGAAAACCTGTTCTCTCGATGGAAACAGAAAGCGTTTGTGCCTCGCTCAGAGAGGGACCCCGGGGGGGGGGGGGGGGGGACAGGGGACGAGAGGGGCAGGGGACTGACTCTGTGCCGGTAATGAAAGCCGCAGAAAGGCCCAGATGATCTGGTGCTTTGAAAAGCGCCTCATCCTTTCTGAGCCCGTAACTCACTGGACTCCAGGTCCCGGCTAAGAATACAGCTGCGGGGGCAGATGTATTTCCTTCATTGCTTAGCTGCCCCGGCAGCAGGAATCTGACCTTGAAGCGAGCTTTGATCGCGGAGTAACTCAAGCTTGCCCTTCTCTGCCGGGGACGCTGGGTCGGCCTGCCTCCGCGGCCCACATCCGCAACCTGTCCAAAAGCTCTTGGACGCGGCACTCTCATTAGAACCAGGTCTCCAAAGAGTTTTTAGGGCTTTAAATCCCTGTGCTCTGCCCCAAACGCTGTCGCCGGAGTTCTGCCAGGATTTACCGGGTATCCGCTTGGGGGCCAGCCACCGAGTGAGGAAGACCGTGGGTGCCCAACGTGGGCTCAACTTGCAGTTTGAGAGACAGCGTGTCCCCGCGCTGGGGCCGGGATGGGGGTGCGGATCTGTCACTTGGCCTGTTGGCCTGACGTTAGGCGTGCTCCGTATAAATCGGGCTTTCTGTCTGACATCGATCCGTCATCGATAGCTCTGTGCCTTATACCAGATGTCCCTCCACCCTAAGCATGATTTCCTGTACGTCTGATTGGCTTTGCGATAGCAGAGCTTGGCCACGTAGAGGCTGCGGGCCGGACCTGGCCCACCGCTCCCTGATTTTGTACGTAAGGCCTCGTCAGATGAAACGTACACATTGGCCAAGACCGATTTGGTGCTGAGATGGCAGAGCCCGATGGTTGCTGCCGAGACCGTACGTGTGACCTGCAAAGCCAACAATATCGACCGTCTGACTCTTTACAAATAGTCTGTGGAACTCTGAGCTGAAAGTGACATATTCTGGAGTGATGTCAACGTTGTTCCAGGATACTTTGGAGTTCTGGTTGGTCCCCTAATAAAATGGCTGGTGTGAGCCCTGTGGTCCTCCCCTTATCGTGACTGGAGTCACCCGGATGGAGGTACCCCCAGAACCCTGGAACAGTCTGTAAATGCTTACTTACCCTGATCTTCAACATCAGCTTTTTTTTTTTTTTTTTAAAGTTTATATATTTATTTTGAGACAGAGCGAGAGAGAGCATGAGTTGGGTAGGGGCCAGAGAGAGCATGAGTAGGGTGGGGACAGAGAGAGCGTGAGTAGGGTAGGGGCAGAAACAGAGGGAGAGAGAATTCTAAGCAGGTTCTGTGCTGCCAGCACAAAGCCTGACATGGGGCTTGAACTCATAAACCATGAGATCATGACCTGAGCCGAGATCAAGAGTCAGACGCTTAACTGACTGAGCCACTCAGGCACCCCAACATCGGCTTTTTATTTTTTTTATTTTTTTATTTTTTTATTTTTTTTTTAAATTTTTTATTCAACATTTACTTATTTTTGGGACAGAGAGAGACAGAGCATGAACGGGGGAGGGGCAGAGAGAGAGGGAGACACAGAATCGGAAACAGGCTCCAGGCTCTGAGTCATCAGCCCAGAGCCTGACGCGGGGCTCGAACTCACGGACCGCGAGATCATGACCTGGCTGAAGTCGGACGCTTAACCGACTGCGCCACCCAGGCGCCCCAACATCGGCTTTTTAAATCGGGTTATTTGTATCGTCCTGTGACAGATCTTTTATATCGGTTTGTTTGATCCTTGCGACCGCTCTACGAGATTGTACGTCATGTTAGAGAAGAGAAATTCAGAGCCCCAAACATGGCAAGTGGTAGTGAAGGGGGGCGGTCAGCAGAAGCGGGTGACAGAGCCATCCCCTGGGCCTCTGTAACTGGACTGAATGACCGCTGGGTGGTCAGGCTTCATGTATCCTCATAGAGGATCGAACACCTGCCATGCATAGATACCTGCTCTCCATTACTGTCCGCCGTGGGTCTAGTTCAGTCCAGATGAAGGGTTCTGGCTCTGGACCAATGTCCTGTGAACTTCAGAATGCCCTCAGGACATCGTCGGCTTCCTTTGGAACAATACTGACAGGGCTCTCGAACCTTCAGCCGGCCTGTTTGGGGCTGGAACGCAAACTTCTCCCTCCTGGCTCAGCGCTGTTTTTTCCCTTCTGTCAACATGTGGCTTCTGATTTGATGGCATTTGAAGAAAGGTGAAGTCCCTTTACTCTTCGCAGGTGGAAAACCGGTCCTGTCCAGATTCCAGCCATTCTTTGAGTTTCGGAATCCTCACTTATTGGGGCCTGCGAGGTTTTCTTTACCTTCTGATCTTTTTTTTTAATTTTATTTTATTTTATTTTTTTCTTTTTTTTAAAAAAATATTTTTTTTTTCCCAACGTTTTTTATGTATTTTTGGGACAGAGAGAGACAGAGCATGAACGGGGGAGGGGCAGAGAGAGAGGGAGACACAGAATCGGAAACAGGCTCCAGGCTCCGAGCCATCAGCCCAGAGCCCGACGCGGGGCTCGAACTCACGGAACGCGAGATCGTGACCTGGCTGAAGTCGGACGCTTAACTGACTGCGCCACCCAGGCGCCCCCCTTCTGATCTTTTAAATTAGTTTCAGTTTATTCAAAGATGACATGAGAGTATTCTCTCGTATTAAAAATAAACCAACTGATAGAGATCATTTAAAAAATAGCTTTAATGGTTATTTATTTTTGAGAGAGAGAAAGAGACAGAGCACAAGTGGGGGAGGGACAGAGAGAGAAGGGTACAGAAGATATGAAGTAGGCTACCTGCTGACAGATTCTGAGCTAATTCTACAGCTCAGAGCCCGACATGGGGCTCGAACTCACGAACCGTGAGATCGTGACCTGAGCTGAATTCGGACGTCTAACCTACTGAACCACCCGGGCGCCCCCAAAACGGTACAGACCTTGACAGAAGACCAGACTCTTCTCCATTCCAGCTCTAATTCCTGGGGGCAATCATTGATATCAATCTGGCACGTCCTTGGCTCTTTTTTCAATGAACACACACACACACACACACACACACATTCACGCATGTGCATGCGCATTTACGCATATATAGTGTTTTGGTGTGTATTTACACAATGACATCATGTCGTGTATATACCTGAGTCTTTTCGTTGTCTTGAGGGCTTTTCAGTGGTTATTCATTTTCTAACTCATGATTTTTTAACTGTTGCAAAACATTCCATTGCAAGGATTTACCTTAATTTATTTCCACTCCGAAGAGTGGTACCCCAGTGAGCATCCTTATTCATTTCTCTTGGAGCCTATGTTTAAATGTCTATCCGGGGTGTAGTGATTAAACCGTGGGGTCGTGGTATTGGCATTTAAAGTTTTATTTTTTTATTATTTTTTTAAATGTTTACTTATTTACTTTGAGGGGGGGGGCACGCATCGGGGAGGGGCATACAGAGGGGGAGAGAGAAAATCCCAAGCAGGCTCCGTCCACACTACCAGCACACTATCAGCCCCCAATTCAGGGCTCAGTCCCACAAACAGTGAGATCATGACCTGAGCCAAAATCAAGAGTCAGACGCTCAACCGACTGAGCCACCCAGGCACCCTGACATTTAAAAATTCAAATGGATTCTGCCAAATTGCTGGGCACAGAACAATTATTATATTATCATCCCTCTGAACAGTACACAGACGTATCTCTCATACATGCACTCTGTTGACATGATCAATCGTCTTGATTTCAGCCAGTGTGATAGGTAAACATTGGCATCCCATCCCTTCTGGATTTCACTTGTGTTTTCCTGGTTGCTAATTAAGTTGAGCACCATCAAATATGTTTATTGGCTGTTCGTATTTCTCTTTTGTGAATCGCGTGTCTCTGTGGCTTTATAATTCTACACTGAGCCTTTTGATGCCTCTGGAATTGAATTTTGTGGATGATGTGAGCTAGAGATCTACTTGGGTGTTTTGACAAATGGATGGCCAACACCGCTTGGTATCTGTTGTATCCTTTCCCTACTGAGTTGTATGTTGTGTTTATTATATACTAAATTCACAGGTGTACTCTCAAAGTCTTAATTCTGTCCTGTTGTTTTATTTTTCTTTCATGGCTAATACCACATTGTTTGAGCTGCTAAAACTTTATAATATAAGTATAATATAAGCTTGTAGCATAAGCTATATAGTGTAATCTAATATAAATATAGTAACATAAAAATATGTATTATATAATTTATGGTTATAATCATACTATGTATACATATATAATAATACATGTATATATGTTGTATATACATATATATAATATATGTTTGATATCTGGTAGGTGATGTTCTGCCTCATTGTTTTTGTTTGTCTCGTTTTGTTTTTTCCTGTTGTTTTTGTGTTTGGTTCAACATGTTTTGGCTCTTGTTGCTCTGTTGTCCTTTAGGTAAGTTGTTAAAGCACGGTCACGTTCTGGCTGGGATATTTTTTAGGATAATATTGAACTTGTAGATTGCTTTGGGGAAAAGCAGCATCTTTATGACTTGGAGTGTTTCTGTCTGGGGACATAATATGTTTCTGTGTCTTCAGCACGTCTTCTGTGTGATTTAGTAAAATTTGTCTGCCTTATTGATTCCAATAGAACACGGATTCCCCATGTTCTTTGGATTCCCCAAAGAGCATGATTCTTTAATCAATTGTATTTTTGTCATTTTTAAACTCTATTCATCTCTGCCCTTCTCAGTAATGAGTCCATTGATTCTGGATTCATTATTCCTTTTCTAATTTCTTGAGTTGAAAGTTCATTCTTTGTCATTATTTTTTATTGTTCAGTAATTGTTCTAAGGGTGTCCATTAAATGCTAAGTATTGCTTGGGCCACCCGCCTATAGATTTGTCACGTGGTACAGCGGCACTCCTTGCTGAAGAAAGTTTTGGTTTTTGTCTCGATTTCTCTGTCCAGATACCATTTTTTAAATTTCCAATGTTATCTTGGCCAGTTTTTTTTTTTTTTTTTTAATTTTTTTTTTTTCAACATTTATTTATTTTTGCGACAGAGAGAGACAGAGCATGAACGGGGGAGGGGCAGAGAGAGAGGGAGGCACAGAATCGGAAACAGGCTCCAGGCTCTGAGCCATCAGCCCAGAGCCTGACGCGGGGCTCGAACTCACGGACCGCGAGATCGTGACCTGGCTGAAGTCGGACGCTTAACCGACTGCGCCACCCAGGCGCCCCTTGGCCAGTTTGTTTTTAATTTCTACTTTGTGTTTGCCTCAAGTTGTGCCGGTATGACTTCTGCTTCCTTTGAAATTTATTGAGACTTTTTTATGCCTGATACGGAGTGTGTAAGACTATTCCTCGTGCGTTTGAAAATAATTCACGGTCTTTGTTATCTGGATGCAAATTTCCTATATATCTACTAAGTTGAATTTGTTAGCCCTGTTATGAATAATCTCTCTGCTTCTGTGTTTTTGTTTTTGTTTTTTGCTAGTTGATTTATCTATTCCGAGAGAAGTGTGCCAAAGTCTTTCACCGTGATTGTGACTTTGTCAATATCTTCTCGTATTCCAATTATCTTTTGCTTTATACATATTCCAGGATGTGTTATTATATGCATAAAGGTTTATGACTGCCATTTCCTTATGGTAAACTGGATCTTTCTTCACTAGGAAGTATCTCTCTTTGGCCCCTTTCATCTTTTTCAACTTACTTATTTATTAAAGTTTATTTATTTGAGAGAGAGAGAGAGAGAACGCGTGTGTGCCTGCACAAGCGGGGAAGGGACAGAGAGAGTCGGGGAGAAAGAGAATCCCAAGCAGGTTCCGTACTGTCAGTGTGTGGAGCCCGATGTAGGGCTTGAACTCATGAACCGTGAGATCATGACCTGAGCAGAAATCAAGAGCCGGACGCTTCAACTGAGATACCCAGGCACCCCTCATCTTTTTCAGTTTAAATTCTGTTTGTTTTTTCTGCTGCTATGATTACTATAATTGCTTTCTTTTTGTTAATATTTGCCTGGAGCCTCTTTTAAAAATCTTTTGATTTTTCTACCATTGTTTGTTTGAGATGTATCTCTTGTCTCAGACTATAGACAGGAATTAATGTAATTCAAGGTGAAATTCTGTGTCAACGAGGGACTCGAACCCATTCACGTGTATTGTGATCGGTGATTTGACTGGACTATCTTCATGTATGTGATTTATTTATTGTACTTATGATTGAAAAGCTTCTTCTTCAACTCTGTATCTCCCAGAGCCAACCTGAGAGCTGGGCTCGCAGCAATAGATGTTCAACAAATGCTCATCGAATAACACCTTCCTTGACCCCTGGATTCTGATCTGATTTGACCACATATGGCAAAAGCCCCCCATTGTAATGGGGTTGGGACTAACGCTCAAATTATTGGTAAAAGAAGTTCTCAAGAAGGCTTTAAGTTCCCTTTTTAATTCTAAGGGATCTTTCCTCTTCGTGTAGATTTAATGTCAAAGATTTGAGGTCTTCTCGAAGTGTGAGGTCTGTTGTTAGGGGTTGGTGGGGGGTAAAGATTTCAGAACTGGGGGAGGAAATCCAGAGTACTGTTTGCATCAGCCATGCTCCCTGGGAGGGAAACTGAAGAACTGAATCACTGTTTTCAGTTCTGGATTTGGGTCTCACGTATCTTTGTGTTTCCAGACTCACCTACCAGAGTCCCGGATAATTGGCTTACTCTCGAAAAGACAGTATTCCGGCAACATTAACTTCATGGCAGGCTCACCTAGAGGGACTAAATGTGCTGGAGAAAGATGGCACCCAACCCGGGACATCTTTTTCTTACCTGAGTTGACACAGAGACTGAAAACACAAAAGAAGCCTATGTTCTGTCACAGTGAAAAGGATGCTAGACTGGAATCCAGGGCCTCTGAGGTTTGATCGTGCCCAGTTGGGCCCATCCAAACATCTCCGGAAATCTCTTTCTGTACGAAGGAGCTGGATTAGTTGATCCGGATCCGACACTTCTTCCAACCGTGTCTGGAAAAATCTTATGCTGAAACTCTGGTGACAGTTAACCCAGCCAACACCCTTAAGATTCTGCCATGATCTCTTGGTAACTCAAACCAAGTTCATCTCATTCAGTGAATGACTATAAATCATGCAGCTTTCGTAGCGTTGAGTACCGCGTTAAGCACCAGTGTGTGTTTTTCTAAGCCTTTACGAAGTAGCCAGTTACTGAGCGGAGAAGATAAGGCCCTGTGGCTTCTCCAGTTGCTTTGCCTTGTGTAGAGGAGCACCCACCCCGGTGATTTCTTTGGCACTTGGAAGAAGGGACGCGGGTGACAGGCGGGCAATGCCAAATGCGGGTCTTCGAGTAGGACACTGTAGGCTCCCTCCGTAGGCTGAACCCAGGCCGTCTCCTCTCCCTTCCTTCCGGAAATGGCACTATTTTACCATAGATGGTGAACTACAGAATTCTCTTTTCCGCCTGAAGTTTAGTCGGAAGCATGGAGATTTGATCCGAGGCTTGGTGGGGGGGGGGGGGGAGGGGGGCGAGTCAGGCATTCAACAAAGATGTGGAACTGTCATTCAGCGTCCCACCCGGTGACCTGTCGGAGCACGGGCTGCTCTGCGCTGAGGTTCATGAGTAGGGTCGAGATCGGCCAAGATCCAGCTCGGCTGAGCAAATGGGTTTTCGCTGCAGGGTCTTCTCCATCAGCATTTTCTTCCAGTTTCCTGCAGAATTGGCTTTGGCTCTGACCAGCACTGTTTGTTCTTCCCAGCCAACCCCACGATCTCCACCTCTCCTTGGGGTGGGGGGAGTGCTGATATTTTGAATGGTGGTTTTGAACTGTGCTTGGAAGACAGGGGTTCCAATTGGCAAGCCCCTGAGGGCAAGAAGAGAGCTGACGGTGGGCGGGGCTCAGAGGCGGTGGGCGGGGCTCAGACCCTTGGCGAAAAGACTGGGAAGGCGTTCAGTAGATTTTAACTGGAGTTTAGCTCCTCGTTCCGGGACGCTAGTATTTTCTTGCAGCCCTTTCTTAAAACGGCCACAAGCAAGCAGGTGTCCCCCAAGTGGATCGTCCGAGTTCAGGCTGACTTCTCCTAACCCCGGTGCCTCTCCCCTTCCAGAATGGCTGCAGTCTGTCCAGGCCACCATGATCCTGTCGATCATCTTCAGCGTTCTGTCCCTGTTCCTGTTTTTCTGCCAGCTCTTCACTCTCACCAAAGGGGGCCGGTTTTACATCACCGGAGTCTTCCAGATCCTTGCCGGTGAGTTGGGGATGACAGACTCCACGGGGGAAGCTGTTCCCGGGTCTCCAAGGCTGGGGAGTGACTGATGTTTGTGAGTCTGCACATTGGGTGGTTTTCATAAAGCACAGGGGCGCGTGTGTGCGTGTGTGTGTGTGTGTGTGTGTGTGTGTGTGTGTGTACCTACACATGCACCTTAGAATTTGAGAACTCTCTACCTCCCCAGGGAACAGGGTAGATGGGAAATAGGACTTGGGGACTCGAGAACGAAGGTCCATGACCCAGCCAGACCTAATACCGGGGACGGAGCCACGGTCTGGACACATCACCGGAGGTGAATGTTAATAAGGACAGGAGTAGAGCAAAGGCCACGCTTGAGGGTTGTATCCCTGCACGTTGCGCGAAGCCCCAAGGAACCATCCTTCCTTCAAGCGTGGAAAGTGGCCCCAGTGGGCGGCTGAGGTTGTTTTCGGATACGTGTCTCCCACCTCCAAGCAGTGGTGAAGCCACGGCACGTTCTTGCTCTCCTTTACTCCAGCTCCGGGGCTCCACTGGGCTTTGGCTTACTGTTGTCCTTCTTAGGTGTCTTCACTTTGGCACCCCCCACACGGCATCATTTCCTAACATGGGGCCATGACCACACGCGAGAGGTCTCGTTCCTCTCCTCCTTTTTTTAAAAAAATTTTCTAATGTTTGTTTATTTTTGAGAGGGAGACAGAGCGCGAGTGGGGGAGGAGCAGAGAGAGAGGGAGACACAGAATCGGAAGCAGGATCCAGGCTCTCAGCTGTCAGCACAGAGCCCGACGCGGGGCTCGAACTCACGAACCGTGAGATCAGGACCCGAGCTGCCGTCGGACGCTTACCGACTGAGCCACCCTATTCCTCTCCTCCTTAAACCACCTTCCAGTTCCCCCACTGGATAGGTTATCCGTATGTACGATGCGCAGAGTCCGAGCAGCTTCTCTTATAGAGGGTGACAGCTTCCGACTTTGTCTCTAGATTCTGGCCAGTGTCTTCCTTCACTGACTCTTCTCTTCCTGTCTATTGACTGCCAGTTGACTGAGTCAGAAGGCACTGGAGAGAATTAAGAGATGTGGTGGTGGATCCTATAATCCGTGTTAACAAGTCACACGCTCCCGGTGCACCAGAGAGCATCTATGTACTGTGAGATGTTCTAGATGCCGGCTGGCTGAGTAGGCGGAGGGCTAGGCTGTCCTCTCTTCTTTTAGTTGGTTGTCAGAATGTCCGTGGTGCTGAATCACCACCCTGTGCTCAGCGGCAGTCATTGGAGGGTTGATAACAGCCCACACGTCTTTGGTGAGTGCAGATGTAACGTCTTACCCACGGCCGTACGGTAAGACACGGGCTGAGGTTAGATGTTGATGATCTTTTCTAGAAGCCAGAGAGTACCCCTCCCCCCCCACCTTCCCTGGAAAAAGGAGGGAAATTGGACAGCTACTTCTCATGAAATACTTAAATACGGCATTCCGGTACGTGCAGTTTTAGGATGTGAAAACCAGATAGGGCTTTGCTGCTTGCATAGGTTTAGTTAGACCAAGCAAGCCAAGCTCCTAGAGTGGTGCTGGTTTTATTGAGTTACTAATTATGCGGTACGGTATCATTCCTAGGTATGTTAGAAGAAGAGTTATCAATTAGTCATTCCCGTTTCTGAAAGTAATACACAAAACTGGAACATGGTCTGGGGATTTCTTTTTTTTGGCTTACCATTTACAGTTCGATATCAAGTCGACTGATGATCATAGCTGTTGCATCAGTGGATCTGTCCTCAAGAGAGAATAATACAGACTTAGGAACCAGAACTTTCATAAAATATATATATATACACACACATACACACACACACACATATGCATATATATATGCACACACACATATATGTATATATATACACACACATATACACACACACATATATATGCATATATATGTGTGTGACACATATATATGCATATATATGTGTGTGTATATGCATATATATGTGTGTGTGTATGTGTGTGTATATATATACATATATGTGTGTGTGCATATATATATGCATGTATATGTGTGTGTGTATATGTGTGTGTATATATATATGAGACCTATACAAGGGTGTTATTTTACTGATAAACTGAGATCAGGAGAGGATAATGAATAGCCAAGGTCACCCAGCTCAAGCAGGAACAACCAGAAGCCCACACTTCCTCCGACACCACGCGGACTCGATATAGTTAGCAACCTCCTTATGGTTAGAGACAACGGAATCCGCCCGAATTGCTACAGAACGGAAAATGCAGGGCGGACACTCCACTTTTTCCAAAATATAGTTCCTCATGCACCCTCACTTCTCTGTTTTGAATCGCCTCTGAACTCGATACAAGCCTTTTAGAATGCTGCTATTTAAAAAAAACAAAAACAAAAAAACAAACGCTTGGGGCGCCTGGGTGGCTTAATCAGTTAAGCATCCAACTTCGGCTCAGGTCATGATCTCACGGTTTGTGAGTTCGAGCCCCGCGTCGGGCTCTGTGCTGACAGCTCAGGGCCTGGAGCCTGCTTTGGATTCTGTGTCTCCCTCTCTCTCTCCCCCTCCCCCACTGGCGCTCTCTCTCTGTCTCTTAAAAATAAATAAATGTAAAAAAGAAATTTAAAAAAAACCCTCTATGTCTAAAAGCACATGATTTGTTCTTCATTTCTCCCCTTCCAATGTAGCTTCTTATCTATCATGGGATCCAACATTCAGTTATCAGTTCATCAGCCTAGCGGCCCCGGTTTGAATAGAAAGTGGTGTTGGATGAGAAAAGTCAAGCCACAGGAGCGGTTGTAATCTACCAGCCCTAAGGAATGTTCTGTTCTGAACTGTTCACCCCAGTTATCGGGAGCTGAAAGCAGGTGGTCTGGGAGCCACAGGTTCCCCGCCCCACCCCCCGAACGTGGCGTTCGAACTTGATCTACAGGGTCCTCCCACTCAGGTTGAAAACTTCAAGGAGAAGAGGCTTCACTTGAAGATTTCCGAGCTTCTGCAAAGCACTGAGGCGTTTTAAGCGGAAGCCCTTGGAATATTTTCTGAGTCTCCCAATACTTTCTGTGCTGCCTCTGCCTCGCTTCCCTTGGAAGGATCCAGCTGTGGTCTTCATAGATCACACGCATGAGGGTGCAGGAAAAGCGGATGAAAGGTGTGGGGGGCTCTCGGGGCTGACTGTCGATGTAGGGAGCCATCTCTGCCTTTCTCCAGATTACACGTCTGTGTGTGCTTATTGGTCTGCCTGGTCTGCGGCCTGATTCCCTTCTGCGTGTCGTAATTAGCAGGTCTTAACATTTACGAGCTGTCTTCCCTTGATTACATACTTCGCAGGTTGGCTGCTTTTTGGGGATATAGCAACAGGTGTCTTCATCTAGTTCATTGCTTTTTTTTTTTTTTATATTAAAAACATGTTTTTTGATGTTTATTTTTGAGAGAGAGAGACAGAGCACAAGCAGGGGAGGGGCAGAGGGAGAGGGAGACGCAGAATCCGAAGCAGGCTCCAGGCTCCGAGCTGTCAGCACAAGACCCGATGCGGGGCTCGAACTCACAAACCATGAGATCATGACCTGAGCCGAAGTTGAATGCTTAACTGATTAAGCCACCCAGGCGCCCCAGGGTTTTTGTTTTTTTTTAATAACAGAGCCACCTAGGCACCCCATCTTTTTAAATTTTTTTAATGTTTATTTATTTTTGAGAGAGAAAGAAAGAGCACAATCGGGGGAGGGGCAGAGAGAGAGAGAGAGAGAGGGAGATGCAGAATCCGAAGCAGGCTCCAGGCTCCGAGCCGTCAGCCTGGAGCCCAATGTGGGGCTTGAACTCATGAACTATGTGAGATCATGACCTGAGCTGAAATCAAGAGTCGGGCACATAACCGACTGAGCCGCCCAGGTGCCCCGAATAAAGAAGGCGCTTTTAGAAAATTCCAGTGCTCAGCCTTTGTCCCCGGAGAGCTCTTGGGAGGGGCTGCTCCCTGGGTGACTCTTGATCAGGGCTTAGGAACCACTGGTGTGGCCATCGAGCTCTTTGTAATCCCTCGGTCTGGTCTTTTTGGACTTTCTCTGCTGATGACTCTTCCCACTCAGGAGCCATAGATTGTTCCAAACCCCGTTCTTAGAGAAGAGCCATTCTGAATCAGTGTCTGGACTTCGGAGTCCTTTTTGTTTCCAGAACCTGCAGCCGTCTGTTCTCAGACAGCGCTTACCCTGGCCCTAGCTCTGTCGGGCTGGGTTGCCCTCGATGGGAGAACATCAAGAAATTCGCAGAAGTACAGACCCGAAAGACAGATCCACATTTTGACTGATTTCGTTACTTGACGCCCTGCACTGAGCTCCGTGCATCGAAGGCTCCATAGAAGGTCCTGAATAACCCGCTTGTTGGATTACTGGATAATTGTGTTCCCTTGCCGCGAACTCGGGTCACGTGTGTATAGCTTACTATTTATTGTGATTAAGAGGAACAGAAAACCCGGTCAAAGGAGACTCCCGAGGGAGGGTTTCCATTTGTTCTGTTTGTTTCATCAAACAGATTGATAGAGATCTAGGGCTTTAGAACAAAAGGATTTTGGGGATGCATAAAAGCACGATGCCCTCCCTGTTCCCAGGGGCTCAAAGGCAGCTGTGGTCAGACACCACATTTAGAACCCCCCCCTTATGGGGCGCCTGGGTGGCGCAGTCGGTTAAGCGTCCGACTTCAGCCAGGTCACGATCTCGCAGTCCGTGAGTTCGAGCCCCGAGTCAGGCTCTGGGCTGATGGCTCAGAGCCTGGAGCCTGTTTCCGATTCTGTGTCTCCCTCTCTCTCTGCCCCTCCCCCGTTCATGCTCTGTCTCTCTCTGTCCCAAAAACAAAAAAAATAAACGCTGAAAAAAAAGAACCCCCCCCTTAGGAATGAACTAAACCAGGGGCGCCTGGGTGACTCAGTCGGTGAAGCAGCCGACTCTTGATTTCCGCTCCGGTCATGATCTCGCGGTCCGTGGGATTGAGCCCCACGTTGGGCTCTGTGCAGACAGCTCAGAACCTGCTTGGGATTCTTTCTCTTTCCCTGTCCCTCTCCTGCTTGTGCTCTTTCTCTCTCTCTTCCCCCCCACCCCCAAAACAAATAAATTAAAAAAAAAAAAAGGGATGAACTGTTCCAGATGCTGCTCCAGCCGTGCCCAGGTCAGAAGTCAGTAATGCTGTGGGGGTGATTTTCTAAGCAGCATTTGGGGGCCGAAAGCAGAAACCGGCCCAGCAATGCAGAGAAGGCTCTGTGTGGGTCCGACAGAGAGCCCAACGCTTTCAGAGGAGTGGACCTTCTAGCCTCTTCCCGCGATGTTTTGTCACCCTCAGGATGGGGGGGAGGACGTGACTCACAGGTGTTCACTCATCCAGCCATCGCCACAAGGCAACCCCCCCCCCCCCCCACTGCTGCTTTCTAGCAACTTCTCTCAGGCTTCCGCTCCGGGCCCTCCAATGAACAGCTTCCACTGAGGTCACTGATGTCCACACGCTCTCTCTCTCTCTTTTAAGTTAGTTTATTTATTTTGAGAGAGAGAGAGAGAGAGAACACACGAGCAGGGGAGGGGCAGAGAGAGAGAGAGAATCCCGAGCAGGCTCCATGCTGTCAGCACAGAGCCCTCCGTGGGGCTCGAACCCACAAAGCCACGAGATCGTGACCTGAGCCGAAACCCAGAGGCGGACACTTACTGACTGAGCCACCCAGGCGCCCCGTGATGGGGATAAACTCTTGAGTGGCCAGCTCTTCTGTGTTGTCTGGAGAGGGTCAGAGTCCCCCACTCACAGCTGCCTGCCCTCCCAGACTCAGGCCCCTCCCAGGGCATCCCTGTCACTGCCAGGGCACACGCCGCTTGTCCTTGGAGAAGGCAGGACACTGCTGGTGTGACCGCAACCTCCCTCACCTTCCCCACGAGGTGGGGGGGTGGGGAGGACCTTCATCACCACGCCCCCACCTACAGGTCATTGAGAAAGCGACTTTATGGGGACCGCCCATTTATGGGAACACCTGTGCGACATAGGGAGGTCTGTCGTATGGCATTAACTCCCCGTGTTCCAGGGCACCGTTATGGCATTACACGCAGACTGCCTTGTCGTTGCATATACCCTAAAGCATCACTCTCCCGACAACCGTAATTATGAAGCGCGTATCCGCTCTTTGGCTTTGCGAGCGTCTCGGCCGGTGGCTCGTGGCAGCGAAGCTCAAGGTCATTTAACCCCCGCGATACTCCTCGGCGGATACCCTACAGACGAGGCCATCTAGTGAGTCACCGCACTTGCGTGTCCCGCCTCCCCCTGTCCCCCGTGGTCGCCGATGGAACGTGTGCTCTCTGCCGGTGAAATCTGGGCACAGCTGGTCTGCACAGCCACCTGTTCCTGCCCGTGCTGGGTAGACGCGGGCCCCATTCGGAAGCCTCGCCAGCTTGACCAGCATGGGCCTGGCCTTTTGGCACTCTGTTCCCTGGGTCACACTTGTCTTTCTATAGCCCTGCCCCCAGGAGGTAGCTGGGTATCGACAACTTCAGTATTCTTGAAGTTCAAGTATTTCTTGAAGACAAGAATTTGCACCTTGCGGAGGAAGATAATCGGGGATCGCGGACGCCAGGGCAAATAAAGTGCGTTCCCAGCAGAGCCCTCGAATGGCAGTTTGCCGGCCCTTGGTTTTCCCTCTACCCCGGGCATCCGCGCTGTCCCCCTCACTTTCTGTAGGTAGCGGGTCCTGGATCCGATCCCGCGGGAGCTGCGGGACTATTGTGTGGCCTTCTCAACAGGGGCCACTCAAGTGGGAGCTTTCTCCTCTGACTGGGAGAAGGATGGTCTTATCAGGGTGGCGAATGTAGTATATTCCCACTTACGTGCTTTGTTCAAACAAAGTTTACAGTGTCCAGCGAAATAGCAGGGAGGTTAGATGTAGGTGGTCTGGGACATTGGGAGCTTTGGAACCACAGGAATCCCACATAGCACGCTGGGTTTATAATAGAGTCACTCAGAGCCTCTCAAAGACCCTGTTTTCAGGAGGGAACAGAGGGAACAGAGCGGGCTTTGTGGGGCGCCAGGCTGGGGTGCTGACATCGCGGGACCCCTCCCTGCAGGGGGATGCTGACTGTCACTGTGGGCGCGGACCATCGCTCTTGAACTTGCCTGCTTCAAGAGTCCCACACCAAAGGGCTGCAGAGGTGGGCAGGGGAAGGGCCACCTGATTTATCTCTGGACCCGATAATCTTGTACTCTTGGGGCTTCAGACCCGACCTTGAGGGCACCAGGAACTGTTAGAAGGGACCGAGTGTGATGGAGCTTGATAGATTCCTCTCTCAGCTTCCCACTCATATCCTATCCCCCCTCTTCTTTTTCCTCTCTCTGTATCCTCTGTCTGCCTAACGGTGCCCGTTGGCATTGCTTGCTTGGTCTCCTGAGTGGAAGTCCTGCCAAGGGGCTCTGGGGTCTGCCTGGACCCCAGTGCTCTTGCCCTGGCACAATTCAGATCGTGGCCAAGTGCCCCTTCGCTTTACTGGTTCAGATGACATCACCACCCATTTGAACAGCGCTTTACGTGTTTCCGGGTGCTCCCATGCCCAACCCTCCCTGGAGAGCACTAGGTGGGTTTATCTTGCGAGTCGAATTCTTGCTGGCCACATCCTTCTGTTGACGAGGCGTTGGCGACAGTCCGAGGAAGAGAAATAGGGCAGAAAAGATGACAAGCGACCTTGGAGATGCTGGTCTGGGTCCCCTCGATCAGAAGCAGAGAGCAGATTCTTTCCCCTGTTTCTGTATCTTCGAGACCCTTCCTCTGCTGCGAGATCCAGAATCAGACATGCTTGTCTCCTTTTCCTTCTCCTTCTTTTAATTTTTTAAATCTTTATTTTTGAGAGAGACAGAGTGTGCCTTTTGGGAGGGGCGGGGAGAGAGGGAGGTACAGAATCCGAAGCAGGCTCCAGGCTCTGAGCTGTCAGCACAGAGCCCGACACAGTGCTTGAACCCACGAACTGTGAGATCATGACCTGAGCTGGAGTCAGACGTCCAACCGACTGAGCCGCCCAAGTGCCCCTTTTCTTCTTCTTCTTTTTTTTTTTAAGTTTATTTACTTACTTATTTATTTATTTTGAGAAAGATACAGAGAGCGAGAGGGGGGAGGGGCAGAGGAAGAAGGAGACGGAATCCCAAGCAGGCTCCACGCCGTCAACGCAGAGCCTGACTTGGGGCTTGAACCCCTGAACCGCGCGAGATTGTGACCTGAGCTGAAATCAAGAGTCGATTGATTGCTTAACTGGCTGAGCTCCCCAGGCGCCCCTCAGACATGCTCTTTGAGCACAGCGTTATCTGCGGAAGATTGGGTGACCTTCTTCCTGGTATGTGTGTGTATGTATGTATGTGTGTGTGTGTGTGTGTGTGTGTCAAGAGAGAGGAAATGGTGTGGGCAGGTGTCCGGAGTCCTGTGGAATCTGCATCGGGGAGGTGGACAGGGGGGCCCCTCCCCGCCTCCCTCCCCCTACCTGTCCCTGTCTTTCCCCAGGTCTGTGTGTGATGAGTGCAGCGTCCATCTACACGGTGAGGCACCCAGAGTGGCATCTCAACTCTGACTACTCCTACGGCTTCGCCTACATCCTGGCCTGGGTGGCCTTCCCTCTGGCCCTTCTCAGCGGCGTCATCTACGTGATCTTGCGGAAACGCGAATGAGGTGCCCAGACGGTTTGGTCTGAGGCACTGAGCGTACATCGGGGGAAGGGAGGAAGGAAACCAGAAAAAAAAAAGAAAGAAAGAAAGAAAGAAAAAAACCCAACCCAAAGCAACCAACCAAACAAAAGAGCTAGCCAAAAAAACCCAAACTCAAACCAAATCAAACAGAAAGCAGTTGGGGGGGGGGTTCGTGTTGACTGAAGATGTATATAATATCTATGGTTTATAAAACCTATTTATAACACTTTTTACATATATGTACATAGTATCGTTCGCTTTTTATGTTGACCATCAGCCTTGTGTTGAATCTTAAAGAAGTAGCTAAGGAACTTTTACCTCCTAACCGTATAACCGAGCTCTGTTCTTTTGTTCTGTTTTGTTGTTCTTTTTGTTTGGCCCGGACGTAAAATACTTCCCATCTTGCCCCTTCCCTTTTATCGGAAAGTAGATACCTCCCTTCGCTCCACCTCATTCAGAAAACCAAAGCGTGGGTGGGAGCCCCGACTGGCCAGAAGCCCTTTTACTTGGTGGGCGACCCGGTGCGTCGCGCAGAGACAGGTCCCGCCCACACCTCCATGCGAAGCCATGGACAGAACCCCCAAACTGGAGCCCTCGGCTTCGGAACACTTGCCCTTGGCCGTGAGTGTCTCAGCCGCACGTCTAGATGAGAAATCGGTGACAGCAAACCTATGAAATGGTGCTATGGATTTACCATTCCTTATTATCACTAATCGTCTAAACTACTCACTGGAAATTCAATTAACGGTTTTACGACATAAAGCAGAATGGACACCTGAGTAATTCTGTGTCATATAAGTGGTTTATAACTGCTTTTGTACCTAGCGAGGCTGCAGTTATGACAATAATAAATAAATAATAAACACAGCTTTTACTGGTCCCACATTTTTCTTACGGTCGGAGCATCGGGACCAGCCTCTAGACCCCTCGGGACCGTGCATTCCCAGGACTCCTCTGGGTCTAGACTGTTCTCCGCCTCCAAGGACTGTCTGGCAATGACTTGTGTTGGCCACCGACTGTACCTGTATATAAGGTGCCCTTCTGATGCTAAGACTCCAGACCTGTTTTTTTTTTCTTTTTTTCTTTTCTTTTCTTTTCCTTTTTTTTTTTTTTTTTTTTTGGCTTTGCTTTTTCTGATTTTATACCAAGTGTGGACTAAGATGCATTCAAATAAACATCAGAGTAACTCAACGATCTCTCTTGGGATTTTGTGGGGACCTCGGTGCGCGGGGGGGGGGGCGGGGTGCACTTTAGAGCTATAGCAGAGAGCAAGGCTGAGCTCGTGGTCTGGGCTCCCTAACAGGCCACAGGGAGCACAGTGTGCCTTCCGTAAGCCCGTGCAGATGTCTCCTGACTGAGGAAGAACAGGAATTGCAGCCGAAACAGAAACAACATGGACCGGAAGGGGCTTGCGTGTTCATTTAGCTCAGCTCCCTCTCTCTGTCTCGTGCTGTCCTCTGGTGACCCGCACGGGGACCAGGGGACGTGTCACGTCTGCGTCAACCTAACGCTCGGGGAATGTTGGCGTGAGTGGCACAGACCGTAACCTGTACGAGGAGGGGAGATGTGTTAATAGTGGAAAGGCGACAAGTTGGTGACTTGAGACTGGGCTTTCAGGTGAGATGTTAGCACCAACAGAGCTCCCGCTCTGTGTGTGGTCCTGAGGGAGGGAAAGGGCCGACCGTGCCTTCTAGCTCCAGGTTTCTGGGCTGCGTCTCGCTCATAGCCATGTTTACCCGTTGACGTGTTATTGCGCGTTCGCGATACATCAAGCTCCCGGCGCGTTCCATATTTTCCCAGTTCTCATTGAGCATCTGTGTGAGACTGGGCACCAGGGATCAAGAAAGGATCGCATACTTCTTAATCGCAAAGGGTGATGGTTTCGCGAAGAGGCGTATGCAGACAGCCATACAGCAGCGAAGAGCACACAGATTAGGCACCTTAGGTTTGAACCTGCCCTTTGCCCCTTACCTGCTGTAGGAGGCTGGACAGGTTATTACGACTCTAGGATCCCACATCCTCACCTGAAAGATGATGCCAAGGCCAAGTTTATGGGATGGTAGACAGGAAAAAGATGAAATGTGTAACGTGCTTAGCACAGTGATCGGTAATTCGAAAGCACATCAGTGATTATCACAGATGTGACGATAGGGGTGTACCGAGAGGGGATCTCGATTCTTCTGAGGGATTGTCAATCTCCGGCCCAACGCGAGAATCTCCCAAGCGGGGGGCCGCCCCAGAGATTTGGATTCCTTCTGTCTGTGTTGGCCCCCACTTGCCTTGATGGATCTGAAAGACTCTACGGGTCTTTTCAGACTTCAGTGTGCCGATGAATCACCTGGGAAGCTTATCAAATGCAGATCCTGGTTCTGGAGGTCTGGGGTGAGGACTTCCATTCTGCATTTCCAGTTCCTGCCTAAGTGATGCTGACGCCCTGGGACCAGGTCCCGTGCTTTAAGTAGCGAGGGCCACAATGAAGCCACCTTTAGGCACGTCATACTCTTTTGTCCCTGAACCCCGGTGATAGGAGGGCGTCCCCCTTCCCAGGTTTTCAGTAGTGACCAGCTAACTCTGCTTGTGACTTGGGTAAAACGGGTCAGGTGGTACAGACGGCCATTCCTATGCCCGGGAGACGTAGGTGGTTGGGAACACTGGGAACCTCACCAACTTGTACTTGGAAAAGTCGGCTTGCGTGTCACAAACTTGTTTTTATAATATTTGCCTAAAAGTTGAACATGCCTATATGTGAGATCAAAGAAGAAAACCAAAAGTGGTCCAAGTCTTCCCGCCTAGGTAACGTTTTTGGCATTAAAAAAAAAAAAAAGTAATATATATCAAGGAACATAGCATCCTAAAGGCATCTGGAGGGAAAAGTGACAAGCCTCTTTTTCACCTCCCCATAGACTCTTGTCAAAGCTAACGTAAGACATAGCTTATGATGTCTTCCGGGAGAAAAAGGCAATGCCAACATAGACACATCCATCCATTTATTTAAAAAGTGCACATCAAGGGACGCCTGGGTGGCTCCGTCGGTTGAGCATCCGACTTCGGCTCAGGGCATGATCTCGCGGTCCGTGAGTTCGAGCCCCGGGTCGGGCTCTGTGCTGACAGCTCGGAGCCCGGAGCCTGCTTCGGATTCTGTGTCTCCCCCTCCCTCTGCCCCTCCCCCGCTCGCGCTCTGTCGCTCTCAAAAATAAATAAGCAGGAAAAAAAACTTAAGAAATCAATAAAACGTGCACCTGAAAGGGATCAGACTACCCGCACTGTTTTGCACCAAGCTGTTCTTTTCATTTAATGATCCGAATTGGAGATCTTTCTACCTCAGCACAGACCTCATGCTTTTCAACGAGCTCCGGATTTCTCGCCAGCTTCTGCGTCGATTTCGTCAAGCCTCCCTAAGCCCTGGCTCAGCGCTTTTTGCCTGGGTGGAGACGCATCCCCAAAACGGGTAGCTGCTACTCTCTTTCCGAGGAGCAGACCTCAGCTGCCCCGGAGAGTGAAGTTCAAGCCTCGGGGTGCGCCCAAGAACGGTGGCAGGTGCTCGGAGAGGGCAGCTGGGAGGACGCTGGAAGCCCAGGCTGCATTACAGGCCACTGGTTTGCAGGCCGGAACATGTGGATACTACCGGTAGGAGGAAGCCTCCTGGGGTCAGAGCAAATAATCAGACCCTGACTTGAGAAACTGTTCCTTCAAAGGAGTTAAAGTTTGACTGGATGAACTCGTAGACCGGTTGATGACCCAAGGCGTTGCTGAAAACAGCAGAGAAACCGGCAGTAAATGAATGGCGTCTAACGACGGGATGTGGTCTGGGAAAGAGAGAGAGAGAGAAAGAGAGCTCTATGAATCCCCTGTCGCGGTGAACATTCCAAAGCGTCCCTGACCCCCCCTCCCAACCCCCCCCCCCCCCCCCCCGCCCAAGGCTGAACACTGTGCGGAGGAAAGAGACCTCACCAAAATAATCCAGTCGGTTACTAAATACAAGCATACCTCGTTTCATCGCACTTCGTAGATCTTGCGTCGTTTACAAATTGCAGGTTTGTGGCGCCGTGTCGCTTTCCTGTCAGCATTTGGTCACTCTGTGCCTCTGTGTCACGTTTTGGGAGTTTTTGCGATATGTCCGTCTTCTTCAGTATTACATTTGTTATGGTGATCTGTGACCAGGGATGGTGCCTTGCTAAAATCTCAGACGATAGCATTTTTTTTTTTTTGGCAGTAAATTAGTTTTTTTTTTTTTTTTTTTTTAATGTTTTACTTATTTTTGCGACAGAGAGAGACCGTGCATGAGCAGGGGAGGGGCAGAGAGAGAGGGAGACACAGAATCTGAAGCAGGCTCCAGGCTCTGAGCTGTCAGCACAGAGCCCGATGCGGGGCTCGAACTCATGGACCGTGAGATCATGACCTGAGCCAAAGTCGGACACTTTACCGACTGAGCCACCCAGGCACCCCCCCAAAAAAAATTTTTTTTATATTTATTTATTTTTGAGAGAGAGAGGGAGATAAAGCCTGAGCGGGTGAGGGGCAGAGAGAGAGGGAGACACAGAATCCGAAGCAGGCTCCAGGCTCCCAGCTGTCAGCACAGAACCTGACGCGGGGCTCAAACTCAGGAGCTGTGAGATCAGGACCTGAGCCGAAGCTGGACGCTTCACCGACTGAACCACCTGGGGGCCCTGACATTCTTTTATGATAAAAACAGCCAACAAACTAGGAATGAAAGAGAATATCCACAACCTAATGAAGTCCATCTATAAAAAAAAAACCCTCACCTAACATCATATGTATTGGTAAAATAGTGAGAGCTTTCCCTCTAAAATCGGGAAGAAGACAAGTGTGTCTGTCTCTATTTAACATTAACTTGGAGGTTCCAGCTAGGACAATTCGGCAAATTAGATGAAACAAACAGAAGTCATCAAGATTAAAATGGAAGACTGAAACTATCTGTATTCACAGGTAAATGATCTTGTATACAGAAAATCCTAAGTAATCCAAAAAAAAAAAAAAAACGCTTAGAACTAATAAATGGATTCAGCAAAGAGGCAGGGCACAATATGAACATACAAAAATCAGTTGTATTTCTATATTTGCAATGAACAATTAAAAAATGAAATTGAGAAAGTAATCCCACTTAGAATAGCATCCAAAAAAAAAAAAAAAAGCCTTTGGAATAAATGTAACAAAAAAGTGAAAAACTTACCGTGTGAAAATTATAGAACATTGATGAAGACATTAAAGAAAATCTAAGTAATTGGGAAGATAGTCTATGTTCATGGATTGGAAACTTTACCATTGTTAAGAAGGAAAATGCTCCTAAATTGTTCTACAGATTCAAGGCAATTTCCATCGGAATCCCAGCTGCCTTCTTTATTAGAAATTCACAAGCTGTTTCTAAAACTCAAATGGGATGGTAAGAGACCCAAAATAGCCAACACGATCTGGCAAAGGAACGAAGTAGAGGACCCTTATTTCTGGATTTCAAACCTTACTACGCAAAGCAATGGTAATCAAGACGGTGTGGTATTGGCCCAACAACAGACATATAGATGAGTGGAATAGGGTTGAAAGTATAGAGGTAAACCCATATGTCTATGATCATAAACCCACATATATTTGATTGAATTCTATGATCATAAAATACCATCAACTGGGTCTTCACAAAGGTGCGAAGACCATCTAATGGGGAAAAATAGTCCTTTCAACAGATAGGGCTGGAATAGCTAAACATCCACATCCAACAAAAAAAGTAAATTGGACTTTTATTTAACAGTATATACAAAAATTAACTCAACATGGATCAAGGACCCAAATTTAAGAGCTAAAAGTGTAAAACTGTTGAAAGCTTAGGCATCATCTTTGTGACCTTGGGTTTGGCAAAGCATCGTAGTTATAACACCAAAAGCATCAGCAACAAAAGAAAAAAATCAATACATTGGACATCATCAAAATTAAAAGCTATTGTATTTCAAAGAACACCATCCAGAGAGTGAAAAGACAAACCACTGAATAGAAGAAAGTACTTGCCAATCATATATGTGATGCGGAACCTACATCTAGAATATATTTGTAAAGAATCCTTAGGGGCACCTGGGTGGCTCAGTTGGTTAAGCGTCCGACTCCGGCTCAGGTCATGATCTCACGGTTCATGGGATCAAGCCCCGCATCGGGCTCTGTGCTGACAGCTCAGGGCCTGGAGCCTGCTTCGGATTCCGTGTCTCCCTCTCTCTGCTCCCCCCTCCCACTCACGCTCTGTCTCTCTCTGTCTCTCCTTCACAAATAAACAAACATTAAAATAAAATTAAAAAAAAAGAACGCTTATATTCAATAATAAAAAAGATGAATGACCCAATTAAAGCAGGGGTGAAGGACTTCAGTAGACATTGGTCCAAGGAATAAATATATATGGCAAGTAAATACCCCCCTCCCCGCCAAAATGCTCAGTATTGGAAGTCATCAAGGAAATGAAAATGAAAACCAGAAGAAGATGTTAGCTCATACCCCACTAGGTTAGCTAGAATCAGAAAGTCGGACAATTGATTACACATGTTGGTGAGGACGTAGACAATTTGTAGCCCCCATACACTGATGGTGGGAATGTAAACAGCACCACTCGTTTGGAAAGCATTGTCGGTTCCTCAAAGGATTAAGCATAGAGCTACCGTATGACCTAGCAATTCCTGTCCTGGGAATATACCTGAGAGACACAAACACACAAAACACGGAAGCTGGCACAGGGATGTTTATGGCCGTGTTATTCGTACCAGCCCAAAGGTGGAAACAACCCAAATGTCCATCGACTGAAGAATGCATAAATAAAACGTCATAGATCCCAATGCCGGGATATGCGGTCAACGTGGGTGAAACCTGGAAACCTTATGCTAAATGAAAGAAGTCAGTTGCAAAAGGCTGCATATCGTATAAGTCCGTTTCCTTGGAAGTCCAGAGTGGGGAACTCTACGGCGACAGAAATTAGATCAGTGACGACTTAAGGCTGGGAAGCGGGGCTGGGAACGCAGTGTTGTAATAGCTCACAGGTACCATGGTTCCTTTGGAGGTGATAAAAATGTTCTAAAATTGACTGTCGTAATGGTTACATATCTTCTCCTGGAAATGAATATACTAAAAGCCAGTGAATTGTATCCTTTAAATAGGTCAGTTGTGTATTAGGATAATTATATGTCAATAAAGCTGTTAATAAAAAGAAAGAAAGGAGACGGTTGTCTGTTCCCGCTGTTCCTTGTTCTCTCATTAAGTCTGTTCTTTCTGTTTGAAAAGTAATCCGCCTTTTATTTTCGTGGTTTGGGTTATTTTTTCTCCTAAAGGGACAAGATTCTTTTTTTGTTTTTAATTTTTTAAATTTTTATTTATCTTTGGGGGGGGAAGGGGCAGAGAGAGAGGGAGACACAGAATCCGAAGCAGGCTCCAGGCTCCGAGCTGTCAGCCCTGATCGTGACCTGAGCCGAAGTCAGACGCTCAACCGACTGAGCCACCCAGGCGCCACCCCCCCCCATCCAAAAGGGACAAGATTCTTATTTCTTCTAAGCAATAAAAAGCAAGGCAGGATATTGAAGATGAACAGCTTACATATTTCTTCACTAACAGAATCTTGGGTTTTCGGGGGCGCCGAAAAGTCTGTCTGACTTTGGCTCAGGTCATGATCTCATGGTTTGTGGGTTCGAGCCCCGAGTCGGGCTCTGTGCTGACAGCTCGGAGCCTGGAGTTCGTTTCCAATTCTGTGTCTCCCTCTCTCTCTCTGCCCCTCTCCTGCTCATGCTCTGTGTCTCTCTGTCTCAAAAATAAATAAAACATTAAAAAAAAAATTAAGAATCTTGGGTTTTCCCAGGGGACTCTTTTGATGACATTTATTTTCCATCCTGGAGCTCGTCTGAGAAATAGTTCAATCTCAGGAATTCATACAAATGGAGTTTTGATTAGAAACCGCCCTCTTAGCAGCTGCCTTCTGCCAGGCGTTCAGACTCAGGAGTGTCCTGTTTACAAAATGGCAAATGGATGGACGAAAGGAGCAGCTCAGGGCGTCAGGCATGCTTTCTTCCATTTTCTTTTCTCTCCAGGATTTTGTACCCTCGTGTCTTAGTAAACCCTAAACTCCAATTTTGTCTGCGAGTCTTCAAGGGCCTGAAAATGGCCTTAGTCTTTCTGCCCTTACCATCTGCTTCTAGACAGCTTTGCAAGCTCTTGCTTTACTGCTTATTACTCTCAAAAAAAAATTTTTTTTTTCACCTTTATTTATTTTTGAGAGAGAGGGAGACAGAGCACCAGCAGGGGAGGGGCAGAGACAGAAGGAGACACGGGATCGGAAGCAGGCTCCAAGCTCTGAGCCATCAGCACAGAGCCAGAGGCAGGGCTCAAACTCACAAACCAGTGAGATCGTGCCCTGAGCCGAAGTTGGACGCTCAACTGACTGAGCCACCCAAGTGCCCCCCTTTGGTCTGCTGCTTTGGGGAAATTCGGAATTGGTGGTGGGCTCATCGCAGTGGGTTTCCTTTTCTCTGATCTACTGACGCAAATCGTGGTGGTCTTAGTGTCAAAATGATGCTCTCAAACAGATTTGGAGAAGTTTGATCCGATTGTTTTCACGGTTCTCAGCCAGGAGAATTTATCTGCTACAAGCTGCTGTACAAGAAGCCCCTTTTAATTTGAAAACAAAAATTCTTTATTTACTTTGAAAGGGTTTATGTTAACTTCATAGATTTTATTCGGAAAAAAAAAACAAAAAAAAAAAACAAAAAAAAAAAACCCGTATCTTCCCTTGTGGGTTGGAGGGGTCAAGCCCGGCCTGCCCCAAAATGTGCCACTTTGTCACGTTGATTATATTAAATGAAAGTTATTTAAGAGACAGCCCATGCAGGAAGGGCGTTCGGACCCTCTGCTTCCCCCTGAAAGCAGGACATAAATCTCCCACGTGGAAGCATCCTCCCTATATTGCGAAGTAAAAAGAGGGGGCGCCTGGGGGGCTCAGTTGGTTAAGCATCTGATTCTTGGTTTCAGCTCAGGTCGTGATCTCGCCATTTGTGAGATCGAGCCCTTCACTGGTCTCCGCACTTATGCAGAGCCTGCTTGGGAGTCTCTCTCTCCCTCTCTCTCTGCCCCTTCCCTGCTCGTTCTCTCTCTCTCAAAATAAATAAATACACTTAAAAAAAAAAAAAAAAGACACCAGAGACAGGGACTTTAAAGCTGAGAAAGCTGTACAAACAAACCTTGTTACTTTTTTTTAACCTACTAACTCAGCCCAAGTTTTGCTTTAGAATTCCTTAGTCATTAAAACTCCCAAACACCCATTCTCCTTATCCTGTAAAGTTCTCACAAATTTAATGTCTCCTTGTCCAGAAGGTGTAAAACCTGCCTGCCTCTGTCATTTCTTTGGGTCTCCATTTTGTTATTGGGCCTCTATGCCTGTGTACTAAAACTTTGGGTTTTTCTTCTGTCGTTAACCTGTCTCGTCTGAATTTTCGTTTCATTTTTTTTTTTTCAGTTTATTTGTTTATTTTGGGAGAGACAGAGACAGCATGAGTAGGGGAGGGGCAGAGAGAGAGGGAGAGAGAGAGAGAGAGAGAGAGAGCACGAGTGGGGGAGGGGCAGAGAGAGAGGGAGACACAGAATCCGAAGCAGGCTCCAGGCTCCGAGCTGTCAGCCCAGAGCCCGACGCGGGCCTCGAACCCACGAACTATGAGATCATGACCCAAGCCAAAATCAAGAGTTGGTTGCTTAACCAACCGAGCCACCCAGGCACCCCAACAAGTATGTATTTCTTGATTCTCGATAGGAATTTTGACCAAGAATTAATTAATTAATTAATTAATTAATTTCTAAGAAGTTATATTAAATGTGACCAGGTTTTTCCAGTCTTTATCAAGAACCCGTTTTTTTTTTTTTTTTCTCTTTTCAATCAGCTCTGACGGGAAATCCTATCCACATTTTTCTTAGTATCGACTTATCCATTTTGCTAGCGAGCTAAAAGCTACCTTTTCATGGGGCCATTATTCTTTTGACGAATTGTTGGGTTATTTTTAGTATTTTATTGAGGCTTTTTTGGTGCTTATATTTATAAACTAGATTGATTTTGAAGTTGCTGGTGTGGTTTCTTAATACGTTTTAGTCTTAGCGTTCTATACAGGCTGTCACAGGAGTGGAGACAGCTCTGTTTGTTATGTTTCGTTACGGGACTTCTGTAAATACAAGTATTATTGGGTCAGCAATGGAAATTCTCTGGCTCTAGCAGAGTGATCCTACGAGCTTTGGAACAGCCCTGGTATCTTCCTCAGTTTTCTGTTTCACAATTTGTTTCCTATGGAAGTGTTTGGACTCTTAATTTAGTTTGATGATTTCTATATTTTTCTAGGACATCATCCACTTTCTTCAGGTTTTCTAACTTACTTTTTAAAGTTATACAGGCGTTTCTAATTATACTTTTAAACCCTCCGTATCAACTTTCTTGTTCTTAATTTTGCACATCTGTGCTTCCTTTTTCTTGATGAGCCATGGTGGTGTTTCCCTCTCCTATTTTCTGGAAAAATATTATTTTTGTTAATTTTGCATATTTTTTCTTTTTCTTTTTTTTGGAACCTTTATTTATTTTTGAGAGAGAGAGACAGAGCATGAGCAGGGGAGGGGCAGAGAGAGAGGGAGACACAGAATTGGAAGCAGGCTCCAGGCTCCGAGCTGTCAGCACAGAGCCCGATGCAGGGCTCGAACTCACGAACCGTGAGAACATGACCTGAGCCAAGGTCAGATGTTTGACCGACTGAGCCACCTAGGCGCCCCAAAGCGTTCTTATTTTCAATGCTGCCTGTAAAAATGTCTTGCTAATAAATAAAACGTAACAAACATACCAGTGGAAAAAAGGTTGAATGTTAAAAGCAGGCAATTTGTGATTATAAAAAATCATAAAAGGTGCTAAACATGAATCAAAAAATAAAGATTAAAGCAAGATCCTTTTTTGTGGTCTGCCAAATTGGAAAAAAAAAAGTTAGTGTAGAATTATGAATTGGTATAACCTCTACGGAGGGGCAATTTGTTAACATATATCAAAATTATTACATGTGAAAATATCCTTTGCCTTAGCAATTCTACATTTTGGGTTTTACTCTAAGAGAGTAAGTAATCAGAGCTGTGTGAAAAGATTTAGCTTCAAAGATATTAATGTCAGACTTGTTTATAATAGAAAACTTGGAAATAATAATAAACTGTTTCAATAAATTATGATACACCCATAAAAGGACTACCAGACAGCCATTAAAAATGAAATGTAGAAGAATATTTATAAAAACGGACATATAATCAGAATGCATTGTAAAAAGGAGAAAGCTGGTTATAAAACACCATTTTAATGTAATTCTGCTCATTTCAATTTTACACATTTTTATTGATTATCTACTATATATTTTTTAAATGCTTTATGCATATTTGAGAGAGAGGGAGAGCACAAGGCGGGGAGGGGCAGAGAGAGAGGGAGACACAGAATCCGAAGCAGGCTTTAAGCTCTGATCTGTCAGAAGACAGCCTGCTGTGGGGCTCGAACCCATGAACCCAGAGATCATGACCTGAGCTGAAGTCAGACGCTTAACCGACTGGGCCACCCAGGCACCCCGATTATCTACTACATTATAATAGATTTACGAGAATAAGGCTATATTCTTTGTGAGGGAGAACACTTCTCTGCCACAAAACTGGTTCATAACAAAAATCTCAAAGTGTTCATAGAGTCATGGATCTCCAGGTCAACGTGAAAATGAGGAACTCCTTAACTCACACTCAAAAATGTTATTTACTTGTGGACACATCTCACCCTCTGTCCTTTTCATTGCCTTTTAGACATCGCTCCTGCTAACAAATTTCTCATGGAATTGACAGAAAGTTCTCAGTGAATGTTGTTGAATTGAATTGTGACCCTTTGCTTTCAACTGGTTAGATTACATGAGTATTATTAGCGTGTGTGCGTGTGTGTGTGTGTGTGTGTGTGTGTGAGTTGAGGATGGAAATGTGGTATGAACTCAGTCTGTATAGAGAGAATGTCAGTTTGTTTTGTTGGCCACACAAATGGGAAGACTGGGTTTCTACACTTCCGTGCACCTGACTGCTGGGAATTGTAAGACAATTCACGGTTGATCGACCTATTGGTTTGACATAATTGATAATGTCTTTTAGACGCAATCATTCATATTCTATTCTGTGGATTCCAAAATGTCACTCTACCTGTTTAGCATTTCAAGTGGACATTGTTTGGAGTTTATATCAGTCTTTCTTTCTTTTTTTTTTAAATTACAAATGGAGCCCAGAGGAAGGCAATATAAGATTTTAAAACGCCCAACCTTTATCACTACGTCATAGATTTAGAATACAAAATCTTCAGTGTGCTGATTCAGGTAGGGCAGGCATGTAGGTTTAAGAGTTGGAGAGGTAGGGTGACCACCTTGGGATGCCTACACATTTAGTCAAGATCTAAATCTCTGAGAAAAAGTCAGTGAGCCCACATCTCAGATGGATGGCAGCCGAGCCATCAGGGTGTTGAGTGAAAACTCATGCCCTTCACTCTTTTTAACTACTTTGAGTTCCATAAAGTATTTCCCGGGATAATTTTATAGCTCTGCCAAATTAAGGATAGCAACAACAAAAAGGCATTCTGCGGGAGCATTTTCCCAAGACTTAGAGCGTCTTCCTATAGTCATTATGTTCATCCTAAATCAAATGAATATTCTTTACTTTACTAAATCAGTGCCTTAGCTTCAAAAGTACTTTGAAAAGCTATCATTACCCAGGTAGACAGGTGACGTCAGTCTCAAAAGTTTAAATTATGGGTGCTTTTTCTACCACGAAATAGGCATTTCAAGGAGTCAATTACAATTCACGGGTTTCAAAATAGATTTCCAGTAGAGGGAGCCCTTGCTTGGGTAATACAATGGGGGGACCATTTCTATCCTTGTCCCTGTCACTTTCATCAAAATTCACAAAGTAAAGACTTAGGGTAGAATTCATTTTCATATTTTTCCACCCCTCGGGTCTATTTGTACGTTAACCGCAAGATTTGTTTTATCTTTGAAAGGAACCAAATTACTGATTCTTTGTCTAGATCCCAGGGCAGGAATCCCCCAACCTGGGATTGGACCAATTCCGGACCCTGGCTTTGGTGCCTGGTGATTGACCACAAAGCATCGAATATTTGAGCGCCGTCCATCTGTCCTGGGGGCTTACTGTACTCATTTTGCAGTTGAAAGATACATACTTATTATTAACCCGTTAAGAGGCTTTGAATGGGTGGTTGGCATGTACCTTGGAATCACATTCACCCAAACCTTCTTAATTACCATGCAGTTTTCAGATAAAGCCTCAGAGGAGTAAAGTCAAGGGCAGGATGGATCCCAGGTGTGGACCAGCAAGAAGGTGCGAGCTTGGGGCTCATCCATTGTCTCCGGGGTGGGAGCATTCTATGAGCGCTGTCTGGGGAATAAAATCAAAGTGGTTTCTTGGTGATTTCTCCGAGTTAGACAAAAAAAGCCGGACTCGTCATCGACTGAATCCCGTGGTTGTGTCCGTCATGCCCAACAACGGTGTTGGCTTGTTCTTTTCATTCTTGAAATGGCCAGCTTTAGGAACCGATCCGACTTGCCGTTAAAAGCCACTCGGACTCAGAGGTGGCCCAAATGAGGGGGAGGGTGGTCATTGTGTGTACAACGATGTAATCTTCTCAGGACCCACGTGATACAAACGAAAGAAATTAGCCTAAGTCTCAACATCAAGGTTCAGCTTTTAATTCATGCGCTCTGGGCCTCCTGGATTATTTTACACTGTCTCTATTTACCGGATTTCTCCAGAGAGTCCCTCCCGCTCCTGATTCCACAAAAGAAGAGTTTGCTGTTGCAAAACCTGTTTTAAAAGCTGACTTTGCTCTCTGTCTCCTGTAACCTTTTATAGAATCTGCCCTTTGGGTGGAAGGAAAGTCTAGACATCTGGAGTGAAGAGACTGGAGTTCCGAGACAGGTTTTGTGCATACTTTTGCACCCCCTCTTAGAATGAGAGGTGGGAAGGCGGGGGTGGGGGTGGGGAACCTCGGAAGCCTCAGTCATTTGCTGTAGGTGGGTTGCGTGTACTTGAAGGATGGAGCTGAGCTTTGGTTTTTGCTTAAATACCGAGCACTGAGAAACTTCTGAGTATTCGCGAGCGGCCTATGTCTGCACTCTCCTTATAGTAGCCACCAGCCACAGGTGGCGATTGAGCACTTGACATGTGGCCAGTGTGACGAGGGAGTGAATTTTTAACTTTATTTAGTTATCATTAATTTGCATCTCTCTCTCTCTCTCAAAATAAATAAACTTTAAAAAAAGGGGAGGGGGTGGCGGTGCCTGGGTGGCTCAGGCGATTGAGCGTCCAACTTCAGCTCGGGACATGATCTCACGGTTCGTGAGTTTGAGCCCCACGTCGGGCTCTGTGCTGACAGCTCAGAGCCTGGAGCCTGCTTCGGATTCTGTCTCTCCCTCTCCCTCTCTCTGCCCCTTCCCCGCTGGCGCTCTGTCTCTCTCCGTCTCTCAAAAATGAATACACATTAAAAAATTTTAAATAAAGACGACAAAATTTAATTTACATTGACTTTAACCACAGTATTTATGTATACTTATTCTACGTTGGAATGCAAATATTTTAGATATACTGGTTTAAAGAGAATATATTTTTGAAATTGATTTCATCTGTCTGATTGTACACTTTGGAAAGTACTGTAAAATGTATTTGTTGAGTGTACAAATAGCCCATTCCTTTTCACTGTGGACAAACGTTCCATTGTATGACTAATACACCTTCTTTATCCATTCACTTGTTAGTGGACATTAAGGTTGTTTCCATGTGGGGACAATTACAAATAAGGTTGTTGTGGACCCGCGTGCACAAGTCTTTGAATGACCATATGTTTCCTTTCCTCCTGGGCAAACAACCTAGGACTGAAATGACTGAATCCTTTGCTCAGTGTGAGTTTAACTTTTTAGGACACTTCCACCCTGTGTTGCAAAGTGACTGCATCATGTTCAGTCTCCACCAGCGAAGATATGAGAGCGCTGGTCCTTCCACATTTTTGCCATCGTGTGGTCAGTCGTCAATGTTAGCCGTTCTGTGAGGCCATTGAAAATATAGACGCGTCGCTGCCCCCCCGGTTCCTGGCACACGGCTCCTAAAACCTTTGTAATTTCCCAAGTGATGAGAACACTTGGTACTGATTTCCTGTCTGTGAAATGGTGTCCTATCCCCTTAGACCACAGGAGACACGCAGAGAGCAGCCGTGACTTTAGATTTCCGGGACAGTTAGCGCCTGCCGCACCAGCATATGAGACAAGATCGTATCTTGAAAACTCAGAGAGTTAAGGTGTTTTTATATCTTCTTTCTTTTGTTTTTTGTTTTAATTCAAGGTTCATTAACGTACGGTGTTATAGTAGCCCCAGGGGTCCAATACAAACGTTCAACAATTCTATGCACTTCTCAGGGGAAATCAGATCAGAGAAGGTAAGTGACTTAAATGTGGAGTTGCCAGATTTGGCAAAACAGATTACAGAGAGCCCGGTTGCATGTAAATGTCAGATAAACAACGAATAACTTTTGGTACGTGTAGGTGCTGTGCAACAGTTGGATATATTTAGCACCAAGAAAAAGTTTGTTTCTTTATCTGAAAATACAAATTTAACTGGGTGCCCTGCGTTTCCTGTCCTGGCAATCCTACTTCATAGCTAGTCGGTGTCACTTCTAAACCCAAGATGTCCTAACTGCAAAGTTTTTTTACTCTACTGCTCTGACTCGTCCTGCAAGAATTAAATCTGGGTGAGATTATTTTATTATTATATCATTTATCGTGTTTTCTCATTTTATAGCATATATTCTTAAGCTCTTTTTTTTAATGAAATTTTTATTTTATTTTACTGTAGAGAGAGAGAGGGAGAGCGTGCACGAGTGGGAAAGTGGGCAGAGAGAGAGGGAGAGAGACTCCCAAGCAATCTCTGTGCTGTCCTTGTGGAGCCCGATGTGGGGCTTGAACTCATGAACTGTGATGTGACCTGAGCTGAAACCGAGTTGGATGCTTAGCCGACTGAGCCACCCAGGTGCTCCTATTATTAAGCTCTTTTTAAATAAAATGCTTGCGTATTAAGAACAGAATTTTTATTTCTTATTGGTCTTGGACCTCTGTGCCTGGCACAGAGCTCTTGAAACCTTTGCCATTTCCTGGGTGTTTGGAGGGTCTTGTTTCTCATGGGCTCCCAGACGGCTCTTGGATGAAGCTGGTCACCGGGAAGATCGAGCCACGTTAGAAGCTTGGAGTTTCTGCCCCAGCCCCCATTTTCTTGAGAAGAGAGGAGGTCCGGAGATGAAGTGAATGATTGATCATGCCTATGTGAGGAAGCCGCCATAAAATCCCCAAAGCATGAGGTTTGGAGAGCGAGCTTCGGGTCTGGTGAACCCCGGGAGGTCTGGGAGAGTCGCATGCCCAGAGAGGGCATGGCAGCTCCACAGCCCTTCCCACACACTTTGTCCGATGCGTCTCTTGCCTGTGGCTGTTCATCTGTCTCCTCTGTTGTGCCCTTTTATAATAAACAAGTAAACATAAATAACCTGTTTTCCTGACCTCTGTGAGATGCTCTTGCAAGTTAAGCGAACCAGAAGAGAGGGTAGTTGGAACTGTCTACAGACGGCAGGTCAGAAGCACAGGTGACTGACATTGGCCTGTGTGTGTGTGTGTGTGTGTGTGTGTGTGTGTGTGTTGAGGGGCACAGTCTTGTGGGACCGAGACCTTAACTTGTGCGATCTGATGCTACCTCCAGGTAGGTAGTGTGAGCATTGAGTGAATGGTAGCACACCTAGTTGGTGTTGCAGAGAATTGCTTATGTGGCGTAAACCTCACATTAGGTGCCCAGAAATGTCAGAAATGCAGTGTTCCTGTGTCAGCAGTTAAGGAGACTCACAGGAGAAATACACAGTAGGGAACACCTAGGTTCTCTCCCCGCTCCGCACGGGACGGGGAAGTTGAGCGGGGTTTTTCTTTAGACACATTCTAATAATTATGCACTCACATTTCCTTTTTAATTCGCTTTTAATTCGCACCCTCGTCTGAAGGTTGTCCAGCATTTTTTGATGTGCTTGCTTTCAACCAGTGTCTTTTTTTTTTTTTTTTTTTTTTGGTAGTTTCAAGTTTTTGCTCAAATTCCAATTGGTTAACGTATGGTGTAGTATTCGTTTCAGGAGTAGAAATCAGTTTATTCATCACTTACATATAACACCTGGTGCTCATCACAAGTGCCCTCTTGAGTACCCATCACCCATTCAACCCATCCCCCACCCACCTCCCCTCCAGCGACCCTCTGTTCGTTCTCTGTAGTTAAGAGTCTGCTTTATCGTTTGCCTCTCTCTTTTGTTTTTTTCCCCTATGTTCATCTGTTTTGTTTCTTAAATTCCACATATGAGTGGAATCATATGGTATTTGTCTTTCTCTGACTTCTTTCGCTTACCATTATACCCTCTAGATCTATCCGTGTTGTTGCAAATGGCAAGATTTCATTCTTTTTTATGGCTGAGTAATATTCCACTGTATATGTGTATCACAACTTCTTTATCCAATTATCGGTCAATGGACATTTGTGCTCTCTCCATCATTTGGCTATTGTTGAAAGTGCTATCAACATTGGGGTACAAGTGCCCCTATGCATCAGCACTCCTGTATCCCTTGGGCGAATTCCTAGCAGTGCTATTGCTGGGTCATAGGGTAGATCTATTTTTATTTTTCTGAGGAAACTCCACACTGTTTTCCAGAGTGGCTGGACCAGTTTGCATTCCCACCAACAGTGCAAGAGGGTTCCTGTTTCTCCATGTCCTCTCCAGCATCTATGGTCTCCTGATTTGCTCATTTTAGCTACTCTCACTGGCGTGAGGTGATATCTGAGTGTGGTTTTGATTTGACGCACACACACACACACACACACATACATATATATGTGTATATATATTATATATACATTGTATATGTACATTGTATCTATCTATCTATCTACCTATATAATGTTTATTTATTTTTGAGAGAGAGTGTGCAAACAGGGGAGGGGCGGAGAGAGAGGGGCAGAGGATCCAAAGCAAGCTCTAAGTTGACAGCCCTGAGCCTTAAATTCTTAAAATAGGTATAGGGTTATTAAGATTTCTATTATTTCTTGAATGAGTGTGGTAGGGTGGGTCTTTCAAGGAATTTGCTCATTTCATTGAAATTACATAATCCATAAAATTTATAAATTTGTTTACAAATTTCCTAATTTCCCTTTTATCGTCTGCGTGATATAATCCAGGCTGGCATGTTTCTCAGTCTTGATGTTGGTTACTTGTGTTCTGTCTCTTCCAGGTCAGTCTGTCTAGCCTGGGATTGGCAAACGACAGCCTGTGAGCCAGTCATGTGTTTTAGGAATAAATTTTTATTGGAACACAACTTAATTTATTTGTTTATGCATTGTAGATGGCTGCTTTCTTACTACAATGTCAAAGGTGAGTAACTGATTCAGAAACTATATGTCTATGAGCCTAAAATATTCACCACCTGGTAATTTAGGAGAAAGTTTGATTTTGGGGGGATTAATAGAATATTTTTTAATGATTCCATTAGTATCACTCAGGGTTCAACCAGAGAAGCAGAATCGGTTGGAGATACATATGCTTATGAATAGGTGCGAGAGAGAGAGAGAGAGAGAGAGAGAGAGAGAGAGGTAATAGATGGATGGATGATAGATACTTATTACAAGAAACTAGCTTAGATAATTATGGGGGCTGGCTAAGCAAGTCTGAAATCCATGAGACAGGCAGTCTAGAAGAGATCATAAGTAGCCTCAAACGCCATAGACATGGGCCAAAGCTGTTGTTTACAGGCAGTCAGGAAGGGAAAATCCAGCCAAAGGAGGGCAATTGTAGAGTCAACTGTTGTTTAGTCACTGGCTCAGGGACCGCCTAAGCCTTCTTTTAAGACGCTTCCACTGATTAAGCCAGGCCCACCAGGATAATCTCTTTACTTAAAGCCAATGGATTAGAGACGGTAATTCTATTCCTTCACTGCAAATCCCCATCAGCATTTGATTGAACGCTGGGAGAGGTATGTGTGTGCCACAAAATGTTAGTCTTCCTCCTGTTCTGGGAGTTTAGTTCAGCCAAGTTGACTCACCAAAAACCATCACAGGATTTTATTTCCTTTGTGGACTTATCTGCTATAGCTCTTTGTTTTGTATTTCAGTGCTTCAGGGTTTTAAGATACATCTTCGGGGCACCTGGGTGGCTCAGTCAGTTGGGCGTCCGACTTTGGCTCAGGTCATTATCTCTCTGTGAGTTCAAGCTCTGCGTCGGGCTCTGTGCTGACAGCTCAGAGCCTGGAGCCTGCTTCCGATTCTGTGTCTCGCTCTCTCTCTGCCCCTTCCCCTGCTCGTGCTCTGTCTCCTCTCCCTCTCTCTCAAAAACGAGTAAACACTGAAAAACTTTAAAAAAAAATAAAAACAATTAAAAAAAGAAATTAGATAGTACAAAACTTGTCATTTTCTCCGTAAATTCTAATGTTTTGTAAAGAGCACGTGTTTGTGTCTACCTTTCAGTAGACATTTTTGCCAAAACGATTAGCTCTTCCGCATTAGCTGAACATTAAATCACCTCCCCTAAGCGTGGTTAAGAAGACAATTTGGTGTCTGTCCAGGAGTGAGAGTTTTAACTCAGGACAAAAGTGTTGTTAGCTGCTCACACTTCACTGATTGCTGTGCAAGTTGGTGCAGGTTGTGGTCAATTTGGCAACTGAATATTTATTAAAATGAAAAATGCTATACTCTTGATCCTGCAATTCCCAGCTAGGTAAATTATTTGACACACACACATACATATACATATACACATACATATATATACATATACATATACATATACATACACACATATATGTGTATATATATACACACACACATATATGTATATATACATATATATGTATATATATGCATACATATTATGTATATATGCACATATATACCTATGTATGTATGTATATATATGCATATATATGTATATGCGCATATATGTATATATACATATGCATATATATGTATATATGTATGTACATACATATGCATACATACATATGCATATGTATATATGCACGTACACACATATATGTATGTATATATGCATATATGTATACATATGCATATATATGCATGTGTATATATGCATGTACATACATGTATGTATATATGCATATATATGTATATATATGCATATATGTATATATATTTGAGAGAGAGTGTGCAAGCAGGGAAGGAGTGGAGAGAGAGGGAGACAGAGAATCTGAAGCAGGCTCCAGGCTCTGTGCTGTCAGTGCACAGCCCGACAAGGGGCTCAGACTCACAAACCACGAGATCCTGACCTGACCTGAAGTCGGACGCTTCACCAACTCAGCCACCCAAGCGCCGTAATTACTGGGAACGTGCTAGATGTAGTTGCCCACATGAGAAATGATGTGAAATTAAATATGGCAGCAAGATTTGTCAACAGTCAAGTTGAGAAAGCAATATACATGCCCGTCAATAGAGGACCGGTTAAGGAAGGTGTGATGCCTCCGCCTGATGGGACGTTATTCATCTCTGACAAAGAATGACAAAGTTCTTTGGGTACCGACGTGAAACAAGCACTAAGATACGTTCCTATGGAAAACACAATGCATGAAACATTACATGTTTTGAAAAACCACAAGGTGGAAATCAGTTGAGTAGTCTATCATCGATACGTCAATCTATCGTGTGTAGATGCACAGAATACTTCTGGAAAAAATACGTAGGGACGGGACCCAGATAACTGTGGAGAATGCAGGGATGATTACTTTTCACTTTAGCCCGTTCATACGTATCCTTTGAATATTGCACGGTGGCTGAATTGCCCATCCACACAAACAAACGAGCCCTGAAGGATAAGCTATGGGACACCCATGATTCGCAAAGCAGGTAAGAGCAGGCAATGCTATTCTTTCAAATCCTTCCCTCAAGGGGGAAAAAGGCACCGAGTTTTTGACAGTCTCTGCCTGTAGGCTAAAGACGATGAATCCCTTCCTTTGGCTGAGTGTGAGAACATGGGGTTTGAAGTCAGAAGCCCAGATGTAAGAGAATTTGATTAGTCCTCAGTAGCCAAGGCTTCCAATGCAGGCTCTGAACATGGCAGCTGGGTGTCGTTGGGAATGTAGAACCGTCCCCTCAGAGCCCGAATATTTTCCTCTGTGGAGGAGACTGCGTGGAACGGTGCATGTGTAAATGTCTGGCACCTGGCATATAGGTTGTGTTCTATCCATCCCGGAAAAAGTGCTGCATTGAAACCCGGAGAGATCTTAATTTTACGCCCTAGGCATCCCGCCTCCCCATTCTGAGCACAGTCTTTGCTCATTTGTGGAGTGGAATGAATGATTTTCTGTTCCGGATTCCCCACCGGGTTCCCTTGAGAAAGGCAGGTGGAAGGGGAGAAGAGCTATCCTCCAGGGAATATTGAAGGAGGGAGGGTTGGGGTGTGGAACTTCTGGGTCCCTTTAGCCATTGCAGGCATTACACAGCCAGCAGGTGCGTGCGGGCAGAGTCCCTTCCGGGGGCAGGAGTGATGCCTTTTGATAGGGAGGCAGTGCAGGGTGTTTCGGTGCAGAGCTGAGCCCGCAGATTCAGGGTGTCTGTGAGATTTGGGGGAAGGAAACGGAGCGAACCAGGAAGGGAAAGCCTGCAGTAAAGCAGGGGTGGAGTGTGAGACGATGGGGAGAAGGGAGAGGTTTTAAGCAGTCTTTCAGGATACATGTAATCTCCCTTACAATTCTCCGAGTCAGTAGTTGATGTTTTAATTACTATCGGTCGCTAGACATTCCCTTGAGCCTGGATCACATAAAATACCAGAATTTATTCAGGCTACAGCCGTGAAATGAGGGAGCTGGGTTGTTAGGGTCCCCCCTGACACTTGGGCGGCTTTAGATGCCTCGGTGGCTTTTTAGAGGCTCGTAAATGCTGTTGGGGGTTTCATAGTCATCCAGCTGTAGTCTTTTCCTCCAGAGAAGGAGCCGAACAGAATATCATGAAGTCTTCTCTTATAGGTCTTGGGACACGATACACACAAGGTTTGACATGATCTGGCCCCTCCGTAACCTCTTAACCCTCACTTCCTCCCATCGTCTCCTTTACCCCTTCCGTCCCATCCATTAGGTCTCATTTTCCTGTTCCCCAAAGATGCCAAGCACACTTGGACCCCAGGGCCATTCTGCTGGCTGCACCTTCTACACGACACCCCCATGGCATGCGTCAGTGTTCTTCGTGACTCCACGACCAAGCCTACTTAAAACAGCTTCTCCGCCTCCGTCTTCTGCTTCATTCTACTTAGGTGGCGTTTCTTACCGGTATTTTACTGAGCACTCTACTTACGTATTTATTTGGCTGTCTGCTTGACCGAAGCTTTACAAAGGCCTCACCGTGTCTCGCTTATGGCTACACTATGTTCCCGGTGCACAAAGAGATGGCGAACAAGTGTTTGTTGAGCGAATGAGCGATGCGCAAACGACGGGTCCTCTTTCTTAATCACTTTGGCAACAGCCACTCCCGAAGTACAGAACTCAGTACAAGACAGCTAGAGGAGAAACAAAATAAAGGCGATGTGCCTAGCTCTTCAAGAGACCACAGACTGACGGGGTGGGGGTCGACAGGGGCCTGCTCGGAATCTCTGGCGTGCTTACAATGTGACCTGAGTTCAAGACGATGTGGGCGGATGGCAAAGTGAGACATCGTAGAGCCATCCGCCATTTGTCTATTCAGTGCTTTACTGGGTATGTATTGGAGTGTTTCCACACAGTATCCCCGGGATAGCAGATGTGACACTGATATGAGAATCTGAAATTAATCTGAAAATCTGGACTCACAACACAGATCAATTACAGGGCGTCTATTCGCGTTGCAAAAGAATTCTTCGTAGGGCAAAAGGATTCGTGCAGGGTTCCCTTAAATAACATCCCCCCCCCCCCCCCCCGCCTGGAGTCTTCAAGTGTTTATGTCCAGGTCACTAACGACGTGACCAGGATGGTGTAGGGCAGAGCAGCAGAAAAACAAACCAGTCAGGAGGCCCTAGCAGGGCAAGATCAGTTAAATCTGGAGGCCAATGTCTTTGGAATGACACACAAAGTCAATGGGGAAAGGGGATTCCTTTGCCTGGATTTGTGGTATCTCAGTAGGGAGCACAGACACTGGGTGAATGGCACACCTATGTGTTCTCATTCGTGCCGCACTGGAGGCAGATGCATTTTGCCCTCGGTATGCCGAATGTCTGCTGTGTCCAGGGTCACAGCTAGGCGTGGCCCCCTTGTGGTTGGGCTTTAATTAAGAGGTAAAATTATTAACGTGGCAGATGTTGCTAGCCCGAGGACCTGGGCCCAGTTACATCAAGCAGATGGTCCCGAGCAAGAGACCATCCTTTAAGGAAGAAGCATTTGCAATTCATGGGCACTGGTGATGTGCGTTTCTCTCGCTCTCCAATGTTCTGCTTGTCAAGGGTCCCATTGTGTGGCCAGGGAGCATGATGAATTAGGCAAACCCCTTCTGGTTGGGGACGTAGTCTTGCACTGATGAAAATTAAAAGCACTGTCTCCCAGAAGATCAAGAGATCCAGCTCTCCAGAGCAGAGACTTCTCCTGCCCTCCCTTTTTTTCTGCCTGGTGATCCGGCTGAACGTCATCATTTCTGTCCAGGACACGACTTGGCCTCAAGGACCCAGAGCTCTGAAAGAGCTGACTTGCTCCTGCACGAGACTCCTGACATTTTCACCTTGGGACGGGTCCTGATCAGACCTGGGGCTCGCTTGGATCCTTTGCCAGGAGGACCAGCAGGCGGAGGCTCAGGAAAGACTACCGTTGGCAGGCCAAATATTCTGGCCGGATGCCGGAAAACATGGGTTCTGCCTTTCACGCCTGGCGCGATCTGGGGCCGAGCCCACACACGCCCGCACGTGCACGCACATACTACCCCTGAACCGCGGTTTCTTCATTTTTTCGCTCTGCAGTAAATAGTTATGGAGGGTCTACTCTGGGCAAGTCAGCTGAAAAAGGAAAGTTATCCAATTGGCCCTCTTATCTCGCAACGGAACAGGGGAGATCAGATGAGATCTGGGTGGGGCGTCAGCTGCTAGGCTCCCCTCCCGGCACGAGGGTCAGTCTTCCCTCGGTGGTGAAGCTCCTGGGGGAGCAGATTTATGAAGACCGAGTCCCTTTGGAGGATGTCTCCCTGGACAGATCAGGGAAGTTCAGAGAAAGCCTCTCCCTGCCTTTTCTGTTTTTCAAGTGCCTCTCAAGGGAGAGATAGAGTGCAAATGGGGGAGGGGCAGAGAGAGAGAGGGAGATGCAGAACCGGAAGCAAGCTCCAGGCTCCGAGCCATCAGCACAGAGCCCAACGCGGGGCTGGAACCCACGAACGGTGAGATCATGACCTGAGCTGAAGTCGGGTGCTTAACCAACCGAGCCACCCAGGCGCCCCAATATGCCCTTGATTCAATCAAAACGTCTCCAGAAAAAGCAAAGAAATCTGTTGCGGAAATGCGTGACCTGTCGTAGACGTGTCCCGATTCTTAAAGTTTTAAAATGCGACACTTGTTAACATGTCTATTTAAAACAAATGAAAGACGCTATGAAAAATCTGGGACTTTCGTGAAGCCTAAAGGTGGCAGTGTAATATTCTATGCCCTGTTGTGTTGCTCTGACTTCACCGCATTTTCATTTCCGTGACATAATTAAGCGATGGGGGTGGGAGGGAAGACGTGTGCTGGTGGCAGAAGCACTTTAGAGTTCAGTGTAGAGATCCTGGGGGTCTTTGTCTGTGAAGCAGATATCAACAGCCTGAAGAGGGATTGTAAGAATGAAATGTAGTGACAGAGGAGAATTGCAAAAATGAAACCAAGTGACTGATATAAAGGACCCAGCACGAGTCCTGACAGAAAATACGTGCCCGGTGAATATTTTATTCAGACTTCCACGTCTCATGATTTTGTCATCTACTCACAGTGAATGACTGACAGAATAGGAGATACGGAGGAGGCCGGATAGTTCATGTAAACCAGGTGGAATATGAAAAGGCTGTTTTCCTAAAATATTGAGTGATGATAAAGAGAAGTAGGTAGGGCCGATTCTATAATTGTCAGAACTGCTTTGGATGCAAGTGACAGAAATCTAGCTTAGCTTCCTCAAAGTAGCTCAGATAAGATGTGGGATTTATTAGCATTTGTAACTGGGAAACCCGAGAAGGCAAACCTGGCCTCAGACACTGTGAGATAATAGAACATATGAATTGATCTCTGCTTCTGGTTCCTGGCAAAGAGCTTCTAAACCCTTGTAATTTCCCTGGGCGACGGGAGCGTCGTCCGTTTTAATGTGGTGACTCTGAGCCGGCCCCTGAATGGCTCCTGGGTGGGGGCTGGTCAGGAGGAAAACCAAGGATGATTGGAAGCTTAGAATTTTCAGCCCCATCCCTGCGTCTTCAGAGAGGGGAGAGGGGCTGGAAATGGGATTAATAACCGATCGCGGCTATCTGAGGAAGCCTTCATAACAATCCAAAGAGGCTGGGTTTTGCAGAGCTTCCGGATTGGCGAACACATCCCCACATGGGGAGGGTGGCGCACCCCAACTCCACAGGGACGGAAGCTCCCACACTGGGTACCATCCGAGACTCTTCCCGTGTACCTCTTCATCTGGCTCTTCCTTTGCATCCTTTATCATGTCCTTTAATGAACTGGTAAGCAAAATTAAGTGTTTCCCCGTGTTCTGTGAGCCACGCTGGTAAATCAATCCCACCCAAGATGGCGTCCCGGAACCTCTGGTTTGTAGCCAAGTTGGACAGAAGTTGCAGGTAGCCTGGAGACCTACTAGTTGTGATTAGCATCTGAAGCAGTGGGATTGAGCCCACTGGAGCCTGACGCTGTCTTCGGGGAGATAGTGTCATATGCAGTGAGATTGTAGGATACCCCGCTGGTATCTCAGGGAATTGCTTGGTGGAGGACAAGCCCCACACATCTGGGGTCAGAAGGGTTGTGAGTGTGGTGCTTGTGTGAGAGTGGAGAAAACCAGACTGAAGTTTTGCCAGCCCAGGCGCACAGGCTAACAGAGGTTTAAGAACACCATCGGGGGTCTGTCTCTTCCCTTCTCCTGACAATTGTTTCCTTGGCTTGGAAACGTTCTGATAGGTGCCCTGCACACGGCTGCAAAAGGGCCTCAGCAGCCATCGGCCCGTATGGTCCTCAGAGCCCCGACTTCAGAGAGAGGGGCGCATCTCTTCCAGTAGCTTCCACAAAGCCAAGTTCCGAGGAGGACTCTGGCCAACCCTGGGTCATGTATCCACCTCTGTAGTAGTGGGGATGGGGTTAACCCCCTAAACTAGATGAACAGAAATTGAAGGAGTCGTTTCCTTAAACAAAGGGTGCTGTGAGACAAAACCCTATGTGCACTGTGGATTATAATTGAGTAAAGATAGTGACTTGGGCACACGTATTTCATTTCTTTTCAAAAATTTTTTAATGTTTATTGATTCTTGAGAGAGAGCAGGGGAGGGGCAGAGAGAGGGGTGTGGACAGAGGGTCCAAAGTGGGCTTGTGCAGACAGCAGAGAACCCGATGTGGGGCTTGAACTCCTGAGCCGTGAGATCATGAACTGAACCGAAGTCAGATGCTTAACCAACTGGGCCACCCAGGCGCCCCTGCGCCTATTTAACTCTTTATGCGCCTCCTTGGGTTTCATTTTTTTAATTATCAAATTTACTTAAAAATAAAGAAAGATTTGCATCCATATAGCAAGCAACCACGTTCTAGAAACCGTGAAGCACATTTGCTTAATATCCGATGGATTTCAAAGAATGTTCAACTAATATGTGTTTTACACGTGGAAAGCAATGGCTCAGGGCATCGGGGCGGCTCCGTCGGTTAAGCGTCCGACTTCGGCTCAGGTCATGATCTCACGGTTCGTGAGTTCGAGCCCCGCGGCGGGGAACAGCTCGGAGCCTGGAGCCTGCTTCGGATTCTGTGTCTCTCTCCCTCTCTGCCCCTCCCCTGCTTGCGCTCTGTCTCTCTCTCTCAAAAATAAACATTAAAAAATTTAAAAAAAAAAGAAAAAAGGAAAGCAATGGTTCCTTTAAGAAGTTAGTGGAAACATCCTTTAAGACCTTCTAAGTTAGACCAGAGAGGTCAAGAGAGTGGACACTGGGGCCTGTGGAAAGATGGGTTGGAATGCAAATGTCACCTATGCCTCCAGGAGATCACACCGCTGGACATGCTCTTCGGTGCTCACTTCTAGCATGTACTTGGTGGGGCGGTCATGGCCAACATAAAGCAAATGGGTCCTAACCAAGGGAGATGTGTTAGCGAGAGTTTGGGATTGTGGACCAGGTTCATTCCAACTACCACAATAAATATGAAAGAGAAATTATTTGACGAAGGGATACGACTCCCTTCTTTCTTCGTGCTGCTGGGTCTCGGATCTGGCAAAGAGACACGGAAGTAAATTTAAATACTTGCTTTCTCCCAGAAGGGCAGGCAGTATTAAAAGAAGCAATTCCTGAAAATAATCCATCTCCACTCCAAATGCTAGATCAACACCCTTTGCAAAGCTGGAAAAAAGCACATTTAGCTAAGTCATTTGAAAATATATAGCCGTTCAGGGAAAGAAGCAATATGGTGGAAGGCAATTCTCTCCTTCGAAACAAAATTACCCCGTGGAATGGAGAGACTTTCAAAAGACGAAATCTCCCAGTTGGTGTTTTAATAAGATTCACGATGGCATCACCTCTCTAAAAAGTGAATTATGGAAACAATGTGAGATTGCATAAGGATGAAACCACCGTCAAAGTGAAAAAAATAAAGGCAGTAAACGCTTTGGTTTGTGCTGAAAGCCATCATCAGAATTAGATGACATGAATTAGAAGATACGATAATGATGAGGTAATGTATAAATGCCACATGTGACTGGTCTAGGAAGAATGCACATATATTTTCCCCCAATTAAGCCATCATCCATTTCGGAAGGCTCAGCGCAATACGAATTCTAAACGTGATCGTCTTGAGCAAAGTGGGCCTGGCTGATGCCGAAAAATGAAACCCTCAGTTCCAGGTCTGGTAGGCAGGGGAAGATCGAAGGATCCCATTGGGTGACCCCGAAGATACTTTGAAGCGCTCTTGGGCCGGAAGTCCTAGGACGCTAGTTCAGTAGTTTTTAATCAGCTCTGGTTGCCCGACCGACTGGATGCGAGCGTGGGTTTTACATATTTCGCAGATCGAGTCACCACCTGTGTGTCTTGTTTCCTCCGGACGCTACAATCGGAGGGTACTAAGCAGTCCCCCCACGGCTGACTCCTATCAAAGTTCTCACCAAGGCAGTTAACTCCTCTCGCTTCCCGTTGGTCTCCAGGGCTCTGAGCTCCATTGGAGCACAGGTGTAAAGCCGCTGGAGTATCTAGCTTCCTTCCTGATGCCTGTATCTGAACCATTTCTGCTGTCACTTGTTTTCTTCCCGGCCCACAGGTAGTTAGGACGTAAGAAGGTGTTGAGTTTTCCTTCCTCTCTGTTAACTCAGAATATTATAACTTACGCAAAATGGTATTAAGAATTTTCGTTCATTGAAAAAAGACTACGTGGAAAAAAATTAAATTAAGTTAAATTAAAAAAAAAAAAGATTATGGGGCACCTGGGTGGCTCAGTCGATTGAGCGTCCGACTTCAGCCAGGTCACGATCTCGCGGTCCGTGAGTTCGAGCCCCGCGTCGGGCTCTGGGCTGATGGCTCAGAGCCTGGAGCCTGCTTCCGATTCTGTGTCTCCCTCTCTCTCTGCCCCTCCCCCGTTCATGCTCTGTCTTTCTCTGTCTCAAAAAAAAAAAAAAAAAAAAAAGTTAAAAAAAAAAGATTATGTGAAACTAGATTAAAATAAAAAGGAAGTATCAACACACATGATAATATAAACTATGGATCTCAGATTCAAAGACGTGTGTCGAGAAAACAATTGCTGATGATGCAGTACCTTTAAATATCATTTTGTTTTGTTCTGTTTTGAAACATGCTATTGAAAAAAAATGTTTATTGGGGTGCGTTGGTGGCTGAGTCCGTGGGGCGTTGGACTTCGGCTCAGGTCATGATCTCGCGGTCTGTGGGTTCGAACCCCGCGTCGGGCTCTGTGCTGACAGCTCGGAGCCTGGACTCTGGAGCCTGCTTCCAATTCTGGGTCTCCGTCTCTCTCCGCCACTCCCCCACTCATGTTCTGTCTCTTTCCATCTCTCAAAAGTAAATGAGCGTTAAAACATTTTTAAAAAATTACGTTTATTTATTTTGAGAGACAGAGAGAGGCAGAGCGAGGGCACGAGTGGGGGGAGGGGCAGAGAGAGGGAGAGAGAATCCCAAGCAGGCTCCGAGCTGTCAGTGCACAGCTGGGCACAGGCCTCAATCCTACGAATCACGAGATCATAACCTGAGCCAAAATCAAGAGTCGGGTGCTCAACGAACTGAGCCACCCAGGCGCCCCAGCATTTTGCGTGGTAGTTTTATCACATCAGCATTCTTCAAATACATCATCCTCTTCTCCATTCCTCTCCCCTTTCAGATATGTCAAGGTAAGATTGCCAACTATACCTTTTTGGGGAAGGACGGGCACATACTCTGAAATTATATGCTTTTTACTTGTAAGTTTCTCTTTTCAAATGAAATGACAGTTTGCCTTTAGAGAAAGTTCTGTCTTGGCAAAATAGGGCAATTGCTGCCGATGAATTCATCTTTGCTGCTCACCCTCTCACGATGTGTCTGGCAGACTCTGAAGGGTCATGGGCCAAGGTGTTCTCTCCTAGGTTCTGGGTAACAGTCTAGACTGAAAGAGAACATTTGCCTCCTGGAGGCTGCTGCTCGCTTTCTTATTTTAATTGTTTTTTTAACATTTATTCACTTTTGAGAGACAGAGAGACAGAGGATGAGCAGGGGAGGGGCAGAGAGAGAGAGAGAGAGAGGGGGGAACACAGATTCCAAAGCAGGCTCCGGGTTCTGAGCTGTCAGCACAGAGCCCGACGCGGGGCTTGAACTCACCAACGGCGAGATCATGACCTGAACCAAAGTCGGGCACTTAACCGACAGAGCCACCCAGGCGCCCCGGCACTTTCTTGTTTTAGATTCCCATGGATGTCTCTGTATTTTATCTATGTATTTATATAATTATTTCAAACATTAATTTTTTTTAGGTCCAGAATTTCCATTGAGATATTTCATTGCCATTGTTTCTCTACGAAAAATTACGATCTCTTCATGCATTGTGAGCTTATTTTCATTTACTTCTTAGAGCAGAGTCATAATAACGGTTTAAAATCCTAACTCGAACACCTGGGTCATCTTGGAGGAGTCCCTATTGATTGTTCGATCGCTCGAGATGAGGTGACGTTTGTTTGTTTTCACAGGTAATGTTATTTTGAAATGTATCCTGGACACTATAACTGTTATATCACAGAGACTCCGGAGTTTTTAAATACTCCTCTAAAGAGGATTGACTTCTGTTTATTTCAGCAGGCAATTCATTTGGTAGGAATAAAACTGCGGAATTGGGGACAGCAGCTCAAATTTCAGCTGTTATCCTTAGCTAAGCTGCTTGGAGCCTCTCCCATACGTGTGTGGTTTGGGAATTAGCCAGAAATGTGATCCAAGCATATACACAGAACTTGGGGCACCCTTCTCTGGCTCTGTCCTGTCTAAGTTTCCTTCCTCACTTTCCAGTGCTTGTATTTTCCTCAAACACTTTCTTTCAGTTTTTTGGGCCCAAACCCAGAAGATTTTCTATTAAAGTTTTTGCCATCCCCCAACGGCAAAGACAGGGGCCTGCTTTCAGGCTAGAAATTGTGAAAATGGGAAACATTCAGGGCCGCTCCCCTCAAATCAAGTGCCAAGCATCTGCCAGAATATGCCTGCCTTTGGTTGCTTTCCAGTGTCTTCAGTTGGGGTTGTTGCTTTTAATTTTTAATTTTGGTTTGTTTAGTTTTGTCCAGAGTTTGCGCTTGTAATCTGCAGGAAGACTGGTCCAATAGGAACTTACTCAGCCATGTCAGAAGTGGAAACCATTTTTATAATTACGTGGCACACAGGCTCAGTGTTCTTAGTTTCAAATGAGCAAACCAATTTTGGTGAATTCAAGTAGGAGAAGAAATATGTTGACCCATATCAATGCACTAGTTTGTTAAAGCTACCATATCAAAATATTACATACTGGGTGGATTAAACAACAGAAATTTATTTTCTCACGGTTTTGGAGTCTGAAAGTCTGAGACCAAGGTGCTGACAGGCTCGGTTTCCTCTTGGAGAGACCTCTTTCCTTGACTTGCAAAGGGCCATTTTCTTTTTTTTTTTTTTTAAATTTTTTTTTTTCAACGTTTATTTATTTTTGAGACAGAGAGAGACAGAGCATGAACGGGGGAGGGTCAGAGAGAGGGAGACACAGATTCCGAAACAGGCTCCAGGCTCCGAGCTGTCCGCACAGAGCCCGACGCGGGGCTCGAACTCACGGACCGCGAGATCGTGACCTGAGCCGAAGTCGGCCGCTTAACCGACTGAGCCACCCAGGCGCCCCGCAAAGGGCCATTTTCTTGCCGTGTTTTCACGTGGTCTTCTCTTTGCCTGTGCCTGTGTCCTAATCTCCTCTTCTTAGAAGGAAGCCAAGTCAGATTGGATCAAGAGCCACTCTGGTGACCTCATTTTAACTTAGCCACCTCTTTAAAGGCCTTACCTTTATTTTTTAAAAATTAAAAAAAAATTTAATGTTTATTTATTTTTGAGCGAGCGAGAGAGAGAGAGAGAGAGAGAGAGACAGAAAGCAAGGGAGGGGCAAAGAGAGAGGGAGGGATGGAGAATCCGAAGCAGGCTCCAGGCTCCGAGCTGTCGGCACAGAGCCCCATGCGGGGCTCGAACTCATGAAGCATGAGGTCACAGTCCGAGCGGAAGTCGGAGGCTTAACCAACTGAGCCACCCAGGCGCCCCCCCCACCAAGGCCTTATCTCTAAATGCAGTCACACCTTGAGGTACTGGAGGTTAGGGCTTCAACATGTGAAGTTTGAGAGATACATACACAACAAAACTCATGACAATCAGGTACCTCATTCATTCTTCAAGAGGGCCAGAGAACACGAGTATGGGGTCAGTAATAACCAGTAGTTGAAGTCACATGGGAAGAGTGTCCAGGGAGACCCTATCACTACCCCTGCTCAGCAGAGAGAGTTCACCTTGTTACTTATAACTGGGCAGTGGGTACCACCTTTAGAACAAGCATAGCCTCTGAAAGTTAGATGTCACATCCATGCTCTGCACCAGGAATAGCTTTCAGATGATGCCTCTGCCTTTGCAGTCCTTTGTGATTAAATATTACTAGCGGTATTGAGAGATCGCTCGTCTGTGTCCTCGCCTCGAGGAGTTTAGGTAAGTGAATTTCCGACCTCTACCCAAGGGAACACAAACTAAAAGGATACAGATGTGCCTAAACATGAAGAAGTAACAAACAATTTCTGGCTGGCCAAGTTGAAAATATTGTGTCTCATGGAACTGTTGCATAAGAATGAAATGAATTTGACGAGGATTCCGTAATCCAGAGAGAACAATAATAACAATGATGACCAGGGAGGGTTCAAGATGGCAGCGTAGAAAGATCCTGAAGTCACCTCCACCCATGGACACCACGGTCTACAACTCCCTGTGGAAAAATTCCCACTGAAGGGGACCAAGAAATTGGATGAACAGAGCTTCCATAACAAGGGACAGCACCAAGATGGGTAGAAGAGGAAGAGACATGATCTCACTAAGGAACAGAAACCACACCCAACGTACAGTGCTCCACAGTTAGGAAGAATCTCAAAGATAGGGAGTTTTTCCTTGAGGAGTGAGAAATTCAAGTCCACATCAGCTGTCCCAATCCTTAGATCCTTCACAGGAAAGACAAGCCCCCAAAACACCCGACTTTGTGAAACAACAGAGAAAATGTCCAGGAAAACTAAAAAACCGTCGGGAAAACTCACTCTTAAGGGGCTTGTGCACAGACTCACTTGATCTAGAAACTCGGTACAAAAACACCAGATCAGCAGCACACAGACCAAAGGTGAAGGAGACACCCTTACTAATCTTGGAGCGCCTACCGGAGAGACGGGGAGGCAGCTAGACTTCCTCCGGGATTTGAGACACTGCTGGCAGCCATTTTTGTTATCTTGTTCTGCCATGCTGGTATGGATGGCACCAGTTTGGAATCCTCCCTCTAGACTGCTAATGCCAGGGGTCACATCCCACCGACAGCCCCACACAATCCTGTGCCTCTGCCAGGCCTCGTAGTCAACAGAACAATAACCCTACCCACCAGCATGCCAACAGTAGTTATGGCTACCGCACAACAAAAGGGTGCATGTGTCCACAAGGGGGCACCCTTGGAGCACCTAGCTCTAGTAAGCAAGGGGGATCGTGTTTCTGGGATCCGCAGGACTTCTACATAAGGCCACTCCTTCAAGGCTGGGAGATACAATTGAACTACCTAATACATAGAAACAAACAGAGCTAGGCAACGTGAGGAGACAGAGAACTGTGCTCCAAATGAAGGAACAAAACAAAGCCTCAGAGAAAGAACTAAACAAAATGGAGATAAGCAATCTACCCAACAGAGAGTGCAAAGTCATGGTCATGAAGGTGGTTAGCAAACTTGGGAGAAGAATGGAGAACACATAAGAAGAATTTTAACAAACAGAAGATACACGAAAGTACCAATCAGAGCTGAAGAACACAAAAACAAAAGTGGATAGCACACTAGAGGGAATCAAAAGCAGATTACAGATGCAGAAGAACAGATCAAGGATCCGGGAGATAGGGTAGCGGAAATCACCCGAACTAAACATAAACAAGAATAATTTAAAAAACCAAGGTGGTTTAAGGGACTTTTGGGACAACATCAAGTGTACTGCCATTCACATTGTAGAGGTCCCGGAAGGAAAAGAGAGAGATAAAGTGTGTGTGGGGGGACTTATTTGAAGTGATAAGAGCTGAAAAATTTCCTACTCTGGAGGCAGAAACAGACACCCAGGTCTAGGAAGCACAGAAAGTCTTCAACAAGAAGAACTCAAAGATACCTACACCAAAACACATTATTATGAAACTATCAAAAAAGAAAGATAGAGAGCCTTAAAAGCAGAAAGGGTGAAGCAATTAGATATGTATAAGGAGATCCCCTAAGACTATTTATTCATCATTCTGATAAGCCTGTCACAAGAGACAAAGATTAAAAGCCCCTGTACTATGAGGTTGATGAAAGATAGCTTCCTGTATGTATTTGTAATAAGTTACTTCCTTCTGGTGTCTGTACAATTATGAAGTATCTTCTTTTCATGAACACCTCTGCATTTATTAAAAGGAGAAAATTAATATATAATGTATTTCGAAAATCTCAGATGCAAGTTATATATCTCCAAGCAAAGCCACAGGTGCAATAAAAATTCAACCATGTTTTGAAATTGAAAGAAAAAAAAAAGGCTAGAACCGATTTTTCACCAGAAGGTTTGCAGTTCCAAGTGCTGAAAAGAAAACATAATTTACAACTGAGGAGATTCTACCCAGCAAGGTCATCATTCAGAATTGAAGGGAAGACGGAGTTTCCTGGAGAAGCAAGAAATACAGAAGGGTATTGCATAATGATAAAGAGATCAGTTCAACAAGAAGATACAACACGTGTAAATATTTATGTATCCAACATAGGGGTATCTAAATATATAAAGCAAATACTAACAGATAAGATCTTGATTTTGGTTCAGGTCATGGTCCCGGGGTTGTGGGATCGAGCCCCGTGTTGGGCTTTGCACTGAACATGGAGCCTGCTTCCGATTCTCTCTCGCTCTCTCCCTCTCTCCCCCACCCACACTCCCTCTCTCTAAGAAAAAGAAAAAGAAAAAACAAAAAATAAATTAAAAAAGGGAGCAACTGAAAGTGACACGGGAATAATAGGAGACTTTAACGCCCCACTTATATCCATGAATGGGTCACCCAGACAGAAAAATAACGAGGAAACACCAGCCTTAAATAACACATTAGAACCGATGGACTTAATGGATATGTACAAAACATTCCTTCCAAACACAGAAGAACACACATGCTTTTCAAGAGTACATGGAACATTCTCCAAGGTAGATTTTGGTAGGCCACAAAAAGTCTCAAATTTAAGCAGATTGAAATCATCTGAAGCATGCTCTTGGACCACAATGCAGTGAAACTAGAAATCAATTATAAGAAGAAAACTGGAAAAAAAACCCAAATGTGTGGACACTAGACAACATAGGTCAATAAAAAAAACAAACAGAAAAAATGAAAAAAATACCATGAGACAAATAAAAATGAAAGCACAACATTTGAAAATCTATGGAATGCAGCAAAAGTGGTTTTAAGAGGGAAGTCTATAGTGATATAGGCCCACCTCAAGAAATAAGAAAAATCTCAAATAAACAATGTAACCTTACATGTAAGGAAACTATGGAAAAAGAACAGCAAAACAATAACAACAACAACAACAACAACAACAACAACAACAACAAACACCTCAAGTTAGCAGAAGGAAGGAAATAATAAATATCAGAGCAGAAATAAATGAAATAAAGACTAAGAAAATCAATAGGAAAGACTGATAAAACTAAGAACGGGTTCTCTGAAAAGATAAAATTGATAAACCTTTAGCCAGACTCATTGAAACAACAACAACAACAACAACAACAACAACAGTAACAAAACCCAAAACAAAAAGCAAAAGAGAAAGGCCCAAAATAATAAAATTAGTAATAAAGAAGTTACAACTAACACCACAGTAATACAAAGGATTATGAGACCTACCATGAAGAATTTTATGCCAATGAACTGGGACAACTATCAGACATGCATAAATTCCTAGAAACATACACTCTTCCAAGACTGAATCAGAACGAAATAGAAAATCTGAACAGACCACTTTCTGGTAATGAAACTGAATCCATAATAATAATTTAAAAAAGCACAGGGGCATCTGGGTGCCTCCGTCAGTTACGCATCCAACTCTTAATTTCAGCTCAGGTCATGATTTCATTGATGGAGCCCCACATGAGGCTTTGTGCTATCAGTATAGAGCCTGCCTGGGATTCTCTCTCTCTTCTCTCTCTCTGTCCCTCCCCTGCTTATGCTCTCTGTCTCAAAATAAAGAAACATTATTTTTTAAAAGCACAATAAACACAAGTTCAGGACCAGATGGCTTCACAGGTGAATTCTACCAAACACTTAAAGAAGAGTTAATACCTATCCTTCTCAAGCTGCTCTTAAAAATTGAAGAAGGAACACTTCTAAATTCATTCTACAATACTAGCATTTCTCCTGTACCCAAACCAGACAAAGACACAATAAAAAAGAGAAAATTACAGGCCAATATCCCCGATGAACCTAGACACAAAAATGCTGAACAAAATATTAGCAAACTGAATCCAACAGTATATTAAAAGGATCACATACCATGGTTAAGTGGGATTTATTCCACAGATGCAAGGAAGGTTTGATATCTGCAAATCAAAATGATATACCTAATTAACAAAATGAAGGATAAAAATCATGTGATAATTTCAATAGATGCCGAAAAAGTACTCAACAAAATTCAAAATTCATTTATGATAAATATTCTTTTTTAAAGTTTATTTATTTATTTTGAGAGACTGAGAGCATGGACAGGGGAGGGGCAGAGAGAGAGGAACGAGAGAGAATCCCAAGCAAGCTTCACACTGTCAGTGCAGAGACCCACACGGGACTTGAACTCATGAACCATGAGATCATGACGTGAGCCTGGATGTCAAGAGTTGGATGCTTAACTGACCGAGCCACAGAGGCACCCCTATGATAAATATTCATAACAAAGTGAATATAGAAGGAACATATCTCAACATAATAAAGGTCATACATGAAAATCCACAGTTAGCATCATAGGCAAGGGTGAAAAGCTGAAATTTCTTCCTATAAGATCAGGAATAAGACCAGGATGCCCACTGTCTCCACTTCTATTTAACAAAAAATTGAAAGTCTAATCACAACAGTTGGGCAAGAAAAAGAAAATCATCCAATTTGGAAAAGATGGAGTAAAATTATCATTTGCAGATGACACAATATTGTATATAGAAAACCCTGGCGTCCCCACTAAAAAGGAATTAGACCTAATAAATGTTCAGTGAACTCGTAGGATACAAAACTGATATACAGAAATCGGTTGCATTTCTATACACTAATAATGAAGTATCAGAAAAAGCAATTAAGTAAACAATCCCATTTACAATTTCATCAAAAAGAATAAAATTCCTAGGAATAAATTTAACCAAGGAACTGAAAGACCAGTATTCTAAAAACTATAAAACATTGACTGATATAAGAAATTACAAATAATACCAATAAATAGAAAGAAAGATACAAGGTGCTCATGGACTGGAAGAATTAATATTGTTAAAATGTTCATACATCCCAAGGCAATCTATGGATTCAGTGCAATCTCTATTAATATAACAATGGCATTTTTTTTTTTTTTGCAGAACAAGAACAAATAATCCTAAAATTTGTATGGAACCACAAAAGACCCCAAATAGCCAAAGCAATCTTGAGAAAGAACCAACCCCGATTTCAAACTATACTACAAAGCTGCAGTAAGCAAAACGGTATGGTACTGGTACAAAAACAGATACATAGATCAATGTTATAGAATAGAGAGCTCAGAAACAAACCCATACTTATATGGTCAATTAATCTCTGTGGGAAAAAAAGGAAGAATATATTATGCAAAAAAGACAATCTCTTCAATAAATGGGTTGGGAAACTGGACAGCTACATGCAAAAGAATGAAATCAGACCAGTTTCTTACATCAAAATAAACTAAAGATGGGTTAAAGACTTAAATGTAAGAACCTGAAGCATGAAATTCCTACAGGAAAACATAGGCAGTAAGCTCCCTGACATTGGTCTTAGATACTTTTTTAGATCGGTCTCCTAGGCGAGGATAACCAAAGCAAAAATAAGCCAACAGGACTACATTGAACCAAAAAGCTTTTCCCCAGTGAAGGAAATCATCAACAAAATGAGAATGCAAACTACTCAATGGGAGATGATATTCGTAAATGGTAAACTCAGTAAGGTGTTCACGTCCAAAATATACAAAACACTCACACAACTCAATATAAAAAAGATATGATTTTAAAAAAATAGGTAGAGAATCTGAACTGACAGTTTTCCAAAGAGGACATACAGATGGCCAACAGACACATGAAGAGATGCTCAACATCACTCATCATCAAGGAAATGCAAATCAAAACCACAATGAAATACCACCTCACGCCCGCCAAAACGGCTATTATCAAAACTAACAATATATAACAAGTGTTGATAGAGATGTGGAGAAAAGGGAACCCTTGAACACTATTGATGGGAATGTAAATTGGTGTAGCCACCATGAAAACAGCATACAGGTTTCTCAAAAAATTAAAAATCAAACTACCATAAGATCCAGCCAGTCGATTTGTAGGTATTTATCCGAAGAAAATGAAAACACTAATTAGAAAAGGCATGTGCATCCGCATGTTCGTTGTAGCATTATTTACAATAGCCAAGATATGGAAGAAACTGAAATGCCCGTCGATAAATGAGTGGATAAAGAAGATATAGTATGTGTATATAATCCATATTTCTCAACCTTAGAGAGAATGAAATCTTGTCATTTGCAACAACATGGATGGACCTAGGGGGCATGAGTGAAATTAATTAGTCAAAGAGATAATTAGTTAGTCAAAGAAATAACTAATTAGCATTAATTAATGCTGAGTGAAATTAATTAGTCAAAGAAAGACAAATACCACATGGTTTCATTTAAATGTGGAATCTGAGAAAACAAAACGAAAAAGAAACAGATTCATAGATACAGAGAACAAAGTGATGGGTGTCAGAGTGGAGTGGGGTAGGGGGAATGGACAAAATAGGTTAGGTATAAAAGAAATGTCATGAGGATGTAATGTACAGACTAGTGAATGCAGTCAATAATATTGTAACAACTTTGTATGGTGACAGACGGTAACTAGACTTCTTGAGGTCTTATCGATGGTTGTTTCCTAATGTATATAAATATCAAATCACTATGCTATATGCCTGAGACTAATATAGTATTGTATGTCAACTCTTCTTAAATTAAGAAATAGGTTCCTATGCCATTGGCTGGGGTGGAAATTAAATATGAAAATATATGTAAAATGCTTGGCATGCCTGGCAGTTAGGTCTCAATAAATGGTAGCTAAACTTTCTATATTGTTTTATATAATAATAAACCAAACAGGTTAAAAGTTTCTCTGGGGGAAAAAAAACTCCAAAAGCCAAAACCAAACAAACCAAAAACAATGATGAACAACATTTAGTAAGCATTTAAAAAAATTTTTTTTAAAAAAAAAATTTTTTTTTCAATGTTTATTTATTTTTGGGACAGAGAGAGACAGAGCATGAACAGGGGAGGGGCAGAGAGAGAGGGAGACACAGAATCGGAAACAGGCTCCAGGCTCTGAGCCATCAGCCCAGAGCCTGACGCGGGGCTCGAACCCACGGACCGCGAGATCGTGACCTGGCTGAAGTCGGACGCTTAACCGACTGCGCCACCCAGGCGCCCCTAAAAAAATTTTTTTTAACGTTTTATTTATTTTTCAGACAGAGAGAGACAGAGGATGAACGGGGGAGGGTCAGAGAGAGGGAGACACAGAATCTGAAACAGGCTCCAGGCTCTGAGCTGTCAGCACAGAGCCCGACGCGGGGCTCGAACTCACGGACCGTGAGATCATGACCTGAGCCGAAGTCGGCCGCTTAACTGACTGAGCCACCCAGGCGCCCCAGCATTTCTTTTTTTTAAGTCAGGCATTCTGGTACACTTTTTACATGTGTTACCTCCTTTAATTCTACTAACAAGCCATTAAGTATTATTATTGTCCTTATTTTGGGATGCGTAGACTAAGATTTAGATGTATTAATAAATTGGCCTAAGGTCAGAGGGCTAAAAAGTGGCCAGTCTCAGATTCCAATCCAGATTTTTCTGATTCCAGATCTGATGCTTATGACCACTATACTGCACTGTTTCTCTGTGTATATAAACAGAAAACCCACAGGGAAGGAACAGAGCAAATAAATGGCAAGCCATAATCAGAAAGTGATAGAAATTTATGCAATGAAGGAAGAAACTGCAGGGTGTTCAGATGGGAAAGTGTTCACTGAATCGCAGACAGAATTATCAAAACAGAACACTATCTAGACACATTCTGTTGAACTTCTGAATTTTCAAGTTGGAGAAATAGTCGTTATTTAAAGAAAAAAAAATGTTCTTGTTCTCACGAGTGAAAAAAAAATGTGTTTGTCACAGCCTTGTCAGCAACACTAAATGTCAGATGACTGCAGAAAATCATCTCGAAATTTTTAAGGGAAATGCTTGTGAACCAAAAAGTTCCAATTAATCTGAAGTCACAAGCTCATCAAAAATACTATTGCTACACATTTTCTAAAAAATATTGCCAAAGAAGTACTTAAAAATTTTTTTTAAAATGTTTATTTATTATTTTTGAGACAGCATGAGCGGGGGAAGGGCAGAGAGAGAGGGAGACACAGAATCCGAAGCAGGCTCCAGGCTCCAAGCTGTCAGCCCAGAACCGGACGCGGGGCTCGAACCCACAAACTGTGGTGAGATCATGCCCTGGGTCGAAGTCGGATGCTTAACCAACTGAGCCACCCGGGCGCCCTTTTATTTTAAATTTTTAATGTTTATTTACAAAGTTTATTGTACATGTTAAAAGAACTATATGAACATCCCAAAATACACGAGTAGCATATTGAAGTTATGATGCAAAATAAAAAAAATAAAGACCTGTGAATTGCTTCATGAAGTAGAACATTAGCAAATTTCTTGAAGCTCCCTGTAATCTTCTCTGATCTCCCTCCTTTCTCCGAACTGCCCTTCAAATAACCATTTTCCTGAATTCTGCTTATTATTGTCTTGCTTAGCTTGACAGTTTATCAGATATGTATACGTCCTTCCATAATGGTGAACTTGGAACCATAGTGCAAGACGGCTTCTGCAATTGGCCCAATGTGCCCAACGTCATGCTCTGAGGCTTCATTGAGGTGATTTGAATAGCCGGGCCTCATTCATTGGCATTCCGAATAATACTCCATTGTGTGGATGTGTCACAGCTTATTAGCCGTCCTTTTGTCCGTGGCCAGTTTTGTTTCCAGCTATTGTTTCTTTTTCCAATTGTTATTAGTGCCTCCCTGAATGTCCTGTCTTATGCCAACTGGTACGCATATGCACAAGGGCCTCAGTAGTGGGTATTTTTTCAAATTTAGCGGTGGGTTATTGCAAGTTAATGGGATGCAGTGACTTTGTTAAAAATCAAGAAATTTTTTAGAAGAAAACTAACACACACACACACACACACACACACACACACACCCCTAGAGTGAACTTAACCGAAGCAAAAAAAAAAGGGAAAATAATTATACAACATTAGAAGGGAACACGAAAGGTGACCATAGATTCTAAGGGGATTAAAACAGTAAAACAGGGCATTCTGAACAATACCATGCCAATACATCTAAAATTCTGAAGGAAACGGACGATTTTCTAGGAAATAGCAGTTACCAAGCTTGACGCAAGAAGAAAACTAAATAAAACAATAACCATGAGAAAAATTTTAAACATTTGTCAAAGAACTATCCCATCCTTAAAATACCAGGCCAAGAGCCACTAAAGAGGGGTTCTTTGACCTTCAAAGACTAGCAAATTCTTGCAATATTTAATGTGTTCCGGAGCATAGATAAAAATAGAAATCTTTCCAGTTCATTTTACTAACTTAGCCTACCCACATGTGTCAGTCAGCTTCCAGCAAAAAAAAAAAAAAAAGAAACAACAACAGATGTCACACTCGCATTAGATAATTTGAAGCGAGTTCAGTAAAGGTGTGGAGAGAGTGTAGAAATGCCAGATGGGTATACAGTCTTGTTACCAACCCTGGGCTTGAAGGGGGGATGGGAGAGGTGATTATCAGAAACTAGTAGGAGGGCCTGACAGGAGCTGTGATCTCCAGGCATCTAAACAGCTTCCCTTGACCTTGAAAAGAAGGGGCTGGGAGAATGGACGCCCTCACCTCATTTTCCTTTTACCTTCCAATTTGCTTTCTGGGCTCCTCATTGGCCAAACCCAAAGGGAAGCCATAGGTCAATGGAATCCATTGATGTGGTCCATGTGAGTCAGCCTCCTAGGGCAAAGAGCAGGTGTAGAAGGGTAGAGGTGGCCCTGGAGGGGCAAATGGAAGCCATACCGCACACCGTGATCTCACGATGCCTTGAGTACAACCTAGCAAGAATTGTGCACAGAGCACAAGTGGTGAGCGATCTAACCTAGGGATATAGGTACAAGAATTCTCAGGTACAATGGTAGCAAATTGGTTTCAGAACTTGATTAGGATGCTGTTAGCAAATAATGTTTTGGTATTCAATGGGGTGTTTTTCTCATTCCATGTATATTTTTTAGGATCCTTGGCTTTGATTCTACGTGTTCAAAGGAAAATTCCCACTGACCTAATTGATGAGTGTTGAAGAAGAACCCCAGGCCTGCTGGACCTCTTTTGGAACCAGCCTCTCCACAGACCGTAAGCCACTTCTGCTTCTCCATGGAGTAGCATTGCAAGGAAGGCCTCTGGGCTTCAAGCCGGGCAGTGACCAGGGGAGCAAGTTACCATCGACCCCAACATGAGAAGAGCTGAAGATAAAGTGAGAAGCTTCCCTCTGCCCAGAACAAGGGAAGAGAGAAACCATAGGTGAGAAAGGGCGAATGAGAGACTCCTTGACGTGGGAGGTCAGGAAATGGAAATTCTTACGGAATCTTTGGAGGAGCCGAAGGAGGGTTCCAGAGAAGAGGCCGTTTTCTGACTTCCCAAGGGAAGACGCCAGCCTTAGAAGAGGTCTATTAAAAATAAGACAACTGGGGGGAGGGCGGCGCCTGGGTGGCTCCGTCGGTTAAGCGTCCGACTTTGGCCCAGGTCATGATCTCGCGGTTCGCGAGTTCCAGCCCCGCGTCGGTCTCTGTGCTGAAAGCTCAGAGCCTGGAACCTGCTTCAGATTCTGTGACTCTCTCTCTCTGCCCCTCCCCTGCTCATGCTCTGTCTCTCGAAAATAAAAAACATTAAAAAATTAAAAAAAAAAATAAGACAATGGGCCCGAAATGGAGTCACCATGCTAAGTGCTACATCAGCAAACCAAGACTTAACTTAATTAGAGTTTCAGCTTTTTCCTGGAAATGGGAACTTAAACCGGTCAATCAGGGATCAATCACCTGGCCAGCACTGGTGAGGTCGCCTGCCTGATAGATCCCTGCTGTCCCCCAAAGGAAAACGACCTTGCAGTAACGAACCCGCTTTTTCTTTTTTGGTTTTGGCCAGTATAACTTCTTTGTTCCTGCTTCCTTCTACCTCTAAAAGTCTTTCATGTTGTACAGCTACCCGGAACTCCTTTCCACGTACCAATTGGAGCTGCCAGATTTATGAATTATCAAGTGAACCCAATAAGATCTCTCAGTTTTACTCAGTTGGATTTTGTTTCTTAACTAAGTCCAAACTAAGCACGTGGATGTTGAGTCGCACGGGCTGAGGTCGGTGTGGGGCCATAGGGACAGGAAGGTGGCCTTGAGATTCCTGAACCTCTGGGCTGGGGGAAAACAGCCCAGCATCCCCTCCCCCTGCTTCCGTGGTAGAATACCAAACATAGGAAAGAATGAACGTTCTATGGAACACACTTTGGGATTTGCTGCTGTGCATAGTTCTTGGGTCCGACGCCAGGAGCTTGAATTCGGGCTAAAGGATACACCTGACTCTCACAATCATCAACGAATGCCCTTTGGGGACTATCGATCAACAGTCTACAGACCCTTTCAGCTTTCTCCACTTTGTCCTTCCTGGGGGGTCGAGTGATTACATCCGCACCCGCCAAACCAGAGACAGGTTCTTGTGTTCCCCCATGACCTGGCAGTATGTCTCAGAGTCCTTTCCCGTCTCTGGAAGCCCCACCGTGCTGTGATGCAAGACATAAAGTGTCCTTGGCTGGTGTGTTAGGGCCAGTGGCAACCGGATGAAGACAGGGATGGGGTGGAGGGTAAGAATGAGGACGTCCCAACCGAGGAAAGCTTTCAAAGTGCTTTCTCACGGCAGCACTGGGTTGGAGATGATTTGGAGGTGAGGAAAGGGGCGTCCCAAGAGATTAGAAAAGCTACCCAAGGAAACAAAGCAGCGGAGGGACAGAAGGGGGCATTCAAACCAGATTGTATGCTTCTGGCGGTCCGATCCTCCCTCCATGTCCCTGGGCTGCAGTGATGGCCCCAGTCATCATGAATGTCAATGAACTTTTAATGAGGTCTTAATCAAGGGCTTCATTACGGACTCTTGGGGAGCCAAGCAATGGCCTTTAGGAGACAAAAGCTGGTATTCAGGCCAAAAGGGCTTGGGGTTCTGGTCCCTTTCAAGGACACCGCAGCCCCTCTTACCCCCTTTACTCCCATTGCCCGGAAGACCTCCAAGCAGACAAAAGGAAACCCTCAGATCTACTTTGCATCAGCTCTGGGCTGCCCTTGGCCTCGGTGCTAATGAAGTGTCTTAACAAACTCCCCCTGAGAAGTTGCATTTCATTTGCATGCGTTTGCTCTTAGTTCCTAAGACTGTTGTGACTCTCCTAAAACCACAGGAAGCCACATTTTTCCTTCCCTTTCTTCCTCCCACTTCTCTCCTACCCCAGCTAGCCCTGTCTGGCTTGTGGAGGCCAACCTAACGACAAAGTTTAGCCCCTGGCAGGTTTTTCACACGACGGAAAGGCAAAAGATTCATACGCCTTCGTTTAGAGCTGCTAACTTAGCTAGAAAATCCCAGCTTGACCTCATTTCTTACTGCATTTTCTTCCTCAAAGACCCGAATGTGATTTTTGCTCACAAACCGATACAGCTGCTGCGAGATGAAGGAACATTTCCCATAAGGTCTTGGTTTTCAATCGGTTTACCAAATAATCTGGATCTGTCCTAAGCATTGTGTCTGGGTGCCCAGATCATACGCGAGGGAAATTATCATAGAAGTTTGGGGTGTTTTACAGTCATTCTGATCGGATGCCTTGCTCACGGGGCCCGGAAAACAGCAACCTTTCAAAATTCAAATACTGATTCTGAGTGTACGATGCTCAAGCAGGATGTGCCAGGCACCCTGTCATTTGACTCGCTGAAGATTTTGTGAGATGTGATATGCTAAAAGCATGAATATGTCCAAGCAAATGGCCCCCGGAGGTAACAAGGTTGGGGCTAAGATTATTAATTTATGGGAAGGAAAGGTACTACTAGAAGTTCCTAGTAAAAAAAGAAAATAATAATAACAAATAATAAATTATATTATTTATACAAAATAATAATCATGATAGTTTCAGTGCATTCCTTCTCCCATGTGATCTCTATTGACATTGGATGGCAGCTCAGCCCCAGCCAGAAAATGACAGAGAAATTATCACTTTCGAGCCCCCTCCATTTAGTTGATTTCTTCTAGATGTCTTCACCCCCTCCCCCATCTGGCTTCCCAACCACCTCAAACTCAGTAGGAAGTGACAGAAAGAAGAAGGAGGGGTTAGCATGCGGCCATAAGTGGATAAATGCTAAGGTTTTGTTTCCGCCAGTCCGGCTTTTCTTCGGACTCCAAGCTTGCCTGCACCATTCTCTCCATTCACACTGCTTTTTCTCCTTTTCTCTGCTCAGGGAGGAGTAGAGCGATTGTTCGTTCACTCCACGGTCACGATGTACAAAGCTGCGCTGGGTACTGCGGAGCATTCTGGAACGTCATGGTCAGTGCTGTTAAACCAGTGAATGGTAGTCCGAATTCTGGATCGAAAGGCATGTGCATTTTAAAGCCTGACTGATATGGTCACACTTACCTCCCCAAAGCTGCACAAATGTATATTCTCCCAGCTCCGTAGAAGAGTGTTTCCTGGCTCACAATCTCTCCAGTACGGGATATTAGCAAATTTTCAAAGCTGTCGGTCTGGACAGTGAAAATTGTATATAGCTCAATTTACATTTCTCCAATCATGAGTGAGATAGATGCTTTATTTTTTTTTAATTTTTAAATGTTTTTAAATATTTTATTTTTGAGAGGGAGAGAGAGAGACAGACAGGCAGGCAGACAGAGGAGAAGTGGGGGAGGGGCAGAGAGAGAGAGAGAGGGAGACACAGAATCCGAAGAAGGTTCCAGGCTCTGAGCTGTCAGCGCAGAGCCCGATGCGGGGCTTGAACCCAGAACCGTGGGATCATGACCTGAGCCAAAGTCGGGCGCTCAACCGACTGAGCCACCCAGGCGCCCCGAGACTGATGCTTTACATATGATTATTGACCCCTGTATTGATTCTTTTCTATAGGCTGATGTGTCTCTTGCTCATGATGCAATTAGTTTGCTCAACTCTCTCTATTGATTTGTAGAAATGCTTAGCAAATGAAAGGAACAAGCCATCTGGCTCTCCCGTGTGCGGTCCTCATTTTTGTTCGGTTGGTTTTTTGCCTCTGATTTAGTTTATGCTTTTATTTTTCTGATAACACAGAGGTTTTACAATATCTGTGTTCAAATTAATCAATCGTCCTCTTTATGGGTCTGGAACTCGTGATGTGTTTAGAAAGAACTTTAAGTTTATAGATCAATTCTTTCCTGCTTTCTTACTAAAGAAAGATGACTTTATTACTTGACAGGAATATTTGAAATCTACAGGGTTTTTTTTTATAATAATAAGCATCCATGGGGGCGCCTGGGTGGTTCAGTCAGTTAAGCATCTGACTATTCATTTCAGCTCAGCTCATGATCTCACGGTCCATGAGTTCAAGCCCTGCATTGGACTCCACACCGACAGTACAGAGCCTGCTTGGGATTTTCTCTCTCTCCCTCTCTCTCTGCCCCACCCCTGCTTGTGCTCTCTCTCTCTCTCTCTCTCAAAAGAAGTAAATCCATAACATTAAAAGTAATAATAAGTATCCATTTCCACAGAAAGCTTGTAACAGATTAATTTATTTAATGAGCATTTATTGGAAGTCTCAGTTATAAGAGAGAGATGGAAAAAACATATCCTTTGCCTTCAAAGAGCTCCCATTCTTGTAGGAAGACACATGGTTAATTATATTATATGATCGTATATCACACAATTGTTATTTTACTATATTACACAACTCATTTATCAAAAAACCCAGGGAGCCCTCCCAGAGGGGAAAATAGATGATCTCTGTCTTAAGAGGGGCACTCTGTCTCAAGGGACGTTCCAAATAGTACGGGACGAGCAGAACCGGCCACTCAGGCAGACGTCGGAGCAGTGGGGGCTGCGGTCCTGTGGGGACAGCGGGGACTGGAGGGACAGGGGCTGAGCTGCCCCTTTGCGGATTCCCTGATCTAGTCCCATTTCAAGTTCAGGTAACTTGGGACATCTCACTTCTTCCTCCAGAAAGCGACGGGAGAATCTGCTCAGCTGGCGTGGGGGACACCGACAAGTGTGGGGGCAGTGATTTCACGAGATTGTAAGGAAGTTCTCTGGGGTTATCCCTAGCAGAGAACCAGCCGAGAGACTGCAAACCTAGGAGAAATCGCTGAAAGGCTCAGAGCTGTAGACAGGAGCCAAAAAAAAAAAAAAAAAAGAAGAGGTATCTGGTCTTAGGAAGTGTAACACGTCTCAAAGCAGCAGCTGCAACATCCAAGAGCCCCACAACCTCCATACCTGTACACCCTTCATTGGATGAGGACCCCACGTGCGCGTGAGGATAGGCTCAGACCTTGCCCACACCATCACAAGACGGATAGCCAGTAGCCTTATTTTTTTTGTTTTTTTAAATTTTTTTTTTTTAACGTTTATTTATTTTTGAGACAGAGAGAGACAGAGCATGAACGGGGGAGGGTCACAGAGAGAGGGAGACACAGAATCTGAAACAGGCTCCAGGCTCCGAGCTGTCAGCACAGAGCCCGACGCGGGGCTCGAACTCACGGACCGCGAGATCGTGACCTGGCTGAAGTCGGCCGCTTAACCGACTGAGCCACCCAGGCGCCCCCCGTAGCCTTATTTTATTTGTTTGATTGTTTATTTGTTTAATGATTTTTGAGAGACAGAGGCAGAGCGTGAGGGAGGGGCAGAGAGAGAGAGAGAGACACAGAATCCAAAGCGGGCTCCAGGCTCCGAGCCATCAGCACAGAGCCCGACGCGGGGCTCGAACGCACCAGCCGTGAGATCGTGACCTGAGCCGAAGTCGGATTCTCAACTGACGGAGCCACCCAGGCGCCCCCGATGGCTAAGATTTTTAACTTTCTGCTCCCAAAACCTCACTCTTAGATTTTCTGTCTTCTGCAGTCCAATTTCCCTCAGACTACCCCCCTCCCCAATCTCAGGCTTTTCCCCACGCCAGGTCCACAAGGCCTCAGGCCTTTGGACCAGCCCGGCACCCCGGGGTCCAGCTTCTCTGGGAAGCCATCTCACACAACCTCTTGCTTAGACTTGGGCATCTTTAAATCTTCTAGTTCTCTTTAAGTAACGGAAAGCTGTCACTCCGTCTGGACACTTCAGCAGAGGGAAAGGATGTGCTTTGGAGGTGCAAGTCGAGGGAAGATGTGTGTTGGGCCAAGGACCTTTTTCTTTACTTCTCTTGAAATTCTTCCTCCCCTGCCCCACAGCCGTCCTTAAGGCACCTCGTTTGCTCCTTGTATGGTATCTGTGTTTGAGGGGCCATCAAATGCACAGGACCGATGCCATCTCCAAGATCCCAGGGGAGAGAGGGGCTGGCTGCTGGGACAGAAGACCAAGGGCAGACCCGATGTCTTCCGCTCCAGTCCCAGGATGTCGGGCCGCGCCCTCAGAGCACGGATCTACACCAGACTTGTCCCCACTTCTCACTCACCTCCTTTCCTTGCTGTCAAATCCCAGGGTCCGTACAGAATGAAAGCTGGCTTGACGGGAAGACAGGTGATTAGAAACGTTGCTCTTCCTAGAGCTCCTTTCTCTGCTTAGCCCACAATTCTCTCTCATCTCCCATCCCCCCACCCCAAGTTTGCCTGCTCCCCCGAGGGTCCCTCCAGCTTCCTGGTCTCATCTGCATTGCATGGGCTGGATGACTGCTCAGAGCCACAGAGCTCACAGCCTCGCAGGGTGGGGACAGGAGGGGACTGGGTGCATGAGGTGGACGAGTGAAAACTGCAGTTAGGTTAGGTATGAAGTCTTGGCTTGCTGACTTGGGGCTTAGCGCAGGTGACTCCATTTTGAGCCTGTTGCTTCATTTTTCTTTTCTTTTCTTCTCTTTCCTTTCCTTTCCTTTCCTATTATTTCCTTTCCTTTCTTATTCTTTCTTTTCTTTTCTTTTGTTTTCTTTCTTTTCTTTTCTTTTCTTTGCTTTGCTTTCCTTTCTTTTCTTTTCTTCTTTCCCTTTCTTTTTCTTTTCTTTTCTTTTCTTTCCTTTCCCTCTCCTTTTATTTCCTTTCCTTTCTTTTTCTTTTCTTTTCTTTCCCTTTCTTTCCTTTCCCTTTCTTTTCCTTCTCTTTTCTTTTCTTTTCCTCCCCTCCCCTTCCCTCCCCTCCTTTCCCCTCCCCTCCCCCTCCCTCTTTCTTTCTTTCTTTCTTTCTTTCTTTCTTTCTTTCTTCTACAGGGAAAGGGTTTATAGTGTGATGCAGATTACTGGGAATAAGAAAAAAGGAGAAAACCATACCTATTCGGTTGGGCTGTGTAAAGGTAACGTTTATAGCACAATCAGTGGTCTAGTAAATGGCCCTTTAACAGCTCATCCTCTACTCCTCCTGGTAGAACCCTCACTCACCGTAGGGCTGGATGATACCCACCGAGTACGCTCCCAGCTTCCCTTGCAGCTAAGACAGGTCACATGACCCTGTCCTGGCCAGTGGGACCCGAGGAGAAGCCTGCTGGAGGCATTTGGGGGAGAGGTTGTCTTTTAGTCAAACAGACACGTGGGTGCAAATGCAGGATATTGTGTCCAAAGGGGACGTCTGGAGCAGTGGCCGTCTCGTGACCAGGAGGGGCAACAAGCTCATACCCTGAGGACGGACGCCGGGGTAGAAAAAGAACGAGAGCTTCGATCTTTGAGGAAGCAAACCCACGTCTCCTCTTGTGAGTCTCCTTTACCCTCACGTGGCTCTCACGTTCACACTTCTGACACCAGGTGTGCATGTGCGCGTGGTTTCCACACCCCGCAATTCACTGCGACACCTGCTGGGTGTCCTACAACTCAACTCCTTTCTGATGCCGTCTACCTGGGGCCAGCGTTGGATCCCATAGCTAAGGGTTCAGTCCCATGAACTCAGGGAAGCGATTGGGTTACCAGTTTATTCTATAATAAGAAATATCACAAAGGACGCAGAGGAACAGTCAGATGAAGAGATACAAGGGTGAGGGCGAGGAGGATTCCAAACGTAGCTTCTGTCCCTGTGGAGTTGGGATGTGACACCCTCCTGGTACGTGGCTGTGGTCACCAGCCTGGACGTCCCCTGAACTTTGTACTTTGGGGACTTTTATGGAGGCCTCCGCACATTGGCATGATCAACTCTCAACTCCATGTTCAGTCCCTCTCCCCTCTCCAGAGAATGTGGGGGTGGGGCGGAAAATTCCAAGCTTCTAATCATGGTTTGATCTTTCTGGTGACCAGCCTCCAACCAGGAAATCTACCAAAAGTCACCTCATTAGTACAAAAGACGCCCTTATCACCCAGGAGATCCCAAGGATTGAGGAACTCTGCGTTGGGACCCAGGGTCAAAGACCAAATATTAGAACAAAAGATGCTCCTAGTATCCTTATCGCTCAGGAAATTACAAGAGTTTTAGGAGCTCTGTGCCAGGAACTGGAGGCAGAGACCAAAATTAGAATTTTATTATAATTTATATATTATATATTTAATTATATATATTTAATTTATAATTTTATTATATATATTTAATATGTAATTTTATTTTATATATTTATATAATTTTATTATATATATCTATGTATATATATCTTTTTTTTCTATTATCTCAGAGTCTTTGATGACAATGGTGAGCCAGTTTTTAAAAAGTCCTGCCTCTGGACTTCTCATTATTTGAAGTAACAGTTGGTCTTATTTTTTTCAGCCGCTTTCCATACTTTCGGAAGAAAGCATCCTCGCCGCTGATCGATTGTAGCCATTTATGGGAACAAACGGCCATTTCCTATCAGCACGAGAAAAATTGTGTCCATCAGTAAATACAGACTAATTTGTAGGATTCGGGGAAGGCTCCTAAATGTATTCATAAATGTTACGTCTCCAACTTGCTGTTCATAATTATTAGTTCACATTTTGAAAGCAGTTTGAGGGCATTTATGGTGTATTTTCATAACCTCTGCAAGTTGAATTTCTCGGTTATCTAGAAGATTCTAGAGGCGCTGTAGATCATTATGCAGACCTGTGCATCTCACTGTGTACTTCTGGGATTCTAGGAGTCAGTGAGGGGCTTTAAAAAAAGTTTTTTTTTTGAAGTTTATTTATTTTGAGAGAGAGAGAGAGGAGCAGGGGAGGGGCAGAGGGCAAAGGAGGGACAGAATCCCAAGCGGGCTCCACGCTGACAGCAAGAGAGAGGGGCTGGATCTCACAAACTGAACCCTGAGAACATGACCTGAGCTGAAATCAAGAGTCTGAAGCTTAACTGAGCCACCCAGGAGCCCCAGTGAGGGGCTTTTAAAAATCGTTTTGCTTTGCCGATCCACCTGAGAATCAGGGATGCTGGTTGTAGTATGAAAATCTGGTTGGGGAAATGGTGAAACCAGCACCAAGGTCAGGGAATCCCGGGAGACGTTCTAAATGCGGAGCTTGGAGACAGGTGGGGGCTGGGGAGGTGTCATTCCAAAGTAGATTGCAAATAGCATTAGTGAAGAAGGACCAAGTTCTTAGGACGGTTCTCATCTGCTTTTTCTGAAGAACCGCCCCCCCCCCCCAACAGTTTTAGGGGAAGTGAGCAGTCATGAACTTTAGCGGGATTTCCCTGTTTCCTCTGAAGTTCCCTCACCTCCCAGTGGCAATACTGCTCAAGTCAAGCTGATACGCTCAGCTCGCAGACACAGAAAAGAACGTGGGTCAAAATTCATTTGTGAAAATATCCTTAAGCAAATGGCAGCCAGATGTTTGCTGCAGTTCTCCCCCCCCCCCCCCCCCCCCCGCCTTCCCTCCTTTGCTTGCAGTACCACGCGGTGTCCACAGGGTGGTGCGAGTGGCCACCAAATGCGAACGACCCGCCCGGCCCGCCCCAGACTGAGTGGAAACAGATTTATAGGAAATGCGCAGCTCCCAATCTGAGGCTTTAAAAATGTGCAATTTCCTAGATTCTTGAACGAGCCTAGTTCTGCTTATTAGCAGGCTGTGAAACGGCCCAAGAAGGAAGGGGGCTGAAGGCAGCTCGGGGAGGTCCCAAGAGAGGGGGCAGGGAGGCCAGGGGCCTGGGTCCTCCTGGTGGCCCTAGCAGGACCTCAGCCCGGTTACAGCTCTAGGCTTCGGTGCCTTCTCAGATGAAGTGAGGGCAGGGGGTTGCGGTATCGATCGGATTTCAGATCCCGCCCCCCGCAACCCCCATCGGAAATCTTCTGATTTACGGTAAGGACGTTATTTACACAGCCTTCATGTGAGGCATTGCTCCGAACCAGCGTCGTGGCCGTGCGAAAGGAAAAGAAAATTGGTAACGATTATTGCTTTAGGATCCTTGAGGATAAATCCGTGTCACGTTTCTTTCCTTTTTTTTTTTTTTTTTTTTAAGTCAAATCAAGCCAGACCTACAGGAGGCAAGGAAGGCCCTGGGGTTCTGCTCCCTCATCCAGGGGGGCTTTGCCTCGCTTTGCGGTTAAATGTGTCGGGCGTGTGTTCAGTGACTATATCTTGAATATCTTCTATGACCTCCGCAGGCTGCTGGGTCTCAAGATGAGTAAGACCGTGTGTTGGCCCCGCTCAGCATCCAGTTGTAGGGAGGGCTTAAGCTCTGTAGTTGGCCCACTGCTTGTCACCCACTAGCTAGCCACCGGCAGGCAAATTAGCTTCTTTAAATCTCAGTTTTTGCATCTAGGGGCACCTGGGTGGCTCAGTCGTTAAGCGTCTGACTTCGGCTCAGGTCGTGATCTCATGGTCCGTGGGTTCGAGCCCCGTGTCAGGCTCTGTGCTGACAGCTCAGAGCCTGGAACCTGTTTGGGATTCTGTGACTCCCTCTCTCTCTGCCCCTCCCCTGCTCATGTGTGCGTGCACGCTCTCTCTCTCTCCAAAATAAACATTAAAAAAAATTTTTTTTTAAATCTCAGTGTATGCATCTGTATAATGGGAAAAGTAATAGACTCTACCTATGAACGATTGTAAGAAATGATATAAATATTAAGTATAATGCGTGCATATATCAAAGCATGCATATTTATGTAAATATAAATCATCTACATATTATAGTAAGTGTAATAAATATTAAGTGCTTAGCACAGGGATTAGTGCCAGAGAAAGCACTAAATGTTGTCAATTGTTGTAATTGTCTTTCAGGAGCTGTCCAGCTATAGGGAGGGCACACTGAGAACTGCCTATGGTAGAAACTGCTGGAGAGATGGGAACCAAAGGATCAAACAGCTGGGCTAGAATTCAATGTACAGTCTAGGAATTTGTTAGGTGCCTCTTTCTGCCAAGAAGGAAAAGAAAAGGAAAGGGGAGGGGAGGAAAGGGAAGGAAGAAGGAAGGAAAAGAAAAGAAAAGAGAAAAAGGAAGGGAGAAAGAAAAGAGGGAAAATGAAGTAAAGAAGATGGGGGGGGGTGTGTGGGAGGGGAGGGATCTGTCCTCCCTGGTGGAGGAGGCTTGAATGGCAAAGCCAAGGTTACTAGGGGAAGACCCGCGGGTTTCCCTGCACACGCAGGCTTGCGGGGAGCTCAGCACCAGGGCACCGCACCGGGTCCAGCCTTTCCAGGCACCTGCGGGCAGAGGCGGGCCGAGCTGGAGGGTGCCAGGCATGGACGAACGCCACCCGCTCTGGCTCTCAGGAGGGTGAGTTGACTTCTGTGTCAACGTGATGGCATGCAGCTGGTTTTCCTGAATTTTTCGCCGGGTTAATGATGTCTGGATATCCCAGAGAAACAACCTAAAAGAGACGGATGGGCCGTTTCTCTCTTCCGTGTTATCTCGGGAGCCCCGGGGCCACCGCCTGGAGGCTGCAGCGACACCTGGGATGGAAAAGAGGACGAGGTCGAGACGGGACTAGGTCCTCGGTTGGGGCTGGGAAGCTCCCCACGTTGTTGTGTGGAGAGCGATGCCGGGGGGACCCACCGGCTACCCTGTAACTACAGCCGAGGGGCCTGAGGATGCCTGGGCCAGATCAAACCACGAAGTGAGGAAATCTGCTGTCAAGGTCGCTTTGAAAAAAGTGCATTTTGCTTCTGCACGGAGTGACTGCCACCACACGATCGGCATCGTGGTACCGTATGGCTTGGCCGCTAAATTGCTGGCTTTTTCTTTGGAATGTCTGCAAGATGAGTCAGTGGTCCTGGAGTGGGTGAGGGTGGTCACTGCCCTCACTGTGCCCAGGGAGATGCTTCTCCTCCCCAAACTGCCCGTGTTTTTTGGGGTACGTTCAGTCCTTGCACCCTCCCCTGTCAATTTCCTGTCAGGTACCGTTAATGCTCCAGACAAAAGTTGTGGTTGAACCTCTCCGGGCAAACCTTCGTTACCCCACCTTAGAGGGTGGTTTCTGAGACAATGAACGCAAATCGGTGTCCTCGTTAATGTGCTGCTCTGCACAAGAGTTTTTTTTATAACATTTTTTTTAATGTTTATTATTTATTTCGGGGAGAGACAGACAGAGCGTGAGCAGGGGAGGGGCAGAGAGAGAGGGAGACACAGAATCTGAAGCAGGCTCCAGGCTCTGAGCCATCAGCACAGAGCCCGACGCGGGGCTCAAACCCACGGACCGGGAGATCGTGACCTGAGCTGAAACCAAGAGTCGGACGCTTAATCAACTGAGCCACCCAGGCGCCCCCGCAAAAGTATTTGTAAGTATCACTGATGTTCGTGAGCTTCAGCTCTCACTTCCAGGACATCAGCATCTTTAACAAATCATTAATTAATTGATTTCTAATTGCCAACAGGTTCCAGGCTGGTGGTGGAAAGAGTGGAGTAATGCAGGAAAAGCCGGAGGAGAAAATAAATCTCACCGACCATTCTGTCATTCACAAATAACTTCTGTTAACCTTTTGGGGTATTTCTTTCCAGCTCATTTCAGTGACATGTTTATAGTTATCTGGGAGTATTCCACACAGATGATTTCGCAAACTCAGTTTTCATTTAATTTGTCATTACATTTCATCTTGTCTAGGCATTCTTCAGCATAGTTTGGATAATCAAGTATGCATCCGTCAGATTATAAAAATAATCAACAGTATTCATTTAGAATGTTTGGTTAAGACAGAGGCAAGGGTCTAACAGCCCTTTTAGAAACAGTCTCTAGACCACATGCACTTATAAGCCTAGAAAATAATGGGAAACTTTCCATTTCATTCTATGAAGTTACTGGAGCCTAGCTAAAAAGCTGGACAAAGATAGCACATAAAAACAGAAAGTTACGTGCAAATGTCATTTATAAACAAACATGAAAGCAAAATCCTAAGAAAAATATCATTAGGAGAATCAGTATGATAAAAGGATACTGATATAGGATGTTTTTTTCCTCCAGAAACCCAAAGATGGTTCAGCCTTAGCAACAGATGAACAATAACCACCCTATTGGGGCACCTGGGTGTCTCAGTCGGTTGAGAGTCGGTCCGACTCTCAATTCCGGCTCAGGTCACCATCCCAGGGTCGAGGGATCAAGCCTCGAGTCGGGTTCTGCACTGAGTGTGGAGTCTGCTTGGGATTCTCTCTCTCTCCCTCTGCCCCTCTCCCTTGCTCTCTCTCTCTTTCTAAAATAGAATAATAATAATAATAATAATAATAACCTTTATGAATAGTTTGGAGGAAAAGACCACAAGAAAAGCTTCCCATTTACTAAAACATTTTTGCAAGATTCCTAACAACGACAACAAAAAGGTCACGGTGCATTAACAACCACGAGATACTTCCTGACCAAGACCCAGAACATATTGGTGAAATAAACCACAAACACCATTGTCGAGGGCAGGACGCCGAAGACACGGGCACCGGGGCTAATTACATCACCGTTCCTCCGGACGGCAGCCCACAGACAGACGTGAGTTCAGTCTCCTTCCTGTACATCAGCCAACAGCTGGTTGGAGGTGAAGGTAGAAAAACAGCTAATTACCCACAGCAGCAAAACGCGCGAAACATCTAGGAGGGCGGGAAGAAAACTACATCCCTGACCCGGGATGTCCGAAGCAGGGCGTCACATACGTGGCGTTAACTCGCACCTGTCATCCATCCTCCGCAGAAGGGCCTTGGTATTGTCAGGAGGGCGGCGGGCCCCTCGCCTGATCTATAAAGTCACGCAGACGTTTTCTTTGGCGTGAAAGTAGTTTCTTTTACGGTTTCCGAAGAGCGTGTTTATTGGTCCGAGCTGCAAATCATACGGAGCACGGATCCGAAGAGAGCGCAATTCCGGAGAGATGAGGTCCCCAGCAACCGGAGAGTGCTTCTGAAAATATGCGTTGGAAAAGTCTTTTGAAATTTACGCATACGTAATTGAGCAGGATAGGCCAGCTAATCTGCATGCCTTCTTGGTCTGAGGCCTTTCCTTCCCTCCAAGAGCTGGAAGGTGCTTTGAAGCCTTGACTAAACCCCCAGGCAGCTGAGGGTTCTTGCAGGGGTTTTTTGTTTTCCCAAGGAAGGACTCTGGGAGGGGTGGGGGAACCCTGCGGGGCCCAGGGAGCCTCCCACTCAGCGTAGGAGAGGGAAGTCCTTGCTGATCGCCCTTAAGGAATTGGCCATCTCCCTACAATTCACTGGAAGGGCTCTCTCTCTCTCCTTCTTGTCGTCTGGGATTGTTCAAATATTCATAGGCATTTGCTGTTCCTTCAGGTTATACTGAACCGAGCTGTAAAATCCCTTGAAACTGATGCCTTTCTTTTTCCATAGTGGCTCTGTGATTACCTCCCCAAGTGTCTTGCTTCCTCACTCTTGGGTTCATTTTATAAATTTGTATTTTAACAGGAAAACTTGTTTCCTTTAGGTTTTTAATGAGTGTTGTCACTGGCTGTACCCACTTACCTAGTCCTTCATAGACTTTGTCCAAAGAGAGTTACTATGTCAGTTTTTAAGCCATGAGACGTGTGGTCAAGGATCAAAACAGAAAATCCCACCAACAGAGGGACCACGGTATTTGTATCCTCCCTGATAGGATAGGCAAAGAGTGTATAATAATGCCTGACGTGGCATTTCTTTGATCACCAATAAATTAAGTTTGAGGTCTGGGTTGAACAGAGTCTTCGTCCACATCGTTAACCAAATTTTTAAATACCGTTTCTGAAAAATGTAGGCTTTCTTTTCTGAACGGAAAATTTACATGTGTCACTTAGTTTGTTTCTCCTGTGCATTGTGGATTTTCTTTTTTCTTTTTTTTTTTTAGGTTTATTTATTTTTGAGAGAGACAGAGCACGCATAGGGGAGGGGCGGAGGGAAGAGGGAGACACAGAACACAGAACCAGAAACAGGTTCCAGGCTCCAAGCTGTCAGCACAGAGCCCGACGCAGGGCTCGAACTCACTAACTGTGAGATCGTGACCTGAGCTGAAATTGGAGGCTTAACAGACTGAGCCCCCCTCCGAGGCGCCCCATGCATTGTGTATTTTCAATCTCTTTCTTTATCTGCCTGTCTATTCTTGTACCGATAGCACCTTGGTCTTAATTATTTTAAATATAGTTTGCTTTCGGGTGAAATAAATCTCCTGCAGTAGTATTCATTTAAAAATGTTCTCTTATATATATTTCCTACATGTTTATTCTTTGCATGAGTGTCAGAATTTTGGTAAAGATTCCTCTCTCGCTCCCTCTTCCCCACACACAAACCCACACCAAGAAAAAACAAACGCTAAACCTCCTGGATTTTAACGGATAGTGCATTAACGTGAAGTTATTTAAGAACTGAAGTATGCACGGAATTACCTTCACACACAAAGTTACGGTATGTGGATGCGTATTTTGATTTTATGTGACGTAACCAAAGTTGGTAGCTCTAAGGCTTTTATGATCTTGCCTTACTAGTATCTAGGCAGATTACCTAGCTTTCCCATTTAAAAAAAAAAAATTTTTTTAACGTTTATTTATTTTTGAGACAGAGAGAGACACAGCATGAACGGGGGAGGGGCAGAGAGAGAGGGAGACACAGAATCGGAAGCAGGCTCCAGGCTCTGAGCCATCAGCCCAGAGCCCGACGCGGGGCTCGAACTCGCGGACCACGAGATCGTGACCTGAGCTGAAGTCGGACGCTCAACCGACTGAGCCACCCAGGCGCCCCCCATTTTGTGCTTTTTTTGCTAGACTTGTGTATCCCAGTCGTGCTGGCTTCCCCAGATGAGATTTCTTCCTTCCGCTCCACATCAATTTACGTAGCAATTTACAGAGCTCTTTTTCCGAGTCCATTAAAATTCTGCCATTATTCTGTCTGATTCAGCACACTTTGGGGGTCGGATTGGATAACTTTTTTTTTTTTCAACGTTTATTTATTTTTGGGACAGAGAGAGACAGAGCATGAACGGGGGAGGGGCAGAGAGAGAGGGAGACACAGAATCGGAAACAGGCTCCAGGCTCTGAGCCATCAGCCCAGAGCCTGACGCGGGGCTCGAACTCACGGACTGTGAGATCATGACCTAGCTGAAGTCGGACGCTTAACTGACTGCGCCACCCAGGTGCCCTGGATTGGATAACTTTTTAAGACACTTGCGAAGACATCTCTCTGTTCAGGTTCTCCACCACGGAGACGACCGTGGTACAAGTGCACATACATCCTCATAATTTAGTCTCATACATTTATTATTTTTCCCATAAATTGTTCTTTCTCCTTTCTTGTCCTTAATGGGGTCTATTTCTTTGTCCTTTCTCCTTTGTATTTGATTTGGTAGTTTCTTTTCTCTTTAATTAATATTCTCAGACAACTCTTCTTGGAAAGCCACATGGGCCGATAGATACAGACGTGCCTCCCCGTTTCTAATGCTTACGCACTGGTCCCCAGTACAACTGAATCATGCATGATGGAAGCATTCCCCTCACTACTGACACATAGACTGTTTCCAGAATGTTTGTAGAAGACGCTGCTACAATCAGTGACACTGGACCTCTCATCTCACAGGGGCTTTTATTTTTATAGATGATGTTCCCCGAGGCTGGATTGTAGGCACAAACGGCTCCGTGTTCTGACGTTCAGTGGGTATTGCCAGGATATTTGGCAAAAGTATTGTAGAAACTTACACTCGCTTGGCAACGCAAGAGAGTACTCATCTGTTCAAAGTTTCTCCAGCACTGGACACTCCGGCTTTTTTAATTGTTGCCAATTTTGAGGGAGGGAAAACACTCTTCGATCATTGCTTTATGTGTATTTCCTTGACTGTGAGTGAGGTTCAGAATCTCTGAATAAACTCATGGGCCATTTGCACTTCCTCTTGGGTAACTGCCTGTTAGTAGACCTTCCACATTTTTTCTACCAACTTGTTTGTTTTCTCTTTTTTTTTTTAATTTTTTTAATATTTTTATTTATTTTTGAGACAGAGAGAGACAGAGCACAAGCAGGGGAGGGGCAGAGAGAGAGGGAGACACAGAATCTGAAGCAGGCTCCAGGCTCTGAGCTGTCAGCACAGAGCCTGACGCGGGGCTCGAACTCACGGACCGTGAGATGATGACCTCAGCTGAAGTCGGACACCCAACCGACCGAACCACCCAGGCGCCCCTGTTTTCTCCTCTTTTGATTTATAGGTGCTCTTTCCATCTTGGGGATATTAACCCTTTGCCTGTCGTTTGAGTTGTCAGCGCGTTTTACTGGTTCTGTTCGTTGGGTGAGAGATGCGTGGTCTCGTTCTCATGTCCACGAGCAGATCTTTTTTCCTGTGAGCGAAAAAGACTCAGAGAAATTAGACTCACAAGCGTGAGTGCAAAAACAGTAAGCTTCAATGCCATATGGCTTCTTCCTAGTCCTGGTGGGGCAGAAACGGGACGATCCTTAACTCGACAGGTGTAAAGGGTTCCAACCTCTCACCATGCCCGCAGAGGAGAGGGTCTCAGACGTGTTTCTGAATCAGCCTATCTCAAGCAACGGATTTTTTCCCTCATTGCTTCTGCCAGCAATTTCCAGCTGGTACAAAGATTATAAGCAAGAACTTGGTGTGGATGAGGTTGTCTGTTCGTTTTGTGTTTTTTACGTTCTTAAAAATTTATTTTGAGAGAGAGAGAGAGAGAGAGCATGAGCAGGGAGGGGCAGAGAGAGGGAGAGAGTGCAGGACCCGACGCGGGGCTTGAACCCATGAACTGTGAGACCATGATCTGAGCCAGAATCCAGAGTTGGATGCTTAAATGACTGAGTCACCCAGCTCTTAAGGTGGTCTGTGCTTGAGAATGGGTCACCTTTAGGGGGTTTCCTGATTGCATATGGCATGTGATTCTTTGATCCTAAGAGGCATTCAGAGGCTGGCCTGCCCATGGACGGACCTACCTCACCAAAGGGATTTTCCCAGGACATCTGCCATTACACCTGTCCTCATTTGTCTGTGGTCTTTACGGATAGGGGTTTTTCTTTTTTCTTTCTTTCTTTCTTTTTCTATTGTCAAACAAAACATTAAAAATGTTATGTAGCCAAAGCATCTTTATGGATTCTGGATTTCTGTAGCTATCCTTGGAAAGCTCTCTAGAGCTATATTTTCCTGGCTTTTCCACCAGGAATTTTTATTTTTGCACTTAAGTCTTTAATTCATGTGCGGTAAATGACCGCTCACGGAATGAGTCTGGCTTTGTTTTTGTCTAGACGGAGAACTGATCACGTTAGCACCATTTCTCAAACAGTATAATGTCTGAAGAACTAAAAGTACAAGAGGAGATTTATAAAAAAAAAAATGCAGCTGTAATGGGACATTTTAAAAATCGGCAAATCGAACAATGAGATAGAAGCAGATGGACATCGTGTTTGAACAACACAATCTATCAAGTAACGCGTGATCAAAACGTATACATTCTTTGGTACACACACATGCACACACACCTACACTGATACGGGGAGGATGGGACATGTTTTGAGGAGAAACCGTGATTCTTCTTTTCACATCTGTGGAAAACGTATGAAAGCTCAATGAGGTACTTGACCAGAAGAGAACTTTAGTAAGTCACCAAGAGTGGAGAAAGTAGACCACGTTCTTTGATCCTAATCCAATAAAACGAATATAAACGCCGAGGTCACGAAAAGAAAAACAGAATAAACCAAGTGAAAGCAAGAGGTGGGTATTGATAATGATAAAAGCTTATACCGATTGACGAGAAAACCAAAGGACGAGATGAAACGAGAGGAAACGTTGGTCTGAAACGACTCATGGGGTAGATATTTCCCTGCTGATTCTGATTACATGAAAAGAAAGAAAGCAACATCCTGCCACGACAGCAACAGGAACAGCGATACCAATATGGAAGAGATTAAAGAAAATACTAGAGATTATTACGCACAACGATATGGCGATACATTTTGAAATCCAGAGAACGTGGAACATCTCTTATTGAAATATACGCTTCTGAAATGGACCCAAGACAAGCTATGAAACTAGAACAAACACAGGAGAGACAGAAAAGATAATTACGGTGCCACTATCTAAGAAAAGAAACCGAGCTCAGGTGGTCTTACAGCTGAGATCGATAGAACAGGACACATGATGCCTATGTTTATTGGAATGCTTCCAGGCTGCAGAAAAGATAGAAACGCCCTCCTTTATGTGTATGTATTGGTTAATGTTTGCGTGCATATACAATATTGAGTCTGATTGGAATGACGTAATTTGCTTGGATTCCTTAATTTGCTTTGCTTCTTTATCTTGCACCCTTGCTGGCTTCTTTCCACTCTTAAAAAAAATTTTTTTTTAATGTTTATTTATTTTTGAGAGAGAGAGAGAGATTGGGGAGGGGCAGAGAGAGACAGAGACACAGAATCCGAAGCAGGCTCCAGGCTCCGAGCTGTCAACACAGAGCCCAACGTGGGGCTCGAACCCATGAACACATGAACCCATGAACCGTGACTTCGTGACCTGAGCTCAGGTTGTACGCTTAACCGACTGAGCCACCCAGGCGCCGCATTCTTTCCACTCTTAGAATACACTATTTTATCCTGCCTCGGGGCCTTTCTGAAAACTCCTCGTGGGCTAGAACATTCTTCTTTGTAGCTTGCTTCGTGACAACTTGTTCTCAATATTCAGGTCTCCCTGTTGCATTTAATTTCGTTTATCTCCTTCTGTAGACTTCATAGCCAAGAATCAGTCTCTGGTCTTCCTTGTTGTCTTACCCATTGGGGAGGCCATATTTCTAAGAATGACTCTCAGTGACTCACCTTTGTGTGATAGGCTCCTCTTTTGACAGTGGGGCAGGCTGGGAATATGAAGAGATACCATTTCTGTGACTGCATCATGTCATAGAGCAGAAGGGAGATTATCCAAGTTGGCCTACTCTAATCACATGTACCCTTTAAAAGCCAAGAGTGTTCTCTGGCTGGTGGCAGAAGGGGAGTCAGAGGAAGTCACGGCACGAGCAGGACTGGATGTGCCATTGCTGCCTTGAAGACGGAGGGGACCTTTTGTGAAGAAACGGGAGAACCCTTCAGGACCTGATAGAGGTCAGACAACCAACAGGGGACTCGGGACCTCAGTCCTACAAGTCTGTGGGGCCAAATTCTGCCAATGGCTTGAAGGAACTTGGAAGTAAATTCTTTCTCCAGATAAGAGCACAGATAGCTGACCCCTTGATTTTGTCCTTATCAGGGACTCCAGCTGATTCTATCCAGACTTCTGGTCTCAAGACATGTATTCTCCAAATGAGTGTTTACACCTCTAGGTTTGTGGTAATTTATTGCACAGTGACAGAAAACCCACACACCATGCGGAATGTAAGCTTTGTGAGGCCAGGGATCTTGGGCGCCTCGGTCACCGCTGTATCACCAGCTCCAAGGACAGCTAGCAGATGACAGGCACCCAAAACATGTTGAGGGGCACCAGGGGGGCTCAGTCGGTTACAGGATCCAACTTCAGCTCAGGTCATGATCTCGAGGTTCATGAGTTTGATCCCTGCAGCAGGCTCTCTGCTGTCAGTGCAGGGCCGGGAGCCTGCTTCATATCCTCTGTCCCCTTCTCTCTCTGTCTCTCCCCCACTCACACAGTCTCTCTCTCTCTCTCAAAAATAAACACTAAAAAAAACAACAACAACATGTTAATAGGTTGGCACCATAAGTGATTGACAGACACACGGCAAATATGAGCTGGAAGGCCAAGTAATGAAAAGGGGGTCCTTCCATGCTGGGTCATTGACCGCTTTCTGGGTTACGACAGATCACTCATTACATGACTGCATTAACCTTTAGGCAACGTCATCCATTCCCCAGCCTTAATGGCCATAATTATTAAGGATCATTTTTCTTAGGGATGTAGCTGCTGTAATAGAGAGGCAGGATATTCAAAGTCTTTGCTTCACTTTGCTTTTCTGTTCCTTAGTTGGGTTACCTTTGTCAAGTTGTGTGCGTCCTCAGAGTCCCCGTTTTCCCTCTGAAAATTGGAGATTATGAGGGACCGTAAGAGGAATATCACGATAATTTAAAAAATGCACTGTAACTCTCGTGGTTTCTTCTCAAATCCTCATTATTCTTCAGACTATCATCTGGTGAGTTCCATATAGAAATCATGTGGAAATAAAATATGCCATTTTACCACAAGAGGGTGTATTTGACCTTTGTAGGCAATGGAGCCTAATTATTTAAACCCTCTCTTCATGGACGTGGACTTTTCAGAGGGTTTAATATGTATGAGATCAATTCCAAATGTCATCATCAAATTATTTAAGAAAGTTATTCGTGTGTGTGTGTGTGTGTGTGTGTGCATTCAGGAAGTCTATATATCTCTCCCATGTGTTTTCTGATGAGTATGGAATGGGAACCATACTTTGACAACATTTCCTCCACCAAACAGCAAAGCTTTGGCATTCAAACAAGAGATTGTCCCACGAAGAAGACAGGATTCTCATTTGGAATCCATTAAAAAAAAAAAAAAAAAGACATCCCAGCCCCAAAGTCCTGCTGTGAAATATGTCTTACCTTTTGGAACAAGTTGAATGGCTCCTTGATGGGCAGTCCTAGACCCCGAGCATGAAGTCTAAGGGCACCTTGTTTCCTAAATCTCCCCGTTTGAGAATTCAGATTTTTTTTGTTTCTGCTCCTCAAATAAACCTCCTTCTACTGTCCTTTTCTCCACACCAGGGAAATTCCAATTTAGACTCTCCATTCCCATCTCATGTCTTTAGTTTGTGATGACATCGTACTTCAGGCTGGCCTCCACTTTCTCTGCATTTCTCCAAAGCTACCAGTATGGAAAAGAGAGAGAGCGCGTAGGCTTGAGGTGGGTCAGATTTTGAATTTGAATCTTTTCTTGGCCACCAACCAGTTGGTTACACGGGGACAAGTTATTTAAGGCTACTTAGTTTTTGAGTTTTCATCTGAAAATTGGAGGCTACAGTCATTGAGCCACAAGGTTGCCGTGAGATTCCTTGAAATGATACTGTCGTAACAGCACGCTTTTTAAGAAATACAGGTGGTTTTTGTTTCCCTCCTGTTTTTCCCTCCCGTACATCCATTCCACCAAAGGAAACAACATTTCTCTGCTTCTTTGCTTTGGAAAAGGATTTCAACTGTAGCAGAAGTTGCCTGTAAACCGCTTTCCTTTCCAGCTACTGTTTTGCAAAATCCTGAGTTTATTGATGAAATTCCACTTAAGGAATCCTCTTTGAAGAACACCAGGAGTGAGATTATCAATTTGTTGTTGCAACAAAAGGGGAGGGCAGAAGTCAAGACACGGCAAGGGCACAAAGTCACAGGCCTCCTCCCAAAGCGTCAAGACACAGCAGGGAGTAAGGGGGGCCCTTTTTAGGACACTTGGAGAGGCTGGACCCTAGGTTCTGAGGCTTCCAGCCCAAGCACTGATTTCTAAACTTCATCCAGAGGCGGCATGGAAGCTGAAAGCTTTTGATTTCAACAAATCAGTGTAGACTCAGACAGCGAGTCTGAGACAGACACTCGGACAGTAGGATTGTGATGAACTGGGGACTCGAAGCCCTTTTGATCAATGCAATATTGCACAAACCTTCCCCATTCTGTCACAATTCTTGGATGAGGAATTCTGAAATGACTGAATTTTCCACCTGTCTAGTGGTAAGAGAGCTCAAAGTTGGATTTTACTGAACTTCAGCAAAATAGAGAAAGGAGGATCTCCTGCATGTCAGTGTTGGAACACGGAGAGTCACTCCTGCTACATTGTTTTAATTAAAAAGATTTTTTTAAGTTTATTTATTTTTGAGAGAGAGAGAGACAGACAGAGCATGAGCAGGGGAGGGGGCAAAAAGGGAGAGAGACAGAGAATCTGAAGCAGGCTCCAGGCTCTGAGCTGTCAGCACAGAACCCCACATGGGGCTCGAACCCACGAACCAAGAGATCATGACCCAAGCTGAAGTCGGATGCTTAACTGATGAAGCCACCCAGGCACCCCGCAATGGTCTCTCTTTGAAGGATGATTGGTATTGGGAGGGATTGGGCCAGAGGATGAACACAGGTAACTGGACTAGAAGAAAGAGGTGAGGTGGGGGTTGGGGGATGAGGTCTTTTCAGAGAGAATGAACATTCCATAACAGGCACGTGACTTATGAAAAGCTTGTCATCGGGGCTAATCAGAAATGATGAGAAACAGCGAGATCGAAATGGAGGGTAGGGCAGTCAGAAATCGAAGTCGAGCTCTCAAGTGAGCCGGGTGATTTCCCAAATCAGAGTCGGGAACACAGGAAAGGATATGGGTTTCTAGGCTGAGATCAAGTCCCGATAGGGTGAGGAAGGTTTTCACCATAACTGAGACTTTCCAGCTGGAACAGGGGACTGAAGGGGATTTTAATGGAGAGGGCCATTAACCCACAAAACTTCTGACACTGAATGCGTGTGGGATTTCTCCACACCGACAATCAGTTCCTCAGCTCTTTGGGTGTCTGGCAATCCAGTTCCATCTGGACACTAGCTACCCTAGTTAGTGCCAAACTGCATAGGTGTAAAGGCTCCACCCCACAAGACTGCCCTCACTTCTGAAGCCAGTTGCAAGTCCCAGGTCACCACCTCTACTTTGGGCCAACGGACTATAAATCCGGGGTTCCCATAACCCCTTCCTCAGGTTTCATAATCTGGAGACTGGCTCACAGAGCTCAGGAAAATGCTTTACTTACTGCTACTGGTTGATTAAAAAGGATGCAACTCAAGAACAGCCATGGCGGAAGGGGCACAAAGCTTCCATGCCCCCTCTGGGTGCACCACCCTCCCAGCACCTCTCTGTGTTCACCGACTCAGAATCGCTCTGAATCACATTGCTTAGGGATTTTTGCGGAGGTTTAATTACATAGGCGTGGTTGCCTAAATCATTGGCTATTGGTGATTAACTCAATCTTCAGCCATTCTCCCCTCCCCAGAGAAGTCACTGGAGAGAGTGTGGACCTCGGCAGGAACAGGCTGGCTTCTCTGGCTCCGTTCACTGACTCTCCACTGGATCAGGGGACATGTGTCGCTTGTTTTTGCTGACTGACCAATGTGGTTGCTCTCACTGCCGTCTCTGCACCTATGAGTCTCAATCCCTAATGGTCCTGGCAGTGCTCAGGTGGAACACAATGTCCCCCTCTGCAATTCCCAGCCTAAGAGACTTGCCTGGCTGGAGAGGAAGCCTGAGTTCCCAGTGCCTGACTGTCCCAGCTCCCCAGCACTGAATTCTCCCCTGACACATGATCCCAAGCGAAAGCTGGAGCAAACATCTAGGTGCAAAAAGAGATTCTCCACAGAAACCAGTGGCCAAAAATCAGTTGTGTGAGGACAATCGACAAAGGCAAAGCCTTCTTCCAAAGGCTGTAGCCAAAGAGCCAATTTTCACGTCTCACCAAGACTGGAAACTAGGAGTCTCAACACTAGGTCAGAAGAGTGTTCTCTTTCCCGCAGGGGATCATGGGCAGAATGGGAGGTTGTAGGGCACCATCATGATGGGCCAGTTCCACTAGAAAGTACAGCCCTTTTGTTGCAAGTTCTTGTGAAAAAGTCTTTAGAAACTAGCTGTTTTTTTTTTAAGCTTACTTATTTATTTTGAGAGAGAGAGAGAGACAGAGACAGAGAGAGAGAGAGAGATTAAGAGCAGAAGCAGGGGAGGGGCAGGGAGGGAGAATCCCAAGCAGGCTCCGAACGGTCAGTACAGAGCCCGACCCGGGGCTCCAACTCATGAACCACAAGATCATGAGTTGAGCCGAAACCAAGGGTTGGATCCTTAACAGACTGAGCCACCCAGGCACCCCTCTTGTTCTTGGGTCTTAGCCATTGTGGAAAAGAATCAGACCACACGTGTGCCCACATATGTGCTAATCTAGAACATTACGCATCCATTCTGTTCAATTCAATAAGCGTTATAGAAGGACTGCTGTGTGCAGGGCATCGTTACAGGCTTCTGGGAGGTATTTTGAAGTTCGTGCAGGAGTAAAAGCATTGTCAGAAAAACAAAAGAGGGCTTTCAAAAGAAGCAAAACTCCAGTAACTCAGAGGAAGACAAATTTACATCTGTGCTCTGTGTTTTACCCCCGACCTTTGCTGCTGCCTTGACCTTGTTTTCATTTTGCTTTGTTACTATATATTTCAACTATAAATCCTGGAGAATGGTAATTTTGGCTCCCAGCTGCCTCTTTGCAACACAATTCCTCAACACCTCTGGCAAGCCTCTGATGGAGGGTGAACTCTAATCATGGGTTCCTTATCCATTACTCGGTTATTTATTGGGCCTAGTTTGCATCCTGCAGAGAAAATTATACTCTATGAGCAACATATTAAACCATAAAGTGTGAATGTGACATTTTACTTTTTTCCTTTCAGTCGCCACAGCCCAGAAAGAGAGAGGTGACAGAGGGGTATCTTGCTTTCTCCCGCCTTTGAGGTTGAAAAGAGTTGGGGGGGGGAGAGGGGGTGGGGTGCTGTGAACATTTCAAATATGGGTAATGTGCCCAGGAAATGTTAATTACTGAGATGGAGGGATTGGTTGAGGAAAGAGGAATAATGGGGCCTAGGCCAAATCTGCTTAACTATTTGCATATTCTAATTTTAGGTAGCCTACATTGGATATTTATGCATGTATTGACAGACTGGAAGAAATGTTTTTCTTTCTGGCTGTGGAATTTATACCTCGTTGGGAAAATGTATACTGATCCCCCCACCCCCCACGGGTGAGCGAAATCCCAAGAGGGAACTGCTTCTGTTATTTATGAGTGGAGAGATAAATGAGATCGGTTATAAAATGTTCAGGGATCTGGGAAAGGAGACTTGCTATCAACCCTTTGGAATGTCTCTGTTGACTTGAGCAAGCTGGCTTCGGTGATGAGAGCTGAGAAATTGACAACGTTAACGGGAACTATATGCCCCATGACTTTCTTTTGCAGTGGAAATGGCTTAAAATGGCGGCCGACTAGCAGATCTCCATGGATCTCTTTCAGCTCGCCACTAAACTATTTCTGAAGGCAGAGTGAGATTAAAACTAAGCCCCGTGTGCAACCTAAAGCCCGAACGTGGAGCAAGGTGGATGGGGCCTGAGGGAGAAAAACCAACCGGGTTTTCGCTCCTGGCTAGCTCAGACCTTACCTCGTCATGAGTAATATTCCCACTGAAACAGAGGCGGGGAGATATTTCATATCTCACTACATACTCCGAGCCTGGGGAGGCATCTGTTGACTCTACAGGTTCAGCCTTTTGCAGTCCTTAAGGACGTAACTTCCAGAAAAAAAGGAAAGTATCAGGAAGGGAAAAAGGACAAAAGAAAGCAGGTGGGAGGGTCTGGCTGTGGTGGGTGACGAGATTCCGAGTGCACCGAGGAGGGGCCCTGGAAGGTGTGTGCTGAATTGGGGGGGGTGGTCTAAGCACTTGTTACCTTGAAGTCTCAGAGTATCAGGCAGGAGGGGTGGGAGATAACTCCACTTCAGTCACCGGGACTGTGCTACCTACCCTACACTGCTGGGTAGGTTGGGGCAGGAGATAAATGTGTAAGCCTGCTCTCCAGCTGAGGATGTGAGAAGTTCAACAGACTACAGTAGGCAGTGAGTGGGACCAAGACCCATGAAAAATTCTCCTCCCTTACAGACCCAGAGTCTTGGAAAAAAAACAAGCCCCATATTCCCATTCAAATATGTATGCAAAGAAAATAAGAATCCCATGTAGGGAGCTATAAAAAACTGTTGGAGTCAACCAAGGCTCATGGCTTTAGATCCCATCTAGACGTTGATGACTCCCAAACTGGTATGTCCTATCCAAGTGTTTCTCCCAAACTCCAGGCTTCTGTATCCAACGGCCCATTCAGCGTCTCCACGTAAATATCTAATGGACGTGCTGGGCTCCTCATGTCTAAAACCGAACTCCACATGTCTCCCTTTCAGAAAACCTGCTCTCCATACAGCCTTCCTCACCGCTGTTGACGAGAGGTCCATTCTTTGGGTTGTTCAGGTCCCAAATCTCAGAGATACAGTCTTCTCCTCTCTCACATGTGCCATGAGATCCCTTAGGAAATGCAGTTGCCTCTACCCTCGAAGCAGATCCAGAAACTACTGTGCCCACCCTGGGGCCAGCGTCTTTGTCTCTTGCCCCAATTATAACAGGATTATTATGGTGCCTCCCACCCACTTTAATCCCACTGGCCAGAATGATCCTTTAAAAACTGAAGTTGGGGTTGGGGGAGCACCTGGGTGGCTCAGTGGGTTCGGCTACCAACTTCAGCTGAGGTCGTGTTTTTCCGGTTCACGAGTTTCACGAGTTCTCTCTGTCCCTCCCCTGCTTGCGCTCTGTCTCTCTCTCTCTCAAATAAAATAAAATAAAATAAAATAAAATAAACAAAAAAAAGTTTTAAAAATAAATAAATAAACAAACAAATAAATAAATAATAAAATAAATAAAAGTTGGGGTACTTGGGTGGCTCAGTCCGTTAAGCAGCCAACTCTTGGTTTCAGCTCAGACTGTAATCTCACACAGTATATGGGTTCAAGTCCAAGGTTAGGCTCTGTGCTGCTAGTGCAGAGCCTGCTTGGGAATCTCCCTCCCTCTCTCTCTGCCCCTCCCTTGCTCGTGCTCTCTCTCTCTCAAAATAAATAAATAAAACTTAAAAAAATAAAATCTTTAAAAAAATTAAAAAACAAAACCCAAACTGAAATGATAGCATTCTGTTTTTCAGCTCAAAACCCTTCGATGACCTCTCTGGGTATTTACAGAAAAAGCCCAAATCTTAAAAAGGCTTAAGAAGACCTTACATGATCAGGACCCTTCCCTTCTCCTGCATTTTCTCTTGGACCTTATCTTATACTTTTTCCTTTCTTCTTGTGATTTCAGAATTTTCTTCTTTTTTAATATGAAGGCAACATGAAGACATTTTCTGCAAGAGAAATGGTCAGTAATATTTGCCCACGCATCTTTTTTTTTATTAAAAAAAATCTTTTTAATGTTTATTTTTGAGAGACAGACACAGAGAGGGAGACACAGAATCCGAAGCAGGGTCCAGGCTCTGAGTTATCAGCACAGAGCCCGACGCGGGACTCAAACTCACAAACCTCCAGATTGTGACCTGAGCTGAAGGCAGATGTTCAACTGACTGAGCCACCCAGGCGCCCCTGCCCATGTATCTTTCTTTAAAAAGGTTATTTAAAATGTACTGCAACCGGGGCGCCTGGGTGGCGCAGTCGGTTAAGCCTCCGACTTCAGCCAGGTCACGATCTCACGGTCCGTGAGTTCGAGCCCCGCGTCAGGCTCTGGGCTGATGGCTCGGAGCCTGGAGCCTGCTTCCGATGCTGTGTCCCCCTCTCTCTCTGCCCCTCCCCCGTTCATGCTCTGTTTCTCTCTGTCCCAAAAATAAATAAAAAACGTTGAAAAAAAAATTTAAAAAAATAAAAATAAAAAAAAAAATAAAATGTACTGCAACCATCTCTGAGAAGATAGGAAAAGAAACCTTGAGATTGTATAAAATCTTGATAGAAATTAGGAGTGGAGGTAATAAGCATATACAGCACATAAACATGAATTCCAGTTCAAATAAATTGTTTAATCTGGCTTCCAAACTAAATAAAAATGTCAAAAATTGTTCTTAATGGAGAAGTATTTACCATAAAAACAATATTTAATTATAATGATATGGGGCTGAAATTCTACAATTTACTGACTAAATACAGCAAGTTAAAAGAGGGAGTAGGTAATAGGTAGGTGTGAAATTAAAAAATTTTTTTAGGGGCGCCTGGTTGGCGCAGTCGGTTAAGCGTCCAACTTCAGCCAGGTCACGATCTCGCGGTCCGTGAGTTCGAGCCCCGCGTCGGGCTCTGGGCTGATGGCTCGGAGCCTGGAGCCTGCTTCCGATTCTGTGTCTCCCTCTCTCTCTGCCCCTCCCCCGTTCATGCTCTGTCTCTCTCTGTCCCAAAAATAAATAAAAAACGTTGAAAAAAAAAATTAAAAAAAAAAATTTTTAGTGTTTATTTTTGAGAGACAGAGAGGGACAGACCGTTAGCAGCGGAAGGGCAGAGAGAGAGGGAGACACAGAATCTGAAGCAGGCTCCAGGCTCCGAGCTGTCAGCACAGAGCCCGATGTGGGGCTCGAACTCACAGACCAAGAGATCATGACCTGAGCCGAAGTCAGACGCTTAACCGACTGAGCCACCCAGGCGCCCCCTTTTTCTTTTTAATGTTTATTTATTTTTGAGACAGAGCATGAGTAGGGGAAGGGCAGAGAGAGAGGGAGACACAGAATCCAAAGCAGGTTCCAGGCTCTGAGCTGTCGGCACAGAGCCCGATGCGGGGCCTGAACTCACGAACTGCGAGATCATGACCCAAGCCGAAGCCGGACGCTCAGCCGACTGAGCCACCCAGGTGCTGCTGAAAATTTTTAAAAAGTGCTTATCTGAAATAGGAAAGACTCAAAAATACCACTCCGTTCTTGACTCTGTAGTTAAAGAAAAAGAGATTAAACATGACGTTGCCAAGTATATAGCTAACTATACGTAGTATGAAAAACAGTATACGATGAAAATATGTAGCCAAAGACAGAAGACAAAGAAAACAAAACCAATGAAGAAGTTTATGACCAGAAATCACATAATAATAGCAATGGCAATAAGTAATAATAATAGCTATCATATATGGTAATTTACGATGTGTCAGGGACCCAGGCTTGGAAGTTTACCAGAATTATCTCTCAACTTTATATTGTATTCTTCTTCTTATTATTACTATTTTGTTAATGAGGAATTTGAGGCTTCAAGAGATGCTAGTAAGGGCACCTGGGTGGCTCAGTCGGTTGAGTGTCCAACTTCAGCTCGGGTCATGATCTCGCAGTTGGTGAGTTCGACTCCCGCATCGGGCTCTGTGCTGACAGCCCGGAGCCTGGAGCCTGCTTCCGATTCTGTGTCCCCCTCTCTCTCTGCCCCTCCCCCCTCACACTGTGTCTCTCTCTGTCTCTTGAAAATAAATAAATGTTAAAAAAAATTAAAAAAAATGCTAGCATAGCTAAGAATTTAATATACTGTAAAGGCGACACTTGGAAACATTAAGCAAAGTATGAATCACTGACTAAAAGTTCAAGGGAAAATTCATTAATCATTTATGAACAAACTTCAGAACAGAAAACAAAATGAATCCTCAGTGGATTTGGGTTAAGCAGAATGCACATACACACAAACTGAACAATTTGAGTGACACCGTCAGTTAGGTTGCAAGTTTTTTTTTTGCAAGTCACAAGTCACAAGTCAGGGTTGCTTACGACAAGAAGGTGCTCGCTTGGGTCATATTGTGAGAATTCTGCAGGCAGGGGCTTGCAGGTTGACTCTGGGGACCAACAACACCGTCAGGCTTTTTCCAACCTTTGACTCTGCGGTCCCCACTGGGTTGATGTTTTGACTTCAGCCGTATCCTATCGTGGAAGCAACACGGCTGCCACAGCTCCAAGCATCACATTTATGCAGAATTGCTTCCAAAACCAAGAAAGAGTGAGGCAGCATGGATGGCGGGAAGGAACCCCTTGGTGTAGTTTTTTTCCTCTCTCTTTATAAGAAAGTCTTTCCCAGAAGCCCCCACGATACTCTGTATCTTCTCAAGGGCAGCTGGGAACGTGAGGGGTTAACTCTAGGGTGGCAGTGACTGAGTGACTGAGAATTGACTCTTTCGCTGCCGACGTGGTGAATTTTAAAAATCCGCTCTTGCCTTTTTAAAAATACGGAAAACACACCTCTGAAGAGGACAGTAAGAAGCTTAAAAAAAAATAGACCTGATGCCAAAGATATTAAACACTTTACCCTTTTAAAGAAAACAATGAAAAAGGAAAGCTCGGGTCATAAAAAGAAACCAAAATTTGCCATTACGCACAGAGACTAGATGGTGAGTGGGTAAAGCGTATTTGAGACACGTGATGGCAAACGAGTCTGTTTCGCAATACGCTTGAGATTTTAGTCTTTTTGCGTTGCTTTGCCTCGTTTTCCCGTGGGTGAGCTGCCCTCCAATCAGTGGGGCACATCACTATCACCTTGAACACAGATGCAGTTATAAAAGGAAAGGAAGACCAAAAAAAAGTTTTTGACTCACACGTTGAGAAACAAAAGACAAGCCCGGAGGAAACCAGAGAGTGAAGTTTAAGCTTGAACAACAGACGAGAAAAATACAGTCAAACCTTGGATCGAGCGTAACTTGCTCTGCGAGCGTTCCGCAAGACGAGCAGACATTTCTAATAAGGTTTTAACCTGATAGACGCCTCGCAAGGCGAGTGTGACGCTGAACGTCACGTGATCACAAGTGAGCCAGTGGTCCTTGAAATTCGCCTTGATGTACGAGTGCGTTGGATTACAAGCCTGTTTTGGCCACAAGTTACCCTCGCAAACCGAGGTAGTCCATTACTCTGGGAGGAGTCAGGCTGCCTGGGGACGCTAGAAGGTGGTCCTGTGTAGGACAGAGCAGGGTGAGGGATACAAGGCTTGGCCCTCAAGGAAATTGGGGAAGCTTGGACCAGAGTGCCTGGCTCGGGCTGTCACGGCTGGAGGGTCAGGGTCCGTATCTACACGGCAGCCCAGCATCTGTGAGCGCTGCCCAAAGCACGGAGGAGGGGAACCATGTGAGTAGGGCACCGTGTGACGGTCCTATTAGAGAGCCAACATGCTGTTTGTGCTGGTGCCCTGTGGTGAGATCCTCCCTTCTACATCTGCCTGAGTATCTACACTGCGTCGTCTAGTGGAGGATGCCAGCCTGGGCCTCCAGGCTTCGTCAAGCCCATTCACATTGCCCCACGTGGCCAACTTCCTTCCTGCTGCGCCTTTTAACAGCCCAGGATACCGGTCATATCTCTTGCAACAGGGAGGACGCGTCCTGAGCACCGAGCTGAACAGCGATGGAGGTTTAGAAGGCAGAACCCAGCACCTGAACTGGCATGGGAATGGATAGGGGTGGAGGTGGTGAGACATTCCTCAGACAGCTGGAACATTCTGTGAAACCTTGTCAGAGATTTGAGACATATTCCCGTTTATGTCACGAAAAAAGTCAATTTCCTTAACGTGTTTACTTAGCCGTGTCAGATGATGTAGTTATTTCTCAACCATGTGAATCTCCTGTCCCCGTTTGACAGATGTATGATTTTGGCCAACCGCACTTCCCAGAGTCTGACAAATCCTTGCATCTTAAAATCAGTCAGAGGCAGATGAATGTCTTCAAGGGTCTACCAAGGGATAATATTCGGTTGAATTTCACTTTCTGCGGCTTGTAAGACAAAGTCAATATGCATTTTCAGCTATAAATCATTTTCAAATGATAAGTAATTTGAAAAGTAAATCTACCTCTGCTCAAAAGTGAAGCCACCCAGGGGCGCCTGGGGGACTCTGTCGGTTGAGTGTCTGACTTCGGCTCAGGTCTTGATTTCATAGTTTGTGGGTTCGAGCCCTGCGTCGGGCTCTGTGCTGACAGCTCGGAGCCTGGAGCCTGCCCCAGATTCTGTGTCTCTCTTTCTCTCTGCCCTTCCCTTACTCATGCTCTGTCTCAAAAATAAATAAACATTAAAAAAAAAAAGTGAATCGACCCGAATGTGTATGCATGAACATACACGCATGTGCACAGTCATCCATTCGAGATAGAAGCTGAGACATTGTTCTTTTAATATCGTGTTACATACAATTTTTAATGGCTACCACATGGCATTTTATGAGGGACCACCAATAGGACAAGACTGAGTGGCCAGTTGCTTGTGACTTCAATTCTTTTTTATTTTCTTCAATGTTTATTTTTGAGACAGAGAGAGACAGAGCATGAGTGGCCAAGGGGCAGAGAGAGAGGGCGACACACGAATCCAAAGCAGGCTCCAGGCTCCGAGCCATCAGCACAGAGCCCGATGCAGGCGTCGAACTCACCCACTGTGAGATCATGACCCGAGCTGAAGTCGGACGCTCAACTGACTGAGCCACCCAGGCGCCCCCTTATGACTTCAATTCTTAAAACTGACCCCTGGACAAGGAAGGGTCTTAGTTTGAATGAGAAAGTGAAGTCCTGCTGTTTGGAAGCCCATTGGCTGTCATTGACAAGGGTCTCAGTGGTTCAAGTGTAACCCCGTATAACTCCTGAAGGGAATGGGTGGAAAGCCTGGTGCCTTGACCCGTAGTGGGCGGTGTAGGACTCACGTCACTGGGGGAGGTCAGGAGAGGAGGCTAGGGGAAGCAGACATATCATCCAGTGTCCCACCAGTGTCCTCCCATCCTGCTGATGGAGCAGGATTTCTCCTCCCGTAATGCGGGGTAATAAGAATCCTCACTCAGTAGAGTGAGCTGAGTGTGTTCCTTGCTTAGAACAAAGCCCTGGGTGGAATAAAGTACCCTTATCGTGGTCCAGTGGAGGACATAAGGTAAAATCCACATCCCTCCACATGGTTGTTCTCTGCTGCCTCAGTGGGAATGTCTCAAAGGCGAGAGAAGTCTATGCCAGCTGTAGCGTTATAGCGGAAAGAAGCATGGAGGCCGTATCCCCCAAACCCATCGTGTTGGCTCTGTAGATGATGAAACCAAGGCCCGGAGACTTTATGTGCCCAAGGTCACGAAGCGAGTGCAGAGGGAGACCTCAAGGCCACCGCTCTTCTCCGTGGAAGCCAGTCCATAAGATAGCTTACCCAGGTTGTCGGATGGGGCAGGGGTCGTGGGAGAGATTTCTCCCCCTCAATTCTGGGCAAGGGGATTCTTCGGAGGTGCCTGGCTTCTCTTGATCCTTGACTCCTTTGCCTTTGGAGAGATGAAGCGACTGTACGTGATTACTAAATCTGAAATCGGTAACAACCATCAGAACACCTGCAGAGGGCTGGGGTTCTTCGGGGCTCAGTCTTATCCGAGCATGCACCAATCCCAACGCGCAGGGTGGGGAGCGAGGAGGACGGCCCGTCCACCACGGCTGGGGCCAGCCCGCCTCATCGCAGGCTTTCAGAAGAAGGCCAGGCTTTTGCACCAAGAGATGTGCTCCAGTCTGGTCCCTGCCAGTCCTAACGGTGATATTTCGGTTCTCACATTCACCCCCTGAGTCTCAAGGTGGGCAGAGGGGATTCTTATATTGGGGATCCTTTTAAGAACCCCCAAAACAGGACAACCCACCCTTCCACAGCACTGTTTTGATCGTAAGCCGAATTCCAATCATGGCACGTATTCTCATTCTGATTTTTTTTTTTTTTTTGTACTGAAAAGTGGTGTGGCCTATTCTCCTGTGACCCAGGTCCTGTCAGGTCCTTGGAGCCAGCTGGGGAGGCCGAGCTCAGGTGGGTGTAGGGGTGCAGGGCGAGGGCCTCGGGCAGCCGCGTGTCAATGACCCTTTGTTCGTTCATTCCTTCATTCCTTCATTCCGCAAATGCTTATGAAGGACCAGAGCTGTCTCCGCAGGTCCACGGGCAGGGGACAGACAAGGTCCAAACGCCCATAGCATTTAGTGCGTTGGTGGGGGGCAGTCAGAGGAGGCAAGAAACGTACGAGCAAATGAGGTCATTACAAGATCAGAGGGCGATTTTTAACACCAGCACCGCTAGGGGGCGCTTAACCTATTTGGGGACGAAAGATTCCCTCTGGCACAGAGAGTGGGGCCTCAGCGCCCCAAATCTGGCCTAAGTATGTAGATAGGACTTCTCCTGCACCCAGAGGCTTGGGGGGCCCCGTGTGCATTGCACGCGGGCATTTCTTAGCTCTGATGAATCATTTCGTGGAAGTCCGTTCATTTATTATTATTTTTTAACCTCTTGCGTGTGGCTTTTATTTTTATCCTGTTTCCTTTCGCTTTACCTACCCCCTCTCCCCTCCCCATGCCACCCTCGCCCAATTTATACTTTCTGGGGGTCAGTTCGCACTTAGGTCTTTGGGAGATTGCGGTTGGGTCTCAGTTCTCACGTCGGGGGGTAAGAGGTGAGTCTGGTGTCTCTTTCTTGCTCTGGTCACTCTGGGGCCAGTCTGCCTGGTTGGGTCGTTGGCAAATGTCTCAACCGGCTGTGGCCCCTGCTGGCTGCAGCCACACGCTGGCTCTGGTCCATTTCCTCCTCCTGTGGGTCCGGGTGGCTCGTCCGCTCGTCTCACACGGACGTGGGGAGATGTGTCCCAAGTCCCGCGGCGCAGGGCCACGGCTCAGAGCGGGAAGCGAACCTTCTGACTTTCTCTCCCTGTTTTGTTCCGTGAATCTGTGCCGCTCCCTGTCACGGAGACCAGCCGCTCGCACAGAGAGTGGGGACGACCGTCAGGGCCCGTGGGAAGGGCCCCGGCGGCCTGATCGTCTCCACCCTGCTGCTAACACAACGGGTGGCCTTGGTCAGGCTTTTCTTTAGAAGATTCTCCTCCTCCGCTGGCCAGGTGACCTGCTTCCGCTGCCCCCTTCCCGTGACAGCTGACACCACGGTTCCCAGGTGGCCCCCGCCTGGGAGACCTCAGTCAGCAGCGAGATCTGAAGTAAATCCATCACTCTGTGGCTGCAGGTGGAGAAGTGGACCCCGAGAATTTACATCTCAGAGTCCCAGAGCCCGTAAGGAACAGAAGACATGAGTTTGAAATCAGAGAAACAAGACAGAGGAGGAGCCTTCTGTGTGGTAGACGTTCCGCCCTTGGCCTTGGCCTCAGACCACGGTGTCTGTTGGGGAAGGTGGAAAGCATGGGGCTCCCAGGACTTGGTGGCTCTCAAAACAAGGGACTCGGGAGGTCACGCAAATCGGGGCGCCTGGGTGGCTCAGTCGGTTGAGCGTCCTACCTCGGCTCAGGTCATGACCTCGAGCTTTGTGAGTTCGAGCCCCGCGTCGGGCTCTGTGCTGATGGCTTGGAACTCGGAGCCCGCTTCGGATTCTGCGTCTCCCTCTCTCTCTGCCCCTGCCCCGCTCACACTCTGTCTCTCTCAAAAATAAATAAACGTTAAAAAAAAAATTAGAAAGAAAACAGAAATTCACACAAATACACCGCTGTAATTCATCCACATGACTCGGTTGCTGTTTTGGGGGAAAGAGAGGCATTAGTGGGGAGAAGGTGCTGAGCCCCCCACAATTGCTCATAAATTGTGTGTTTTATTGTCTCCTCGTGCGGGATCAGGTTATTCCCAAATGGTTGCTGTGAAGTCTGATTCCTCCTTCCCCTGTTGTGGGAGACAAGAAAGGAGAGACCCTCTAGGGGCCGGGGGTCAGACCCTCCACCGTGGCCCCGACACCCCACCTCTCAGGTTCCGTGTGTTTAACCCGCAAGGTCACAGTGTCTCCTCCAGAGGATGTGGGCGTGAGGTCCTTTGCAGTCCTGTAATTTCTAAGTGATGTTATTGCTTTTTGCCAACTAAATGCAAGAGACTTGAGATCGCTCGTCAGAAATGAGACCTCGGGGAGCCCGCGGGGCTCAGTCGGTTGAGCATCTGACTGCGGCTCAGGTCATGATCTCGCCGTTCGTGAGTTCGAGCCCCCTATCAGGCTCGCTGCTCTCAGTGCAGAGCCCGCTTCGGATCCTCTGTTTCCCTCTCCCATCCCCCACTCACTCTTTCTCTCCCAGAAATAAACAAACATTAAGCAAAAATAAAAAAAAAAAAAAAAAAAAGGAAATGAGATCTCAAGTCCCTGTTTTCCCTCGCAGGAGAAGCTGAAATATTCATGCTAAGGTGACAAAGTCCAGTTTGGTGTCCTTACAAATGGCCTCGCACCACCGGGTCCCGGGGCTGCGACAACAGTCTGGGGCCCTGTTTCCTTCTCCACAAAGTGACTCTTTAACGAGGCACAGGCATGAGCAGAGAGGAAGGCAGAGCCCAAATTTGGCTACATTTCTTTGGCAGAGTTAGGTGGTAAACAGCCCCCTAATTTATCGCAGCCCATTACTCAACACCTTGGACTCATTGTAACAAACTGCCCTGATAGAAACACAACGCGGGCCCCTTCCCGCCTCACCCCCACCGGCTTCCCACATCTGCTTATAATATTCACTTCTGAGCACATAAAACCCATTAATGTCTCTAGGAGTTGGCTTGTTTTTTAATCAAGATAAATATAGACAACTTCAAGACAATTAAAAAGGTACCGGGTAAAAATGGCTTCAACATATTAAATTTATTAATAGCGGAGCGTCAGCCGATCTATATTACTATCATATTCTTCAATGACCCACTCTATAAATGCTTGCTTTAGTGTTTTTCTAATGTTGTTAATTTATCTATGGCTGTCACTCCGGGGCTGTTAACTTTGAACAAATGACTGGTATTAATCACAAAGGGCCATTAGATGCCAAGGCCCGGTGTTAAATCAGCCCCGGAGTGGCACGTGTAAGCATCCTCCAAGTAAATTTTAAGAACCGCTTCAGCCCTTGGCGTATGTCACTACCACTGAGACTTGACCCTACGGGTGTTGGAAACATGGTGGAACCCGGGACAGGCTGGTGGGGGTCAGGCAAAGCTTTGCAAAGGGGCAGCACTGGGGAAAATGTCTCAGCTCCGTACTTGCTGACCCACTGGCTTTGACAGGGCAGTGAGAAGGGCGAATTCTACAGCAAGAAGTTTCCTGAAGGAAGGGGGAAACGCAGAGGCCAGGTCGCCTGTCTGAAAGGCACAGCAAACCCGCGGAGAACAGCGGGTCGTTGCCACAAGGGAGTGTGTGTGAGCTCAGCGGTCCAAGCAGGAACTTGAAACCTGCATTTTTTTTTATAAGCCACCTCTCGACGTTGAACATGCTGGTTGGATTCAACCCAAGGTCTGGTAGACGTGAAAAAAACTTGGGGGACAATTGGCTTGACTCGCGACCTCTGACATCGCTTGCGTCGAGTTCCAGAGGAATAGCTTTTGACTCAGAGGAAAGTTCTTTCGAACTTCTCTTTAGGGATGGGATCAAGAGGTGACTGAAGCCAGTGTGGGCTGTCGTAGGTAGGGACCTGGGCTGGTAGCACGGTTCTAAGGGTTTGTTCAGATGAATGAATGAGGGCAGGCTTGACTGCTCTGATTTTCAGGCTCAGAAAATAGATCAGTTTATTCAGGAGCTCAGGTAACGCAACGCCACACGTACAGGTGCTCACACCCCTTACGCACACGCATTCGCACACACTAATATGACATATGATTGAAGTTTGCGCAGCTAGGACTGTGTGCGTGTTGGTGCCTGGGTTAACTGAATTTGTGTGAGAGCAAACGTAAACACATTCTTCAGGTAATCATAAAAAAATAAACTCCACGGGGCGCCTGGGGGGGGCTCCGTCGGGTTAAGCATCCCACTTCGGCTTGGGTCATGATCTCACGGTTCGTGGGTTCGAGCCCCGCGTCGGGCTCTGTGCGGACAGCTCAGAGCCTGGAGCCTGCTTCGGATTCTTATCTTCCTTAGGATTTTCTTAATAGCCTTTTTTCTCCAGCTTACTTTCTGGTAACAATGCAGTATATAATACACATAACGTACGAAATATGTGTTTATCGGTAAAGTTTCTGATCCACTGTAGGCTACTAGCAGTTAATTGGGGGAAGGGAAAGTCAAAAGTCATATGTGGATTTTTGACTGTGTGGGTAGTGGGGTCAGCACTGCTGACCCTCATGTTCAAGGGTCAACTATCCCATATACTAGATACCTATATGTATATTTAGAGCCTTGCATTGTCCCCTTGGAATTGATTTATGTAAATATGAACAGATTGCATATATAGGTAGTTACATACATAAGGTAATAATATTACATATCTAATGATATGAAACACACATTGTAATATATATGTGTTATATATCTGCGTATATATTTATAGCCTTCCATTATTTATATAAATATGAATGTATTGCAGGCACCTATATTTGCCTATAAAGAGTCTGCAGAAAGAAATCCTGGGAGGGGGAGCCTGGGGGGTTCAGTCCGTTGAGCGTCCCACTCTTGATTTTGGCTCAGGTCATAATCGCAGGGTCCTGGGATCGAGCCCCGTGTTGGGCTCCATGCCGAATGTGGAGACTGCTTGAGATTCTCTCTCTTTCCCTCTGCCCCCCAACCCCACGAGTGCTCTCTCACTCTCTCTCTGTCTCTAAAAAAAAAAATTACGGGAGGAAATACCAGTATAAGTGTGTGTAGGTGTATGTGGGCAGACAGGGTAAACAGATGGGATCAAGACTTCTCACTATATATATACATTTTTAATTTTTTTAAATGTCTATTTATTTTTGAGAAAGAGGGTACGAGCAGGGGAGGGGCAGAGAGAGAGGGAGAAACAGAATCCGAAGCGGGCTCCAGGCTCCGAGCCATCAGCGCAGAGCCCCATGTGGGGCTTGAACTCACGAACCACGAGATCATGACCTGGGCTGAAGTCGGACGCTCAACGGACGGAGCCACCCAGGCGCCCCTCACTATGTATTTTGAACGTTGTTTTGATTTATGAAACTTGTAATTATATTACCGATTCAAAAAGAATGACATTTTCATCTGAAATAAAGTGGAGCAGTTAACCAAATTCATGACTTACTGTGAATCAGATTCCAGCCGTGGTTGGCCTGCACGCTGGGATCACCCCGGGGAGTTTTTAAAACTTCTGATGCCAGAGCCACATCCCTAACGAACAGAATCAGAATCTCTGGGGAAGGACCAGCCATCGGTATTTTTCAAAGCTCCTCAAACGATTCCAACAGGCGCTCAAAGCTGGGAACCACTGAATTAGGCCAAATGTTAAAAAAAAAAAACACGAATGTTGCTTTAAAAGGAAAAGATGTCGGGGCGCCTGGGTGGCTCAGCCGGTTGAACGTCAGACTCTCGATTTCGGCTCAGGTCTTGCTCTCACGGGTTCGTGGGTTTGGGGCCCGTGTCCGGTTCCGTGCTGACAGTGCTGAGCCTGCTTGGGATTCTCTGTCTCCCTCTCTCTCTCTGCCCCTCCCCCCTCTAAATTAATAAATAGACTCAAAAAAAAATAAGATAAAAAGATTTTACCAATAATACTTTAATCGAACCCTGGCTTTTCTCGGTCATCAAAGAGCTGTGCTTTACCATTTACTAGTGCACTCAACTTTCAGGGAACATAAAGATAATCAAAGGAACTTGCCATGCATGCACATTCCCTATCGAACTTTCAGGATTCTGATTCAATAGTTCTGGCTTGGGGTACAGGAATATGAATTTTTTGTAGAGAGAGAACATGCATAAGCAGGGGGAGGGTCAGAGGGGGAGAGAGAGAAACTTTTTAAAAAGTATTTATTTATGTATTAATTTGGACAGACACAGAGAGAGAGAGAGAGAGAGAGAGAGAGAATCCCAAGCAGGTTCTGCGATGTCAGCACAGAGCCCGACGTGGGACTCGAGCTCATGAACCGGGATATGATGACCTGAGTGGAAATCAAGAGTCCAATGCTTAATGGACTGAGCCACCCAGGCGCCCCAGGAATATGGATTTTTAATCCTTTTCGGCAGGTGGGTCTGAGCTGTCCTGTACTGGCTTTTCAGAGTCGATTGTTAACACATTCGGGAATTTTGCAAACCGGTTGTTAACTGACTGGCATCTTGAAATGAGCTACCCATCAATTAGTGAGGGTATCTGCACCACGGAAATTAAGAAACCCTAAGAATGCACGTGTTTTTGTTTCTGTTTTTCTTTTAAAGAGCTGGTTTACCAACAGATCAGTGGCCTGAAATCACATTTTCTTGGTTTCCGGCCTACTTGCCGTTTGATTTCACTTTTACTTCTTTATTTTTTTTACCTTTTTATTTTGAAAGACCTGCAGATTCACAGGAAGTTGCAAACATCTTACAGAGAGGCCCAGGAAGCCATCACCCAGCTTCTCTCACTGGTGACATCTTTTATAACTGTAATACCGTGTCAAAGCCAGGAGATTCACACCGGCACGATAATGTTACCTAAACTAACAACCTTTCCACCAGTCCTTACACAGGCTGTGTGTATGTGTGTGTGTGTGTCCCTCGGAAACCACAAATCCGTTCTTCCTCTTTATAGTTTTGTCCTTCTGAGCACTTTCTATAAATGGAATCATACAGTACGTAACCTTTTGAGATTCGCTTTTGTTGCTAAACATGACCTTGAGACTCCTCTTAGCTGTGGCATGCGTCAATTGCGCCTTCCTTTTTTACAGCCGAGTAGCATTATTTCTTACCAAGTACCAAGTACCCAAGTTGACTTCTCCATTCATCCGGCGAAAGACATTTGCGTTGTTTCCTCGTTGGGGCTGTGGGTAAAGCTGCTGGGAACATTCCTGTACAAGGTCCTGCGTGAACGGGAGTTTTCGTCTCACTGGGATAAATGTCCAGGAGTGCGATGGCTGGGTTGTAGGGCTTTACTTTGGCAAGACTCTGCAAAAATCATTTTCTAGGAGGCTGTACCATTTTACGTTCCCACCGGCAGTGTGCGAGAGAGCCCGTTTCTCTGCGTCCTCGCGAGCATTTGGTATTAGCCCTACTTTTTTCTTTTTTCTTTTATTTTTTTAAAATGTTTTCATTTATTTTTGAGACAGAGAGAGACAGAGCATGAGCAGGGGAGGGGCAAAGAGAGAGAGGGATACACAGAATCCGAAGCAGGCTCCGAGCTGGCAGCACAGAGCCCGACACGGGGCTCGAACTCACGGACTGTAAGATCATGACCCGAGCCGAAGTCAGACACTTAACCGACTGAGCCACTCTCTTTTTCTTTTTTAAAGTTCATTGATTTATTTTGAGACAGAGGGAGGATGGGTGCGTGCGTGCATGTGAGCGAGCGGGGGAGGGGCAGAGAGAGGGAGAGAGAGAGAATTCCCAAGCAGGTTCCAGGCTATCAGCGCAGAGCCTGAGGTGGGGCTCGAACTCATTTTGACCGGAGTTGAAAATCGAGTCAGACGCTTAATTAACCTACTGAGCCACCCGGGCGCCCCAGGCAGGGTCTTTTTCAGGGCAGGGGTTTTAAATTTTGACCAAGTCCAATTTCCCAAATGTTTCTTTTGGAAATTGTGCTTTTGGTGTCCTGTCTAAGGGCCCTTTGCCTTAGGCTTAGCTCGGCTGTATCCTTTGGCCTTTCAAGGGTTGCCATAAGGCACATTCAGTTACTTGATACTTCTGCTGGAAAAATCCGGTGGGTGGATGGCCCGTTTCCTCAGTCGGGATCCCGCCTGTGAAATTCCAGGGGAAGGATGGCTTCCGGAGCAGCGTTCCTCAAACTTGATCATGCATGTGAGTCACCTGGGATCTTCTTCCCATGCAGATTCTGATTGGGTAGGTCTGGGATCAGCTTGAGGTTGTTCATTGCTAACCAGCTTGCCTTTGGAGCTGATGCTTTCGGTAATAAAATCATAGGAATCAGTGTCCTCCTGATGCCTGATCCCAGGAACTACAGAATAAACCACGCCTTTCTTTTCTCCAGGAAACGAATGACATAGATTTGAAGGATGCGGAACGGACAGGGCGACCTACGTTGGGCATTTGTGTTCTCACTTCCTACTTTGATTTCAGCAAACTGATTCTTCTGTGCATTACCAAGACCTTTCCAGAAACAAGATGAGCTGTAAGCAAAAAAAAAAAAAAAAAAAAAAAAAAAAAGACGAGGAAGTTTGAAAGGGAGGCTTTCTTTGCCCTTTACGCAGTGCGCATCCTGGGTCTACGTTTCTGTTCAGGAAGTGGGTTTTCTTTTCTGTTTTTTTTTTTTTCCCCACGTCTGCTTTTGATTACATCTCTCTGTAAATGTGTTTTTAAGTCATTTTGTGCCTATGTGAATGTTCTGCTTCTCCCAGCTAGACGATAAGCTTTTGTTAGGATGAGGGCTGTGTCTTTTTCATTTTTTTTTTTTTTTTAACACTCTCCCACTGATCCTAGAATGCTTGTCTACGCGGGGGTGGTGCTGGTGGTGATGCGGGGGGCAGGGAGCGGGGTTCGACGTGGCCATCTCGGAAACACCACGGCCTCAAGCTGATGAGCAACACGCATCTCCACTAGCTGATAGGACTTCACCGTGATCAGCTGTTCTGCAGTTTGTGGACCCCAAAGCTCCTTGCTTGGGGTGGTTAGGATTGCGGGCCCGACAGACCAGTCCTCAGGGCCTCTGTGGACACAGGGGCAAGGAGATTCAGTTCGAAGCCCTTTGAGGGGAGATCTCCAACATCGGGGAGGTTCTGGGGAACGTGAAATGTGCTTCTTTGAGTCTCTTCCACCAGCAGAAGCAAGAGCTGTGGGGGTTAACGTCACGATCCGAAAGGTTCGCGGGGGTTTTCCTGGATTTACAGGGAACTTGACCCCGTGGCCGGCACTGTGGCCCGATGCCCCAAGGAGACAGGGCTACGGCATCCCATAGACGTGAATCTCAGCAGGATGGGGCCCATCTGAGTGACAGCTGCTCTCCCTGGGGCCGGCACCCCCCGCCCCCTGGGGGGTTCCCATCTGCACCAAGCCCGCTCCCTGGAAGTGAGAGCTTGGGTCACTTGGCCCACCGAGGGGATGCCCCATCCCTAAACTTTCTGAGGAACTTCTTAGGGAGTCACACTCCTTAGCCCTTCCTCCCCTCTCTCCCTCCTCCGCGCTTCCCCAGCATCAAATCTTGGCACCCACGGCACTGTCTTTGATCATCCGGCAACTTCTTGGTCTGTGCCGGTGACCAGGGTCCGTGGCCGTCCTGTGTGCACGTGACCCAACCAGTGCAGACGGTTTGTATCCCGAGATTTTTTTGTTTTTTTTTTTAAAACGATAGTAAAATAAGCCATGTGAGTTGCTGGCCAGGTGCACTGGGGAATCAGTTGAGTCACTGCAACGAAGGGTCGCTGTAGAGAAATTAAGGACAGAGCTCAAGGGTCGTCGTCTTCAGTTCCACGGGTGTTACTAAGGGATCAGATAAGAGGTCCCCTTCCCTCCGGGGGGTCTCACACACACACTCGCATGCACACACACACACACACACACACACAGAGGCAGCCTCTCCAGAAAGTTCCTCGGTTCATCAAGAAAGAGGGCTGCTCTCCTGGTGTGATCACGCTGACATTTGAGTCAGCTGGATCTCCGGATTCCTAGACAGTCGCCACCCTCACGGGCAGCGCTAACCCGCAGAATCCTTTTGGGGGCAACTACCACAGACCAAGGGGATGCAAGAAACCGGGGGGGCTTTCATGGAAGCGGGAAGGGAGACCGTCCTCCAGAGAGACGAGGAATCTTTCCCGCCACACCGATGCTTCTCCAAGAACTTTACGGGAGTTCCAATTGGCGGAAAGGGTTCCAAGTCTGTCATTAATAATACTAAGATGTGCGTGTGCAGCTCCTTGGCAAGAGAACAGATTTAACTCGGGGCTTTTCAATGACCGACAGAGGTTTGAGACTGTGCCAATCAGTTAGGCTTCTGGAAAAAATCGCTTTGAAAAACTTCAGGGTCTCACTTCAAACAATAATGTTTTACATGTTTTCTGCCCTCCCTGCTCACCGTGTCCTAATGATCCAGATGGGGTGGCCAAGAAAAAACGTGGACTTTGGTTTCTGTCCCTACCAGAGCACTGTGTCTTTCTTTTTTTTTTTTTTTTAAATTTTTAATGTTTATTTATTTTTGAGAGATGAGGGGGAGGGGGAGGGGCAGAGAGAGAGAGAGAGAGAGAGAGGGAGACCGAGAATCTGAAGCAGGCTCCAGGCTCTGAGCTGTCGACACAGGGCCCGATTCAGGGTTTGAGCTCACGGACCACGAGATCACGACCCGAGCCGAAGTCGGACGCTTCACCGACTGAGCCACCCAGGCGCCCCTCTTGCTTTTTCTTTTCTAGGAGAGCAAACTCCCTCTCTCTGCTTAGCCAGTATACGTATTCCTCGTCTCCCAGTCATCTTGCCTCTTCCTAGTTGGACAGGCTCATTAGAGCCAAGGCCATCGGCTTGCTCCCCGGTTAGCTCGCCCTGATGAAAAGTGCGTCACGACCGTCGCTTGAACTCTTAATCCTGGACAAGAGCTTTGCAACCTAATCCCAGACGCCAGCTCAATCCAGCACTCGTCATCGGGTAGCGCACACGTGCCTTGAACCCACTGGGCACAGCAAACGCGCGATTCCCCGTAATCTGCCTCCTCTACTGGCGAAGCACTGGTCACGCGCACCAGGGGAGGCGCGTCAGGAAACGCTGATTTGGGCGATTTGGGGGACCGCGGGTCGCGGCCACGGCATGAAAACAGTCACGTCTCTCTGGGTCCCGCATGCTGTCTCCTTGGACGGGGCAGCTGAGCCTCAGGGATGGTGTGAACCTCCCAACCAGCCCGAGGCCGACAGGTGAGGGGACGCTGAAGGCGGGTGGGTCCTTCAAGATGGCTCGTGTTCAGGATCGGTCAAACTCACGGTCAAAGAGGTGGCACCCAAAAGTCACACCTACCTTCCGTGTTTCCTTTCTTCCAGTCTCTCTCAACGCACGCTGATGTTGAGAACCCGTGCCACAGTGGGGACCAGAGCTTCCCAAACTGCAGTGTGTGCGTGCACCTCCCCTGGGGACTTATCCAAGACCAGAGTCGACTCCAGGAGGTCTGGGCCGAGGCGTGCAATAATAATGCGTTTCTGGCAGATTCCCAGGGACGTCCACACAGCTGGTCCATGCGCTTAACTTGGAGGCATAAGGGATGGAGGCAGCCTGACCCTTACAACGGAAAGGAAGGATCGAATTTTAGCCGTAAAGAAATACAACTGCTCGGTTGAGTTTTGCCCACCAAGGTGCCAAAACTCCAAGAAACTAACTGCGGTTGTTCTCAGAATTGTTGGGGGGGGGGCCATCATATACTTTTCCAGGAACTACGTTTACCCAAGGAAGATACTCAGTTGTCTAAGTCTCTTTCCTAAACCGTGTCCTGAGGACCACCACCCCCCCCCAAAAAAAACCCAAAAACAAACAAAAACAAAAAACCCCAAAACCAAAAAGCCTTTAGCTGAGAGGATTTTGAGAAATGCTGATTGCCATCAGCCCTCCAGGAGACTCACTGCGCACAGTCACGGTATAAAGGTCCTGATAAGTCCCACGCTAAGGAAAAGACCTGTTTAACTTTCCTCCAACTGTTCCTCAAATGTATGCAGCCACGAACCTTTGTTGTTGTTGTTGTTCTTAAAGTAACGTTCACGTCCAAAGCAACAGCTTTTGATGGTGTGTGGAAACGCGGGTTTGATTCAGGAGGAATTGCCTGACCCTGGTGGGGGGAGAACATTTCGATCTCGGCAAGGCAGATTTCCTGCTCTTTCCGAATGTGCCTTGTCCCCCTCCCTGCCTTCGTGTATTTGCTCAGGCGGTCTCGCCCCGCTGGGAATAGATCCGTTTACTTTCTCGACGCTACGTGTTGGGTGAGCCATGTTGTGGCATAAGTGGTCTGTGTGCAGAGATCAGCCAGGTCCTTTGACAGGTGGCTGCATCACTCATCCAGCAGCATCCTGGTCGGGGATTCGTTGTGTGCAGGGGAGGGTGCTGAGGGTGTCACGTGCCTTGATTGCAACAGGGAAGCTGCCCAGAAGCACTTGAACGTTCTTGCCCATCAGGAAGCGCCCTTAAGCCGGAGGCTTTCGGCAGCTTGTTAGAACTAAAAGGAGGGATCAGTCTAGGGCCATTAGAAAGGCAGTTTTTAATCCGTTTTTCATTAGAAAAACACTATTCCTACAGAATTAATGGGCTTCTGTTTAAATTGGTTGTAATTTGAGGATGAGAGCATGGAATACCAGAAAATGATCACAAGCCAACGAAGAGCTGAAATACCCACCTGTACGGAGGCTGCTTGCTTTTTTTTTGCCTTTTTCTTTGCTCTGTATCGATTGGTATTTATGTTACAGGAAGCACAATGTTTACTTGGTTTTGGAAGAGGAATGCAGATTTCGGTTTCTTTCTCGGATTTTAACTGCCTGGGAGCAAACCTCCCAGCGACCTTATGACCCTGAGAAAATGCATACGCCCCCTTGTGGTGGGGACGAACGCAGGGGCAAGACACGGCACCTAACTGCCTCTCCTTCTCTCGGTCGCTATCTTACCCATTCCTCAAAGCCCCCCGCCAAGTCCTGACCTCTGTGGGGACGTCTCCAGGACAACTCCTGGCTCTCCCTCCAGGGATCTTGTAGTTAAATAGCTTGCGTCGCACAGGTGAACCCCTGTGTCAAAACATGTCCTGCGTGTCAGTCTTGCCTTCCCTCATCGACGGGAGCTCCTCCAGGGGCAGAGTTTCTCCTCTTATTTGCTTTTTTTTAAGACTGCACAAATCAGGGGCGGCTGGGTGGCTCCGTCGGTGAAGCGTCCCACTTCGGCCCAGGTCATGATCTCACAGTCCGTGGGTTCGAGCCCCGCGTCGGGCTCTGTGCTGACAGCTCGGAGCCTGGAGCCCGCTTCGGATTCTGTGTCTCCCTCTCTCTCTCTGCCCCTCCCCTGCGCATGCTCTGTCTCTCTCTGTCGCAAAAATAAATAAAAACATTTAAAAAAATAACTAAACATTAAAAAAAATTTTTTTTTAAAAAAATGATTTACCTTGTTGATATTTTATTCCTTTTACCCGCAAAGTAGTAACGTGCAGCGAGGCGCCTTGCGACGGACACTTCAGAAGGTTGGTGGTGTTGTGAACAACGGATTCTCCCCCCCAACACACGCACACGCACATGCATGCACACTTGCACACCACGGCCCCACAGCTTGCTGCTACCTGTGCGTTTTAAACAAACTCTTCCAGCGATAATCTCGGGGTGCCGCTAAGCTGATTTCCTTCCTGGTGGCCTCAAACGCCCCAAAGTTACCTCCTGTCCTTCCCCGCTCGCGTCCCCGTTACCGATAACTTCTGGATGCACAGCCTAGCGTTAAGCAGGAATACAGGGAACGTATTTCGAACGATGGGATTTTCACGGACGGGCTGTGGGGCTAACGGCCCCGAATACGCCCCCTCCCCGGGGAACAAATTACCCGCAAGGGTTGGCCTCAGTGATTCGGATTTCCTGCCGCATTTGCTTTGAAAGAGCAAACGCGTGTGGAATGAGGCTGCTCTTGTGGGTTTTCTCTACCTGCACGTTCTCCCTCCTGCCTTAATCACCTGGATTCACTCCGTGAAAATACAGATGGGTGTAGTTCACTGAAGGGCACTTCCGAAACGCGTGCTTTTCCTGTGATGACGTGTGGTTAATCCCCGGCAGGCAAGGCAAAGGACTCAAGGTGGCTCTCAGAGCCTCCGCCGGCCTTCCCCCTTCTCTTCCTGTCTTGGGCCTGTCGGAAGGGGCTGTGCTGTCCCCTGATGTTTCTCTGGCTTGAGCCTCGTGTGGCCGCAGGACCGGCATCAGAGGCGGCTTCGAACCACCGGACCGCCGGCTGTCTTCTCTGGAGGCCAAGTCCGAGCCTCCGTGGGGACGGACGCCCAGATGAGAAAAAGCCTGAATCAACGCGCACGGGGATCTCGGCAGGGCCCTTTGTCCTTCGCCTTTGCTCTGTGCCCAACCTGGAGGCTCCTTAATGCAAAGCCCATTGGCTCGTCTTGTGCTGGCTGCTAACGAAGGCACCTCCTTCTGCCAGGGGGAAAATTCGGGTCTTGGATGTGCGTCGTGCGGTAGGGATCCTCAGAAGACAGCTGCAGTGGGACCCCCCTGGGTCAAGCCCAGAAACGTTCCGTTCTGTGATGACATAGTGGTGGGTGGGGGACCCGGGTGGCTCAGCCGGTGAAGCGTCTGAGCAGCTCAGGTCATGATCTCGCGGTTCGTGAGTTCGAGCCTCACGTCGGGCTGTCTGCTGTGGGCACAGAGCCTGCTTCGGATCCTCCGTCCCCCTCCTCTCTGCCCCTCCCCTCGCCCCTCCCCCGCTTGTGCTCTCTCTCTCTCTCTCTCTCTCAAAAAAAATAACATTAAAAAATACAATATGAAAAAAAAACCCCACATCGACGCGCAGATTGGGAAGATTTCGGGGCAGAATGGAGTGGGTGCAACCTATGTGTTCACTCATAAATTGCCATGTGGCCGTTGACAGCCCGGGATATAAGTACGTTTTCATACGTAGCCGCTGGGGGTTGAATGGCACCCGCCCCAAAGACGTTGAAGTCCTAACCGCACGTATCCGCGAATGGGACCTCGTTTGGAAATAGCATCTTTGCAGAGGATCGGCTTAAGCTGACATCATTAGGGTGGCCCTGATTCAGGACAGCCGGTGTCCTTATGCAGAGAGGAAATGGGGACCCAGAGGCAGGAGTACTTGCCTGGAGAAGGTCCCGTAGAGTGAAGGCCGAGGTCGGCGGGATGCTTTTACAATCCAAGAAGCAACCAGTGTTTTTCCAGAAAACCCCCAGAAGCTCGGTGAGAGGCGTGGACCGGGTTCTGCCTCCCAGTCCTCAGAAGGAACCCACCCCACCTCCCCGTGAACTCAGGACTTCTGGCCTCTGGAACCTGCAGGCGTTAGATTTCTGTCATCCTAAAGCCACCCAGTTTGTGGCCCTCAGAGGCCGATAGAGTGATTTTTCTGGAAGCAGCGAAGGTTGACCTTGGTAAAGCCTATTTGTGTTTGGCCTGTCATAACCGAACACCACAGACCAGACGGCGTCGCCCTCAGAATATCACTTTCTCCCACTTCCGGAGAAGTCCAAGATGAGGGGCCCCAGGGCTGGTTTCCTCTGCGATCTGTCTCCTGGGCTCGCATGTGCTTGCTGCCTCTACACGCGGTCATCCCTTTCTCTCTCTGTGTCCCTGGTGTCCCCTCCTCTTCTTACAGGGACACCCGTCATCACTGGATGAGGGCTCACTCTGATGGCCTCATCTTATTACATCACCTCCATCATGACTATTGTCTCCCAATACGGTCACGTTCTGAAGCCCCAGGAATTGGGGGACCCAAGTTGGCCTGTGACATTGAGGAAAGGGGCCACGTCACGTGGCTAGGAGTGGAAGACCGGGGCATGTAAGAAGAGAGGACACAGGCCATCTATTGGACTAAGCAGGTCAAACCATTCCTGAGGACCGACGCCTCCGGCCTTTCGGGTACCGTCGTCTGGGTCAGCAGCAAGGACCCAGGATCCCTGCTGGATGACAGCCTCGTGGGAACAAGCCTGGGTTCACTCAGGCTTCGTATTCTTTCTGGGTCTGGCACCGCAGCTCTGGACAGGCGGTGGGTGCCCGTGGCCTCAGGATGGCCTGCTGAGGTCACGCCGGGCTGAGCCAAGGTGCCTGGAGCCCTGGGCTTCCTGCCCTGCTGGCTCCGACCGGCCAAGATCATTACCTGGGCAGACGCCAGGAGGCTGGTGTCGGGTTGGGTCCGGTGTCGGCTCTGTCCCATCCCTCCGGCCTGAAGACCCCACTGGGGAGAAGGAAGGGAGAAGGAGGGAGAGAGAAAGGGAAAGAGAACCAGAGAGAGCTAGGAGACTCGGAAGCACCAGCCCTGCCCAGCGCCGATTCGGAACCGGTGCCGGGCAAGGGGACCGGGACAGGCCTCTTCTTGGCGACTTTAAAGAACAAATCGACCGCCTGCTAGAAATGTTAGCTAGGCTCCTGGCGACTGAGGTGGTTGCTCAAGGGGAGTCAGAGAGAGGTGTTTGGGATTTGCGCAAACACGCAGCCGCTGGGCCAGAGGGGAAGGAAGCTGCGTAAACAGCGGTCCCTGCCTCCCCACCTTGTCAATCTCTCCCCTGCGTCTCTGGGACCTATAATAGGATAATGGAAACTAAAAGCATTTTTTAAAAAAAGTGCTGGTGTGATCGAAACAGTAGCAGCCGCGGTATATGATGCCAGCGCGCGAACGCTACGTTAAGAGAAAGGGGGAAATGATGTATTTTTAAAGACCTCTTATTTGGTTCTAACTTAAAAGCAACGGTGTAAATTTCTTTCAACTAACGTTGCCTTAATTATTCATTTTCCTTGGCGCTAGTTAAAGAGCCAAGTAATGACTTCTGTCTCTTTGTATTTAGTCTATTATTGTTTGAGAAAGGCCAGAGGAAGGCCAGAGCCGTGCAAAAATGATACTTGCTTCTTTTCTTTATTACCAACGGCCAACGTAAAGGGTAATATAATCACGGGCCGCTGAGAGACAATGACATTTTTATAGACCTTCTGGCAACACTGGAGTGTGAAAGCGCCTGACAGATCGTTGGCTTTCCAGGCTGTTCTCTGGACTGCGTTTCCCATCAGACTCACCGCTGGGTGGGCAGCTCGAGGCGAGCCCCACGTCTCCCTCCAGATACGGTTTTAGGAAGCCTGACCAGCAGCGGTCTGTTTCAATTTGGTGATTTGGTAGTCGGGAACCAAGGACAGAGGCCTGTGGGACCCTGGTCGTCGCCTGAGGTCGCCCGTAGACCTTCCGGCTGGATTCTCGAATTCCTTGCAGACCTCAAAAGCCGGAGAACGTTACCCTCGCCCTGGGACGTCGGTGGCTCATTATCGTTTGGAATGCTTTCTCGTGAAATGTGGTCCTTCTGTGGGGTCTTCTGAAACCCAGTCTATATGCAGGAGAGTCTCTGCTGCTCACTCTTTCCTGAGGAGGGATTCGTGTGAGGCTACCCCATGATCTCCATGGGATCGTTTTCCCAGGCTGTGCAATCTGAGATCTAGGGGGACAGCTCAGGCATGTAGAACTCCTCAGCTGGGACAGAACAACAAGGGTCAGATCTGCACTGTGAGATTGTGCAGCTCACGTGGAGGACCACGGGCCTAGGTGCTCATTGCTCTTTCGGGCTGTGCGGAGCGCAAATTTCAGAGAAACCCAGCGTTTTCTTTTGCTGCTCCCAGAGGGGTGTCGAGTCTTAACATTCTTTGTAAGAATTCATAACTCTGGAAATGATCAGAGATGTCTTGTTTTGTGCTTGGGACCACGGGACGTGAGAGGCTAAAAGTCAATGGGTGAAGCCAGGATATGAAAAGATAGAACAGTAATAAACACAGGAGTGGAATAAGAATACAGGCTTTCATGGGGGCGGCTGGGGGGCTCAGTCGGTTAAGCGCCTGACTCTTGGTTTTGGCTCAGGTCGTGATCTCAAGGTTTGCGGGTTTGAGCCCCGCCTCGGGCGCTCTGCTGGGCCAGGAGCCTGCTTCGGATTCCGTGTCTCCCTCTTTGTCTGACCCTTTTCCTGCTCATGCTCTGTATCTCTCTCTCAAAATAAATATTACTAACAAAAAAAAATTGAGTTTCTGAAACAGAGACGCTTAGATCACGACAAGGGGTTCAAAACCACCCTCCTCAACATAGAGATGAAAAGAAATCTGAAGCCTGGAGAGGCTAAGTGGCTTGCACAATGGGACTGAGATCAAGAGGCAGAACTAGAAATAACATGAGGTGCCCGCCTAGGGCTTTCCCACCATTTCCTAACCCTCCTGTCCCCCACCCTCTTCCTTAAAGTCAGCCGTCTCTATGTGGCTTCGCTTTGAGCCCGCCCCTGACTTCGGGTTCTCTGTCTATAATTTATAACTTGGTTTCGCGTGGGGCAAAGATGCAGAGATGATAAGAGAATTCGTTGATAATTATCACTGCTGAAAAAAATCAGAAATGCCAAACACGCCTGAATCTTGCAGCTAGGGTTCCAAATTGAATCCAGCATAGTGCTTGGTTTTGAACTTCTGGCAAAGATCATGACCAATGGAACTGCTTTTCTCTCGAGATACTTCTCTGGTATAAAACAAGCACTTTCCACCTGTCCAAGGGGCAGTTTAGCATCCTTGTTCATTATCGTCCTTTCTCCGGCTTCCTGTGAACCGAACACGTCCACCTTTAAACAAAGGTGTCCTTGAGGGGCGCATGGGTGGCTCAGTCGGTGAAGCATCTGACTTCAGCCCAGGTCAAAAATAAGTAAACTTGAAAAATAAATAACCACAAAAAGAAAGAGGTGTCCCTAGGACAGATACCTGGGGACATCCCAGTCCCTGATTTCAAACATTCCCCGATTATAACACTGTAGCCATTAAACCAGTATGGCACTGTGGAGTATTTTTCAGCCACAAAAAAAGAAGGAGATTTTACCATTTGCAACAACAAGCATGGATCTTTTGAATGAGGACAGGCAGAAAAAAAGCAGATCCCACACGATCTCACGTAGATGTGAAATCTAACGCAAAACCCGACCCGACCTTGTAGATACCGAGGAGAGGCTGACGGGTGGCAGAATCAGGGGGGCTGGGGGGTGAGGGGAGTGAGCGAATGTGGTCAAAGGTACAAACTCCCAGTTACAAAATCATGGAGTTGGAACATAGAGCACGGCGCCAATGGGTAACGATTTGGTGTCGTGTATTTGAAAATCGCCCAGAGTGGATGTTACAAGCTCTCATCACGAGACAAAAATTCCTTGGCTACGTGTGGCCATGGATGTTCACCAGACTTGCTGTGGCGATCGGTTCACGATAGGTGCAAATACCCAATCATTATGCCGTACACCCCAAATTAATATAATGTTGTCCAATTATACCTCAAAAAATAAAGAGGTATCTTCCTGTATATGTGTAAATATGTCCACATATATGGACTCTATCATTATGGTTTAATTGTTTGGAGGCCACTGTTTTAAACATTCGTTTTTTAGGGGCGCCTGGGTGGCTCAGTCGGTTGAGCATCCGACTTCCGCTCAGGTCATGGTCTTGCGGTTCGTGGGTTCGAGCCCTGCATCGGGCTCTGTGCTGACAGCTCAGAGCCTGGAGCCTGCTTCGGATTCTGTGTCTCCCTCTCTCTCTGCCCCTCCCCCTCTCAAGCTCTGTCTGTCTGTCTCTCTCAAAAATAAATAAACATTAAAAAATTTAAATATTTATTTGTTTTTTATCAATCTGGTTTTACTCGTGATTTTAAGCAAAAAGCACACACACAAAATCCCCCAATGCTTCTCAATGGATATGGAAAATGCTTCTAGTAAAATACGGTTTCCACCTCCGGGGGTTATTCTCTGTTCATTTCCCACCTCCGTATCCGTTTTCCACCTTTCCTGTCTACCTTGTTGCTGAAGGAGACCCACACCCGAGGGCTGTAGCAACCAGGCCCTCAGAAGCTGGTTTTTGATTATGTTCAGCCCATGGCAGGTGCCGGCGGGTGATCGGAGGGCAAGAGGAAAGAAACGTCTCATCTGTTTTTTGTTTTTCCTGGCTCAGGCGACCCTTCACCTGGGCTCCAGCTCTGATACTGTGACTCCCTGCAGGCCTGGTCCAGTTACCAGATAAAACACAGGAGAGCCAGCTACATTTCAATTTCAGGTAAGCAATTAATACTTTTGAAGTACAGTCCAACCTTGCTTTGCGAGCGTAATTCGTTCCCGAAACGCGCTTGTCGCCCAAAGCACCTGTCTATCAGAGCGAATTTCCCCCTAAGAAGTAAGGGAAACTCAGATGATTCGTTCCACAACCCCAAAATATTCACATAAAAATGGTTACAATTCTATAATAGAATACAAAATACTAAGGAAAATATAAAATATGAAGAAAAATAAACAAATTCCCCTGCACTCACCTTCGAAAACCTTCGTGGCTGACGTGCAGGAGAAGAGAGAGAGGAGGGTTACTGTGTGGGATGGCTTTCACTATCACTAATGGAATCACTGCTGTCTGTTGGCTAAAAGGAACCTTTTTCTGCCTGGGGGGCCATTGTATACACCCACAGGGATGTTGACTATAGTATAGTATTAATAAATTCTTGTCATATACTGCCTGAGACCCGGCATCCAAGCATGGGCAATGATCACCCACAATCCTGCAGGGAGAGAAAGACAGAGAGAGAAAGAGAAGAAACATTGGCTCAGTTGTGACCACATGACCTTCAGCGTCACATACGACTCGTCTTGCCAGACGTCGCTCGTTGATCGAGGTAAAATTTACTAGAAATGTTTGCTCATCTCATGGAACACTCACAGAGTGAGTTACTCGTGGCCCAAGGTGTCACTGTTTAAGTACGTGTGATATTTGGGACATGTATCCTAAAAAAATATTCATTGCTTTTTCTGTAATCCAAATGTAACCGAGCCCTTTGTATTTTTATTTGAATCCGGTGACCGTAGGCCTGTGGGTGGGAACAGCCACCCTCATTGCTAGACTCCAGTGCCCTTCCGGTTAGTTCCCTGAAATGCGCTCACACCTCTGCGAACATTCCCTGCATGGAGATAATTACAATCTGGCCTCGCCTCCGTTTCCTTCTGGAGACCTGACCGGGTCTGTTTCCTCCTGGGACCCAATGCCTGTACATAGCCGGCCAAGGTCAGCACTGGGCAAGGTCAGCTGCTTTTAGGGCTCCGAGTCCTAAGATAAACTGAAACTTTCAGGTGCCCTCTGTGTGAGAGAGGAAGCCTTCTGGAATCAGGATGAATCGTGGGGGGGGGGGGGGGGTGGGCGGAAGGGGATTGGGGGAAAGCACACTGGGCTGCTGAACTCAGAGACTGAATCGCTTCCCTTTGTCCCTTGGGCTCGAGTCTTAGCTTTATAGCCCCTTTCTATGCCAAGGTAGCCATGAGAGCTAATGCATGTATTTTCTTTATTCATTCAACAAACATGGACGAAACCCTGCTATGCGCCAGGCTATGGCCAAGATGCTTTTTTTTTTTTTTTTTTTTTTTTTTTTAAATCTAATCTCTTCCTACTTTGTCACTTTTGGTGCATTTTCCTGGACGGTCTCAGACTCTTCAGTGTTCAGCTAGTTCCTCCTGGCTGGGTCTCGGGATTACAGCACCCTTTTTCAACGCCATGCACCCTCTCTCACCAACTAGGTGGTGGCAAAGCTACCAGAATCCCACAGCTCGTGACAAGTCCTGTGTTTTGCTGCAAATCTAGAGGAAATTCTACCCTGCCAGCCACTCCCTTGGGTGTTCGCTTGGTGGGGGTATGGCAATGATTCCCATTTAAAAGGCTGCTCAACAAAGGGTTTTGTTCCAAAGGTAGGAAGCTGTGTAGGTCAGCAAATCCTTCAAGGAGAGGTGAGGGACAAGTGCAGCCCGTGTCAGAGATTCACTCTGGCTTCATTCCCCCGACAGCATATTCAGCTATGCATAGAATCTTCGAGTGGAATCATCTTTTTTAGCCACTACATTCATCAAGCTTGGAAGCTTTCCAGAGCAGGGAAGATATTTCCAACGTTTCCATGTCCTTAGGACCCAACACAGTGGCTGGTGCAATAGATGTATCTTGAATTAATATCAAGTAGCCCGGATCACTAGGGAAGCCGGCTTTGCGAAGATCAGTTAATTCCCAGATGGCTGACTCTTGTGCCTAAGCGCCAAGTTTTAACTTGGACCTTATTTTTGCTTTTTAAAATCAATTTCACTGAGGTATAATTTACATGCAATAAATTGCACCCTTTCAGCGTGGGGTCTGGTGCATGGGTGAACGTATCCATTTGTGTCACCCCATTCCTAATCAAGGTATGGACCATCTCTCCCACCCCAAAAATTCCTTTGTGAGGGCAGGGGTCCTATGGGGGGCAGGGGTTGTGTGGGGGAGAGGGCAGGGTTCCTGCGGGTCGCGGGGCCACGCGGGTGGTGGGGCCTTGCAGGCGGTGGGCAGGGATCGGAAGGGGCTGGGCAGGGGTCCTGCCGGATGGGGACAGGGGTCCTGCCCGGGGGGCCACAGGGGTGGGAAGGGACAGGGCAGGGGTTCTGGGGGGGACAGGGGTCATGCAGGATGGGGCAGGGGTCAGAACCCCCCCACATGATCATTTTTGATGGGAAGTCGTCTAATACACGCTCCCTCCGTTTCATGCCATGAGGATATTGCTCGAACCCACGAACCGTGAGGTCATGACCTGAGCTGAGGTCAGACGCTCAACCGTCTGAGCCACCCAGGCGCCCCATCCTTTTCTTGTATTTAAATCAGTCTTCTGGTTTCTAGCAGCATCCCTGCTCATTTCCTTGTTGGCCCCTTGAAATCTGTGATGGGTTATGAACCCAGATCATCAATATCATTAGAATTGCTTAAAACAGAAGCAAATAGGGCTTTCTGGTGAACGAATTGGTCCCGATTTAGAGATTTGGTGTGATGTCCCTGTTCAAATATCTGTTGATCTTCCCTGCTCTCAGCTTTGCATATCTGAAGCCCAGCGTCCTCAGCCCCACTTTGACCCAGAGAGAGGAAGCAAAAGCCTGTGTCCTTGATGGTCTTAGTGGAACCGGAGCGCCAGGCTGGGGGGCCACTTCCTACTTCCCAAGGCTGAATGACAGAGATTTTATTCATGTGGTGTTTAGAGTTTTCCGCTGCAGAATGTGGACACCTTTAGTCCAATTATATCAGTGTGTTCTTTAAGAATTTTGAAACAACTGAGGTGCTTGGGTGTCTCAGTGGGTTAAGCGTCTGACTCTCGGTTTCAGCTCAGGTTATGATCTCGTGGTTGGTGGGTTCGAGCCCCACACCTGGCCCTGAGCCGACAGCGCAGAGCCTGCTTAGGATCCTCTGTCTCCCTCTCTCTTTGCCCCTCCCCTGCTCTCTCTCTCTCTCCCTCAAAGTAAATAAATAAGCTTAAAAAATTAAAAAGAATTTCGAAGCAATTATTTAGGCTCAACCACCTGCTCTTTTTTTTTAATGTTTATTTATTTTTGAGACAGAGAGAGACAGAGCATGAACAGGTGAGGGGCAGAGAGAGAAGGAGACAGAATCCGAAATGGGCTCCAGGCTCCGAGCTGTCAGCACAGAGCCCGACGTGGGGCTCGAACCCACGAACCACGAGATCATGACCTGAGCCGAAGTCGGACACTTAACTGACTGAGCCACCCAGGCGCCCCCCCCCCCCTTTTTTTTTATACACTAACACTTAGAGTCTCCTCTGGTGTCTCATTAAGAGAATCTCTGACAGGCAGGTCCCTCTCCTTGGCTTCCCATCAGAGCCTGCCCTCCTTTGTGCTTTCCCTGGAGCACCACTGACAGCTGAATAATTAGAAAATTATTAAAAGAATAGAATAGAATAATTAGAATAATAATAATTAGAATAATAGAATCAAATAGAATAATTAGAAAAAGTGAAAATAGAAAACCTGAATATAATTGGGAAAAAGCACATTTTTAAGGTTATTTCTAACAGGTACATCAATCCAATTTTTAAAAATAATTTTTTTAAACATTTATTTATTTTTAAGAGACCAAGAGAGACAGAGCATGAGCAGGGGAGGGGCAGAAAGAGAGAGAGAGAGAGAGACAGAATCAGAAGCAGGCTCCAGGCTCTGAGCTGTCAGCACAGAGCCCGATGTGGGGCTTAAACCCACCAGCAGTGAGATCATGACCTGAGCCAAAATCGGACGCTCAATCGACTGAGCCACCCAGGCGCCCCATTAAATGAAAGATATTTATTTATTTAAAAAAATTTTTTTTAAATGTTTTATTTATTTTTGAGACAGAGAGAGACAGAGTATGAGCAGCGGAGGGGCAGAGAGAGAGGGAGACACAGAATCTGAAACAGGCTCCAGGCTCTGAGCGGTCAGCACAGAGCCCGATGCGGGGCTTGAACTCACGGACCGCGACATCATGACCTGAGCCAAAGTCAGATGCTCAACCGACTGAGCTACCCAGGTGCCCCAATGAAAGATATTTAGATAGTACAGAAACTAAAAGAAAAGTAAAAGCTGACCCCAATTTCACCACGTGGATATAGAAACATACACATTTTCCCATCTAGTTTTTCAGACGTTTTCCAAAGCCTTCATTGACTTATGTAGCAGGGGCTTCGTGAGGTTGCACATTACAAGTTTTATTAAGAGATGCTTCCAGTGTCCCCTCGGCCTGGGCAAATCTGACAATTTCTATGGAGCAAATGCTTGCGACTCTTCACTCAGCACTCAAGTGGCTCCACATGGCTGTGCACATTGGTCCCAAGGCCCAGCCTGGGAATCTCAGCCTCAGAGCTTGGGCATGGAACACTCCTGAGCTGGCTCTGGGAACCAGCTGATGGCAGTGGCCTAGGGCAGGGATGCTTCCACTGGGGCAGAGCAAAGCTCAAAGACCAGTTTTGGTGGCAGCAGTGGGACAAATGGCAAATCAGGCCGAGATCCTCTTAGGGAACTGGCCTCACTTGCCGTTTCTCTCTCTGCCTGGGGTTTTTGGGATTACATGTGAGGTGTGCCAGGAGGGGGACAAGGCCTCGAGAAGGAGAGATCCCGGACTCCTTGATGACGTGAGTCCTGGGGTCTCCACCGGTCAATTCCGAAGCAATGCTTTGTTACCAGTTCATCTCCTGAAAAGATTAAGTGGTTCATCTTTACAGGCAGATCGAAAAAAAATAATAATAATCAACGTATTTCGGTTAATATTTATTTATAGCCACCCAGGCGCCCAATTTTTGTTTATTTTTTAGTATTTCTAAAGATTTCTGAAAATGAGAGCCTTTCTCGGATTAATGCGAGGTGCTCTGACTGCATACACTTGCAAAAAACATAAACGTTTCACAGAGGAGGGAATCTCTCCAGGCCTAGAGTCTTGGGTCAGGTTCCCCCCCCCGCCCCCCAGGAGACCCTGAGATGAGAGATTCAAAAGCGTTTACTTTGGCGGTGATTCCAGGAAGCGCCACTAGGGGGCGGAGGGCGTTGGGCGGTGCCGGAAAGAACAGGAAGCCAGTACAGATGTGTTCACCGAGCAGGCTGCTTCCAAGGGCAACTGGGGATCTCCGCAAAAGTATGCAGAATGTACTTGACACCTGGCAGGTGAGGAAGCTGCACCTTCCCTCACTAATACCCGTGGCGATGAACGACTGGGGGAGGGCTGCTTCTGGCCCTCCCAGCCGGTGCACAAGCTGAGAACATTCCTGCAGCCCAAGAAAGCCAGGTGTTGCACGAACTCGCGGTAGGGAGGCGTCAGGCCGACTCAGAAAGGTGAATGCCGGCAGGAGGGCTAGGGGCAGGACACCAAGAGCATCTGCTACACCTGGCACAAAGTTCCCCTTCCCCGGTTCTGGTATTGAGCCCGGCTTGTCTGTTAACGAGGCGCCATTTTGCTTTCCCTTCTGCCTTGTAGGCTCCTTGAATGGAAGAGCTAGTTGCTAGTTCAGAACCTGACTTGGGCTCGCTGAGAGGCAGCATGCCCTTGAGGTGTGTGGACAGAGAGCCATAAGAAGGAGACCTGCCTTCTGGAGGTGGGAGTCCGTCGTTTAATTCGTCCCGGGGCAGAACCAACTCTCTTTGCTTTTCAACCCCAGACATCGCCATGTCTGTTGCGGAGATCTGGAAGTACCTCAGGCTGCTATAAGCCCGTCGTAGGACGCAATGTTGCCAATGCGAGCTCTCCCCCAGCAGATGTCCCCCTTAGGGGGTCCATTCTCTGGTTTCCACCGGGAGGCAAAAGTCTAGCTGTTAGTGCCAACCTCCCTGTTGAGGATGGAGGGGAAGAGGGCTTAGGAGAGTCCTGATGATCACAGCTTTTGAAGGTGGATTTTGTAAGTAAAATATCCCATGACTTCCTGGGGAAGTCCTCTTGTTGTAGTCGTTGTGTTGGGAAAACCAACGTTGTGTTGGGTATTTTGGAATTCTTCATCAATTGTTATGCTTTCCTTTAACTAAGAATTTACCGTTTCTATTCTGTTATTGATACACTTTTTTCTTTTTCAGGGGCTTAAGGCTATTATGATTTCAAATATCTACCCATCTATATCTATCTGTCTCTCTATCTTCCTTCACTTACATTGGGGTTACATCCAGAGAAACCCATTGTAAGTTGGAAAACTTGTGTCAGTTGAAAATGCATTTAATACACCCAACCTCCTGAACATCATAGCTCAGCCTAGACTACCTTAAATATGCTCAGAATATTTACATTAGCTTCCTGTTGGGCAAAATCATCTAACATAAAACCTCTTTTATTTTTATTACCTTTTTTTTTCTTTAAGTAGGTTTCACACCCAGTACAGAGCCCAATGTGGGGCTTGAACTCATGACCCTGAGATCGAGACCTGAGCTGAGATCAAGAGTTGGATGCTTACGTGCCTGAACTCCCCAGGCGCCCCAGCCCTTTTTTTTTTTTTTTTTTTTTATAATAAAGGGTTGAAATGTCTCATATAGTTTGTTGGATATGGTACTGAAAAAAAAAAAAGAATGTTGTATCGGCGCTGAATAGTTGTAAATGTATCAGTTGCTTGCCATCACGGTCGTGTGGCTGATTGGGGGTGCATCTCGCTGCCCTTGACCAGCATCCTGAGGGAGGACCAACTACATATCGCTAAGCCAGGGAAAAGATCCAGACTCAAAGTTCAGAGTGCGATTTCTCCTGAATGTGTATTCCCTTTCCACCATTGTAAAGTCTAAAAATCATTAAGTTGAGCCGTAAGTCAAAGACCATTCGTATATTCAAATCATACATATGTTATACGTATAATATATATGATTTCAACTTATATGCGTTTATAGTTCAAGTATATATTCAATTATATATAATATATAATTCAAATATATATATATCTGTAATTTTAACAGGATATTCAAAAGGGGATACATACATATGTGCTTGTTCAAACTGTCTTTTGAACTAAAATCTTATTTTATTGCTTAAGGATACATTCCGTACCATTGACCATAAGAAGATATGAAAACGCAATAAAAAGGATCTCTATGCACTCGCATGGTAGGATAATTATGAAAAAAAATCTGTCAATGAAAGTAGTTACAGAATATTAGGTTTATGATAAAGAGTAACAACCTCTCTCTCTCTCTCTCTCTCTCTTTCTGGTCTCCTCTCCTCTCTCGGTTTAGAGAAAGCACACCAAATATTTAGTAATATTGTGGGGGACTGAATTGTCCCCCACGCCCCCTGCCCCCCATTCAGAAATTGAGGCCCTAACCCTCAATGTGATGGTATTCGGAGTGGGACCTTTGGTAATGATTGGGGTCAAAGAATTTCATGAAGGTGAGGTTTCCATGATGGGGTTAGTGCCCTCATAAGAAGAGACACCAGAAGGAAGGGACACTGGGAAGCTTGCATCATCACTCTGTCCTCCCATGTGAGGACACAGAAGATGGCCATCTACGAGCCAGGAAGAGAGGTCTCACCAGAACCCAACCATGTGGCAGCTTACTCTTGGACTTCTAGCCTCCAGAATTGTGGAAGGGACAAAGAGAAGACTAAAGTCTCCACCCTTTGGATACTGGGCAGTGTTCAGCAGCAACATCAACTGGGTGGGTGAATAGTCAGGTGGGCACAGTGCTGAAGTCCTTGAAACCATCTGTCTCAACCTGCTGGGGACAGACCTTTGGAGGAACGTGGCTCAAAGGTCAGATGAGTGAGAGGTATAGGAAAGTGCCCAGGGGCCAGCGGCCTCACGCGGTCAGACCCGTGCAGTGACAGACCCCAGAACAGTGGGGCAAGAAATGCTACGGATGGCCACCTTCCCTCATGTCGCATCCACCTCTGCTCCCTCCCTGGCTGTCCCCACCCAATCTCTGGGGTGCGTTCTCTAGTGGGCAGAGTTAAACCACATTAAAAAGCTGTACCTGCCCGTGTTTTCTGGCACTTTCCTCCCCATATATTTCTAATACTACTTCTCCCAGTGGCAGAGTCCATGGGACTGTGTAGGTGAAGGAATTCAGAGGGATTCATAGCCGTTGAAAGATTCGAGTGTGTGTATGGAACAAGCATCTGAAGGTGCTGTAATACACCTCTCCTTCTCCCACGTAGAAGCTAAATTCAGCGCGGAGACTGGAAATCCCACATTGGTTTTGAGGTCTCCTTAGCAAATGACCAAGATGGCTTCCACATTGGTTATTAAGGCCTCTGCCTTAAATAAGGAGTTAATGAGCTGGATGAATTATTATTATTATTATTACCGATGTCATTTCCATTTAGTTACACCTTCATTCTTGATCCCTTGTTATAATACTATCTAATATTAAAATGCCACCATAACCCTAAAAAAAAAAAAAAAAGGCTGGGAATTTGATAGCTTGTGGAAAAGAATAAGATTATTGCTTAAATAGCTTCAGGTTTAAACGTATTAATATAAATCTGATGAAGGGGGCGCCTGGAGAAGCGTCCAACTTCGGCTCAGGTCATGATCTTGTGGTTCACGGGTTTGAGCCCCACGTCGGGCTCTGTGCTGACAGCTCGGAGCCTGGAGCCTGCTTCGTGGGTTCTGTGTCTCTCTCTCTCTCTGTGTCCCTCCCCCACTCACACTCCATCTCTCTTTCTCTCTCTCTCTCAAAAAATAAATAAAACATTAAAAAAGTATATAAATCTGATAATAGCGCTTGCTCTGTATTTCATATATTCCCGAGAGTGCTGGAAAAAATAAATCCTAATTTATAGTCTATGTACTGATTACTTCAGAGGTTGATGTAACATTGAGCTGACATGGGTGTTCCATTATTTTGGTATGAATATTTTGAAAAACAGATTGTTCCTTTAGACGTGCCTCACACACACAAAATAAATAATGCAGGAATTGAAACAAAATGAGTCCAAGGATTTTTGTCGATGGATTGATGTACACCTACTTATAAAACATTTGAAGTAATTCTTTGCCACCTTGATCCTGGCAGATCATGATTCTGCTTGGCAGAATCTCAAAATGTGTTCCTGGAACAAATACTCCAATATGTTCTTAAGTCTGCAACAGTCAAAAGTAACTCTTCAATTCAAATCCTAAGTATTTGGCCTGTTTCTCGGTAGCAAAACTGTCCACACTTCCTTTCCCTTCAAATCATCGATGCGAGAGTATCGCAACAGCATAAAATGCTGACAACAGAGCCCGTACAGTTTTTTTCTGCTTTGCTTCTCAATTTTTCAGTGGAAACACTTAGACTGTCAAAAATAATTTCTATAGCGTTGTCATCTGATATGGAAAGTCTGACAGATACCATTTTTCTGATTTCGATGCAGTAATTTATGAGGCACTGGGATCAGAAAGGAATTTCTGTCAATTCTATTCTTCACAACGTCTCTGCCCCCTGCCCTCCCCGGCTTAGGTAAGATTAATCCCATCTCTTCCTACAAAATCTGACTCGAAGTTCACCTTCCTGCGGGCAGTCTAGCCTGAGAAAGTCTTCCCCATTTTCTCTCTCTTCTACCTTAAACAGCCCTCTGTTCATATCTACATTGTACATTTGTGTGATATCAATGGAAAAACCATTAAAGTTTCTAGGAAGGGAAGATGTAGGATATGATTTACATTTCAGAAGTATTGTTCTTGCCAGAGGATAGGGGATACACTGAAGGGGAATAAGAATTGATAATGAACTGGGGTGTAACAAAGAGGAAATGCCAGAGAAGTGGTTTAGAAGATGACAAGGGCAATTGACAATGATTTAGTCTAAGATTAATGACAAGGTTTTGAGCCCGTGACATGGGGAAGATACATGGCATTAACCCAGATGGGCTGTAAAAGGAGAAGATCAGATCTGGAGGGGATATCTGCATAGAAGGTAGAGACACCTGATGAGTTCTATTTTAAGAGGTCCAAAGAGAGAGGACATCTCCATGGGATGTTCTAAAGAATCCATAGGTTGGAAATTTCTCTGTCGAGTTTGGGAGAGCAAATGGAACAGGAAACAGAAGTGTAGTAAATGTGTGTGTGTGTGTGTGTGTGTGTGTATGGGGAGATTGGCAAATCTGTGGGAGTCCATAAGACTACAAGAAAAGTGCCTTAAGTACAAATTAGAAGGGACCTCGGAAATTCTTACATTTAGAGGGTTGTGGATCAGGAAAGAAGGACATTGGGAAGGAGGCTTCAGACAAGCAGGAGGAGAATGTAGAGCCTTATCTTAGAAAGAGGTTATATTGAATTTATTCATTCAATTAGATTTAGCAGACATTTATTGACCTACTAGAAAGACATACTGCTGGGCCCTAGCAACACAAAAGCGGTTCTTGCTCCTAATGAACTTCGAAAGGAGGTAGAGGAATGGATATGTATCAGGTTGAGTCATGCGGAACATTCTGCCATTTTTGACCCACAAAAACAGCGATTTCAGGCAGACCAACCTAATCTAATGCAATTACAGTCTTCACAGAGTTTTTTTTTTTTTTAACAATGTCATTTCTATATACACAGAGAAAGGACTTAGAGCAAAAGACGTGTCCCAGAAGACCTGACATATGCATGTTTTCCTGAATGACTTTCTAAAAAAAAATTGCTTAGACCTTAGAACCTTGTGAAATGTCATCTTTAACCTGTGGCTGACTTGCCTTATTGCTGCAACGTGGCTGCCAATACTTAACTTTTCGCTTATGTCCAGAGACAAGCGCAAATTTTAGTTCCTCTGGTAATGATCCAACAAGCACCCTGAGATCACCCTGTCATCCTGATCAGACCCTCTGGGTTCCAGGCTCACCCTCAATCGCGGTTGGGGAACTCGACGTGTTGATGATACTCAGGTCTGGAATATCGCCCATCCATCATCTGGAAGAAGAGCCAAATCCATGCACACGTGTAACTGCCGTCCAGTGAGATAGAGATAGAGATGATAGAGATAGAGATAGAGATAGAGATAGAGATAGAGATAGAGATAGAGATAGAGATAGGGAAGGCAACCAGCCATGTCACTTCAGAGCTTAAGGAACAGGGTGACATGACAATTCCGATGCAGAAAGATTACTCTGTAGCCCTGTAGATGTGAATGTTGGAGGCGTGCTCTGTTGGAGACAGACCAGTCCGGAGGTGATCGAAGGAATCCCGGCAAGAAAAGATGAAGGCAGGGGTGACTTTGGGGGGGCCATGTGAGTCAAGAGAAGGCAGGCTGATGCAACTTACGGTAAGATGTAGCTTGTAGAACTTGCGGGCCACCTTGACGCGGAGGGTGAGGGGGATAAAATCAGGGGAGAGACGACTCTCGCCTTTCTTGCCTGATCGATGGTTCAGATGGTGGTGCTGTCACTGGATAAGGAAGGGAAGGGGGAAGACATTTCAGTTTTGGTGGAAAGGTAACTACATAATTTTTTGTCTTTCGACCCCCCCCCCCCAACCTTTGGTTGAGCTGACTTAGGAGTATAAAAATGGAGCCTGTCGTCGTAAGATGGGTGAACGGCTTTGGACTTGGAAGAGGCTGGAAATGCAGACTCAGGGCTGCCAATGTAGGGTTGAATACATGGGGGTGGCCAAGGTCTTCCTCGGTAGAGCTGGGATGGATTGGCAGTGAAGGTATGGGGCGGGGGCTCCCACAGGGGCACCGGGGAGAAGGGCTTCGGTTCCCAGCCCTGCCACCAAGGAGCTCTGCGATTTGGGGCCACCGCTTTCAACCATTGGTTCCTTAACTGTGAAACAAGGGCAATACTAACAGTCTCACGGGCTTCTTTTGTTGATCACCCGAGGAAGAGTATATGTAAAGCTTTCCTGGTACCGGATACAAAGGAAGTATTTGCAGAAATTCTACGTCCTGCCTAAGACAATAAAGACAACCATTCGCCGAGGAGGTAGGTCCCGGCTTGCTCTTCTGGTCCTCATGGTCATAGCTGAGCAGACCCGGGCCTTGGGAAGAAGCCCAGTGGACACGGCCACGGTCCAGCTTTGTGACCTTGGCCGAGGCTCTCTACGACTGGTTTCTCTTCTGAGAAAGGACGTTCCTGGTACATTCCACGGGCATGTTGTGGTACGTACATGAGGACACAGGTAAAATCCTTGGGAGAGTTCCTGGCACACACTAGACAGGTAATGATTTTAAAGGGGCAAGACTCAGAGGGATTAGTGTCCCAGGGGCACAGGGGAGAGAGAACAGTGTCAGACTCTGGAACTTAATCTATGGCATGAGGACAAGGAGCGTCCCTGGATTTGGCAACGAAGAGGGACTGTTGGCCCGGGAAGATGTGGTTTTGAAATTTTGCTGGGAGTGGAATCTGGCTGCAGGTGGGTGACAGGTGCTGAATGAACTTGAGGCCAATGGAGCCAGCATGACCTTCAAGTATAAAGAGAAGGAAAGGGAGGAAGAGGGTAGTAACTTGAGGGTCTGGAGGGTTGTAAATTTTTGTTACTCGGTTGGTTTTCGTTTTGTTTCAACACGGAAGTAGGCCCATTTCTGGATCTCTTTGCGTGTTTCCAAGATATCCTTTTAATTCAGATTTTTAAAAAATTTTTTTAACGTTTATTTATTTTTGAGACAGAGGGAGACACAGCGTGAACGGGGGAGGGGCAGAGAGAGAGGGAGACACAGAATCCGAAACAGGCTCCAGGCTCCGAGCTGTCAGCACTGAGCCCGACGCGGGGCTCGAACTCACGGACCGTGAGATCACGACCTGAGCCGAAGTCGGACGCTTCACTGACTGAGCCCCCCGGGCGCCCCTAACTCAGATTTTATAAAGGATTATAGAAAATACTCATCATCCATTACTCAGGATGAAGGCCTTTTCTTTCTGCAGGTCTAAATAAGACAGGCTTGTTTGGATATAAAGACTATCCTTTTAATCAAGATAAATGGTTTGAAACTGTTAGAAATACTTTTTCTCCCCCTCTAAATCACAGTCTGCTTAAGATCAGCCTAATCAGACAAGACAAGGAAATTGCACTGTGTTTGGAAACACGGGCAAGATAAAGACCCTGTGTGCTTTGCATTTTCTCGGCAAGCTTTCAATTCTGCTCTGAGTGCAAATCTTTTCTAGCAGAGGCGTGGCTAGTTCAAAGGCACACACAGGTACACACACATGACACACATAGAACTCCACAACCCGTGTGGAGGGATCGCAAAGGCTCTGGGACATCTCCGTAATGTATTTTACCTTGGGTGTAATTTGTGTTTCTACTTTTCTTTTTCCTGCCAGAAGTTCTGTTTTCAAAAGACCACCCCAAATTAAAAGTAGAACATCCCAATTCAGCTCATAATTCAGCAGATAAATCATGGAGGAGATTTACACTCTTTGTAGGTAATCAGACCTACCATGCATCTCGGCAGATTCCTGGCTACCTTTTGGCTCTACTGAGAACATCATCTCGAACTGACTCCCCCAGAATGGAAGACAGTGATGACTTAGAATCCCCAGATTCGGCCCCTTGGACTCCTTCCATTGTTCAAATTAGAGGAAGTTGAGCTTTCCCCCAGATAAAGAGAATAAGCATTTTCAATTTTTTCCCAAACATCGCCAATAGCTGCATTATTTTCAACTCCTTGCTACTTCTCAATCTCTTGCAATTATTTCCACCCCACCACTACTTTCCTCCAAACTCCTTTACTATAACCTATTTCTTCCCCATGTTGAATAACTAAAGATGAGTTTCATACTAAAAAACTAGAAACGAGTGGAGAAAAGAACTCTTAAGCTAAAAAGGCATCGGGACGCAGCTCAGGTACCTATGTTCATGGTGAGTTTCCTCACTTGAGAAGACACCCGTGTCTAGGGCTGAGAAGCGGGAAGAGGAGAGAGAAGCAGAGACTAAGGAGGAAGGAGAAGGTGACAAGGACAATGTCACAAGCGTAGTTGGCTTGCTGTCATTGCTTCCACGGATGGTCCCCAAGAAAAGAGTGGAAAGGGAGTCAAAGACTTGCTTGCAAAGAGTTGAGTAGTAATACTCCATACCAAAGTAGTACTTTGCTGCATTGAGCAGGACTCTATCAATTTCGCCTGGTAAGAACTCAACTCAAGTTAGCCAAAAGGAATTGACTGGCTGATGTAACTGAAAATGCCAAGAGTTAATTCTATTTCAGGCATGGATGGATGGATGTTTAAATAGACAATATCATCATGTTTTATTGTGACTTTTCTAGGTTTATAAGTTTCCTTTTTTTATGTTTATTTATTTTTGAAAGAGAGAGAGCAGGGGAGGGGCAGAGAGAGAAGGGGGCACAGAAGATCTGAAGCGGTCTCTGGGCTTCAGACAACAAAGAGCCCAATGTGGGGCTCAAACCCACGAACTGTGAGATCATGACCTGAGCCGAAGACGGACGCTTCACTGACTGACTCACCCAGGCAGGGGTCCTGGTTTCTAAGGTTCTGAAATGTCATACTTTCAGAGGGACTGATAACCTTTCAGACTTCCAGAATCCCCTATCAGTCTCTGCAAAAGGATTCTGATTGACCACAGGAGGGCCACGTGCCTATCTTGGAACCGTCTCTGTGTCTAAGGAAGTCGGATATTCTTGTATCCTCAGCCGTATATCTCTCACGGGGGCAGTGGACACGGGCACCTTGATCGATAGTTGGACCAGAATTACACTATGTGGAGCAGAGCAGTTCCGAAAGGGAAGAACTACGAGCCAAACAAAACCGTAACAGCTTGAAATAACCGCACAAACTAATTCAGTAACTCAGAGGAAACTAAGGCACACAAAAGTGACCAAAAAAAGGATATGATGTAGTAAAAAGATCTTACATTAGTGGTAGATGTCCTTGAGCATCTCAAGTGAAGCTCTAACACAGAAGGGAGAACTTGTTTTGCCAGTTGTCATATTCCTAGAGCCTGCTGCATAGTCGGTGTCGAACACAGTTTCTTTGTTATTAGAGTATCGAGCGAAGCGAAAGGTAAAATAATCAGCCGGGGACTATCAAGTCACAGGAGCAGAGGTGGGAGGATTTTCCTTATCACAGTTAGAATCAAATAGGGAGCCCTCTCGAGTAGGAAGGAGAGGATGATGGATGTAATCCATGGTGTGCTGGTAAGTGTTTAACAACAGGATCTCCAGGGAAAAACCAGCATCCTGATTGGTAGCAATTGCTAATTTCTGCTGCATGTATATTCCCGTCCATGGTTGATTTCAGGTCACCAGCAAGAAGCCCCTAAGGCACAGTTGGAAAGAGATGCACACGATTGGTTGTCAGGAGCCTCTGTGCGCTGGCTGTAGCCCAGCGTGGGATATAACCAAACCTTCTATGCTCTGATGAAGGTTGGTTTCCCCTGAGCCTCCTTGTACGAACTCCTTGGAAGGGGTTGCCTCATTGTATGTGAAACCTGGGGCTTTCTGGGGGCAAGAGATGGAAATCCAAAACCCTTATCCCAGTGTATGAAATTAGTTAATCATAATGAAGTGACTCAAAGTGGTTTTGATAAGATTCTTTTTTTTAAAAAAATTTTTTTTTCAACGTTTATTTATTTTTTTGGGACAGAGAGAGACAGAGCATGAACAGGGGAGGGTCAGAGAGAGAGGGAGACACAGAATCGGAAACAGGCTCCAGGCTCTGAGCCATCAGCCCAGAGCCCGACGCGGGGCTCGAACTCACGGACCAAGAGATCGTGACCTGGCTGAAGTCGGCCGCTTAACCAACTGCGCCACCCAGGCGCCCCTTGATAAGATTCTTTAAAAAAAATTTTTTTTTTAATGTTCATTTATTTTTGAGAAAGAGAGAGACAGAGCATGAGCAGGGGAGGTGCAGAGAGAGAGGGAGACGCAGAATCCAAAGCCAAGCTTCGAGCTGTTGGCACAGAGCCCAACGTGGGGCTCGAACTCACGGACCTCGAGATCATGACCTGAGCCACAATCGGATGCTTCACCAACTGAGCCCCCCAGGACCCCCATAAGGACCTCAAGGATTCCAAAGAGAAACGCCACATGGCACCAGCAGGTGCCTTGGTGACCCGGGTGTAGCATTGGCCCCAAGTGTTTCTAAGAATTCCTATGCAGCTGATGGCTGAAGCTAGAAGCTGCTATGTACTCAGCCACCCAGGCAAGGGGGGTGTGCTTCAGAGAAAATAAGGTTAAGAACTAGAATGTAACTAAAAATATTACAGCCACGAAGCCCGCTGTGTGCACCACTTGGGCTCCAGCAGGTTTCCAGACAGCAAAGACATCACCACCGTGGTGGACAAAGTGTCCACTTTCCATGGCAAAGCAGGAAGAACAACAGTAATGGACACCAGGAGTTCGCGAGTAAGACCCAAGTGCTCATGGAGTGTATCGGTCAGGATACGCTCAAGTATGCTGTGCTAACAAGTAGCACCAAAGTTTCAGTGGCTTCACATGACATAAGGTTATCTCTCACTCACTCTGTATGTCCATCAGGAGGACGCAGACTGATGGAGATCATTTCTTGATGCCCGTTTCTACCTTGGCAGAGGTAGAAAAGGATGTGGCAGGTGCACACCCTGGGTTCTTTTTTTTTAAATTTTTTTTTTCAACGTTTATTTATTTTTGGGATAGAGAGAGACAGAGCATGAACGGGGGAGGGGCAGAGAGAGAGGGAGACACAGAATCAGAAACAGGCTCCAGGCTCTGAGCCATCAACCCAGAGCCTGACGTGGGGCTCGAACTCACGGACTGTGAGATCGTGACCTGGCTGAAGTCGGACGCTTAACCGACTGCGCCACCCAGGCGCCCCACACCCCGGGTTCTTAAATGAGACATCACTTCTGCTCTCGTTTCATTGGCCAAAGCAGATCCCAAGTGGGCGGGATTGTACAGTCCTAGCCTGTGCCCAGAAGATGGAGCTGGAAAACAGCGCTTACAACAACCCCGGAAGGTGATTGAACATTCTAATTGTTTCCTCTCTTTTAACCTTTGGAGGAAGGATCCAGGCTTATCTGATGTTTGCGCTAAATAAGCCCCCAGAATCTTGAACAATTCAGTTGCAGGAATACCTAAAGGAGATCCTAAACCTGTTTATAGGAGAAGCTTCTAGCAATTCAGTGAGCTATTATATGTATAATGCAGAACATAAAGAAAGGTGGCAGTTTGGGTATGTCGAAAGGGAAACTAAATCAGGTACATGTTGAATGAATGAGTGAGTGAATGAATGAATGAATGAATGAAACTTTCTTAAAATGGAATTACACCTCTCTCCTGTAAACATCTGTTGTGACTTTTCTTGGATATTTTTCTGTGGAGATCCCATGCCTTTCAATCCAATCGCATTATTATTGTGGGTGAGAATAATCATTTACCCTCCTAGCTTGATAAGAAGTCACCATAATCAGGTTTACCTGCCTCCCGGTAGGTTTTAGAGGTAGAATTGAAAGATTTATGTTTTTTCATAAATGGGAGCCACGTGTCGAATGGGGGACGCTCAAGCATGAGATGCCGTAAAGTTGGAACAAGCTAGATTTTATCCCAGAGCACAGAAGTTTACAAAAGATCACAAAACTCCTTTGTCCTAATTTGTAGAACTGTTCTTAACGAAATCCAAAAGCGAAGCATTCTTTTTTGCATAAGAAAAAAGAATAAGAAACAAAACAGTGACACCCAGTGAAAGTCTCTGTCCTACTACGCCGGTCCCCCCTGGGGTTACCGATAGGAAGATGTGGCTCCTTCTACACCTTTTTCTAGACTCACCAACACAGTAGCCATTTCTGCAACGTACATCCTCATGTATAGAGTACATTCTCCGTTCTTTCCTTTCTTCCGCAAACGAGATCTCGGTGCACACGTCACTCAGAAACTTGTTATTTTGTTCTTCTTGTTTTATGAGCACCTCTCTTGGTCGATGTTCTCCAGACTGTGGGGTTCACCATTTCTGTATCATAAAATCAATGTACTGGGTCCTGATCCGTGATTTTTAGGTCAAGTAACATAGGATACGGTAGTAATTCTGAATGGTAAAGATGAGTATTGTTCCTTGAGAATTTTATCTCAGGTGCGTGTGTATGATTTCCTCATCTATACAATGGGGATAATAATGGTGCTTACTACTAGGGTTGCTGATAGGCTCAAATGAGCTTTTCTATGTAAAAGGCTTAGAACAGAAGCTGACACAATCTAGAACAATCTAGAACAATCTAGAGTCGTCACCACCAACCTCCTCCTTCTCCTCCTCCTCACTATTCTTCACATTTTTTCTAACAGGAAGGTGAAGAAAGGCATCTTATTGGCATTCAGCTTTGCATATGCCTGTCCATGGGTGAGCCAGATTTTCTTCTCATATGTTTGTTGGCTGTTTGCATTTTTCCTTGGATAAATTTCTTGTTTAGTATTATTGTTATTATTATTATTTATTTTCAAAAATCTATTTTTGTATCATATTGCTGACTCTCCAATATTAGCATGTATTTAAAAAAAATTTTTTTAACGCTTATTCATTTTTGAGAGACAGAGAGAGACAGAGCATGAGCAGGGAAGGGGCAGAGAGAGGGAGACACAGAATCCAAAACAGGCTCCAGGCTTGGAGCTGTCAGCACAGAGCCCGACGCGGGGCTCGAACTCACGAACCACGAGATCCTGACCTGAGCTGAAGTCGGACGCACAACCGACTGAGCCACCCAGGCGCCCCGCAAGTATTTTTTTTCCAGCCTCTCGTAGGGCCTCTGGACTTTATTTGTGGTGTCCCTTGCCATTTAGACATCGCTGATTTTTGAAATAAAATGTATTTTGTTTTTTAAATGGCTTTGGAGTTCCTTTCTTGCTTAATGGGAAAGTTCATGCCCAATGGCTAGATATTCTCCTAAAATTTCCCCTAATAATCTTTATTCCTCAAATCATTTCCACAAATTCTTTAATCTAGCTGACGTTTATTTTTGTGGCCTGAAGTAAGGGACTACCGTTGTTTCACGCCAGCGAATAACCATTTATTCCTGTCTCATTTATAAAATAAACCGTTCTTTCATGACTGAACTTGACCCCACCATTATCATATATTAAGTTCCTATATACACCTGGATTTATTTCTGAACTCTTTTCCACTGAATTCTTTGAAAAGTCTTATGCCAGTACCATATGATTTTGATGGCACCAATTCACATATAGAGTCTTTCTTAGTCTACATTTTTTCTACAGTATCTTAGCAATTCTTACACATTGATTTTTCAATATGAAACTTAAAGTCATTTCACCATTTTCATTAAAGAATCCTTTAGGATTATGGGAGGTTAAATTTATTTGTATTGAGAAAGATTGACGTGTTCGTGAATTATGTTTTTCCGTTCACATATTTAGACATTTTATGTTGTTCCTGTGTTCTTCACATAGACCGTTGTTTAAGTTGATTCTTTAGAAATGGAAAGTTTCTAATGTGATCGTTAATGGAATTTTTTTTTTTTAGTGTTTTATTTATTTTTGAGAGAGAGACAGAGCACAAGCAGGGGAGGGGCAGAGAGAGAGAGAGAGAGAGAGAGAGACAGAATCGGAAGCAGGTTCCATGCTCTGAGACATCAGCACAGACCCCGACGCGGGGCTTGAACACACAGACCGCGAGATCATGACCTGAGCCGAAGTCGGATGCTTAACCGACCGAGCCACCCAGGCGCCCCATTAATGGAATTTTTAAAACTATAAATAACTATAAATAACGCCTGCTGGTACAAAGATGATTTTGGGGGGCACCTGGGTGGCTCAGTCGGTTGAGCACCCAACTCTTGATTTTGGCTCAGGTCATGATGTCACTGTTGTGAGATCGAACCCCATGTTGGGCTCCTCGCCGAGTGTGGAGCCTGCTTGGGATTCTGTCTCCCTCTCTCTCTCTCTGCCACGCTCTCTCTCCCTCTCTCAAAATAAATAAATACCCTTAAAAAAAAAAAGATGATTTTTGCATTTTTGTGTACTTGTTAAACTTAAGAAGAACTTTGCCCTTTGATTGTAATAATTTAAAAAACATTACTATATTTTCTTGGTGTTCTGTGTGTTAAAAAAAGAAACAGGCCCCCAGTGGAGTCACTTGTGCTAAGCCCCACATCAACACACGGGGATTGCCTAACGTAATTGATGTGTCAGCCTGTCCGGGGAATGGGACCTTCAGCAGTCATTCTGGAATTACCTGGTCAGCACTAGCGAGGCAATCTATCTAATAGACCCCTTCCAGTCCCCACAGGAAGGTGACCTTGCCTGAAACAATCTTCTCTTTTCTTGCTCTCCCCCTCTTTCTGCCTCTGACAGCCTTCCATTTTGCACAGCTCGTCAGAGCTCCCTTCTGTGTGCTAGCTGGGACGCTGCCTGATGCATGAATCACTCAATAAAGCTAATTTGATCTCCAAATGGACTCAGTTGAACTTTGTTTCTTCACACAGGCCTATGGTTATATAATCTACAAATAAAGATGATTTTCTCTTTTCATTTCCAAACTGAGGCCACTCATTTTCTTTTCTTTTATTATTGCATTAGCCAGGATCGCCAAAACAATGCTGAATACAGCAGATGCTTGAAGACGTTCCCCCATAATGTCTGATTTTGGGCTTTGATAATAGTCTTTATTGTGCTCAGGGCATTTCTGTTTATTTCAGCAATAGTTGTGATGGCTGAAATTTATCAAGTGACTTTCACTGCCTATTGATCTAATTTGTTGTGATCATTAATTTTACGGATAAATGTTTTAATATTGATCTATCTCCTGTTCCTGGAACCAATGACGGCTCTGAATGCAAAGAGGGAAAAATGGTAAAAGAAAAGGATGAGGAAAGCTCTTTGTGTGTGAATGTGCGTAGAGAGAAAGAAAGTCGGTGTCAAAACGCAACTAGCCAGGGTGGCATTATCACTGATGTTTGGACTTATTAGGGGACAAAAGAAAAGAAAGGAAAAGAAATCTCCAAGGATGTAAAACAAACAAAACAAAAACAAAATCTTATATCCAGATAGGCCTAATTACCTTTCTGGCAAGATACCGGAAGGAGGTCGCCTTCTGATCTCTGAGTATACGAGTGAAAATTTTCTTCATCTGGTGAATCCAAGTTTGGGCACAATGTTTGTGTAAAACCACGGCAGGGGAGGAATGTTGACTGTGGTCTTCCTAGTATTTGGAAAGGGCTACAAATATTATTTCTATACTTACTACCAGAGAAGTGAAGTGTCTCTTCAAGTGCCTGTATTTAATGGGTCATTAAGTACAGCTATTTATTTCTAGATCCCAAATATCTCTCAAAGCTGACCTTATCTCTTTCCCCAGAGCCACCGCTCTAGGACAGGTCTCATAATTTCCCACGCGGAGGGAAAGAATACCAAGCTTGAAGGACAAAGATCCAAGGGACTGAGCCCGACACCTGGTCACCATAGAGCTTAGCATGACAAAATGGAACTAGGGAAGGAGGCAATGCAGACTGCTAATCCTGACTGAATGTTAGAATCACGGGGATAGCCCAGACCCCAGCCCAGATAATCTCACTAAACTGGTCTAGGGTTGGGCCTCCACATTTTTATGTTTTCATAAGTGCCTCAGCCCCAGGGCCATTTTAATGCACAGCCTGAGTTGACAATATATATATATATTTTTTAAGTTTATTTATTTATTTTGAGAGAGACAGAGACAATGCAAGTGAGGGACTGACAGAGAGAGAGAGAGAGGAAGAGAGAGAGAGAAAATCCCAAGCAGGCTCTGCCCTGGCTCCCACATGGGGCTCGAACCCGCGAAGCTGTGAGGTCATGACCTGGGCCGAAACCAAGAGTCGGATGCTTAACTGACTGAGCCCCCCAGGCGCCCCTTGAGTTGACAATATTTGAGCAGTGGTTCTTGAAGAGTGGTGCCTGGACAAGTTATATCAGCATCCCTTGGAAACTTGTCACGGCAACCTGGGCCCCAGCCGGACCCGCTGAATCTGGGGGTGGAGCCCAACAATCTGCATTGTAGTGGGATTGCCAGGGAACCCGGATATTGGTGAGAACCACTCCCACAGTCTTGGAGTCGTTAGAGAACCACACCCCTAATGGGCCACTGCCACCAAAAGAAAGACCATTCTTATTTATTTATTTATTTATTATTTTTTAGAGAGAGAGAAAGAACATGACTGGGGGAGAGGGGCAGAGGGAAAGAGAGAGAGAATCCTAAGCAAGTTGCATGCTCCGCTTGGAGTCCAATGTGGGGCTTGATCCTACAACCCCGGGATCGTGACCTGAGCTGAAGTCAAGAGTCGCACGCTCAACTGACTGAGCCACCCAGGTGCCCTAAGAAAGACAATTCCGAGGTAACATTCTGATTGCCCCACTATGGACAAGAATCGTGTGGGTTCCAGGCAAGATGTTGACTGCCGTTGATGAGGGGATCAGAGGCATCCCAAAGCAGTGAGTGAGGAGTGGGGGGTGGGGAGGGGAGTCATGATCCTCAGAGTTGAGAGGGAAGTGATCACGAAAGAGGTGGAAGGGGGGGTGTAGCCTCTTTGCTGCAGACCCACAACTAAGGAAGGAAGAAGGAAACCAGAGGTGAAGCCAGGGGCGCAATCAAGCTCACGGAAAAGAGGATCTGTGTTTGTGTTGTTTTGGGGAAAACCGTAGTTTTGGTCATGGAGATTTCCTGCACAGAGAGAAGGGTGGGTTTTAGAAATTAAAAGAAAAAAAGTGATTCCTTATTTTCTGGGTCAAAACATGTCCTCTCCACTCAAGGTTAGTTTGGGTAAACCAGTAGTCCATTTGTGTCTGGTTTTGGTGTTGACCTTTTGCAGAGAGACCACAGCTTCGCGGGTTCGAGCCCCACATCGGAGCCAGTGCAGAGCCTGCTTGGGATTCTCTCTCTCTCTCTCTCTCTCTCTCTCAACAGACTTGAGAGAAAACAAATCAGAAGTGTTTTAGGTGGGCCTGGGTCCCTTGGTTTAATGGCACCTTCCCAAGGGTGCCCCGTGTGGGCCCTTCCAGGGTGCCACTGAGAGAGGGGCCCTCGTCTGTCCACTTCCTGCCCCCCCAACCCGCTGCTCCGCCACCCACCTGGATGTACATTGGCCTCCCTTCCGATCGGCAACGGAGAAACCTTGATCGTCCTGGCTATTTAAAGCCCGTTTGGGGCCCCACTGTTTTTCCACTCGCCGATTTCCAGAAAGGATGCCCTTTAGCCAAGCTTTTTGCCTTCTTGCCCCTTCCACCCTCAACACTCTCCCCGGCTCCCCCTAAATTAGGAGGTTCCCAGTCTTAGACCTCCTGTGGGTGCTTGTCAATATTTCCTCCCAGATTATTTGTTCTTTGTTCCCAGATTAACCTCCCAGCTACCTCTGCCATCACCCACTGGGGCACACCCCAGGGTCCTATTTTTAGCACCTTCTACTGTGAATCTGGGACTCAAGCTACTTCAGGCTCTGGAAGTTTCACAACAAAAGAGGTCTCCTTAATTAGCATAATTACTCTAGCTTCTGCATGCATAATTCTCCTGCCCCAGAACAGTAATTCACCCCTCAGGCTGGGCTCCAGCAGGATTTTTCAGACCCCGGGACCCAATGCGATCAGGAGTCGGGTTTCTTTGCCTTTTCTGGTGTCTCTGGGAGTGTTTGCGTCCCTGTCAGGGGGATCGGAGCTGGGGAGATCCTGGAGGGTTTGGATGGCTGGTTAGAACGTCTGTGATGTGTGTGGACAGTTGGTCCGCAATTTATCACAAGAGCCGCGTCATTAGAAAACTACAACTTGGCTTAAAAGAAAGAGATTTGTGTTTCAGCGGCTGGCTTCATCACTAATTATTTTGTTTTCCCTGTCTGCTGTGTAAATAGTGCCCCAGCCAGGGACCCCCATATCATCTCGGGGTCAGAATCTGTTTGTGAGAGCGATGATGTCTAAGCTCTCCTGTTTCTTAGGGGTGTTACCATTCAAGGCAAGGGTCCTTTCAAGGAGATCGTCCCTCTTTAGAAACGTTTTATAGTCTATTAACGAAGCACAATCTCTGCTCTCCTTTACCAGCATGAAGGAACCCATTGCCTCACAGACCAGGTTGCTAAGATGTCCTTCACCAAAGAAAACAAAACAGAACAGGAGTGGCATCGTCAGGCAAAGAAAATGAAAGTTCACTCGATAACTCGGACACACTGGTCGATTAGACCAGGCGATTGTTATTTATCATATGTTTGCTCTTTTCCAGACGGGGTCCTTGGATTCCAGCACAGCTCAGGTAATGTTCAGCAAGTTCACATATGTGGATTAGCGGTGGACCCTGCGTTGATCCGCGTGCGATATCGACTCCTAACCCTGCGGTTTATTAGGGCGTGGGCTTTCCCATAGGTTCCCCCCCCTCAGCTACGTCTGTGAATTGGTGTCTTAGTGTAAATGAGCCGTATTCCTGCCTAGGCTCCCTCTTCCCGAATATCCCCATCTCCGTCATAGCTGGTTTTGGGTTCTTCCCCTGCAAGTCTACACAGCAGTGTCATACGAAGCATATTTCGGCTTCTTAACGTCCCGAGCGAGTTGGCGCTTTCGCTCAGAAAGCACATCCCGTTTTAAACCAGTGGAGATTGGAGGTTTCCATAAGACTTCATGTTCTTTCACTCCCCCGTCTCTTTCGAACTGCATTTTTTTTTTCCTTTCAAGGTTCAGTATTCTTCTCAGAAGCAACTGGAAAGGCAGAACACTAATGATACATTCTACCTCCCACAGGAGGAACGGTGCCTTGGAACTTGCTAGGGACTTGTGTTAGGATTAAGGAAGATGAAATGAGGGTCAAGTGGAGAGGAAAATTTTCCGTGAGACCAGAGGGTGTTAAGTCAGTCCACCCTGGGAAAACCGTTTGCCAGAGGGCTCAGGAATCACAGTTGAGCTATGCAGCCAGGTTTAACCCAGTCCATTTCATTTACCTTATGTTAAAAAAAATATTTAATACACCGCTAGACTGTATTTCTCTGCCCCCACCCCCACCAATCAATCACTTATTTAGTTGAACCATGCTTCCCCCCCATGCAATGAAATGACGTTTCTTCCACACTAGATGAGCCATTCGTTGGTTGCATTAGCACAAATGAGTTGTTACAATAGCTGTAAATGTTGCATTGGTGGTGTTTTGACCCCGTGTTTGCTAAGGTCTGGTCACGCTTGGTGCTACCTTTCGGCGGCCTTGTACAATCTCCTCTCGTCCATCTGTGTCCCTCCCATTGGAATACTCAACTCCCCCTGTCTGCACATCCGCAATGAGCCGGATGGGAATGGAATAACGTCTTTCAGTTCTTTCTGAGTCTCTGGCCGTGATTACTGGGCTCCAGGGAACTTCTTGTTTTTATCTTCTTCTCCCTAAGGGGCACTTGGGGAGTCGTTTTCTTAGTCCTGAATTAGAAATTAGTGACCTTTACCCAGGCTGGCAAAGACACTCACTCTTTACATGCCGAACACGTTCAAGAAGCGTTTGGAAGCACATCGGTATAATGGGCACCCAATTTTTGTTACGAGCGCTTGCCCCTGACTTAGTTTTTAACTAAGTAACACAGGCTTGCGGTTAGATCTGGTTCTTAGAGTGGAGAGGTCCGGGGGATAGCCTGCATGTCGAACTACTTTAGCGAACGGTGGCCGGTTGGTTAATCTTTATTCTGCTTGCAGGAGAGAAAGAGTGCCTTTTTCCAAAATAAGGAAAAGGTCTCTCGTCATTTATCAGCTATAGTGATAAACACTGCACCCCAGAATTGGAGTTTGGATCTTTCTGGAGACTCTGATGATGGAGCCTCGTACATGAACATCATTTTATCATATTGACAATTTTTTTGGGGGGGGGGTTTAGTTTTTAAGTTCAGTGATGTCCGTGACAGATTAGAACCACGTCGTCGTCCAATGTTCTAGCCAGTGGCCACGTATAGCTAGGGAGACCTTGAATTATGGCTGGCCCAAGTTTACGTGTGTTGCAAGTGTAAAAGACACAGCGGGTCTGAACATTTAATACAAAAAAAGTAGAATATTTTAATAACCACTCATTGTGGTTTACCTGCCGAACCGATAATAGTTTGGAAATGAATTCCACCTGTTTCTTTTCACTCTTTCTAAGGTGGCTACTAGAAACTTGTAAGCGACCTTAGCATTTGTCGTGAGGAGCCCTGGGTGTTATATGGAAACGATGAATCACTAAATTCTACACCTGAAACCCATCGTGCCGTATGTGTGAGCTCGCTAGAATTCACATGAAAACTCGGAAGAACCGACATCAGTCGCGTTTGTGGCTCCTGTTCCATCTCTACCAACTACGACTTCCTTGGAGACTGCCCCGGATGTGTGACAGTCAACCATTCATGGGGCACACACATGCCTGTGGTTAAACACTAGAATTGATGGGGGGCTGAGGGGTGCTACTTTGTCTCGACTTCCTCATGGTACCGGCTCATATCTACCGCACCTCACACACCCATACAGAGAAGAGGAAAGTGCTCTGTCACCGTAAGGGTGAGACACATTCCCTGGGTTTTTTTTTTTTTTTTTTTTTTGGCCAATATTCAGACAGCTGTAGATTTGCAATGTTGTGTCTCAATCCCCTGGTGTCATGGCTCCCCATCAAAATCCCCAGCCAAGGCCTTGTACCCGTTTTCTAAGGTATATCTCTAGGCTGGGCACCCGCTGCTGGCCGTAGCAGGAGGCCAATTCCAGAAGCTCCCCTGGCTTGGCTGCGTGGCCGACCCTCGCATTTACCCAGCAACCTGAAAGCCACGCCTGGAAACTTTAATCTTGTAATACCCCAGTGATCCTGTGACTTCCTGGGAAAAATACCGGCCAGCCAGAACGGGTGATCGGGGACCCTCACAGCTCAGAAGCACCTTGAGTGGAACCAAGGGTGAGCCGGGTGTAAATCCCGGGGCTCCCAAATCCCCTTCTGTCACATGTTGCAAGACGAGGCAAGGTCAGAGATGAAGAGGCCAATATGGCAGGGGCAGCGTGTGGCTGGTCCGAGGTCGGCGGAAGATACGGTGTGTGTGTGGTCTTGTGTTGTTTCTAATTCCTGTTTTAATGAAACAAAACAAATTTCAACTAACCAACCTTCCACGGAATAAATAGAACCACGGCTTACACTTCACCATCCATATGACAGAGTGTAGGAACAGTAATGTTCTGTTTCCTGCCATACTTTTGGATGGTTGTAATTTTTTCTCACTCTGGAGACTCAGGATATTACGGGAAAGTGAGAGGCACATTGTACGTGGGAAGGGAGAGGGTAGAGTCACCCCTCTGCATGGTCACGGTACAGGGATGAGGTTCTGATGCACGAGGGGGACAGAAGCTCTATTTCATAAAGTAACTCAATTGCCACCAAAAACCATTTTGCTCTGACTTGAAGCACTTTGAGCATGAAGCTGGCCTCCTGCTGGGTTCTGGGGGGTTCTGGGGCAAGATCCGCACATTGGCAGGGTGACCATCCAACCTCCTTTTCAGAACACCCCTCTTCAGAGAGGCAGGCTTTTGTAGCTTCTTTTTCTAAGCTTTGCTTCCCACGGACACATTTTATCTGAGGAGGGAGCGAATTTGATACGAAAGCCTTTGAGAGAAAAAATAAATAGGGGATATCAATGGTATCATTTTCACAGACTCTCTTTTCCAAACATAACAATGTAAGAAGAGCGGCAGTGAGAGCCCCTGCTCCCGGGGAGCTCCCAGATGCTGGGTTTCATGCCCTGCTCGGAGCCCGGGAGCTCGCCTAAAAAGAGGACAAAGGCAATTCTGGGTTCTTCCGTTGAAGGCAGAGCTGGAGGGAGCCTTGGGGATCATCTGAACCAATATTGTCTTTGCATGGGAGGCTTCTGAGGGAACCAGAGGCAGAAGGGACTTTCCTGAGGTCTCCTGCCTCAGGATTTCAGGAGTCCTTCTGTCGGTCAAGGTTGATCAAGATGAGATGCAGGGCGTCCACGCAGGACGGAATGGATGAGGTGGAGGATATTTTCACACTCAGCAAGCACAACTTTTCTCTCTGCGCTGGAATCTTTGTATTTAGGGAGACTCTAAGCTGAAAGACGCTTCTCCCTTCAATCCTTTTGCCTAAGTTTCTAGCGTCCAATTCACTCGCCATGGTTTATGGGACACCATCATGGTGCCAGGACTGTTCCGAGCCCCAGTGGGGCAGCGGTGAGCAGACCCAGGTCCCTGTGTTCATGGGGCTTTCATTCTCGTGGAGAGAGCATGACCACGGGGCACTTGACGTCCTGCCTCTTTGCAACTCCTTACCTTTCGTACCCCGTGTTTTCTCCAGAGGGCTGGGACCGGTCTGCATCTGTATGGTGTCCCATGTTCAACATGCGGTAAGATGGTCTCCCGTCTTCCCCGCTCTTCGGGAAGAGAGGCCCCCTCTCATGCTTGTCTTCGATCTGGTAACTGATGTATGTGTTCCTTACTTCAGATGCTTCTCCTCGGGAGTCTTTCTCCCCCCACCCCCCGCCTCCCCTCGCCGTCACGCTTTCCCAGTTCCTGCCCAATGGTGTCACCAACTGTTAGTCACCCAGGCTTGCTGTGTCAGGGTTCTCTATCCCCTTCCGGGCTGCATTATGTTAAAGTTCTCTTTATGGGGACTCCACACCCTCAGAACTCTTCTCTCCCAAACATGGAAACCTGACTTTCTGTAACCACCCTCCCCAGTCAAAAAAATCCTTTAGTCATTTCTGTTGTGCCCAGGCTACCTCAGAGATTTCTCGCCTCGGCCTTCCAAGTCCTTTGGCCCACATCTCCATTCTTACCTCTCACAACTGCCTCCAGGGAGCTACTTTTCCCTGAGACGTGTCTCCTCAGGCGCCCTGTCTCCCTCCCAGCCTTTCTTCGGGCCCCTACCCACGGTCTGCTCCCCCACCCAGGCTAGCACCGATGCTGTTCCTTGTCTACGTAGCTGTGTCCCTTGGAAAAGGTAATCCTGTGTGGTCATTCACCCCTCTGTGTGCAGTTCCTGGGCCCTGAGCACCCAGCAAATGCCCAAAAGCTAGGGGATCTACCTCTTTGCCTAGAGCAGAATCTTTGGGTGCATAATAATAAACATTGTGAATGCAGACGCCATAGTCTCCGCGGGTGCTCAAACGAGGACACTACCTTCCGCTGCCCCTTCCCCGACTTCGTTCCCTGAGGCACAAGGGGTGCCATGGTGGTTGGCGTTTTGGCAGACCGAGACTCCTTTTTCCACCTGAGACATAACCCGGGGTTGAGCTGTCCTCTGTCATTTTGCAGCTGAAGTTGGAGCTCTCCCAGTAAGACAGAGAGGGATGAGCACTTTTTCTGCTGTTTTCCCACCAACGAATCCGAAGCTCCCAGTGTTTCAGCAACTCGCGTACATTCACCCAAGACAGAAATTCCTACGATAACCCAAAACCTTAGCCAAGTGAGCCAACACGCCGGGACGGTGGCACCACGTCCCTAACTCTCTCTGGCTCATCTGGGAGAGTTGGCTTTGCCTTTTGAATTTTACCCTGAGCTTCAGTGGAGAGAATGAGATGTTTTCTTCGACTTGGATGGCTGTAGCTCCTGGCTGGCTCCATTGGGCTCAGTGGGTTGGAAATCTCCCTTTTGTAAGAAGGAAACCTCTCTTGGCTTGCATCCAGGGTTCGTTTGTGGGGGCAGCTGCAGCCATAGGGGGACACTTCTGCCTTTGTGTGGAAGGGGTGCCATGGGGCAGAGATGATTAAGTTCGTTCTAACCTTCCGAACCCAATGGGGAACCAGGTCATGCAAGACCGGAGTACCAAACTTTCCCCCAATGGCCAGCGGGTCAATCCAGCCCCAGTACCCTTTCAATCTCCTTAACTGAGGGAGGCATTTTGTTTCCCCGAGCCACTCTCTGGTCCCCCAAGGCATAAATAAACAGCAAATCAGTCTAGATGCTTGGTGGCTCCAAGGATATCCACGGGGAGGAGGGTTGCAATCAGCTGGACGATTACAGAACCCCAGATGCTCAAGAAAGCTTTGCAAAAATGGGTGAAAGGGCTCACCTTGCAACTGGAGGTCTGCAGCATAACGGGCTTCTTCATATCATCGAATGTGTCAGCCAGTTCCGTTGACTATTTGCGTTTCTTTCAGGCAACATTTATGAAGCACCTACTGCCAGTGGGAACAGGGGGTGCTTACAGGCATGCTTGGTTGGTGGAACCAATCCCTGGTGCTGGAAGAATCCGTGTGGCCATTGTCAGCTGAAGCCTCAGACCCCGGGTTTCAGAAAATGAATGGAAGCCTGGATGTCTCCTCTTTTGCGGTGGGTGCCTTCGACAGAGTTCTGTTTATGCTTCATGGGGGGCTTTCGTTAAGACCTTAAGCTTCCTTCCCTGTCAAGCCCGCTCCCAAGGGAGAGGGCGGCCATCAAAGTACTTCAAGTCCAAGATCACACTGAGGGCAGTGAGACTTGTTCTTTTTTTTTTTTTTTTAATTTCAAAAACCTTTCTTTAAAGCATATTCTTGGAACACAACTGAAGCGGTTTACGTGTCCCAGGAGGGTGTGTGTGAACTCCTCCCGACGCACTTCTGCAGCTCTCCTCCTTCACCCCCAGCCTCTGAGACTCTGTCCCCCGGCGGGATCCCAGCACCCCCTCCCCCCCACCCCCCCACCAATCTTCCCCTCCAGGCTCTGAATGTGTTCTTCCTTCTCTTTGGATCAACCCTCCCCTGAAGCCATGACACTTCCTCATCAAACAAAATCAGCTTAAACGCGATCTCCTCCATGGAGCCATGGTCGCCTCCAAAGCAGGTGCCCATGACTGTTTATGTTCCTCCCCAGGCTCCCTCCAATGAATATTTATCTAATTGATTTGTCTGTTTCCGTGGTCTTTCCTGCTAGAAGATAAACTCCCCGAGGGCAGGGGCCCCTGCATGTCCTGTGCGCGTCTAACAACATTTGGGGCAACACACAGCAGGGGGCTCAGAAAAGGTCTACTGAATGAATGACCTGGAACAACCATACGAAAACACACAGTGAAACGGGAGCTCCTTTTTCCTTCAGGTCACTCTCTCCCAGAACCACTCCTCAAGGTTAACTGCTGGGAACAGTTCGATTTAGAGCCTACCCATCCAAATGTTTTGCCCTACATTTACAAAACAATTTCCAAGCCACCCATGCACACATTTTTTGTCCTCCCCAGGGCGGGGAGCACACAGCTTTTGCACTGAATGAGGACTCTTAGAAATGCAAGCAGAAATCTACGATGATTCAAGCTGAGAGCCTACTTCCTGAGAGCTCTGGGGACACGTGTATTTGGAATCTCAAACTGTACGTGTAGCTGCCCGTGTCAAGTGAGGTCAGGAAAGCAAGACTCGTGATCCGAGAAGAAATGCGGATCCAGAGTTGGTAGTAGAAAGACTTCTTTCGTGTGACCCACGTAATCTAAAAACGCGGGGTGGTGGTACTTTCCGTGGGCGGTACAATTTTCATCATTGCTTTGCTGATCGACGATGAACTTCCTTCCATTTTGGGGGGTGGGGACTGGGAATATGCCGCAATCCAATTATAAGAGCTAGCAATGCACATTTGACAAAAACCAATAATAGCATGCCAGTGACAGAGCTCCTGGAATGTTAGCCAGGAGGCACTGACCAGACAATGCAGTCACTATGAAACCTTTATGAAACTCGTGATTACTGGGAGCGTGCAAGGATTTGGAGGAAATCGTAATCCAACGATTTGGGAAATGCTTGGGCAATTTCTGCCACCGAAATGGTATAACTTATGTTTTTATTTTTTTTCCGTCTCTAAAACCTGAATGATCCGAGGTCTAGGGGATAAATGAAATCGCCAGGCGTCACCGTCATATTTTAAGAGACACGGATCTCGAGTGCACACGCTGGAGACGGCAAGGGGATGGGGACTAAGTGCACGGACAAGTGATAAATGCGTTTGTCTTTGTCCACAGTAGACGTTTCTCAGTCATAGTCAAAAAGCATCTCAGCCTGACTAACTCTGCAGATAACTGACTGCCTGTGAGCCTAATTTACTGATGGGGCAACGCTTCAGCACTCTGGTTTCCCACAAGGATCAGTGGCACTAAGTTAATTACTGGAGGGACAACATTCTTCTTTTTCACCGGACACAAAATTTTGTTCTCAATCAGACGTGACGCATGCATGGCCCAAGGAGTCGCCATGCTGGGAAGTTAAGACAGGTGAATCCGGGAACCTGGGCACATGGGGGGAGTATTAATTTTGGAAGTGGCAAGCCTATAGAAAGCTATGACATCCTTCCTAGTGCTTACTAACATTTAGCGTGCGCCTTCACAGCCGTCGACATAATAAAAGATGAATATTTTATTCTCAAGGCTTCAGAACAGAGACACAGCCCATGGTCCGTGGTGAATTATTACTTTGTCTCAGGAGTTGCCCTATAAATAATTCCTGAGGCTTAAAACTCGTGAAAATAAATCTCCCTCTGTTTCTAACTGGAACTTCTGGTGTTCTTGATGTCATCTCCAAAATAAAGCGATCACTCTCCAGATTTTTCTAGGATTGGGTGTATATCCCCCCCCCCCACCCCTTTCCCTCTCTTGTGAGAATGATTTAATGTTTGTAGAGAAAGGCAGATACTCAGCTGTCACCTGCAGAGACCAGGGACGCTTAACAACTTCACTAATAGATTCCATTTCTCATCCTGATTGGTTGCTGGAGGGCCTGTCACTAAACACGGCTTAGCAAATCGATGGCGATCTTGTTGCAACACTTTGCCCTCTGAGATCAAGTTGGACCCATCTGCCACTTTTGTTTTCATTTCATTCATAAAGGAACTGTCCAAAGCCTACCTGCATTTATTCAAACGTGGGTGGAAGGCTTATCTGCTTAGAAAAATCCGTAAGTGATGATGCGTTTCTTTCTTTGACTTACGCAGACCTCTGTTGGAAATTCCTGCCTATATTGACATGGGGACAGCAGGCAGATGTAACCATCTTTTATCACTGTGTCATCCCTACTGTGGCATCAGAGCTGCTCTGGGCACACTGCCTCTGACTAGCAATCAATTCCCGGGAGGACTGTGCCCCTAACGTTCCTCTCAAACCCTCTCAAAGGGATGGATGCCTGAGCCTAAAGAAGTCATTAAATCTCCTCTTTTTCTTTAAAAAAATTTTTTTAACGTTTATTTATTTTTGAGACAGAGAGAGACAGAGCATGAATGGGGGAGGAGCAGAGAGAGAGGGAGACACAGAATCGGAAGCAGGCTCCAGGCTCTGAGCCATCAGCCCAGAGCCCGACGCGGGGCTTGAACTCACGGACTCACGGACCGAGAGATCGTGACCTGAGCTGAAGTCGGACGCTTAACCGACTGAGCCACCCAGGCGCCCCAAATCTCTTCTTTTTCAATTTCTTAGCGATTCTTCGAAAAAGCTCTGGTCCCTTGGCAAGGGACATCGGTAATATTTTATTCCTACAAGATCATTGGCAATTTGGGGTCAGGTTTGATCTGGCTGGAGACAAGAAGAGCCAAATCACTGAGTTGCAGATGTTTTCTTTTTCTAAGCTCACATTACAGGGGAAATACAAATCATTCCCAGCTGGGAGAAGTGGGTTGAATGAGGATTTTAAAAAGGATTTTTTTCTGATTGTAATAGTAATAAATGTTTATTGTGGAAAATAAGAAATAATAATAATAATAATACTCCATAATATCAGAACCCAGAAATAAGATCGTTACAATTGTAGTTTTATCTTTGTTTCCTTTTCTAAACGTGTTTCATTTTTGCTTTATTTATACACAATTGTGTCATGCTGTCTGTGAATTAAGATTTTATGCCAGCTATCTTTAGCATTTTCCCATTGTTTAAAATTTCATAAAAATTCAGGGCACCTGGGTGGCTCAGTTGGTTAAGCATCTGACTTCAGCTCAGGTCGTGATCTCACAATTCGAAAGTCCGAGCCCCGCGTCGGGCTCTGTGCCGATGGCTCGGAGCCCGGAGCCTGCTTCGGATTCTGTGTCTCCCTCTCTCTCTGACCCTCCCCCGCTCATGCTCTGTCTCTCTCTGCCTCTCAAAAATAAATAAAAATGTCAAAAATTTTTTAATTTCATAAAAAGTCTTTCAAATATGGTTTGTGATGCTTGCCCATTTTCAATCATGTTTAACCAAACTTCTAATGGACGTACACATTACTTCTTATGTTTGTATCACAAATTATACCAGGGATGTCTCTCCATGTAAATCTTGGTGTGCAACTTTTCTTATTCCTTCATAATAAAGTCATAAAATTGTGATTCCTGGAATTAAGAGTATAAACATCTTTCAGGCTCTCAAGACACACGTTGGCCAAATTAACCCCAGAAAAATTACATCATTTACAAAGAAAGAAAAGAAAAATTATGTTATTGTCAGTTCCACGACGTATGAGTAAAGCCATTCCCTTGCTCATCACAGAAGTATTTGAATGCAACAGCAGAAGCAGAAGGACTGAAAAATTTTTTTTAAATTCAAAATTGTAAAAAATTCTTTGCCATAGGAAAAATTTTAAACATTGTTTTAAAATTTGGGGTGCCTGGGTGGCTTCGCCGCTTAAGCACCTGACTCTTGATTTCAGCTCCGGTCAAGATCCCAGGGTCGCGGGGTTGAATCTTCCATTGGGCTCCAGCCGAGCGTGGAGCTTGCTTAGGATTCTCTCTCTCCCTCTCCCTCTGCCCCTCCCCTGCTTGTGCACAAGCATAAACTCTGTCTCGATAAAATTTAAAAAAAATTGTTTTAAGGGGCGCCTGGGTGGCTCAGTCGGTTGAGCATCCAACTTCAGCTCAGGTCATGATCTCATGATTCATGAGTTCGAGCCCCCCAGTCAGGCTCTGTGCTGACAACTCGGAGACTGGAACCTGCTTCGGATTCTGTCTGTCTGTCTGTCTGTCTCTCTCTCTCTCTCTCTCTCTCTCTCTCTCTCTGCCCCTCCCCCACTCATGCTCTGTCTCTTTTCTCTGTCAAGAATAAATAAACATTAAAAAATTGTTTTAAAATTAACATTTTTTCTTTACTATCAGGTTTCTTCTTCTTCTTCTTCTTCTTCTTCTTCTTTTTTGTTAGTTTATGTTTGGTGGCCTTATCTAATTCTTCTGTCTTTTTTTATCTGTTTATATCCGTGGTCTATTTTATATTAGAATAAATGTCTTCTTATTGTTTTATAAAGTGTATTTATATGTTAATTAAAAATATCTTTTTATTTCTTCAGGTAGAAAAGCTTAAATGTTAGTGTGATTCCATAATTTTTTTTTTTTTTTTGAGAGAGAGTGACCTGGGAAGGGGTAGAGGGGAAGAGAGAGAGAGAGAGAGAGAGAGAATCTCAAGCAGACTTCTCACCTAGTGTGAAACCCGACTCGGGGCTCAATCCCCCAACCATGTGATCATGACCAGAGCCGAAATCAAGAGTCTGACACCTGAGCCACACAGGGGCCCCTCCATAGTATTGCCTTTTTATAAACAGACCTCTTTTCCCCATCAGACAAATATTCACATGTATTTAAACTTTTAAATTTATACATTTTTAAAGTCATGTCATTTTGAGATTTTAAATTCACGTGTATTTAGTTTGTTTTGACATATAATATCCTAGTTGCATTAAAGCCAAATTGGTCTCCTCCCACTCACAATTTGAAAGCGATATGGTATATCGGTTAAGCAAATTCTGGAATCAGTCACGGGTCTACCTTGATGAATTGTCTAGACAAGGTACTTACCCTCTCTGAGCCTCCTTTCTTAGACGGCAATAGGTATAGCACCAACCTCACGGTGTTGTGCCGACTAGTAAATAAATCATTCAAAGTAGAGTGCTTCCAAATGTGCCTTGTCATAGAAATTGCTCAATAAATGTTAGCTATTCCTACCACAGATAAGTACTGATATATACTGGGTTCCAGGAGCAATTGTACAGATTGGGTTTGAGAACCGCCATGGTTTGAGCATGAATTCCCACTTTGACAAACTCTAATTGTGTGTCTTTTGCTGTTGTTGTTTGTTGAGAGAGCAAGATGGACGGTGGGCAGAGGGAGAGGGAGACAGAGAATCTGAAGCAGGGCTCGATCTCAAAATGGGGAGATTGCGACCTGATCCCAAATCAGGATTAACCAACTTAACCAACTGAGCCATCCAGGCATCCCTAATTGTGTGCCTTTGAATAGGACCCTTAAACTCTCAGAACTGATTTTCTCACCTGTAATATAAGGATAACCAAGTTTCATAAAACCTAAAGAAATTTTTTTAATGTTTATTTATCTTTGAGATAGAGAGATAGAGAGAGACACAATGTGAACAGGGGAGGGCCAGGGAGAGCGGGAGACCCAGAATCTGAAACAGGTTCCAGGCTCTGAGCTGTCAGCACAGAGCCCCACGCGTGGGTCGAACCCACAAACTGGGAGATCATGACCTGAGCCCAAGTTGGATGCTTAACCAACTGAGCCACCCAGACTCCCCAGTGCGTTTGGAAGGATTTTAATATGAGTTTGATTCCTTTAATTGATATAGGGCTATTCACATAGTCGGTTTCTCCTTGAATTGGTTTTGGAAATTTGTATCTTTCAAGAAATTTTCCCATTTCACTTAGGTGGTTGAATTTATTATTGTCATGAAGTTTTTGATATGTCCTTATTGCTTTTTTAAGGTTTTCAAATCTGTGGTGATGTTGTCTCTTTAATTTCTGATATTGAAATAAGGTTGATGTCATATCTCTGTTCATCAGTTTGCTAGGAATTTATCAATTTCTTTTATCTCTTCAGAAAACAAGTTTTGATTTCATGTTAAAAATTTTTTTTCTGGGGCGCCTGGGTGGCTCAGTTGGTTAAGTGTCCGACTTCAGCTCAGGTCATGGTCTTACAGGTCATGAGTTTGACCTTCATATCGGGCTCTCTGCTATCAGCACGGAGCCTGCTTTAGATCCTCTGTCTCCCTCTCTCTCTGCCCCTCCCCTACTTGTGTGCGCATGTTCTCTCTCTCAAAATAAATAAATAAACTTAAAAAATAAGATAAAAAATTTGAAAAAACGCTTCTATTTCATTTACATCTGCCCTCGTCTTTGTTAGTATTTTTCTCTGCTAACTTGGAGTTGAATTTATTGTTTGTATCTCTTTAAGGTGAAGCTTGGGCTATTGATATTAGAAGTTTCTACTTCACTGACATTCACGTTTGCGGACCTAAAGTTTTCTCTCGTCTTTTCTTTATCTGTTTCCTACAAATTTTGATGTGCTGTTTTCATTATCATTCAGCTTAAAACATTTTTTTAAAAATTTCAATTTCTTCTTTAATCTGCAGGTTATTTAGTTGCATGTTGTGTAATGTCCAAATATTTGAGGATTTTCCAGAAAGGTTTTCACGTTTTTGTTGTCTTGGGTTAATTTTGCGGTGGTCAGAGAACATAGTATGCCTGATTTTAATCCTCTTAAATTTATTGAGACTTGTTATATGGCTCAGAAAATGCTCCACGTTGGTGAATATTCATGTACAGTTGAAACAAACATGTATTCTGCAGCTATTGGATCGAGTAGTGTATGAATGTCAATTATAGCTGATTGCTTGTGTTTTTCAAGTGTTCTGTAGTCTTACTGATTTTCAGGCGACGTGGTTCACTCTCCTTTAGTTCTTACTTGGTTCCTGAATGAGAACGGCTGAACCTCCAAAAGAAATTATGGATTTACTTCTCTTTTCAGTTCCTACCACTTTTTGTTTATGGATTTTAAAGCTTTGTTATCGGAGGCATACTAGTTTAGGACCGTAGGTCTTCTTGACGAATTCATTAACTCATTTACGAAATGTTTCTTCTTAACCCCGGTACCAATCTTTGTTCTGAAGTCTACTTCATCTGATGTTGGTATGGTCTGTCTAGCTTTCTACTCATTCCTGTCATTATATTTAAAGCGGGTTTCTCCCGGCCAGTCTGTAGTTGGGGACGGCTTTGTTTTTTTTTTTTAATTTTTTTTTTTTTTTCAACGTTTATTTATTTTTGGGACAGAGAGAGACAGAGCATGAACGGGGGAGGGGCAGAGAGACAGGGAGACACAGAATCGGAAACAGGCTCCAGGCTCTGAGCCATCAGCCCAGAGCCTGACGCGGGGCTCGAACTCACGGACCGCGAGATCGTGACCTGGCTGAAGTCGGACGCTTAACCGACTGCGCCACCCAGGCGCCCCTGGGGACGGCTTTGTATGCAGTCCAACAACCTGTCTTTTAATTGGAGTATTTGATTATTGGTATGTTTGGTTTTAAACCTGCCTTCTCACTTTTTGCTTTCTTCTATCTATTCTTTGTTCTTTTTTCTTATTTCTTTCTGCTTTCCTTTGGATTCGGTATTTTTTTGCTATTGGGTTATTAGCTATACTTTTTTCTTTCGGTATTAACATAGGATTTATAACATGCATCTTTAACTCAGCCCAGTAATATCGATGTAGTTATAAGCCTGTCTTTTGCTTTGCTTCCCATTATCCTTTCATGTTTTGGCATCCTGCTGCCTTTTTCTTATGTTCTTTTTGGGTTATTTGAGTTTGTTTTACTCAAATTATTTTAATTTTTTATTTTAATTTTATTAATGTATTTTGTTTTATTTTAATTTTTATTTTAATTTTTTCCATGGGCTTCTTAACTGTACATTTCAAAGATGTTTAGTGTTTGTTTTTTTCTTTTTAAGAATTAAAAATACATGTCATTACCACATCAGAGTACTTCACATTTCACACCGGCCCCTGCTTACTTCCTTATTTTCCCTGCGCACCTGAAACTTCGCAGTTTCCTTTTCCACTTCTCGCTTCTCACTGGAAACTTCACGCTTTCCACTTTTTAGTTGTCACTTCACCAACCCACCTCTCTAACCCAGCATCATTCTATTTACCTACCCACCACCCCTGTGCTTTTCTTCAGTCCCATCGTTACATCTACACGTGTCATAAATGCTGCTTTACAACACCATTACTTTCTATCGGAATAGACCCTACTCTGGTTAGGAAATCATGACAAGAACACAAGTCATTGTCTTTTATAGATTTGCCTACTTATCTACCATTGGTGGTGTCTTCCTTCTTCGTATTGGATTTCCATCCAGTATCGTTTCCCTCCAAGCTAAATAACGTTATTTTGCATTTCTTGTTCTGGTTTGTTGACAGAAGTCCTCTCAGCTTTCATATACCCCAACTGTGTATTTCACGGTCAGTTTTGAAGAGTATTTTTTGCGTGCGGGATTTGGGGTTGACTTTCCTTTTTCCCTTCTGCACTTCAAAATGGCCTCCATTTTTTTCTGATGAGACATCGGCAGTCATCCCTGTTGTCCTGCTCTGTGCCATATATCTGTGTCTCAGTGTTTTTGAGAGTTTCTCTTGGTCTTCGGCGCTTTGACGGTGATGTGCCCAGGGGTGTGTGGTTTTCTCTGAATGCATCCTTTTGCAAGGTGAGCCTCTTGAACTGGCAAGGTTTTTGTTTTCTATTGCAAAAACTTGGGATATTCTTCTCCCACTCTTCCTTCAAATATTTTTCTGCTGATAAATTTCCTAATTCGGAGGCATCTTAGCATTCATGAAATGGATTCTACTTGCTTATTGTGCATTAATATTTTTCTGTCTAATTAAATTGGATATTCTTTTTTAAATTTGTATTTAGTTTTGAGAGAGAGAGAGAGAGAGAGAGAGCAGGGAAGGGACAGAGAGAGGGACACACAGAATCCAAAGTAGGCTCCAGGCCCTGAGCTATCAACACAGTGCCTGATGTGGGGCTCTAACTCACTGACCGCGAGACCATGATCTGAGCCGAAGCCAGACCCTTAACCGACCGAACCCCCCAGGCGCCCCAGCAATATCAAATTTTTAATCATCATGAATTTTCATCCTCCCTTTTAAAAATGCATTCATGTAATCTAAAAGTATATAATCTATTTTTCCCTTCTTGTACTCTCACATTTATTTATTTGTTTATTTATGCTGGGCTACTACGATATCAGTAAGAGAATAATTTCGTTGTCATCATTTACTTTTTGATTATTATTATTATTTCACGATTATTTAGGAAAATAATTTTGTCATATTGTGGGAGCCAGTGTCAAATATTGTAGGTATTGCCACGGTCTAATTAATCAGGGTAGGTTTGTGTGTGTGTGTGTGTGTTGTATGTAATGTGGTGACGATCTCTGGCTGTGCTTAAGTTTAGTATTCTGTAGTTTTCTCTGGTCCCGGGTGGTTTCTGTTTTCTATATTCAGTCTACGTCTGTGTCTCAGAGTGGGTGAATACAGAGAGAAAATTGGCCTTAATTCTTGGGAACAATTTATTTTGTTTGACTTACTCTCAGCTACTGAAGTCCCTCCTTTATTTGTTTTGGGCATCACTGGGGTGAGGACCAGTTAGGCACCTGCCTGAGTCTGATTCCGTCATCACCGACAACGGACCAACGTTTCCTACATTTCCTGACTTCTTCCTGACGTGCATCTTCTATTTATTCCAACACACTCTCGCTCACGTCCGTATTTTCTTGTTTGCCTGCATTTTTCTTTTGAGATATCAGTGGGTGTTCAGGATGGAGGAGAGGAGGGAGTTAAAACCAGGGATTCGAAGTCACGTTTTGAAACGGATGCCCAGGAATGGTCAACTGTTTGGCTTTTAGTTCCAGATGCCTGTACCTGACATGTTGCATTGGCCGGAAGGTGAATTCAGGTTACAGTAGTTTCTGCTGAAATGGGAATATGTTTTGACAGATCCACATATTACTAGAGGAAGACTTGAGCTGACAGACAAAGGAAACACATAAAAAAGTATGAGGACGGTAGCAGAAAGGGTGGGAAGGGAGGGGTTCAGTAAAACTTGGAGTTTGCATCCAGGCATCTCCAAGCATCCTATCGCCATCCATTTTTCTCAGTCTGTTCTGGCCAGAAAAGACTGCCAGTACGATCTTACAGACCTCTCTCCATCTCTCTTACTTCCTCCTTTTTCCCTTTGGTCTCTCCGGTTTTTCCCTTATACAACTTAGATACATTTTTAGGCTATGTCATGTACTTAATTTAATTTTCCGCGGAATCCAATCTTCTGTTTGTAGTGACCACAGTGATTTTTAATTCAGTAACCATGTTTCTTTCTTTCTTTTTTTTTTAAATGCCCACCTCTCTTTCTTAGATGACTTCCTCCTCAGAACGGCTTACTGAGAATTAATCAATTCAATGCCCCCTTGGAAGTTGTTAATTTCGTAGATTAATTTCATAGTGATTGATTTCATAGATATCCTGCTTTCTAAAAATATGTTATTTCTTGTAGCAAATTTATTGAATAGGGCAACGTTTTCCCTAATTTTCAGTGGGGTTCCCCTCCCATTTTGTTTTCTTTTTTTTTGTATTGCAGTATCTTTTCTTTTAAAAAAAAATTTTTTTTTCAACGTTTATTTATTTTTTTGGGACAGAGAGAGACAGAGCATGAACGGGGAAGGGGCAGAGAGAGAGGGAGACACAGAATCGGAAACAGGGTCCAGGCTCCGAGCCATCAGCCCAGAACCTGACGCGGGGCTCGAACTCACGGACCGCGAGATCGTGACCTGGCTGAAGTCGGACGCTTAACCGACTGCGCCACCCAGGCGCCCCGTGCAGTATCTTTTCCAGATCCTGAGAAGTTTCTATTTTAGGTCCATTCTTGTAGAGAGAGTTCTCGCTGGTTTCAACCATGAGAATAGCAACATTCTGTCCAAAACGGGTTGGGGTTCGTACCTCAAGGCTGCAGTTCTATAGGTGGGGAAAACAGGAAATGTATGCCTTAGTGGGCATCTTGATTCAGAGTTCAGCAGCTTGGGGGTGGGAGTGGGGGTTGGGCGATGCAGTGTAAACGCCCCCAGGCGGGAAATCCTCCATTGCTGAAAAGGGTCCCTCTGTGTTTGCATTGGCTGAAGCTAATGTACACAGCCATGATGAATCAGGCCAAGGTGGGGTGGGAGTGTGAGCAAAGTTTCTCCGGGGTCTCCTCTTCTTCACTTTGCAGACCACTCTCCATTTTGATGGGAAAGGGGTCATGATTCAACCAAAGGTGCTTCCTGAAATCGGGCCCACTGAAGACAATGAAAAAAATAAAATAAAATGAGAAGCAATCACTTCATCTTGCCTGATCGGCCACGAGCGCGGCCTTGATACACGGCATAGTTCGTGAGACATTGTGGAAATATGCTTTTGTATAAATGAACAAACATATGTCACGGAACTTTTTTAAATTAATGTTTATTTATTTTTGAGAGAGAGAGAGAGAGAGAGAGAGACAGAGAGAGAGTGGGGGAGGGGCACAGAGAGAGGGAGACACAGAATCCAAAACGGGCTCCAGGCTCTGAGCACAGAGCCTGACGCGGGGCTTGAACTCACGGAGCTCGAGATCATGACCTGAGCAGAAGTTGGGCGCTTAACCGACTGAGCCACCCAGGTGCCCCGTCACAGAATTTTTAACATCTAGTGCCACCCTTAGACCTGGGCATCCAGGGCCTTGCCTTGAACCTGAGATTTAGAGGGCTTAGTCTGTATCCCCTCTCCTTTAAATCCTCTTCCTGGACTGAGGTGTCCCCAGCCTCAAAGGCTCATGTCCATCCAGAGCAGTGTCCACCTCCCCACCCCCAGTTCTAGGAACCTGAGACTGGGAAATGAGATGCCCAAACAGTCTTGAACTTGCTTTAAGACCTACATCCACCTGTTCCCTGGATGCTCCTCATGAAGGTATATTGTGTCATAGCTGTGCCCATCCGTAAGTCCAAAAGGTGGCCAAGGAGTGGCTGCTGGGTAGGATGGAGGTGGAAAGAAGAGGGAGGGATGGTCTACCAGTCTCCCTTTCACTCTGGCTTCAAGTCAGGACAGGAAGGGTTATGTCGGTCATTCACTCTCCCCACCCCAACACCCCAAACATACTCCTATGCAATTTTTTTGGGAGCCGGAAAAACTCAACGCCCATTAAAACACACACACATACACACACACACACACCTCACAAAACCTAAACAGGCAAAAACTTTAATATCTATCTATCTACCTATCGATCTATCATCTCTCTATTGATCTATGGTTCTACCTCTATAAAGGTCTACATAGATACTTCTCTTTACATCTATATAGATCTATAAAGAATCCATATAGAATTATAAAGACATATATCACTAAGAAAGAATGTGTCTTCTTTTCTTAATCCTTCGTAGCAAAAAAGCTTTCCGATTGCGATGCAGTAGTACCTAAAGACCATTAAGCATTCCTAATCGTTCCCCGTTTCATCCTTTCACACAAAGGATGTGTCTTCTCCAAATACTCCAGTGAATTCTCCGGAAGTGTTTAATGAACAGAGTACCGCGGGGAGAAATAGGTAGTCGCTGCTGAGACCCTTCCACTGCGTTATTTCGTCCCCGATTAATGTGTTAGACAAAGCACCCTTCCCCTCCGCGGGGCTTGGGTGGGCCTCCGAGCTGGGTCTTTGTTATGAGGGTTTGTAGGCGCTGGTAGACCATGGCGTCTCTTTCCTCTTCGACACCCTCTCCAAATCTCAGCTTAAAACGAAGCTTTGTCTGTTTGGTGTTCCTGGCGTGGCTTTAAATTATTTCTATTTTCCAGGGATATGTTACCATTTGACCATCCGGGCGATGTGCCAGTTCTGATTTTGTCTTGCAAGGGTTGAAACAACACCCGCCCTTAGGATGCCCCTCACAAAGCAGAAGGAAATCCTTCCTAAGGCACAGGGCACCGGCTACGGACTTCATAATTAGCTGCTGTAATAAAGTACTTAATCGGAACAGAAGCCCTTGCTAACTACAGCGGGAAGTCGGGACAGGCGGGTTACCCACCGCTGGGGCGAGGCTCTTGCAGGGGTGTCTGGGAACCCGCACCCACAAGGGCCCAGGTCCGCACAGGAGCCCCAGGCCTTAATTAGCCCCAGCAATTAAAAAATGAAAACAACCTTCCGTTTTCTCATTAAAAGATGGAAATCCCCTCCCCCACTGGGGATGCGGGAATAATTTCACTGCTGCAGAGATCAGGCTGATTGCCCAAGACGATGGTTAGTTAGCTCCTGAGCTCCAAGACCTCCGGCACCCCTTTGCTGGCCACATGTCAGGCATCTCTGCGTAATGGGAGATTGATTAGGGTCATTAGACTTATTTTTACAGGTCAAGACACAAAACACTTTAGGCTGTGGGTGCTCTTGCCCAGAACATCGCAAGCTATAAATCAAACTGCTTACCAGAAGCACAGAGCTCTCTGCCTGGGAACTGTGGGTAACAACCAACTTTTGTCCCTCCTCCCTTCCCCTCTCCCCTTCTCCCACCCCCCACCCCCTCCAGCTACTGTCTCCTTTACTCGTCTTCTTGCCTACGCAGCCCCACTGTCAGCCTGATAGATGCGGGCAGGGCTTCAGATGCCTGCGCTTTTCCTGGTTTCCAGAAGCCTAGCGGTGAGGGGTGCCCCCACATAGCTCCTTGAAATTCCTGTTTGTTTTCTCTCCGTGTCTAAAGGAACCAGGGCTCAGCGGGGAGCCGTTGTAACAAATCGTCAGCATCTGTCAGTCTCACCTTGACTTGATGGTCCAGAGTCACAGAGCTGGGTCAAGGGACTTCAAACTCAAAAATGAACGAAAACCTGCCCCCAGGGCAGAGTTTTGAGTGTTTCGTCTAGGGGACCCGGGGCCGACCAGCGGCTCCCTGGTGGCATTTGGGATGCCGCTGGCTGACGATGCAACATCCCAGGAAGCAAAGCCCCTGGCCGGGTAAGCCTTCTGGAAACTGCTTCTGAAAATTCCTGTGTGAGCGTAAGGGAAAGGAAACTGTCTCCACAGGGGGAAATATCCAACAATGCTTACCTGGGAAATCCGGGAAAACATTAAAAGAAGCACCTGGCTACGAACCTTAGGAAGACGTGGGGAAATCTGCGTGTCACCAGTAAGGCTTTCCGCTTCTTTTCTCTCGGCGTGGGGTGGCCTCAAGCTTCGTGTGTTATTTTTCTTCTACCCCAAAGCAAGCAAAGCTGAGTTCCTCACCACTCTCACGGGATCCATCAAGGATGACCCTTTCTTCATTTCTGGAATGTTACCGAGACGCGTAGCCGAGAAGTGTCGCTCTAGTGTGATAGCACCAAGTTTCCCTGAAACATTGCTGTCCGTCATCCTCTTTTTCTCCTGCGTCTTTCCCTCACCCCACCTCCCGAGTCAGAGCTACACGGCTCAGCCAGATGGAGTTGGCAAAGCGCACCTTCACAGAGCGGCTGCTCCCCCTAGCCTGTAAGAGGAAACCCGGAATTGAGAGAATACAGCAGTGTAAGGGGAGGTCGGAGTGGGGGTGGGGGCAGGACAGAAGATGAGGAGGACACAGGGAATGTGGAGAAGTGCGCTTGGAATCTAGATCTCGGCAGGTGGCAGTCGGGCCGAGGTGGCTTCTCCGCCCTTGTTAGGCGTGTGGAGTTGCATGATGAAATCTACAAATAAAGCTTCATAAGAGAAATAAATGGGAATCCTCTGATGGCAGGATGAAGCAGGAGCAGGCCGGTCAGTGCCACCTGCCCCCAGCCTTATCAGATGTTATGACAGCTTTGCTGGCCACTGAGGCCGTCAAGCCTGGGCACGGGGCTGAGGTTGTGCTGGGGCTAAGGTTCTATTGCCCCACTGGGGATGCAGGGAAGATGTGTCTTTGGCCCGGCTGGAGGTGGAGAGGCCTAACTGAAATTGGGGACCCTTTGGAATCCTCCCAAGGGTTTCTGAGTTCATGAAAATGAAAAAGGCCGCCTCCTGGCTCAGAGGCAAGAAAACACAGGGTCTGTCTCAGGCTCGAAGGGGAGTTTTAAAAATCAGAAGAATATATCTGAGAAACCTAAACACTGCATCTACACCAAACACGGGAGTAAGTTCTCAACTTATATGCACAGTGTGATAACCCCAAGCGGAGAAATTAATACAGAGTGGTCCAGGATTCATTGTGCTCTCGGGAGAAGAATAAAACACTCTTCTCTAGGACCACCAAGACTAAACCACCCTCAGCAAAGACCGCCCCACTGAGGAAGAACTCACAATAAAATAATTACAACTCAGACAAGAAAAAAAAAAAAAAAGAACCATGAAGGAGAATTATAAAGATAGTATACAGGAGACCTGGCACCCCAAGAATAGAAACATAGAAACAAAACCGGCTGAAAGAGATTATAGAATAAGATCTAAGATCCTTGAATTGGTTGGGCAAAGGTAGAGAGTTTAGTGAACTATACTGAGTTTGTTGGCTACAAAGTAAGGGGGAAAAATGTAAAACTTTGAAACAAGTTGAGGAAAAGCAAGAAAAACCCGAAATCATTCAATAGAAGACAATAAAGGAGAAAAATAGGGAACGATATTTAAAAAGCTAAAGGCAGAAGACAGTTCAGAAATACTAGTAACTCCAATAAAGGCAGATGTACTAAACTTCCTCATTAAAAGACAGACATTCACTGATTAGAATAAACAACCAAATATGTAAGGTTCATTATAAGCTATTTCCAAGAGATAGTCTAAAAAGTCATGACGTCAAAAGGTTGAAAGTTGATGTTGATGTTGATGTTGATGTTGATGTTGATGGGATGGGAAGGGAAAAGGATGGGAAAAGATACAGTCAGCAAACATTCATGAGATGAAAGCTGGTGTAGCTACCTTAATATCAGACAAAATCAACTTTATTAGGGATCAAGAGTCTTAGAGCTAAGCATGAATCACTTGGGGGAATCTAAGTGATTTGAATTACAAAGCCCCAGAAATAATAACACGAAAATGGCCTGAATAGAAGGAGAAGCCACCATTATAATAGTGGAAGTTTTCATGCATTTCTAGGAGTTATTGACAGGGAGAGACCGAAATTTCCCAAGCATGTAGATATTTCACACAGTGTATTTACAAAGCATAGTAAAATGAACATATTTAGAAGCATGCACCGAAAGAGAAAGAATGCACATATTGTCCAGTGTGTTTAGGACAATTATAAACATTGTCTATATCCTTGGTCACAGAAGTCTAAACAGTAGTCTAAACAATATGTCACACTCTATACCCTCTAATAAATATGAAGTAAGGCTATAGGTAAGTGACCAAAATGGAATTTTAAGAATTCTATTCCTTGAGAAATCCAAAACACTTGCAAATAATTAATGGACCAAAAAGGAAACCAAATTATAATCATGAAATATTAATAAAAATAGTAATCGAAACCATTTCCATCATAACTGTGGTACACAGTTAAAGTGACACTTGTAGGGACATTGGTAACCCTGATACCCTAAATGCATGTATTGAGGAAAACAAGAGACTAAGAATTAATGAATTAAGCATTTAGCTCAAGAACTTGAAAAACCAATAATAGCAAAACCCTTTCAAAGTGAAACAAAAGCAGGATAGATAAAAGCATAAATGAATGGTGTTAATAATATGAAAATGTAGACAAACTTGACCACATTCTAGATAAAATAACTATTATATACATATACTTTTATATTATATAACACATAAAGTTCTACATATTTATATTGTATATAGTATATTTATATATTATATAAAATATATGGTAAATTCATATATTATGTAAAATACATATTATATAAAATTACATACAATTATATAACATGTAATTCTATATAATTATATTGTATATAGTATATTTATATCTTATATAAATTTTACATATTACATATATTATATAAAATTTATATATTTCATAAAATATTTATATACCTGTATATTATTTAAAATTATATCATGTGCAATCAATACACTAATGTATTATTTATCAATATTGTTAATAATTAATGTATTATTAGTATCATATCACTTGCATATCATAAATATATTTATATATTATATTTAATAAAAACATATACTACATATAATAGTTATATGTGATTATAAATATAACATATAAATATAATATGTAGAGAATATAATATGGAAATGATATACAAAATACTTTCTAATAATATTAATATATAACACATTAATTGTATATAAGTGATAACAGCATTAGTTAATGACATATATAACATATAAATATATAATTACATATAATTATATAGTTGTACATATTTAACACGTACTACAAAACTACATAGAATTGTTATTTTCCCAAGAAAATTTTAGAAAGACTGAATATATCTATAATCTGTAAAGTGTTGAATTAGTAGGCAAATTCTATCAAAATCAAAACCAAAAATCTTTTAAAAAGGGCAAAGAGTAAGTAAGTTATCTTTTAAGGAGAATTTACAAAGAGAAACTTGCCTTGAGAGACAGCAAGACGTATTTCCAGTAGCCAGTCCATCCATATTAAGATGGCCTCTAATATAAAAGGTGCTCATTGTCTGGGGATATATCATTTAAGTTCCCACAGGTAAATGGCTCAGATGGAAGTGAAATGCATCACAATACGAGAATATTCACCATTACCAACCAAGGATAAAATTAATCCCTATTTCAACATCCCTCCCCATTTGACTTTAAGGCAATTAGAAGGTAGTCATATGCACTACAAACACATTACAAAGCAAAGTTGCCAATCTTGCAAAATATCAAGGACTTTGTGAAGCCAACGCAGAATTGTGGGCATCAGGCAAAGCTGCTGACGAATGACTATCTACAAGATTGAAACCAGTTAATAATGTAGAGGGTCTTGCACTCCTTTGGTCATTCCAGTCTCCTCCCCACGAAGCAAGGAGATGGCGGGGCTAAGAGAGAACCACGCAGAGCATCGAGACTCTCTTTTCTGGGTCATGGCCTCTGAGGGTGGACCACACCACCACGGTATACACGTCTGGGTCCGTGGGTGTCCAAGGGTTTGCTAACAACAGTGTTGGACAAGGAGTGTGGGCGGGACTTGGTTGTGGGTTGAGGTGTTGACTCGTACACCTGGGATGGGGACCTCCACTTGCATACCTTCTCTGGGTCACACAAATATAGAGACAGACCTGCATGGAGTGCTAAAATCAGAGGGGAGAGAGGGGAAGTAACAGAGAGGTATAGTAACTTGCCGAAAGTCCTAATAGGTAGAGATCTGGAATTTGCATACATACATCATTAACTTTAAACCTTGGGATTTTTTTCCCCCTCCTGTTATTTTTTTCCCAATAGGATCTGTAGAAAACAATGACTTATTTGTATTTTTCCATTCATCTATTCTCTTACTCGACACTTATTCTCATTCTCTCCCCTCTTCCTTCCTCCTCTCCCATCCCCTCTGTCTCTCTGCTCTGAAGTAGCTAACAGATGTGAATACACATGCGGTGTGTAATGCATCATGGGGACTTCAGCTGACACGTGGTCGTTGTGTGGTGCCATCCAGATCCCCCTTCAGGAGAGGACTTGTTGCTGATTATTTCAGCTGTAGAGAGCCTCCTTGCACAAATGCAGATGCCTCCCTGGGCCTCCAATGGCTGACGCATGCAGGGTGCAGAGGCCTGGTTATCTCAGCTGAACTAGGACAATGCTGAGGTCGCATTCTAGCTGTAGGGCTCCCTGTAGAAGAGGTCAAGGCTGTCGCTTGGCCTTCATTGCAGCTCATTGTCTCCCTCTGCCCAATCATGCCTCCTTCCTCCTTTCCACAAGTCTCAAAACCAAACGCATCCCTGAATAAACATCCTTCATGTAAACTATATTTCAGAATCTGCTTTCTGGAGAACCCAGCTGCGAGGGTGGGTTCTCTCACAAGAGGCATGTAGTATAATGTGAAGCGTGTCCCTTGTGTCCCTAGTGGGGGGAGGTGAGACGTAAATAAAATTAGCACAGTATAAGAGAAATGTAATGAGAAGTAGGGGGTGTGAGAATTCAGACCCCTCTAGGGGGGATGATTAGTTACTAGAGTTACCAATCCCTTCTTTCTTGCCTGAACACTTCACCGTCCTCTTTAGAGAGTTAGATCTTCCTACACCCCTGGAAGGAATAACCAAAGTCATCCTGTCATTATCTACCTTCTACCTGCCTCCGCAGGTGACTGGTTAAAGGGTGGACATCAGACCTGGGACACTCAACCTATTGGCTCAGCCGGATCTATGAGCTTCTCTCTCCAAGGGATTGGGAAATTGGGATACAGTGAGAATGTACTCAGTTCCCGCTGGTCTCTGGAATTGATGGGACAAGAAAGCTATCAGATACCAACCATACGGACAGCTGGTATAATAAGAATGAGAAAAATGAAGAAGACACTAAGAGAGGCAGACAAATGGAGACTGGAGGCCCCAGAGAGGGAGAGAATAACTTGCGTTCCTGGTTTTCTCTGACTCCACTTTTATGCAATACCTGGCTGCCTTTGGTGCCTTAGGTACTGTGAGTTAGCCCCGTATTTTTATCCAACAGATGAGCTCTTTTAACTACCAGGGTCTGTTTCTTGTAATAATATTGGACTAAGACCATGATAAGGGAAGGGATTTGAATTGGGAGTTGTAGGAAACGTTACGATTTCAATAGGGGAAGATGAAGGCACCATAGGGAGTTTGCACACAGAGGTGCTGAAACACATATTCGTTGGACATTTTTGAAGGATGATGAATGGTCCAGTTTGGCCAATATGGAGGAAATGGAAAGAAAAATCACAGGATGAACATTTGGGAGACTGGCGGAAAAACTTTGACTAATCAAAGGAGCTGGCCAACATCAAAGAGTCTATTCCTTCTTTTTAGGAATTCCCAGTGGGCACAGAAAACATGAAATAAGGATAGATGGAAGTAAAGGCTGACTGTTGGAGGAAGTGGGGATTAAAAATGGGGCAGTGGGTGTCTTACTTATGGCTGGGTCATAAGAAGAGATTGATGAAAATGGAGCGATGGAATAAACCAGTGGGGACTAGCGGGGGGTGGTGGCTCTTGCTGAATGATAGGGAATAGGTAAACTTGTTTCTAGGCACACCCATCACATACCCCACACACGGCTGCACAAGCCGGGCTCTTCCCGACTCCAAGGACTGTTCTTTACAGTGACTTCAGTGTGAATGATCCCCTCGGGGTTGTGCAATATGGGGAGCCTTGCTCATAAGTCACAGCTGTGCATCAACTCAAGATCTCTCCATTGATGATGACAAAAATAAATCCCAATTTGAGCTGGTTTTAAAGTAGGCACTCTACTGGCTCATTGAACTGAAGAGTAAAGAGGTAAATGAGCTTCAGGGAGATGGATTCAGAAGTCCACACAGTCAAGGCTCTGACTCTGGATTTCTTCGATCTTTTCATGTGTGTCAACTTTATCCCCTGGTCAGGTCCTCTCATGGTGAACAAAATTGTTTCGGTGGTCCAAGATCTCGTTTCTTTACTACCCTCTGTGTGAGGAACAGCATTTTCTTCGTGATTTCCCCAGAGCCTTGATTAAATATCTCTTCAGGTCTCACCTGCAAAAATTACATTATGCATATCCAGTAGTGCGTAGCTGATTGCTTCACAACTGGAGTATGCACTTTTTCTCAAAAAAGAGAGAGAGAGAGAGACAGAGACAGAGCGAGACACAGAGAGAGAGAAAGCCCCGATTATGTTTGAATTCCATAGCACAAATACTGTCACCCTTGTTGATTCCAAACTACCAGGGTGATCTCGCTGAACCCGAAGTTGGGAAGAGGTCCACACTATTGACTCTCTGAAGCCCATGAAGGCTGGTTCCAGCACCGTACTATGTCTAAACCTGAACCATTCATTGTAAGTTGATAATCCATAATGGTGGTCTGTGAAGCTGCTGGGGTCATTCCATCCATCCACATGTAAAGTAGGAGCGGGAAAATGGATAGGGATAGGACAACTATTGAATATCTAGTACTATTGAAATTCATGCAGGAAGAAGATGAGGAAAACAAGGGAAGTGGAGAAAAGAAGACAAATATGGGGCTGGGTGTAGACAAGGAGTTCAGGATCATGAATGGGTGGTATGAACACGAGACATGGGGGAAAATGCAGAGGAGTTAAGTGGGGGAATCATTACAGATCTACTGAAATATTTATCTTTGTACTGAAAGCTCTCTACAGGCTGGTCCCACTTTATTTTCCAGAACTTTCTGGGAGGCACTACAGTATAATGGTGAATGGCCAACATCTTGGCAAGTTACGGTAGCTATTTTGAGTCTCTATCTTCCTCAGAACCTCACAGGATGAGAATTTTTATTCTGAGAATCAGCTCAGAGATTTAACTGGTTTTCAGAGATTCATCCCAGGAGGGCATGGGGCACCGTGGCTATGAACACAGTTTCCAAAGCTGGGATGCTTGGCTTGCGTCTCAGTTCTGTCATTAGCCACGGGACCCCGGGCAAGTTGATGAAAGCAATCTGCGTCCCAGTTTTCGAATCTGAGGAGTGGGAGCACCAGTCTTATTTTAAATTAGTTAAACAAGGCGGCCATTGGATACACGTGGTTCTAATGCTTCGGCAGCCTACATAACCAGCCCCAAACCTGTGCTTGTAAAACCCTGAAGGTTAAGAAATCCAAACCTAAAGACAGTCACCAACAGTCAGCAAGCCTTCCGCAATAGGGCAAATGCTTAAGCTGTGGCCAAAGTATTTCCTTGCTTTCCTTTTGTGTCCTCCTGAATAAATTTTTGCACAGATAAACTCTTAACGTTTTTAATATGCCTCAGTTGATCTTTAAATACCACCCATCCCATGAGGTCTTTTGTGACCATTAAATGAGTCAATGTACATAAAGTGCTGGGAGATTACCTGAAACCCTGCAAGCACTACACGGTGGTGATAGCTGTGATTATTACGTAGAGTAGTTACAGAGGGTTAGGCACACACAAAATCCTAGAGAAGCACTAGCCATGCTTGTTTTGAACAGTTCCCACTCTTCTATCCAGGTTTTATATTCCAGGTTGTTGTTACATCTCTCTCTGTTTGCCAGAGAAATGATTACAAGTCTGTGTAAGAAACCCAGGCCACACTCACACGTCTCTTCCTCCTCCGGACTCTCAAACACTATACTTGCAACTCTGTGGCACTCAGATAGCCAAGAAGAGTAAGCTGGTTTGGCGCATCAAGCCTATCTTAACCTAAGGGAAGACATCTTGTCAGCCGGCCCTGGATTTGGGCTTTTTCCTGTTGGTATGGGCAGGGGAAGAATGGATTATTGTACGAGTAGGTCTTGGCAGGAAACAGAACTCACCCCAGGTTCTTCAAGTGAGTAGGCACTAATGAAGGGCTGACCTAGTGAGAGGGCAGGGGGAAGGGCACCAACGTGGGATGGGGAAGTCCCCAAGGACGAGTACCTCCTTAGGACCAAAGGGAGGAAAATGCATTGCCAGATCCCGGGGAAAGGTCAAGCCTTGGGGGAGGAGCCACCAGATGGGAGCTGAGGTCATGGAGGCACCCAGCGTCTTCAGGAAACGTGGCCCTCAAGTGGGGAGAGGAGAAGAGGAGAGACTGTCCCAACCTCTCCTTCCCCTTAACCTCAGATCATTCTTGGACCAGAAACCCACCAGCATAGAAACCTGGCTGACTCAGCGCTCAGAGATCATCCTTCTGGAGCACGTGGTGGGGCAGAGAATGGATGCAACTCAGTTTAAAAGTGTATTTTAGGAGCACCTGAGTGGCTCTGTCGGTAAGGGTCTCGCTCTCGATTTTGGCCCAGGTCACGATCTCAGGGTTTGTGAGTTCGAGCCCCACGTCGGGCTCTGTGCTGACAGAATAGATATCTAAGGATACGGTATAGTGTTGCTTTATCGCTTTTACACAACTATAAAACTCCATGACAGCTATTACCTTTTGGAAAGGGAAATTAAGCAGGGGTGCCTGGGTGGCTCAGTCGGTTAAGAGTCTGACTCCCGGTTTTGGTCATGATCTCACGGCTCCGTGAGCTTGAGCCCCACATTGGGCTCTGCGCTGACAGTGTGGAGCCTGCTTGGGATTCTTTCTCTCTCTCTCTCTCTGCCCCTCCCCTACTCAAACTGTCTCTGTCTCTCTCAAAATAAACAAACCAACCTAAGAAAAAGTGACATTACGCAAAATCAGAATCTGTCTACTGCAATTAGAAGCTGGATTGGGATAGCTCAATAAGCCGTTGTTACAACCTGTTGAATGTGAGGTCCGCTTCCAGCGGGCTAATCCAAGCATATATTAGAATTCATTTGAAAACCATAAAAATTATGCAGATTTCAAGCGCTCCTGACTCCTTCAGCCTCTTCTCCCTCCTAGATATCTCACCTTGACTGAAGTACCCAGCACAACACTCCTCCACTTCTGAAAGGATCGGGAAATGCACATATTCATGCTTTTCTGCCTCCCCTTCTAGAAGGCCAGGCAGTCCCGAAGGACTTTCAGCTGGCAGCGTGTCTGTGCCCATGTGAGAACTCTAAGGCTTCCAGAACCACGTCTGGGGACTTGACGTTCGCGTTCTGAAAACTCTTTATTCACGTGGTAAGCACTTGATGAAGAGTCCTCAGCATAAACTCCTGGCTAAAGACGGATGGCCTGAGTTTATTCAAAGGCCAAATAATTTCCAGACATTTATTTTGGATGGAAACACATGTCTTTCCCTTGGTAATAATTTCCTTGTGAGATATACAGGCAACCCCCAAATTGCAAATAGACTATTCAGAAATTTCATTTGTAAGTCAGTCGTTTGGAATGCACAGTGATTTTTTTTCATATAAATAATATTGTAAGTGGTAGTGAAGGACCCAGGCCAGCCCCCAAATTCTTATTTAACCCATACCTTACCCGAATTACGCAAGAAGGAATAGCAGAAAACAAGGACCGCACCGTGTTCTTTGCTTATCTCTGGGATATCCCTGTAGAAATAGAATCTCGTGGTGATGATGGACAATGGTACCCAGGCTGGCTGACTGTACTTGAACCCAGACTTGGATATATACTAGGATATATACTAGCTGTGTTGACTTTGGGCAGGTCACTTAACCTGTCTTCTCAGGGTCCTCATCCATAAAAGGCAGATGCTATTAAGATTTATTTCATGGAGTTAGAGCTATTGGGCGAGTTACACACACACACACACACACACACACACACACACACACACACACCTTACCACAGTTCCTCGAACTCGGGAAACACCACGGGTCATTTGCTGTCCTTATTCTTGGTTCTAGCAACTGGTGGGATGCTGGTTCGTCTTCAATCGCGGATTCGTATTTCGCTGAACAAAAAGTAACGTTAATGGAACATTAATAACAAAACACACCGGAAAAAAAAGCAGGTGGGATGTGCCCTCCCTCCCTTCCCCCATAATTATTACTGTGTGGGTCAAATAAGGTACGTTAGGGGCAAAAAGGAAATAGATACACACTGAGGTTGAATGCCGGGAGATTTTCAATGAGTCTAAAAGCTGGCTTAAAAAAAAAAAAAAAAGTTAGGCTTACTTATTATATAAAGGGTTTGGAAAATAGAAAAGCACAAAGAGGGAACATGAAAATCTCTCCAAATCTGGCCACCCGGAAAAGGCCACTACTAACTTTTGTCGCCAGTGCTATTCTGTCCCGTGCACATACGCAAGTGTCAAAAATCAAAAATAACTATAATCAAACCATCCCTATTATTTCCATACCAGGTTTATTCACTTAGCAACATACTATGCAAATTTCTCTTGTATTCTTAGACTATGTGATTTCTCATGGCACTGTGCTCTCGTCAAATGAGAATACTAAAGCTGACAACCAACTCCCAGTTGGTGAGCATTTCGTCTGTTTCCCACTGTTCTAAATAACGTTGTGACAATTACACAGATGGATGCTGCTGTTTATTGTCTTTAATCAAGAAATGAAATTTCGGGAAACTTCTGTATAGATTCTACTACTCATATTTGAAGGCTTATGACACATTTTGCTGAACTGACTCTAGACAGAATGTTCTTTTCTTAAATTTTTTAAATGTTTATTTTTGAGAGAGACAGAGTGAGAGAGAGAGAGAGAGAGAGAGAGAGAGAGGAAGTGTGTGCGAGCGGGAGAGGGGCAGAGAGAGAGGGGGATAAAGGATCCCAGGCAGGCTCCGCGCTGACAGCAGGGAGCCCGATGCAGGGCTCGAACTCACGAACCATGAGATCATTACCTGAGCAGAAAGCAGAGCATGACTTGAGCCAAAGTCAGACGCTTAGCCAACTGAGCCGCTCAGGAGCCCTAGAGTGAATGTTCTAATTCACCTTTTTCTAGCAAAGAGAATGCAATTTCCTAGAAATTTCCCTAAATGCTGAGAATGTATTTGATGTTGCCAAGCTGATAGATGAAAAGGGGCACTTGGGGATTTCGACTTTCATTTTTTTGAACCTGATAGTGAACACTTTTCTTATGTTTGTGGTCAATTGGAATTTCTGTTGCCAATTTCTTTCACAGTCTTTGGCCATCACTGCTCCTTGCTGTTCATCTTTCAATTTCTTTTTGCTTTGTTTTGGTTTTTTTTTCTGTTTTCGTTAAGGAAAACCGTTTTTCCTTTGTATTCATACCATATAACAATGTATTTAGAATGTAAAAAAATTTGCACTGTATGCTTTTATTTTTTAATTTTACTTAAAAAAATTTTTTAAATGTTTATTTATTTTTGAGAGAGACAGAGACAGAATGCGAGTGGGTTGGGGCAGAGAGAGAGGGAGGCACAGAATCCGAAGCAGGCTCCGGGCTCCGAGCTGTCAGCACAGAGCCCGACGCGGGGCTCGAACCCACAAGCTGTGAGATCGTGACCTGAGCTGAAGTCGGACGCTCAACCGACTGAGCCACCCAGGCGTCCCATGCACTGTATGTTTTTTTCACATTTCTTTTTACCGAGATACAGTTGGCATATAGCCTAGTGCAAGTTTAAGGTATAATACACTTTGATTTGCTACATCTCTAAATTGCAGTGTGATTTGCACCTTCAGGTTAGCTGATGCCTCTATCACGTCACCTAATTATTTCTTTTTTGTGATGGGAGTAACCAAGATCTAGTCTGTTAGCAACTTTGAAGTTTATAATAGGGTGTGCTGCCGATGAGAAAATGCTACTGGGCAGTGAGTAGAAGCAGCATAGACACTGTTCACCCCAGCCACTGTTGGACTAAATGGCGAGGGGGGGAGCAGGTGAGCTGGACAAAGAGGAATCAGGCACGTTTCCTGGAGGCTGGATGGGGCATAAGATTTGAATCGTTGTAAGTGTGGAAAACAATTGGAAAATGAAAATAGAAAGAGGGAGAATAAATGTACAAGGTTTTGAAAGACTCAGACAAACCGAATCAAGCAATTCTGCTGACTTTCTGCGTGTCAGTTAGATAGTCTCCTTAATGAAGGCTATTTAAAATATAGAAATATAATAAAAATTGTTTAATTAAAATATTAAGTTAAATTTAAAAATATTTAAATATATTATATATTATGTATAATATATTATATATTATATATACTATATATTATATATTCTATTCTATATATTCTATATTCTATTATATATAATATATATAATATATATATATGTAATATTAAGTAAACTCTATGACTAACATGGGGCTCGAACTCAGACCTTGAGATCTAGAGTTGTATGTTCTACTGGCTGAGCCAGCCAGGTGCCCCAATGAAGGCTATTTTTTTTTTTTAAATTTTAATGTTCATTTATTTTTGAGAGAGAGAGAGAGAGAGTGTGTGTGTGTGTGTGTGTGTGTGTGTGTGTGTGTGTGAGTGGGGGAGGGGCAGAGAGAGAGGGAGACACAGAATCCGAAGCAGGCTCCAGGGTCTGAGCTGTCAGCAGAGATCGACGTGGGGCTCGAACCCACAGATTGTGAGATCATGGCCTGAGGGAGGGGTGCCTGGGTGGCTCAGTTGGTTCAGCATCCGACTCTTAATTTAGGCTCAGGTCATGATCTCACGGTTTGTGAGTTCAAGCCCCAAGTTGGGCTCCATGCTGACAGTGTGGAGCCTGCTTGAGATTCTCTTTCTCCTTCTCTCTCTGCCCCTCTCCACTCATGCTCTCTCTCTCTCTCTCAAAATGAATAAATAAGCATTTTTTAAAAAGAAAGAAAGGAAAGGACAAGATTCTCTGTGAATTTTAAAATTCCAAGAAAATTTAAATTCTATCGATCTAAAATGAAACGCTGAAGCATAGGAGTCCTTTGCAAAAGGAGGTGGAATTTATGAAATGGAAAATTTGGCAAGAATGGCAGAATACTGAAAAATGAAAACCCTTAAAGAGGGGGAAATAAAGTTATGCACAGAGAGATTACGTGAAAAACACAAGTATAGCACAGAAGCTATAAAAAGGTCTTAAAGGGGTGACATAGGGTTGATATATATCATACAATATGAATTACAAGTTCTTGGCAAAGTTCAATATAAAGTTTAGAAGAATTAGAAGAAAAAAAACCTTGGATATTGACATGCCAAAGTATATGGGAATCATATACTCAGGAAATTATACTAATAAAAAAAGGAGCGTAAAACATCCGTTCTATATGGGGACAAGGAGCTAGATACTAGATTAGAAATACCCGAGGGATGTTGCTATTTTGGGATCAGGGGGATGGTAGAAACGTACACAGGTCCAAAAAACTTGGGCGGTGGGATTGAGAGAACAAAATACAGTAAAACCTTGGATTGCGAATAACTTGTTCTCCGAATGTTCCACAAGAGGAGCAAACATTTTTTTTTTTAATTTTTTTTTTCAACGTTTATTTATTTGTGGGACAGAGAGAAACAGAGCATGAACGGGGGAGGGGCAGAGAGAGAGGGAGACACAGAATCGGAAACAGGCTCCAGGCTCTGAGCCATCAGCCCAGAGCCCGACGCGGGGCTCGAACTCACGGACCGCGAGATCGTGACCTGGCTGAAGTCGGACGCTTAACCGACTGCGCCACCCAGGCGCCCCTAGGAGCAAACATTTCTAATAAATTTTAACTTGATATATGAGCGATGTCTTGTCATCTGAGTAGTACGCGATGTTGAACGTCACATGATCACAACTGAGCCAATGGTTCTTCTCTTTCTCTGTCTCTCTCTCTCTTTCTCTCTTTTGCTGTGAGATTGTGGGCAATTGTCTCCCAGGCTTGGATGCTTGGTCTCAGGGCATGGTGTTTGGCAGAAATCAGTGATTTTTCGGAACGTTGGAAGGTGCCCACACTGGCACTAGTATACTTTTTTGTCACTTCCAAGCACCTCTGGACAGTCCTTTGCTTTTCCATCCAAGAGTGAGCTTAGGAATGTTTTGCTCCATTCTAGGTCAGGCTGCCTACAGACATAGACCCTTCCCTCTGCTGCCTTAATGCCAGTTACATTAAATACAGTATACGACAAGAATTTATTAATACAATACTGTAGTCAACATCCCTGCGAGTATATACAATGGCTCCCCATGCAGAAAAAGGTTCCATTTAGTCAACGGATAGCAGTGATTCCATTAGTGATAGTGAATGTCATCCTACACAGTAACCCTCCTCTCTCTTGTCTCCCACACAGCAGCCACGAAGGCTTTCGAAGGTGAGTGCAGGTGAATTTGTCTATTTTTCTGTATAGTTCGTATTTTATTACTTTGCATCATATTACAGTATTGTAATCATTTACAAAAATCATGTAATCATTTTACATGAATATTGGGGGGGGGGTTGTGGAACGAATCATCTGACTTTCCATGATTTCTTGGGGGGAAATTCACTTCGATATGCAAGTGCCTTGGATGACAGGCATGTTTCTGGGATGAATTATGCTCACAGACCAAGGTTTTACTGTATATAAAGTCAGGGAAATATTAGCTGCAGGAAGAGGGGCCACAGTATGGGCCTGGATGAGACAGAGAGGGGTCAGCTGAGGGTGGACAGGGGAGAAGACGTCCGACACGAGCAAGCAAGGATTGCACAGCACAGTGGGAGAAGACAGGCGGCGAGTGGGTTCCAGCAAGGTGTGCTCACATGATCTGTCCGGTGGGAGGGAGCCCATCCAGAGAAGGCAATATTGGAGAGCTCTGGAGTTAGCGAGGGGGGGCCGGTAGCAAGGGTCCAGCTGCCGGACTGGAATTTACCAAAGCGACTCCTTTCCTGTGGGGAGATTGACAAGTGCGGGGCAGAGCCCCCATTCCGGGAGGACCAAGCTTTGGGTAGACTCATGGGTCAGGAGGGAGCCCATTAACTCACAGATCTGCCTTTCCAGTTCCTGGCATGCAAGCTTGAGGTCTGGAGCCCTCCTTTCTGAGGATCGGGGATATGGCCAGTCCTGAAGACATGGCAAGTGGGGGACAACTAATTCAAACAATAGAACGAAGGCGAAATGAGGCGGCAGCCGGAGAAAAATGGGAAAGAGAAAGAAAAAAATGGAAGTCTCTGTTGACTCAAGTGTCTGCATTTAGAATCGAAACCTGTATCCGCCGCAGAAAATAACTTTAGAAGGTCGGCAGAAATTGCAAATTTGATACGGTTGGCCCTTTTAACAAACACTCGATTTATCTAGAATTCACCACGTGGTTCTTCATAACCTGAGCCTAAAAAAAAAAACAAAAAACAAAAAACAAAAAAAAACACGTCACCATTTGAATTGCAATATTTCTAAAACCTATTATTCCGCCCCTTACTTCGACAGAATCCATTGAACAGAAAACTTGCAGCCGAGATTCAGGGTGGGTGTTATAAACATCCAGGACTGGACTATAGAATTACCTCAGCTCTCCTGTTCCCTTCCTGGGTCTCCCCTGGGGTCAGATTATAAATGGTCGCTTCTATTGGCCATGTTGCCTCATCACAGAGAGATGTTTCTTCCTACTCTCTATTTATGTACGTATTTATTTTGTCATCCCGCGCAAGGTGATGTCATCCCGTGCATAACGCTCCTCAGCATTAAAGTAGTTAAAAGAAGCGAGAGAAGTCTAGTGTCTCCTGTGAACAAACCCAGAGAAAGGGTAGTAACCACTACTCACAAGCCCGTCTGTTTTACCTCTCTGCTTCCTTCTGCCCGTGGCTACACTGGTCAAAATGCCACAAAACTGCATGGCGGGTTATAGGGCGTCCAGCAGATCCCAGTGTATATTTTAACACCTCCACGTCTGGAGAGGGAACAGACTTCTTTCTTCTGGTTTCCCTGGAAAAAAAAAAGAAAAAAATTCCAGAAGGAACTTGGATTGGCCAAGCTTGAATCAGCCATTCATGCCTTCAACGGTAGCAAGGGGTCGGGGGTGGGACACTGAATGGCTCTGTTCCGGTCACAGGTTTATCACTTGTGAGCAGGGGGCAGACCCTTTTACGGGATGAAGGGAGAACACGGTAGGAACAATGTAATGGTTCACCACTGGGGGAACTTTCGTGAGCCAGGAAGCTGTCTCCGTTTGCTTAGATTCTTGCAGGTAATGAAACTTGTGAGGGATATGAGGAAAAATCAACAAGACAGTAAATGAGGGCATCCGGGATGTGGTGGGCTATGCGCAGGGTCTTAGAGCTTGGAGCTGGGGCTTGCTTATTTCCGGTGGCCCTGGGTAAGAGGAGTGTTTCTGTAAATACAAAATGAAAATATAGGGTGCGTGGGTGTCTCAGTCGGTTAAGCGTCTGACTTCGGCTCGGGTCGTGATCTCGTGTTTCGAGAGTTCGAGCCCCGGGTCGGGCTCTGTGCTGACAGCTCAGAGCCTGGAGCCTGCTTCGGATTCTGGGTCTCCCTCTCTCTCTCTCTGTCTCCCCCTCCCTGCTCACGCTCTGTCGCTATCTCTCTCTCAAGAATAAACATAAAAGAAGATCCTGCCCTATAACACAAAAGTCCTGAATCACTTCCAGAGATGCAAGGACAGATTCATCCTTGACGGTAACAGACGAGAAAAATCAAGGTGGTAGGAAGCAGGGATAGACGTCCCAAGATGTACTTCAATCCTTCATTTTTTTTTCCCCAAAGGAAGTTTTGTGCAGGCCAACGTCCATTTAAGGAACCACTTAAGACCCTGAGAGAATTTTGCAAGGATATTGCTAAGGTCTCATTCAAAAGCCTAGCAGCAGCCTGCGTCTGTGAAAAGAGATTCCAGAAGCTCGAGGACCCCAGGTTACATTGGCCTTAGGCTACGTTCTGTTGTCTGTCCAACCTGCCCCCAAAGCACTGTAAGAATATAGTACAACTTATAAACAGGTATAATAGAGTCATGGGTAGAAGGCACACCTCAGCTCTAGGCAGCTGGGGCCCCAAAACAAAGCTCCATGTCAGAAGTACCCCAAATTTACACTGGGCAACCATGGAGCAGATGGGGTGTCCTACGATATAACTTACTGGGCCCACGAAGACACTGACAAGCATGGGGTGATGAGTCGGGAGAGAGAATTTATGTAGAGCTTCTCAAGAGTATCCTGAGTTAGAGCTCAGACTTTGAGATTAGCTATATCTAGATTCGCATCCTACCTCCGTTACTTACCAGTAACTGACCCGGGTCTAGACACACCCTCTCCGCACCACAGGGGTAATCAAAGAAGGGTCTCATGGCGATGATATGAAATAATGCATGGAGAGCATCCAGCATAGTTTCTAGTATGTTCGAGAAATGATCCCACACGCCTTCCAGTTGCCACAATGGTGTCCCGAAATTCAAATCTCAGCATATTCCTCTTCTATCTAAAACCATTCCATGCCCTTCCATTGTGATTAGAAAGGGGTTAAAACTCTTTGCCCGTGGCTTACAAGCCCTTAAATGGTCTGGCTCTTGTCTTACTTTGTCACCTCATTGTCTATCAGTTTCCCTCCCTTTCCCCTTTCCCTGCCACATTGACTTTCTTTCCATTCTGCAAATATCCAAAGGATTTCTGAAGCCACGTGAATGTCCCAAGTCTGTCACACAGTCTTAATCTGCCTTCCTCCATCACCTGTCGTTTTGGGAGCTGGTTGAAACTACCCCAGCCTCCACCTGTTCATTCCTGTCAGACCACATTTTTCCTTCTCGAAGGATTCTACAGGGTCTCCTCTGACACCATTTACCTCCATTCGCGTCCTGGGTTCTGAGTCTCCTGGGTCTCTTAGGCACTTACCTTGTCCAGCTGCTTATGACTGGCTTTGCTCAGACTGAAAGGCAAACCAGAGGCAGGTGGAGAAGTTCTGGTTCCTGACTCTCCAAGGGCTCCCGGAGAACATTTCGCAGAGCTCGACCAGTTACCCCCTTCTGAATACCTGATAGTTTTCATACCTGAATGCACTCTACACATCCCCACATAAAACCCTTCACAGAGCCCCACTGTCAGAACATTTACCTGGCACAAATGAGGTCATCCTGGCCAGGATCTTGATCACTTGTTAAGACCGAGCTGGCTTTCACGGATCAGTGTCATTTAGGTTTCTCCTAACGGACGGAGAGACGCGTTCTTCCCGTCTGATCGTCTGGATGAAGCATGGCTCAGAAGATTGGTCTTGGGAATCCACAGAGTAGTATCTAGTTCCTGCAGAGTTTCGTGTTTCGTGGCACCTGTCCTGACAAGTTTGGGCCCCCCAAAATGGGGTCATTGACAATGGAGCACTTTTAGGATCTTGTGATGAATCTAGAATTTCTGATGTCTGCCTTTTTTTTTTTTTTTAATGTCAGTGTGGGCACCTGTCTTTGTCTGGGTTTCTGGGGATACAAGGATTCAAATGCGAGAAGTTTATCCGGGCGGTGATCCCAAGAAGCATCAGCATTTGTCTCTCTCTGCTAAAATAAAACTTTAAAAAAAAATTTTTTTTAAAAAAAGCAAAACCGTGACACCTGGGCTTTGGTTTCTTATGTAGCCGGGGATGTCATTCTTCACTGTTCTTTTGGTGGTCACCCCAGGTGCTGCTCGGCAGAGCTCAACTCATGCCCTTGGCTGGAATGATTGCGTGACCACCTTTTATGCCTGTAGTGAAATGCGGTCTTTTAGAAAAGGATCCTCTCCCTTGGATGGTTAAGTCAACAGCTCTTTTACTGAGTATGAACAGAGCTGCATAGCTCGGGTTTTTTCTAGTTATAAGTCTGCCTAAACGAACAAATAAAGGTGGTTTCTCCGAGAGAGAGATGTCTGACGAAGTTTTTATTTTATTTTATTTTTAGTAAAAGAACATGAGCTAGAAAAGGCAGATTTGGCTGGTAGTGTGTGTGTGTGTGTGTGTGTGTGTGTGTGTGTGTGACAGAGAGAGAGAGAGAGAGAGAGGAGAGAGAGATATCAAAAGGCCAATGGGAAAGCCGACGCAGCACACAATTTTTACCTCAGGAGCTTACAAGCAAAAAGAAAAAGAGGGTCAAAGAGAAAGGGTGAAACTCCCCCCACCTACCCCATTCCTGTTCTGATTGAAACTTTAATTCTAAAATAGTCTTTGGCTTGAAAGATTGAACTATACCATCTTTCCATATAAATGGTGAGGCAAGACACATTTTTATGTGTTGTTTTATGGGGGTTTCTTCGTATCTTTAATGTCTAACCATTTTATAGTGCTTGGCTTTGCGGGACCCCAGAGATAACCTCCGAGCAATACTGGTCCTTTTATTTGTAACACAGGAATTGTTAAGAAAGTGTCTGCACACCAATGACAAATTATTGCAATCTTAAGTAGAAAAAAGGCAGTAAAGATCGCTCAGAGTTAAAACTTAAGAGAAGGTTGGAGTGCAGAGAGGGAGCGAAATCTTCCAAATAGAATAATGAAGTTAATTGGTACAAATGAGGGTGCTTTGCAAACCATACCTGAAGATGAACTACATTCCGCTAACTGGAAAGTTCTCTCTTTTTCATTAAGTTGGCTGCCCAGAAATAAACATTGCAAAAGATCCTGCGTGTGTGTGTGTGTGTGTGTGTGTGTGTGTGTGTGTGTTTTAACAAATCCCCTGATTCTAAGAGTTTAGAGTGTATCTTTTAAAAGTGTACATTTGAGGAGTTCCAGCCCCGTGGCGTGAGATTTTTATCTACAGGGCTGTTTATTTATTTGCTGTAAAAGCTGTTATCCTTCAGATGTGATTATTTGCAAGTCATGAACACTGTGGATTTTTTCCATCCGCTCTTGTGCGTTAACTGTGTGTTTGGGGTTACAAGAATCCATTTCTTTCCAGGTTTTGAGGATGGGTTAAGTTAAAAGCGTTTTGAGGTACTGTTTAAGAAGTGATCTTCTTTTAAAAAGTTTGTTTATTTATTTTGAGAGAGAGAGAGAGAGAGAACCCCAAGCAGGCTGCGCGCTGACAATGCAGAGCCCAATGCAGGGCTCGAACCCGTGAATCGTGAGATCATGACCTGAGCCGAAGTCAAGAGTCAGACATTTAGCCAACTGAGCCATCCAGGCACCCCTTAAGAAGTTATCTTAAGCATTTGATTTTTTTCTCTTCCTCAATCTTATTCCATTAATTATGGAGGGCAACTCCAAGTTTCACCCTTTTTCTTTGACCCTCTTTTTTTGCTTGTAGATTTTCACTTCAGATGGATTTTTGTTCAAGTCCTGGCTCCGGCTGATAAGTAATCGTGAGACCTACAATAATCACTTAACTTTATGCCGACTTGGTTTCTCCCCTATAATAGGCAAACATCGACAACGTGTACTTTCTAATTGTAAGTTATAGAATATATAATTAAATCATGTAATGCATGGTGATCTATAATTAACGTAACAGTATGATTACACAGTAAAGTTTTGGAACACTCAAGCATGTAAAATGTTAGAGAACAATGTCACTAATAACAAAAACATACCCCACTGATGGATTTGCTCTGATGTCAAACTAGATGGTGTATTATAGCACAAGAAGCAAGTGAGGGAAATTAGTAGGAGAGGTAACACAGTCTCTGATTCTGGGCTTATTTGTTGAATATCCACGTACACCATTAATGGCTGGTGTTCTTTCAGAAAAAGTGATTCCTACCGAGATGCATTGGCCCCTTTACAAGGGGGTCTCTAGCCAACACAGAGCTCTCTTGGCAAGAATGCTCTGATTCAAATATTTTATATGTAAGGTAGTGAAAGAAAATATTTAAAATATGCCTGTAAAAGTTGAAACAGTGTTTTAAAGTCCTCTCTTGGTTTTTCTTCTTCACCAGAATCACTTTCTTACCCCAGCAAGGTGGCAGAGACAGAGTGGGAGGGACATTTGAATGGCTTCCCAATGCTTTGCTCCTTAGGTCATAGGTACATGGTTATGGTTGGCTCAAACCCCACCTCGGAGTCTTGTTGGGTAGTTAAGACTCATTCCCATGTAGCGGAGACTTGAGACTTGGAATGTGGAATTTATGTGAGAAGAGACTAGACATTGTCTAACTATTGTTTCCCAGAACAATTCCTCAGAAGTGTCTCAAGAGAAGCTCTTTACTTTTTCCCTAAGATCAAATATGTCTCCTATGGTCCAATAAACCCCCTTCTTGAAAATTCACCGTGCACATTAGTGTATTAAGAGTACCGAGGGGTCCTGAAAAAAAACAGACCCATATGACTACCTTTCTTTAAACTCAGTGTTTCCCAAAGTTATGTGTCCGTGATATCCAGCAACAGCTAGCATTTGTGGAATTAGTGTCTCGTGTAGTAGATTTCAGGATACACTGGGCTAGTCCATCATGCCTACTGGTGTCAGTCCAAGCTGTGAGAGAAAAGATCCCTGTCCTCTATGGTCCTATGTCCATTATCTCTGATCTAGGAGGTCAGAGTATGTCTGCACATGCACCAGGGAACTGTATACCCCAGGGAACCAGAGATGTAACCTGCCATTTGCAAGTCATGGCCGTAGAGTCAGTCCGCCATGGTCCCAAAGCTTTGGCATGGGTGGGGGGTGGAAACAAACCAAAGCTCATGGTCCTTACCTGGACTGAAGGATCTGTTTGGCCAAGCTGAGCCTTTGTAATGAGGTGACTGTAGAAGAACCCAACAGAAGTCAGGTCTTTGGCTCCACTGTTAACATTTTCTTCTGCAGAGGCTGGGGCAATGCCTGTTATCCATTTCCAAAATGTGTTTCGATGTAAGACAATGAAAAGGCAGTAATTAAGAAAACAAATGGTGCGATGCTTGTGTTTGTGAGAAAAGAAAGAAGAAATTGATTCGTCATATATTAGTAAAAGTGCCTGAAACCTCTCTAGATATTGTACTTACGTCTCAAGGGATAGTTTCTTTGCAAATGTTGGAAATAGGAAAGACAGGAAAAGTCCACTTATTCCAAAGAGGAGCACAAGAGTGGGTAGAGAGAGGCCAAAGTATTTCTCTAGTTTTCTTTTCAGTTTGATTTTGGAAAGGACTGAGACTGTAGCCATGGACTTGGCAATTTTTGTTTCCATATGTCCCCTGAGCTTTCTTCACAACTGGAAACCATTTGTGATCATAGGGGGAAATGCTCTTGCTGACACATGGGCGTTCCTTGCTGTGTAGGTTCCAAACTTTTTAATGACAGCAGCTAAAACCCAAGTTCCCCATGAGTGTTTGCCCTGGCCTCGGGCAAGCACCTGGTGGGGAATAGATAACATTGTACTGCCCTTTCTGACCCAGGATGATTGATGTTTCCCTGCGTGTGGTCGCAGAATGGGAAGGCTGTCGTGGGGGCTCTAAAGGCACTGCTGTCTTCACTGCATGAAAACTAGAATGACTGAGGGATGAATGGAGAAGAACTCTCTCTAGGGCAATCCTTCTCAAAGTGGAGTCGCTGGACTGACAACATCAGTACCATCTGGGAATGTGTCAAAAATGCAAGTTCCAAGGACCCAGCCAACCTACCAAATTGGAAACTCCTGGGGAGGGCCCCAGCAGTCTGTGTTTTAAGAAGCTCTAACCCCTCCAGATGATTCTGAGGCTGTTAAGGTTTGAGGACCGCTGCTCAGAAGGAACACAGGCTGGCCAGATGGGAAAGAGCATCACCAAACGTCCTTCAGATATTATCGTTCTCTGTATTTCCTCTGTGGTACAGCTCATTTTGATCCTTTTGCCACTATGTCCAGCTCCAGCATTATGGTAGTGCCTGTTCTCATTCTCACCGACCCGAAGATGGCTAAGAAACCCTTTTCCTAAATGGCCCAGGTGAAGTCTGGTGGACATTTTCTAAAGCAGTGATTCTCAACTTTGGCTGCATGTTAGAATCACCTCGGGAGAAGCTTTTAACAACCCAGATGCCTGAGGCTAGGAGCTAGACCGATTAAATGAAAATCTGGAAGTAGGAGGGATAAGGACTGGGTATCCCTATTTCTAAACCTGCCCACTGGGATGATTCCACTGTGCAGCCCAAGTTGGCTCTAAAAGGAACGTGCTGGTGAGGCCAAGGGAATCCAACAGAAGACCATCGTTGTCAATGCAGGCAAGCTTTTTAAGAGTAAGATTCCATGGCTAACAATTTCAGGGGATGGAGAATAGGGCTTATCTCCATTCCCAATCCTAAACCATGCTCTTGGAGCATCTCTTCAGGTGCCTTTCTTCCCCCCTTCTCATTTTATTCTTTTACAGACCACAACCTCTGGGGGGCATCTGATTTCCTGGCCCCCCAAAGTAAGCCTATCTGGACATCACTTTTCATAATAAGACACTGTCTTCACCCTTTTGCTCAGGATGACTTCTAGATGGCATTCAAGAGTCCCAGAGGCACTTCTCATAGAACCCTTTCCTTGGGCCACTGATCTGACATGTCTCTATGGCTCCTGCCTCACTTACCTCCCTCCTTGCCCTGGCACTGTGCTATTCATGCTCCTGGTACAGCCACATCACCCTTCCACAGTCCACTGTGTCGGTTGCCTGTGGCCTTCGGGTCCTGAGACCTGTAGGCTTGCTTTCTAGGCAAAGGCAGGATCTTGGAGCAACTTGGGTGGGTCCACAGGAAGAATACCTGAAGTAAAGTTTGGGAAGAGCAAGGATAGACAGGGCTTTGACCTTTGACGTCAGTGGTGTTATGGGGAACAGGAGAGGTGGGCAGAGTCGTGGAAAATCCTGGTGCGGGGAATCAGCTTTCAATCAGGTGCGTATAGGTGTGTTCACAGGTGTGTTGGGAATGAAACCACACGGGATCAGGAAAAACTATCTTTGATGATGCTGAGTACAGATACAGGAGACCAAAAGGGAAGGGCTACGTGTATGATTTGCTTTGGCAGTGGGGAAAATACTCTCGATGGCTCTCTGGACTTCTCACACCTCAGTTTCTATCACAACTGCTTTCTGTGTCATTAACGGGTGTTGACGTGGAGGTCCAAACGTCCAGTAAGGGTTTATGAAGGGCCCGTGTGAGCATGGTGAACCAACCACCAGTAACTATTCGCAAGACAAAGCCACTCACACCCCTAGACGGTGGCATCCATGGGGAGGGGACACTCCTTAGGTTTTATGGCCATAGGTAGAGGCACGCTGCCCTTGCCAAACCACAGCCTGGCAGCAGGGATCGGGGGAGATAAATACTCTTGAGCTCAAGTGTTCTTGTTGCATCTGGTTGTCAGACATAACTCCATGTTGGATTCAGCGATTCCTTACCTTAAGTTCCGGTGGATTCTTGAAAACAACCAATAGCCAACTGCCAGAATTTCCAAGGCCCAACCCGGAGGAGAAAGAAAACACTTAGCAGAAAATTGAATTAACCTTCCCCCCTCCCCCGCTCCAAACCAAATCTGAAGGGCTCACGAATCGAGGCATTTAACAGCAGTCTTTGACCGGCAATTCTACTCCCATTCCGAGCTTAAAGCAGAGACATGGCAAATTTCGTTATCTCTGATTTATGGGTGGGAAAAGACCTATTTGGGGAGGAGAGTCCACACTGATTGCCGGTCTACAGGCTCGCTTAGTTCCTCCCGCGAGGGTGTTAAGAGGAATTGAGCAGAGCTTTATTTGTTATTAAAACAAAAGCCAGGCTCTGTCTCCCTAGATGTCTAATTATGAGGGATACGAAGTCAGGGCATCTTCATTTCACAAATTACATTTGAACACTTCCTATTAGGGTCACTTTATTCATTTTGAGGCATTTAGTTGCCACTAATCCAATAAGGAAGTATTTCCAGGATTCTAGGGTTTGAGGCAGCAGTTGGGGAGACACGCAGACATTAATTCTCTGTAAGCTTCAGACAGACAATGTGTCTTTTTCCTCTGAACACAGAAGCCCGGTGAGAGACAGCCAGGAAAGCTCCCTGGAACGACCGTATTTGTCTGCAGAGAATTCTGGCCCCGACTTGTTTTTCTCCTGTTGACCATCACAAGGCAGAATCAGTCACGGATAAAAGGTGATGCCCTGCTAACCTTACAAGGTCATTTTTTTTTTTTTTTTTACTCCTTCTACAGATGAGCACATTTAAAGTGGGTGATATAATCAGTCAATAAATGTAGAGAAGAGCTTACACCTAGATCAAGTTAACATGGTGTTAGGTTGTAAGATCGTCAAGCTTCATAATAAGATAATGGCATTGAAGAGTTGACCTTGGTCCACCCTTTGAGTTTATAAGTGAGAAAATCTGATACATTCAAAAGAAAAGTGATAATATTCACCCAGTATGCCACGGGAGGCCAAATGGCCAGGGTTCCATTCCCAGATCCCCTGCCTTCTTTCTATAACCCCCGGATGTGTTATTTTTAATGAGTTACCAAGACATTTTCGCCTGTTGGAGACATGGTGAAGTCTTCATCTTCTATTCACAAACATTGAATTATGCAAAGAAGGGCCTCCATGGGCTCATGGAAATTAAACCAGGGTGACTATAGGCATGGCTGGGACCATGAACTCAAACCACGCCTTCAGGACCTTTCTCTGTCAGCTCTAAGTTCTTTGCCTTTGCCATCAAGCTGGCCTTCCTCACATGGTAGGGCCTCACGTGGCCCAAAATGGCCCCGGATATATAGAGTTTTACTTCCAAGTGGCCCACCAACCGGGCAGAAAGAGGACCGCTTTTCCATTAAGTCTGCAAAAGACAGGGGGGATTCTGGTTGGACAACAGGTCACCTGCCCAAGCCTGGAGCTGGGGTGTGGGCTCTGCCCCTTTCATCCCCACGGACCGGAGGATGGGAGAGAGACAGGCTCGCAGACAGAACCATATGTGCCTTGCAGCTCTCTTCTTGGGTGGCCCACCCATTACTTCTTAGCTTTTATCTCCTCTCCCACATTCCCATCCAAACCCTCCCCGCCCCCCCCCCCCCCCCGCGAGAAGGAAAAGCCACGCAATTACCCATTTTTAGGAATTCATTCTTTGGAGTTTGAAGTGTCCCAATTTCCATACAATCCTCAGACTTCAGACCCTGCGACCCTGAAAGCCACGTCAGTTTTCTGACATCACTTTTCCAGTCACGTGATGGTGATTTTTGGTCTCAGCCATTTCCTTTAGGGGAACGTTTGTGTTGATCTAACACCAGAACTGAGGATTCCTCTGTCTGACATCCCTTGCCCCTTGACTCTGGGTAGTGCTGGAGCCAGGGCTGAAAGGCTCCTTTGGAAACACCTGTTAGTGAGCCACACACCTGCTTCCTGATGACTTCACCCCTGGCCATGCAGACATTCAAGGACGGCAGCTCACAGTTCATAAATCCAAGCCATGAACCGGTCCTCAGCTCACACGTTGGATCAGGAGGCTCTCTTTCACACTACTTTCTACCCACAGTTTCTGGAAATGGAAAATTGTGATGTCTTTTGAGAGCCTGAAAATCCTACCCTGCGCAGTATTGGCAGCCATATTTTATCATCGTCAAGGCCATTGGAGGACTTATTTCTAAGTGTTGAGAAATGTATTGTCACCCAAATATTAAACAAGGGCTGCCGAGAGAGGTTGTGAATTAAAACGTAAAGGGTGAGCCACAGGAAGAGGCAATATTTGGATATCTTACTTAGGGGAGTTATTTAGAGCCAAAGAAATGAAAAAAAAAAACAAACCCAAAATGTTTGGCTCTTCCAGAATATATTAAATTCTCCCATACCTAAGGTCAAAACCTTTCACTGAAGGGTGAGACATGGATGATAATGTCAAGTGGTAAGCTGGTGTCAGGCTAGAGACAATCCTTCTGGAATTCACACAGAGCTGAGCATAGGGTGTGGACCTACATCTCTGTGCCTGGAGGTGTACTGCATTCCCTAGGGAAGTCCTTCTAAAAATGGAGTCCCATTGGGTCTCACTGGGTCTCATTGGCAGCTTTCCTGAATGAAATCTGCGTGGAAGGGATTTTAAACATTCTCAGGTTTTAAGCAGGGGCTTGGTTTGCCCAAATCATGGGGTGAAGAAAGCATGGCAGCTGGCCACCAACAACCATGGGTTTCCTGTCTGGGGTCGGTGACTTTTGTAAAGTTAGAACCACCTTGAGACAATGCCTGTCCCCCCGAATCCGCTAGTTTCACAATGCACGTTGAACCTGAAAGTCGAGTGCCCACATTCCTGAGGTCATGGTCAAAGACCCTGCTAAAATGACTCTGTAACTCATCTCCCCGCCTTCTCATCTAACCATGATCCTTAAATGGTTTATACAGTGTTTTCCTTTCGTGGACAGCTTCAAACTCGGTCCAACTAGGCATTTAAATGGTGCTATGCCATGATGTCCTCATAGAGTCCCATTCAAACTGAGTACCACGTAGGGGGCCTAATGATTTCAGAACACCAGTTTAAAAGCGGTTAGAGCTACTCTGGTTTTCTTGGAATTCCAAAACTCATGTTCAACTATGAGAATTACCCTAGCAAAAAGAGAACCATACCCCGGCAACCGCATCTGGGGCCGAATATTTTATTCCCAACTCCTTATGAGCACTTAATTAAAGAAGCTACTGCCGAGATAGAATTCATTTCCAGAATTCCAGCACAACTGGAGTTTCAGTTCGTTTCCTTCGTCTCCTTTTGGTTTTTATCTCTGGAATTCAGGAACAAAACATGTGCCTTTCGGTTAATACGATTTTCCTTTAATGGATGATAAGGCCAGGTGATTAATAATCACCAGGCTCTGATTGTTTTCATTAGAGTGATAGCAGATGGGCGTGCGGCTATATCTCTTTCCAGAGCCCCAGAATGGGATCATAAAAGGGGAGATGAGAAATCCTGGTTTAGATTAAAGCAAATGGCTTGAAGAATTGGCCCTTATGAGCTACAATTTACTGTTGTAAAAGCTCGCGGAGATGAGCCTTCTTTAGTGTTCCCCTCCTGTGTTTGAGATTAGCTGGAAAGGACGGCGGGGAATCATAATCGTTCTGTTTTTAGCAGTCTTGACTCCAGTGACGTAAGTTATAAATGAGATGGGTGTGTGGGCCTCCACCAAATTCCCAACAAGCATTTAACCGTAGCCTCAAATCCGACGCACATTTATCATTATTCAACCCCACTGGTCCAGCAAAGGCCTAAAGGGATATTGGTGGGGTTGGAGGGAAGCAGAAAAAAAACAAGGGGCAGTGCAGATGTATAAGCAGTGGAATCCTCGGATATTGGCAGTGACCCATGGCAGAGAAATGAGGCTTTAAGGTACCAGCTGCTAATGCAGCCAATACCAAAGAAGTCGGGTAAGAGCAGAAGAGAGGCTAGTTGATAAATTCAATCCCTGGCTTTGAGGCAAGGTCAGTAGCCGTGGACGGCAGGTTGCTGCGCATCTGGGGTTTGCTGAGCACCTGTGAATGCCAGACCCTGGGCTCGAATCCCAGCTACATGGCATCTTTGGGCCTTACAGCCAAGGGAAGTAGACCTGATCATTAGCCACATCGATCTGGTTTCGAATTCTGACAATAAGAAAAGTTGTATGCACTCCGAGGGGTTGTGGTAAGCAAATAAGACGATGCATACTAAAACAAAAAAAACCCCAAAAACTTAGGGGCCCCTGGGTTGCTCAGTTGGTTAAGCCTCTGACTCTTAGTTTTGGTTCAGGTCATGATCTCGTGGTGAGTTCGAGTCCTGCATTGGGCTCCGTGCGGGCAGCGGGGAGCCTGCTCGTGATTCTCTGTCTCCCTCTCTCTCCACTCGCTGTCTCTCTCTTAAATAAATTGACATTAAAAAGAAAAACTTAGAGTGTCTGATGCATAGTAAATAATAAATGTCAATCTCCCCCATCTCCCATCCCCTGCCCCCCAAGCCACCCACAAAACCACATATCCATAGCAAAACCAAATACCAAAACCCGACTAGAATTAGGTGAGCATCACTGGCCCATTTCACAGCTAGAGCATGAAAAGTGTTTTCCGGGGTTCTGTCTCTGCCCACCTCTCTGCACTTCCTCCTCTGGAGTCTGTGTGTCCAAACCTCAATTGCCACATGCTCTACCAAAGCAGCTTCTTTTCCTGACTTTTGATTCCTACCAGCTCAGTGTCAGTTTTTCTACTCATAGACTCAAAGCTATACAGTCATATTTGAGTCCCTCATACACTGAAAATCCCGTTCAGCAGACAAAGCTTATGGCCTATTAACTCAACCACAACGTTTCTTGGGTGCGTCTGATCCTCTCCATTGCCACTACACTGTTTCCTTCCCCGACCCGTTGTTGCTGGATCATTTGTGGGCACAATCTTTAGTGACTGTTTTGGCCCTTCTAACCCTCCATCGTATTGCCTGGCCTGAAACTAATTTCCAATGATCTGCCCTACAATTGATATCACGTCAGGCTTTGATAATGTCGCACCCTCTGCATTGTCACACACCCTGTTCTCTGCCTGGATTCTCCACGTTCCCCCCTTCTCCCACCCATCTTCACTGCCATATGCTGGCACGTTGAAACATCGTTTTTTTGGCTACATCTTTGCTGAGATATAACTCACGTAATGCATGGGTCATTCATTCATATTGTAGCATATCTTGGTACGTCATTGCTTTTCACAGCTGCATAATATTCCAGCAGGCGTTAACCGTTTGAGAACCTGACACTCTGTTTTCGGAAATGTCTGCATAATTTTACGTCTCTTCTGGCAGGGTGTAAGGGTCCTAATTTCTTCACATTCCCACCAATACCTGTCGTCATCTGACTCCTTGATTACAATCATCCTAGTGTGTGTGAAGTGTTATCTCACCGATTTGCATTTCCCTGAGGGCCAATGATGTCGAGCATCTTTTCTTACGCTTCTCGGTTATTTTTATATCGTCTTCGGAGGAATGTCTATTCATATGCTCTGTCCATTTTAATTGATTTCTTTTTCTTTTTATGATTGAGTGTTTTTGTATATATTCAAATACAAGCCCCTTATCCTGTATATAATTTGCAAATATTTTCTCCCATTCTTTGGCTTGTGGTTTTCCCTTTCTTGATAGTGTTCTTTAGTTTTGAAGCGCAAAAGTCTTTCATTTGGATGAAGTTCAACATAGAAGTTTTTTTTTCTTTTGTTGCTTGTGCTTTTCTGCCTTCACATTGAAGAATCCATTGATTGCCAAATCCAAAGTCACACGATTTACACCCGCATTTTTTTCTTGGAACTTTACAGTTTTGGCTCTTACATTTAGAGCTTGGATCCATTTTGATGGATGATGAGTTAATTTTTGTACACGGTGTGAGGTAAGAACACCATTTTTATTTTTTATTTTATTTTTATTTCTTAATTGTTTTAGGTAGAGAGAATGCATGCATGAGAGCAGAGGAGGGGCAGAGGGAGAGGGAGAGGAAGAATCTTAAACAGGCTCAATGCCCAGCACGGAGCCCAGCATGGGGCTCCGTCTCATGAATCGTGAGATCTTGACCGGAGCCGAAATCAAGAGTTGGTTGCTCAACCAGCTGAGCCACCCAGAAGCCCCGAGAGCATCATTTTTAAAAGCCCCAACTCAAATACGCTGTTGGCCTTAAGTCGTTTATGAGCTCACTAATTAGAGGGTGATGATCATTAAAACACCAGCTTCCACCAATAGAGCATCTTCTATGAGATAAGCATGAATTTCTTTTCCTCATTTTTATCTTATTCTCATAATCCTATAAATCTAGTTGCTAAAATAGTTATTAAAAGAACATTGGTTAATAAAGTGTGTTTATCCCTCTATTATAAATGCAGAAGGTTATGTAACTTGTCCGGGTTAGTGGCAGATCTAGGAACCGAATTAGGTCTGCCTCTGCTTAATCCTGTTCTCTACTGTCTTCTGAATGATACTAGCCTTCTCCCTCTTTTGAGCCTTAATGTAACTTTGTTTGTGCCTCTTGCGTTGGGTACCCATCACGTGCTTCCTTGAATTATAATGTCTTTATATTGTAACTAAACTCTTAAGCTAAAGGGTCTGTGAGGGCAGGAAACCCACTTATTTTGTGACGCCCACAGTCTCTATCACAGTACGTAAAATGCGGCTGATAAATATCAATGGTAACTCAGCTGAATAGTAACCTCAGCAGTTTACTAAAACCAGAGTCTGGAAATTCACCCAAATTACCACTAGGTGATCAAAAGGGATAAAAATGAGGTGTCTCTATCTTCAGTAAGAACGTAGAAATGATATTGCTGCTTGACCGATAAATAGCATAACGTGGATCAAAGCAGAAATATTCAAGGTATACTTACAGCTTGAAGGAAGATATTATAAGTCTAAAGAAGTAGGGAACGCACTTATCCCTCAGTAGGGTATTTATTTGGGTCATTGAAATATCGATGATCATTCCGGTTATCCATCGCTATGTAAAAACTACCCCAAAACATAGTGGTGTTGAGCAATTTATTATTATTTCTCCTGGTTCTTTGGCTTGACCGAACTCAGCCGGATTCTCATTTGGGGAGATTTATGTAGGTGCAGACAGATATCCGATGAGGCTGAGGTCAACTAAAGGTCCAGTTGCACTGAATGGCCAAGAAGACACCTTCAAAGGCTGGCTGGGCGTGCTGCTGAGGTTGACAACAGGCACACCTCCGTGTGGCTTTTCCATATGGCACAGGCTTCTTACAACATGGCGTATAGGTTCCAATATGAGAAGACACATCAGAAACAAACAGGCTCAAATGGATGCATCATGCAATCTCAATTCTTTTAATAGCTTCAGGTGGGCCAAAGACTTTCAGTGGGCCAACCACAAAGTAGGACTCTGTCCTTCTGGCTTTTCTTTCTTGCTGGACCCTCATCCTTGCTTGTTTCCTCAGTCTCATTTTCTGAAGCTGTTCGGACCATTACCTTTGACTCTCACATGTTTTAATTTCTCTCCCTGGTTCTGTGTCTCCACCCAGGCCCTGTGTTTGAACTGTAAACTGATTTCCCGTCCAAGAACTCCATCTGATTTTTATTATTCACCTTTTCAACATCTTGCACTCTAGCAATTACTTCTCTGATGTCACTTCATTCTTAGAATATTGAGTATTGAAACCTAAAAAAAAAAAAAGGTACCTATTTTAATCATGGGTTTCAGCACACTTTAAGAGCAACTGATGAGAAAAAGGTGTGTTTCTGGATATTACTCCACAGAGGATGTTTTACCTCTGAGCTAGGAGGACGGGGGCACAATGACTCCCAAGGGATGTCTTATTAAGTGGACACCAAGACATGATCTGCATAATGTGATGAAGATGAAGAAAAGTAGAAAACGAAGACAAGAACTCAGATTTCTGCTTTACTCCTATGGCAGAAGAGCTAAGGGCTTCACAGTCTAGGACATTTTTAAGCCTGGAACAAAATGTGGGGACTAAAAAAATTAAGAACTAAAGCAGAGTAATAAAATTGATGTGGCCCACCACATTACAAACAGAACAAAACACGCAGCAGGCACTTTTGTATTTTAAAAGGCACTTAAGTGCAGTGCATTTCAAAATACGAGTCCCGGTCAAGGCTGTAACCCCAGGAAAATGCATAGCTTTAAATCAGTTAATTAGATAAGGGAAACGGATATGAATATGTATTCAACTCAAGGTGGTGAAATACAACTTAAAATAAGGAAGGAAGAGGAAGGTAAGCAGAAATTACTACACTGAAGACAGGAAAAAATCTGCATACTTAATAAACAATTCTAAGAGCTGGTTTCTTTGAAAACATTAACAAGATAAACAGGGGAAGATTAGTGAAGGGGGAAAAAAGAATGCATGCAAATTAAAGATGAGAGAAGACATTCATGTACATAGAGAGGGGGAGATTAAGAAATGGGAGAAATGTATATTTTGCTCTGTGCTTATAATCTGGATTAAATGAGCCATTTACAAAGAATGTACACTTGACCATGGGGGAGAAAACAAGATAATGAAGAGAAAAATTAGCAAGGTTTTCCAAGAACTATTTTCCCCAAAATATCTAGTCCTAGGCAGTTTCATGGATAAACTCTTTGCAAGACTTTATGAAATTTCTGCCATTTAAATTGCTTCTGGGCAGACGTAAAGAAGGAAAGCTAACCTAATCGGCTTCAAAAGTTAGGTTAACCTTCAATGTGAAACTGGAGAAAGAGGTTCTTTCAGTGAATAAAATATCCCACGTGACCAAGTAGGTTTTCCTCTAGATTTACAAAACATGTATGTATTTTTAATATGTTACTAACCGAAGGGGACAAAAAATCATCTCAGTTAGGTCCCGAAAGACATTCTTGTAGGATTCATTCACACTCCTGACTTACCATAGACATGTTCTCCCACTGAACTTCTTCTTATTCTCTGCCATCGGGTCAAAATGTTCCTTTCACCTGCACATCTTTTTAAAAAAATTTTTTTTTCATGTATTTATTTTTGAGAGACAGAGTGAGACAAAGCGCGAGCGGGGTAGGGGCAGAGAGATAAGGAGACACAGACCCCGAAGCGGACTCCAGGCTCCAAGCCGTCAGCACGGAGCCCGATGTGGAGCTTGAACCCACGAACCCGGAGATCATGACCTGAGCCAAAGTCGGACGCTCAACCGGCTGAGCCACCCGGGGGCCCCTAATCTGCACATCTGTTCATGTTACTGTTCTTTGTAACTTTATTGACTCCCTTCTATTCTCAGGATGGGAACCACAATCATTAAGATGGCTTCTCCATCCTGCTGGTGATGGCTCCTCCCCAGCTTTTCTTCCTCACCTCAGTGGGTTGGCGTCTGTAAGTTACTTGGAGTCGCATAGGGTACAGACGTAGCAATGGAGATGAGGAGGGAAAGGAAAAGGAGGAGAAGGAAAGCATTCTCCCTGGGGCTCTACCCTCTAGACCTCTGACCCTCAGTCAGCCCCTCCACTGTGGTAGGTTGTCTCCTTCTCAAGGCCCTCACATGTCTCCTTCCAACCTAGACCACAACTCCATTTTCCAGCAAGGTATCATCCTTCAGAACTCAGCCTCTTCCAGCTCCTTGACATTGATCTTCATTTCACTTATGGGAGCTTTAACTGTGTGTCTGTGTGATTGTTTTTTCAAATTTCTGGAACAGAGGCTCTGATTCGTGCAACTTGTTCGGGTCCTTCAGCAGTCTGACCAACTGTGTTCAGGGGTGAAGACGCCTGGGGTTTCCATTTTGGATAATGAGGAGGGGGGACAGAGTTGCTAGTAACATGAGGGGGTTGGGCAGGCCACCCACCGTGAGCACTGCAATGCTAAATAGTTCTGGAAGTGCTAACCAAGAAATGTGAAAGATAAGATACACACACACACGCACACACACACACACATTCCTCACGAGGGTATGCTAAAATGATTCAAGAGAAAAAAAATCCTTTTAATTTAATAGAGCAAGTTGTGGAGGTGTCACTTATAAAGTTAATATACAGAATTATGATTCAAGATGACAGAATGAGCACATGCTTCAGGCCTTTCCCTCTTGTCCCAATCTCTAGGCATTAGAGCAAAAGGATGCCCAATCCCTAATAGTTTGGAAAGTGAAACAAAAGTGGTGAGCTTTTTGGCATAAGCTATGTTGAATCCCTGAAAGGTGAAGAAAAAAAAAAAAAAAAAAAAAGCAGGTGAGTTCAGTTCGGACAGGAGAGCCATATTTAAAAAAAAAAAAGTTTATTTTCGAGAGAGACAGAGAGAGAGAGAGAGAGAGAGAGAAAGAGGGCATGAGTGGGGGAGAGGCAGAGAGAGAGAGAGGGAGGCACAGAATCTAGAGCAGGCTCCAGGCTCCGAGCGGTCAGCGCAGAGCTCAATGCTGGGGCTCGAACTCTTGAAATCCAAGATCGTGACCTGAGCTGAAGTCGGACGTGTAACTGACTGAGCCACCCAGGCGCCCCTGGAGAGTCACATTTCTAAACATGGTAGAACAGTGACACGCGGAAGGGGCAATCCGGAGGTTTGGACATCAAGAGTACCAGGACTGTGGGGGATAGAATGAAAGAGCCAAGGGGGTATCCCTTCCTCATCGGGCATCACCACCTCCGCCAACACACAGAACTTTGGGTGAGGGAGTGAGGACAGGAAGATATGTCCCGGAGTGCCAAGGAGAGAGAGTGCCCGGTGCCTAGATGGTGGTAACACCCAGAACCAGCAGAGAGCATCTGCATGGGGAAGAACCATCCCTGGAACCTTCCAGGGGGCTGTGGGTCCCATCATTTCCCCTCACAAAGAAGCCTGAGCTCGGGCATTTGCATAGAGACTTGGGGACAATCACACACTTACGGAACGCTCATATCCCGAGAGGGAGAGCCAGCTACCTAGTGTAGAGAAAACAGGGTTAACCCAACAGGAAGAGAACAACAGTCCCCAGAGAAGTGCAGGAGAACATTCTGCTCATGAAGATCTCGGAATTGAGCCTGATTGTCAAAATTAAAAAGCAAAACAAAAAGCACCAGGTATGGAAGTGTTGAATCACTAAAATTATACACCTGAAACTAATATCACACCGCATGTTAACGAACTGGAATTTAAATAAAAACTTAAAAAAAAAACCCAAAACCCACAACACCACAAAACATAGATCCTCAGCATAATAGATGGGCTGGAAAGCAAAATCAGTGAAAATAGAGACGAGCATCAAACAATTCTCACAAAACACAACGTGGAGAGGATCAAACTTCCGGTAGAACAGTAGAAAATGGAAGACAGATGGAGAAGGTCCAGGGTGGACCTAATAGGAGTTTCAGAAGAAGTGAACAGTGAGAATGCGGGGGGAAGAAATCCTCAGGCAATGAGAGGGTGAACCTTTTCCCAAATTAAAGAAGGGCACGTCTTCGAATGTAAAGAACAGGATAATGTGGGGAAAGACTATCACCTGGGCAAGTGGAATTTCAGAATGGCAAGGGCAGAGAGGAAAATCTCTAACCCGGAGAAAGGCCCAATGGGGCGCTGTTGTAACAAAACCAGAACCGGATGCTGAGTAGCTTTGGCTGCCCCGGAGGCAGAGAGGGAGTTGGGCCATACATTCAATCGTGTGGGATAAATAGCTTCCTAACATAATTCGGTGTCCAGAAACACTATAATTTGAGTACGTAGACAATATGGAATGTTTCTGACATGCCAGAAATTATAAAGTTCTTGGCCACAGATTATTTTGAAAGGATTAGGAAAGAACGTTGTCCAACAATAACGGGAAAAAACAAAACAAAACACGAGGGAAGATGCGAGGCAGAAGCCATTAAAGATGTAAATAACAAGGGTACGTACAGTATGATATCAGTTGTATAAAGTTGAAATACACACTGTACAACGCTACATATCATTTATGGACACATGTAGATGCCGTAAAATATAAACCCATCGAGGAAATGATACTTATCACACTTAGAATAGAGGTTTCCTCGGCGGCGTGAGAGTAACAGAACTGGGAAGTTCCATTCTGCAGGTGATGTGTTTTCTGTTGTTGTTTTTGGGGGTGGTGGTGGTTTTTAAAGATCCTCTTGAGCAGATATAGCAAAGTGCTAACATCTGTTGAGTTTGGGTTCGGAAACCATGGGGCTTGTTGGGTTATTGTTTGGCATTTTCTTCACGTGTGAAAACCTTCAGAACCATTTTAAAGAGTGAATTCGAAGCGAGGCCATGGAGAAGGCTTGTGTAGGTCACCTCTTAGGGTATTTTGTAGTGAAGGGGCAGAGGGGCGGGGCAGAAATTGGAGCGGGTTGTGGCATGAAGGGAGAGCCCGGATTTCTGCATGTGGAAGGAAATCAGCTGGTGAAAGGAATACTGAGCTGAGGAGGACAAGAAGGGCTAATGGGAGGAGTGGAGACAGGAAGAATGTTGAACCCCTGAGGAAACATTTCCCTTTCAAAGCAGCCGGAAGTTATTTCTTCCCTTTGAACACCAGGAGGGACGACCGGAGGTGAAATTATGGACACAGGTGGGTTTTGAGAACCTCCTGGTGAGAATATAAAGCACTTCTCCCAAGACGTATTCTATTTTAGTAGTGGTCTCTGCATCGAAACCGGGGATGTGGGGACGGCTGTTTCTGTTGCTAAATCAGGTTCCTTGAGGGATTGATTATTTATATAATGGTAAGAGTCGCCCCTTTCAGTATAGGGTTCCATGCATTTTGACGAGCACGTAGCCACTTGTCACCGCTACGATTGATATATAAGAAGCTTTGTCATTCCCCCCGCCCCGATTCTGTTGCATCCTTTATAGCCAACCCTTCTCCCCGCCCCAAGCTCTGCCAGCCACTGATATGATTTCTGTACTTACAGTTTGCCTTTTCCAGAATGTCGTATTGTTTTATAGAGCATGTGGTTTAGTGGTGTTTTCAATTTTAATTCTAGTATAGCATACTATATTATGGTATAGTATATTACTATATACTACTATATTAGTATATTACTAGTATATCACCACTATATTATACTAGCATACGATATAACACACAACGTTATATGAGCTTCAGGTTGATTCAAGAATTGTGTGCATTACTCAGTACTCATCAAGATAAGTGTACTCTTAATCCCCTTCACATATTTCACCCATCTGGCCACCCTCCTTCCTTCTGGTAACCATCTGTGCGTTAAGAGTACGGTTAAGAGTCCGTGTTTGGGCTTGTGTCTTTCTTTTCCTTTCTCCTTTGTTTTGTTTCTTAAATTCCACGTACAAGTGAAATCATATGGTGTTTATTTCTCTCTGACTGACGCATTTCCCTGAGGCTTACACTCTCTCGCTCCATCCAAGCTGCTGCAAATGACAAGATTCCATTATTTTTTATGGCTGAATACTATTCCATTTCTGCAAAGAAGACACCTAGACGGCCAACAGACACATGAAAAGACGCTCAATAGCCCTCATCATCAGGGACGAGCAAATCCGAACCACAATGAGAGATCACTTCACACCTGTCAGAATGGCTAAAATCAAAAACACACATATCTATTTATCTATCTATCTATCTATCTATCTATCTATCTTATCTATCTGTATATCTATCTATCTATATTATCTATCTATATCTATCTATATATATTCTATGTGATAGAATATATCATATATATATAATAGAATATTATTCAGCCATAAAAAAAAAAATAATGTAGCCAGCCTTTTAAGTCTGGCTTTTCGCATTTAACAGAACACATCTGAAATTCATCTACGTTTTCTATGTTTTACATGTATCAGCGACTCATTCTTTTTTTTTTTTTTTTTTTTATTACTGAGTAGAATGCCATTGTATGGATTTGGGTCACTTCCAGTTTGGGAGAATTCCGAAGGAAGGCACTCTAAACCTTCGTGCACAGGTTTTGCGTGACTTTTCACCTTTCTTCGGTAACTACTTGGGCATAGGATCAATGGGTCATGAGGAAAACGTCTGTTTAAATTTGTAGGAAATGGCTGAGCTCATTTCCAAAGCGACTGTACCCCAGATAAGGGGCTTTTGAGGTAAAGGGGGAAAGCATGACCTCGGCATCTGGGAGAGGGGTATATTCCTTATTCTGTATGCTCTGCTCCGCAGCCTGGGAGCCTGCCCTCCCCTGACTCTGTCCTCTTAACGTTCCTGCCAGCTGGCTCCTGGTTGGATCTGCCAGTGGAAGGCACGGGCCGGAGATTGAGGTCAGGAGAGAGGAACCTCTACCTGTGTTCCCCCTGCCCCCTCCAAAATCGGCGCTCCTGCCACACGGCCTCTTCTCTGTGGCTCCGGCCTCCTCCACGATTCGGTAATACTGCTCCCCTCTCCTCTTGTCCCTTCACACTTTAGGAGGTAACAGCTCCCCGCTTTTGCTCATCTCTGAGTGAGGACATTAAGGGCATCCTTCAGGGCTTTTCTTAAATCTGCCCCCACTTCCGGGAGAGGTTGTTTTACTGAAGTCCTTGGAGCCATCTGCGTTGGACCCTATTATCTGCTGGGATTTTGACTCGTTTGTGTGAAAGAGCACCCTTTTAGGGGCTCCAGACTGGTTCCTATCCTTTGGGGCTCAGCTCCAAGGAACTATTTCTGAGCGCGTGTTCTCAAGAGGCTGCCTTCACACCCTCTGTTTCCTCCGCTGATTGTTTCCTTCATTATGTGATCACAACCTGTCGTTCTCATGCTTGTTCATCGGTTTACTTGTCTCCCCATAGAAATTAAACTTCACCTTCATGGGATTGTCTATTGTGTTCCCTTCTGCAGCCACAGTGCTCAGGGAGGTGAGTGGCACAAAGGAGGTGTCAGTAAAGCCTACGAATCTCTTTCGCCCGACCCGTGTTTTGTCCTTCATCATAGCGTGTTTCCGTCTGAGAAAACAACCCTGTATTCTCCCTACTGACGTTCCTTTTACGAATGTCAACGCGTTCCTCCCACGTGGTCATTTAAACCTGAATCACTTTCTCTAAGGTTGGAAGTCTGGGGATAGAGGCTGGTATGTTTCATTTACCAATATCGCACTGTGTGTCAACTAACTAGAATTTAAATAAAAATCGCAAAAAAGAAAAAAGGAAAAGAAACAAGGTGCAACAGCAAGATAACAAGACTTACTTAAAAACCAGAATTAAGGTGGGGCGCCTGGGTGGCGCAGTCGGTTAAGCGTCCGACTTCAGCCAGGTCACGATCTCGCGGTCCGTGAGTTCGAGCCCCGCGTCAGGCTCTGGGCTGATGGCTCAGAGCCTGGAGCCTGTTTCCGATTCTGTGTCTCCCTCTCTCTCTGCCCCTCCCCCGTTCATGCTCTGTCTCTCTCTGTCCCAAAAATAAATAAATGTTGAAAAAAAAAATTAAAAAAAAAAAATAAATAAAATGGCTGTTTAGCATTAAAAAAAAAAAACAAAAAAAAAACCAGAATTAAGGGCGGCCTGGGTGGCTCAACCTGACTTCAGCGCGGGTCACGATCTCACGGTTCATGCGTTCTAGCCCCGAGTCGGGCTCGCTGATGTCAGCACAGAGCCCGCTTCGGATCCTCTGTCCCCCACTTTCTCTGCCCCTACCCCTCTCGCCCTCTCTCTCTCAAAACTAAAAAAATAAAATAAAAATAAAAATAACTAACTAAATAAATACCAGAATTCATAGAGAATTCAACCTATAATAATATATAAAAATACCATACACTGCCTTTGTGGGGGGAGATTTGAAGTTATTGGAGTCTTTTACATCTTTGATATTTGAATATTGTTGCCAGTGACATGTGTGACTGTTGTAAGAGGCAAGTAAATTGCAAATACTTAACAGTTCACAGTTACTGGCTAAACGAAATGGCTTTTATAATCAGAAAATAACCCACTTAAAAATTTTTTTCAATGTTTATTCATTATTTTTTAGAGAGAGAGAGAGAGAGCGTGCAAGCCGGAGAGGGGCAGAGAGAGAGGGAGATGCAGCATTTGAAGCAGGCTCCGGGCTCCGAGCTGTCAGCACAGACCCCAACGCGGGGCTCAAACTCGTGAATCATGAGATCATGACCTGAGCCGAAGTCGGATGCTTAACAGACTGAGCCACCCAGGCGCCCCCAGATTGCCCTATCTTTAAGATCCTTTTCGTAATCCAGCTGCTTTGAGAAGTCTTTGTTATATCGCCTGCCTTTCTTCAAACCTTTTAGCATTTTTAATCGGCACCGAACCCCGTGCTCTCATCGGTACCTTGTGCTGTTACTTTGCGAGCATTGGTCATAGCCAAAGCCACAGTGGAACCGTGACTTCCGTGAGACCGGGCGCCAGGCTTGACCCGAGCACAGAGCGAGAGTTCTGTGTTTACTGATAATTGATTAATGTACGAGATCTTTATTTCTGCAGGATGCGGGCATATCATCCACGAAGCTGAAATCCGCAATTTGAAGAAAGCGGGAACGATTCAGGTGGCTGAAGTCGCAAGTAAGCATGTGTTGAATCTCTCGACTCATTTCCCCCTGGAGAATCCGCACCTTGGATTCGCACTGAAGATTGCGTCCACTCCTGTGGGCGGAATCTGCCTGAATATAAGCTAATGTCCTTATATAAGACAACGCAGAAAGAGTTACACCTTTCCATAAACTTGTTCCCTGGTTTTCCGAGAGGCAGCCAGAGGAGGGTAATGTGCCACGCGAGGCAGATTTGAGCTTGATGAATTTACTGGGTCTCTTCTGTTCATCTTCCGGCTTTCCTGGAGCACTTTTTTGGCATCCTCTGAACTCCTCTCTGCTTTATTTTTCTCCCTCGGACTTATGCCAAACTATGTATTTCATGCGTTCGTTTCTTTGCCTGTCTTCGTCCTCAACGCAGGGTTTTTTTCTGTTTTATGAACTGCCGTATCCTTAGCGCCTAGAACAGTGCCAGGCTCGCCGCAGACATACACAACGTAGCTACGGAATGAATGAATGGTTGCGTGAGTGAGTGGGTTCCTCTGTCGGGAACTACCAAAAACTAAACAGGCTCGGTGACTGATGAGTGACTGTAATGGGTGTTCCCAGCTGATCGGCTCATGGGATTCTCTAGAACCCATGTAGAATGGGGTGATGTAACAGACAGCAGTTGTCTCCTGCCCCCAGAACGACTCCTTCCCCCTCCCCCCCCACTGATTCCAGCCACACTCTGATGCACAGATTTCTGACCAAACTCAGTTTTATCACTCCCCAGTGCACTAAGGGAGGGCTTTCTCTGGATCCTTCTCTGGTGCGTTATATTTATTTATTATTATCGGCAGGTGCGGCCACATCACACCTACGCAAACATCCCTGGAGACAATCTTCCTGTGCTGAGGGGGTAGAAGCTGGTGGATAAAGGTTCCAGTCCCTGCCTGTATGTTTGTATGCGTCCCGGAAGGTCCTGGTGGACTTAGTCTCTCCCCTTACCTGTCCCATATTGGTCTTCATGTGACCCGTCCTGCTTTCTCATTCTTGCTTCCTGAAATCCCCTCCCCCACAAACTACCTCAACCCAGGCTTTGCTTGTGGGGACCCCAACCGAAGCAGTAAGGTGTTTGAATGACCCCGATGATGAGTTCAGAAAGCACTCTTGGGGCGCCTGGCCGGCTCAGTCGGTTACGCATCCAACTCTTGATTTCGGCACAATTCATGATCTCTCGGTTCGTGAGTTCGAGCCCGGCAACCGACAATAGGCTGACAGTGTGGAGGCTGCTCGGATAACTTTAGAAAAAAAGAGAGAAAGAAAGCCTGCTTATCCAAAATGACAGTGGTAGATCGGGAGCTCCTCATACTGGTTGGGCTGGTGCTTTGGACTCCTGGTGAGGGACAGTCAATCAAATGCACTTAAGGCCACCTCCTTGAAGTCCCACCCTTTAAAAAAAAAGTCACCTCACTTCTTGATGCATTTTTCTCTGTGGGTCTTGCCTGAGACCTTTTCCTGTGAGTTGTGCAAAATGGTGAGAGCTGAAGACAGCTCCTTCAGCACCCAACAAGGCAGCCCTTGAGATGATTCTGGCCTTGAGATTTTTCACTCAATTACCAACGGCTTCTGGCCAGACGCTCTTCCAACTTGTGTTTTACGGAGGCTCTTTTGCAAGCGTGTGATGTGGGTTTACATTGTTTAATGATTTGGAATCACTTCCAATGATTTAAAAAGCCCTTCGCAAGCTCAAAATGACTCTGTGCCAAATCCGGCAAAATGGAGAGCTGTGCGTGAATTTGTGCTCCTGTGTGTCCTCGTTATTCCGCATGAGGTAGTTCCTGCCATCTCTCTGTTCATACGGGAACATACTTGCAGACGTACCTTTCATAAGGCACCTTATGTCTTGGAATTAAACTATAAAGAGAGAATCAAGGGGTGCCTGGGTGGCTCAATCGGCTGAGCGTCCGACTTCGGCTCAGGTCGTGATCTCGCAGTTCGTGAGTCCGAGCCCCGGGTCGGGCTCTGTGCTGACCGCTCGGAGCCTGGAGTCTGCTTTGGATTCTGTGTCTCTGTCTCTCTCTGTCTCTGGAAAATGAATAAACATTTTTTTTAAAAATTAAAAAAAAAAAAGCATCAAGCCCAGAATGCCCGCTTGGGTAAGATCTCGAGAGGTACTACATTCCTGTACCATGTACATGTGAAAATCCTTCCATTATAATTAGCTGCCTGATAACAGGTCTTGTCATGACAATACCATACCATTGATGTCTTTGTGTAAGTATTGGGTGCCTGTCATCTAACTCTCTGACTTTTTTTTTTTTTTTTTAATTTTTTTTTTTTAACGTTTATTTATTTTTTGGGGACAGAGAGAGACCAAGCATGAACGGGGGAGGGGCAGAGAGAGAGGGAGACACAGAATCAGAAACAGGCTCCAGGCTCTGAGCCATTAGCCCAGAGCCCGACGCGGGGCTCGAACTCACAGACCGCGAGATCGTGACCTGGCTGAAGTCGGACGCTTAACCGACTGCGCCACCCAGGCGCCCCCTTTTTTTTTTTTTAAATAAAGAATATGGGCGATACCTTGTAGGTGTTGTTAGTGATTCAACTTCCTGTTGCTCCACATTCAGCCTTTGGGACAGTTTCATTGAAAACGGCCTTGAGATTTTTTTTGACCCAAGATTTCCAAAATAAACAATCAAACTGATCACTTGCAATGACTTAATCCTGTATGTTTGGATTCTCCTATACAACCAACCAAAATATGGAGACAAAGTGGTTGCTAAAGCTGATGTATGATTGCAGCTTTTGACTTTCAGATTTGAAATATTTCCTTTTCTTTTTTTCTTTTTTTTTTTTTTAGAGAGAGAGTCAGCACACGTGACCATGGGAGAGGGGCAGAGGGAGAGAGAGAAACTTAAGCAGGATCCACGCTCAGTGCAGAGCCCAGCATGGGACTCGATCCCCCAACCCTGGAATCATGACCCAAGTCAAAACCAAGAGTCGGACGCCCAACTGACTGAGCCACCCAGACGCCCCTGAGATATTTCCTTTTATGAATAGAGTCTCATTCTTTCATTAGTGGTACAAATTTGATCTAATAAATAGTTAATGGTATTTTTAGCATTCAACAGTAGTTAAGTACTACTTGCTTCTCCTTCGTATATTGAAGATCTGTGCAAAATTTAATTTTAAAGAGCTCTGGCTGCTAAAAAAAATTCTGAAGCTCGCTCATGGGGCACCCCTGCAGAGACAAGCCAGGGTCCGTAAAGCGAAATCCTTTTCGTGAGATGAGAAGCACCATCCCGAGTCAGGGTCCGGGTAGCCATGACCTTCAACTGATCTCACCCTAGCTCTACTCCTGAAGTCTTTGGCCTCTGACTCTGCTTCTGTTGAGGCTCCGTGAGACACGCCACAGCGAACAGTTATGAAAAGGGCATTTCTGACAGTGCATCGGTTAGTTGGCAGAACTTTCTGGCAAAGCCACGGAGGTAAGGTATGCACACTGTCGCCTGTAAATGTTCCGTTACCCTGTACATTTTATCCTAAAGCCTACGCGTTACCCTGCATGTTTTTACTGAGAAGCCTGAGATTTATCCTGACGTCCATGCTTTTTACATAATCTTAAAAAAATCAATTCTAGTGCTTAGGACCATCATCATTACCTTCATCATAAACCATAACCGAACCCACCATGGTTCAATAATGCAAACAGTACCTATTCAGAAGTGTAGGTGTCTTATTTTGCATGTGTTTTTGAAGCTTATTTATTTATTGTGAGAGAGACAGAGACAGCGTGAGTGGAAGAAGGCCAGAGAAAGAGGGAGAGAGAGAGAATCTCAAGCAGGCTCCACGCTGCCAGAGCAGAGCCCGACGCGGGGCTCGAACTCACAAAACCGTGAGACGGTGACCTGAGCCAAAACCAAGACTGGGTGCTCAACCAACTGAGCCACCCAGGAGCCCCCTTGTTTTGCATTTAAGCCATAGAAAAAATACGACGTATATGAGAGATTCTTTCGAAGTGAAAGCATGAAGTTTCACGCAAATATGCCCAATGATTTTTTTGATTAATACTGACTGTTCAGCACCAGTTAGTAAGTGGAATTTTTTTTCTGACCATGAAGGATCTGTGCTGAGGAATCTTACACAGCCTCAGGTACAGCCTCAGGTATACGGGTCCCAGACTAGTCTGGACTATTTGGAGATGTGGAAAGAGACATTCTAGCTGGAATGGATAAAGATGATATACTCAGAAGGAGCCAGAATCATGATGCAGTGGGCACTTGGGTTTCACTGGATTTCCATATATAGAGATCTCTTATCCACGGATTTAATGCCAACAGTTTATTTCAAAGCCAGTGATTTGGAACTTGGAATTTAGAGTAATGCTATAAATAGTTCTTAGGCTCTTTCTGCTTGTGCTGTATATTATAGTTGCGCTGCAGAAAGTAACCCCAAAGAAAGTTGAAAATCATGGTGATAATATAGAGAGTGTCATTATTCTGAGCGGTCAGACTATTCTCTATTCCCTGGATAAGAAAATGGGGTAGTGTAAAAACAGTAAAAGAAAGAAAACCAAAATGAAAGGAATATCTGAACAGCATTCCTACGGTTTTGAATGTTTATATAGAGCAGAGCCTAAACAGGAATTAGAAAACCCAGTTTCTACCACCACGTACACATGGGACTTGGACAAACCAATTCAATTCCTCTTGACGATGGCACAATGCAGAGCCTGTCCCTATGCAAACTCACAAGGTTAGATGCAAGGACAATGCTGACTCATTTCATTTCATGTGACCGTAATGTAGGACCGTAACGTCAAATGCATAGATGCCCCTACATTTCTGTAGTCAATGCCGGCCCCCAGTTTCCAACACGACTACCACACCTCCAATGTCTCCTCCTTTATGTCAGAGAAGAGATGCGACCAAAGGAGAGGACCCACCTACCTGCCCCTCTACCCATATGCGCCACCTTCCTTCCTGATGTTAAGGAGGAACCGTTTTCTGATCAAAGGTCTTTCCCTCCATTTGTCTACTGAGCCTCTCATTCTCTTGCCTCGTTAAGAGCGTGGCTCCTGTAACTGGTCTCCTTTTCCTTTGTCATCCGTTTCCCCCATCTCCCGGCTCATTCCACGCAGCATATAAAAATGCTACATCTCCTATCTCATAAAAGCCTCCCTGGACCACATAGACTTCTCCGGTCCCCGTCCTGTTTCTCTACGAGCCCCTACTGTGGAGCTGCTCCGGGATGTTTTCTATACTTGCTGCATCCATAGCTACTCCTTTGTCCTCCTCCAATCCACTCCAATCAGACCACTCCGCGGAAAGTTCTTTTTTCAGGTCACCTTTATGTTGCAAGAATCCGGTGGTCATTTATCTGTCTTCATCTTACGAAATGTAACGGCAGCAGTCGATGCAGTTAATGGCTCCCTCTTCCGAGACACTTCCTTCACTTGGCTTCTAGGGCACCAAGGGCTCCTGGATTCCCTCCTTTTCAGTCTTTTTTTTTTTTTTTTTTGATGATGTCCCCTCCTCTTCCCCATCTAAGTGGGGCAGTTCTCCAGGCTTTGTCCTTGGACCTCTTCTCCAGTCTCACTCGTGCCTGGGCGACTTTATCCATTCCCATGGCTTTTTGTTTTAATGTTTATTTACTTTTGAGAGACAGGGGGAGAGAGGCAGAGACATAGGGTGAGCTGGGAGGGGCAGCGAGAGGGAGACACAGAATCTGAAGCAGGCTCCAGGCTCTGAGCTGTCAGCGCAGAGCCCGATGCGGGGCTCGAGGTCATGACCCCGAGGTCATGACCTGCGCTGAAGTCGAACGCTTAACCAACTGAGCCACCAAAGTGCCCCCATTCCCACAGCTTTATATTAATGGGCTGATAACTCCTACATTTATATCTCAATCCTAACATCTTCCTTCAACTTGAACTTGGGGTACCCAGTGGTTTCTTGTGTATCTCCATATGTATGTATCATAGCCATCTTAAACTCAACAAGCCCACAACTGCACCCTTGATTTCTGCCTACCTCTCTCCTCAAATGAAACCAAAAGCAAATGAATACACCCAAGGAGCTCCTCTCCTCGTCTTTAGGATCTCAACAATGTCAACAGGATTCTTTCAGTTGCTCGAGCACAAAACCTCAGTCATCCTTGACATCTTTCTTTTTGATACTCAGAATCCAACCCATCGGCGAATTCTATCAGCTCTGTTTTGAGAGTATATCGGAAGTTTGGCCACCTCTCACCGCCTCCACCGATACCACAAGGGCCTCACCCTGAACTATTTCAATAATTTTCTAAACATCTCCTCTCTTTATAGCCTATTCTTTGCAGAGAAGACAGAGAGTTAACACTCGCTAGCTGTCCCTTCTATGCTTGGGGTGGGGGTGGGGGGAAGCTTCCCATCTTAATTAGATTACGATCTAGGTTTCTCACCACGGGTTACAAGGTCCTACATACATTTGCTGCTGGCTACCTCTGGAACCTCATGTCCCACACATCTCTCCCCAGCTCTACTCTGGGCAACACCGCTCCCTAGGCTGTTTCTCAATCACTGAGGGTGTTGGCCCTCCTTGGGGACTTTCACTTGCTGTTTCCTTCAAGATGTGACCATCTTCTTTCAGATGGCTTTCAGCTGGCTTACCTCACGGCTCAGTTACTATCCTCATAGAGCTTAGCTTCTAGTGTGTTCTGAAATGGGGGTGGAATAGGGTTGTGGTGCAAGATAATCACAAAAACAGAAATGCATTTTGGTGGCCAGTAAGGCCATTTGTTATTGCAGAAAGGTAATAAAACAAGGCAAGGGGCTAGAAAGGGCTAGTGGGCGAGGGGCATGCCAATTTAGATGCGACATCAGGGAAGGACCGTCTGATGTTGTGACATTTGAATGACAGCCTTAAGGACATAGCTTCTATTTTACGAATTCTCGAGTGGCCGATTTGGCGAATGCGTGCAACTCCGTTGGACTTTTCTGCATTTTACCTGGTCTTCTCCGTCCTATGTCCATTTACCCAATTTCCCTGAAATTACTGAACCCTTGAGGAAATGATAGATGACACCAGCTGTTCCTCAAAAGATTAGAGACACTGAGATAGTCCTTCTCTTACGCAGAATATTTAGCTCTGTGTGTGCCAGAATGAACAGGAACAGATGCGATTTTTGTTTTTTTTTACTCCAAATTTTATTTCCTTTCTTGGCTTCTTATACTTTTTTTTTTAATCACTTGCAAAGCAATACACTAGAAATCATAGGTGTGTGTTATTTCTTGATTTCGTGGAAATACAGCCAATGTGTCATCTGCAAGCATGATCTGGATCCTGCTGTATAGTTTCGTATCTTCTCAATTATATCAAGTTTACCAAGAGTTTTGTCTTGTCCTACTGCGAAAAGGTGTTGCATTTTATCACATGCGCTTGAGCCTCCGCAAGATAAAACATGCCTTCCTTTATCTAATGGCGAGGTGATTCCATGATCCCAATTCCGAGGGTCCTTATGATCCTAGAGTTAGTTCTGCTTGATGGTGATGTGTATTTCTGTTAGTACAGTCCCAGAGTCTGTTTGTGTAACTTAGAATGTGTATATTTACACTCACAAGCAAGATTAATGAAAAGCTCCTTTCTTTGCTTTGACAAAGTGTTGAATCAGAGCTATATGAGATCCACAAAAGAATCAAAAAGCTCCTTTTCTCGTATGTCCCGGCACAATTTAAATAGTGTATGTCGTACGTGGTGCTTAAAGCTTTGGGAAAAAAAATGACTCATGCGTCCTTTCGAGTTGGTGTTGTTCTGAAAGGCAGCACTTTCTTGCATCTTACATTTTCTTTCACGGTTATAGCCACATTCAGAGCTCTAATTTCATTTTTGAGAACATTTTTAAAAATTATATTTCATGCTAAAATGACCTATTTCATCCATTTTTAAAAATATATCAGATACAGTTGTATAAACTACTTACTATTTTATTGAATTTTCTCTGTATCTACTTCTTCATGTATTTGTATCTTCTTTATTCTTGATTAGGATAAAATGACTACTTCTACCATTTAATTGCTTTTGGAAACAGTTCTTGATTCAATTAATGAATTCTCCAGGTCTTCTGTTCTCTAATTCGGTTAAGAAACTTTGTGACTATTTGTGTAGCATGGGTCTGCTCTTCCCTTTGGGAAACACTATTTTATGGAGGAGTATTTATCAGGTTAACTTGATCTATTCATGAAGCTGTTACATTTTCTCTCATAATATTTATCTCTTATATTCTTCATCTATACTCAGGAGAGACTTCATGTATTGATAGCCTAGCTCACTAATTTGAGTTTTTACACTTTGTTCTACTTTCCACTTGTTCATTTATTCACGTTGGCCTGATTCTGCTTGATCAACATTGAATTTTGCTGAGAGCAGAAAGTAAAAATAAAAGACTCTCTTGCAAAATGATACAGCCACTCTGGGAGAGAGTTTGACAGCTCTTTATAAAGTTACCCTACAACCCAGTAAGACCACTCTGCAATATTTACCTAAGTGAATGAAAAGCTTATGTTCACACAAAGACCTGCATACAAGTATTTCTAGCAGCCAGCATCAACACAACCCATAATCCATAATTAACAAAAACTGGAAGCGATCAATATAATTTTCTAAAGGTCAGTCAATAAACTGTGGTACATCCATACAACAGAATACTAGCCAGCAATAAAAAGGACTAGCGATCGATTCACACAGCAGCATGTGAAATCATAAATGCATCTTGCTAAGTGAAAGAATCCAGACCTCAAAGTCTATATAGTATATGATCCCACTTACATAATTTTTTAGAAAAGGCAAGACTATAAAAATGGAAAACAGATCATCGGTGGCCAGGGACTAGGGAACTGCAAAGGCAATCGTTAGGGAGTTTTAGAGTCATTGAACTCTTCAGCATGGATCTTGGTTTCTAAAAACCATTCTTTAATAAGAGGGAGAAGAGAGCCCTCAAGAAGTAGATTTTTCTTGGGCTTAGACAGGAAAATACAAGATAGGGCTGGAGTACCTTCTAGCGATAGAAAGAAGAAGTGTTGAGGGGGGAACGAAGGATGGAGGCATGGGACGCAGAATTCGGCCCTTTGAAAGAACCCCAAATGGTTAGAGCTGAAGTAACTTAAGCAACAAATATAGAAAATAGTATTGAATTATAACCCAAAGTATACATATACACGATATAAATAAGGGAACAAATAAAGAAATGGGAAGAAAGACAAATCTTTAAAGAAAAATCCCAGGTGGGGCGCCTGGGTGGCTCAGTTGGTTGGGCATCCGACTTTGGCTCAGGTCATGATCTTGGGCTCCATGAGTTCAAGCCCCGTATCGGGCTCTGTGCTGACAGCTCCGAGCCTGGAACCTGCTTCCGATTCTGTGTCTCCCTTTCTCTGCCCCTCCCCCACCCATGCTCTGTCTCTGTCTCTGTCTCTCTCTGAGAAAAATAAATAAACTTTAAAAAATTAAAAAAAGAAAAGAAAAATCCCAGGTAACGTATGTAGATACACCAATGGCAGGAGTGGAACTTATTTACCCCCACTTCTTGAGTATACGTTGGACTTTGAGACTCATTTCCAACGGACAGAATATGGAAGAGAAACACTAGTCGCTTTACAGTGAAGAAACCTGGTGACCACTACTTTAACCAGAGGGTCAAGGTTAACATCACCAGTGGGAAGCCATGTTGATAACATGTGCCCCTGAGAGGGTCTGACAAGAAGGGCAATCTACCTATGTGGTATATTCTCCCCCAACCCACATGCCCAGTTTAATCATAAGAAAAACAGACAAGCTCTAATTGAGAGTCATTCCATAAAATACCAAGTTCAAAAACATCAAGGTTTTAGAAGACTGAGAAACTGTCACTGACCAGAGGAAACTAAGGAGACACAGTGACTGAACAATGAATGGGCTTGGAGCAAAAAAGGGTCTTTAGTCAAAAAACTGGTGAAGACCAAATAACGCATGGGGTTTGGTGACTAATAACTTACTCATGTTCTTAATTTTGATAAACGTGCCATGATTACGTAAGGTGCTAACATTAAGGGAAACCAAAGGAGCAGTGTGCAGGAACACTGCATTATCTTCACAACTTTTCTGTAAACTTGAAATTATGCGTCAGTAGGGGTGCCTCAGTGGCTCAGTCGGTTAAGCGTCCCCCTCTTGATTTCAGCTTAGGTCGTGATCTCCCAGTTCGTGAGATTGAGCCCCGTGTCAGGCTCTGCCCTGACAGTGTGGAGCCTGCTTGGGATTCTCTCTCTCCCTCACTCTCTGCCCCTTGTCCGCGAATGTGTGTGTGTGGGGGGGGGGGGGGGGGCGTGCGTGCACGCACGGGCACACCCGTGCGCTCTCGCTCTCTCTTAAAATAAATAAATCAACTTTAAAATTATTCCCAATTGAAAGAGTTATGAGAGTGTCTTTTGTTTGTTTCTTACAGAATGATCTCATCAGGGACAGGGAGGGAAGGTAGGAGATATTTGCTCCAAAAGTTCAGGGAAACATTCCAATTACCTTTCCTTCTCACCTCTCGCTTGCGTCAGGGCTCATTTACTATCCTTGTAAAGCTTAGCCTCTGATGTGTTTTGAAACGGTGGTAGAATAGTGTTGTTAGGCAATATAATCGAGAAATAGAAGTGGATTTTTGTGTCTATTTGGTATGCAGAAAAGTAATAAAACAGGGCAAGGGGCTCAAAAGTGCTACGGGGGAGGGGGGTGCCATTTTAGATGTGGTAATCAGGGAAGGACTATCTGATGTGGTGACATTTGAATGACAGCTTTAAGGAAACAGCTTCTATTTGACAAATTCTTGAGTGACATTTGTAGCCTGGGAGGTTTTTTTCGCTCTGGGGGGCAGAGATAGGTTCCCTCACAGACTCTACACAACTCTTTGGGAGCCACCTGTCCCATCGGGAGCCCCAAATGGTCTGGGACAAAGTCCGCTTGGGCAGGGCCTGGGCCCCCACCTCCAGGGGAACCCATGTGACCCAGTGATCGACCTTCGGTCTGGCCCCATCGCTGTCTCTTAGCGACCTGAGCTTTGGTACCTCAGCACCCCTGTGATCTCACGGGCTGGAGCTGCAAACAGTGCTTGTCAGTCCTAGATTTGGAATCAGTGGGTGTTACTGGTGAGAAATAAATCCTCACTTTCTCCCTCGGTGGGCTTCCCCTTCCTTCCACTTTTCTCGGAGAGGGGTTTGGCTTTTCCATTCCGTGATCTCTCGCCTTTGCTTTTTTCCCCCTGTGGAACCCCCGTGAAATTCCAGCTAACGGGAGAGCCATTTCTTAGACTGTAGCGGTGAGATATAGTTTTCCTCACGCCGTGGGCTTGCTCAGCATCGGTGGAAATCGTGAGGGAGGAGCAGGGGGTCAAGTAGGTCGACTTTGCCCTTCTAACCAAAGCTGGCGATTCAGAATGCAGCATCTTAGACTTGAACAACCTTAAGACACCAGATCGTTAGCGCATGCTTTTATTCCGGCACTGGGAGCCATTCAAAGCAAAGAACCGAACCCAATCCAACCCAAGCCAACAACCCCTGAACTTACATTTCTGTGCCAGGGTTGAGAATAAAGTAACGCTCTGTGATCTCTCTTCTGATGAGATATGTAATTAGATGACATGAGACAAGACGAGCTCTATGCTTAGTTCTGTCTCCGACGTACAATGTCTCCTACGATGCCATTGGAAGGAGGTTTTTTGTTTTTTCATATCGTAAAGCTTTACTTTGTGGCTTTCAGGAAATCGAGCGCGAGTGAAACACTGGCTTCCGTGCCTTCAGCGCCCTACTGGGTTTTTGAAATCCTGCACGTTTCCCGAAAGGGAGGAAGCCGGATTCACCAACCACATTGTCTTCAGTGACTATGCCACCATGCCTAAAGTAGCCAACATTCCTCAGGTGGGATCCCAGCCCCCCGCATGTATCTGATCTCAATGTGCTGTCGGAGGCCTCCAGAGGGTTCTGCATTCCCGTCCGCCAGCAGGCAATTTCTCTGTGGTTTATTTTTGCCCGCGGTCCCCGCTGATTCAAAATAGTGAGGTTTCCTCTCCTTCCTCTCTCAGTACATTTTCCCTCCAAGAGTGGCGACTTGCATGTTAGTAACCCCTTACCTCCACCTACCCTTGCCTGCTCTATATTTTCCAGGAATCCCACAAAGTCTCTGGCACCGGATACAATTCTTCCTTAGTTTCCAGGAGCAATAGGCATTTTCCCCTAAGGTCTATGCTAGATTGTTTGGTCTACTCCCCAGGAATTTGGGGGTCCTTGTATTCGCTGGGCTCAGATTCCACTGTGGGACCAGACATCTCTGTTTTTATTCAATTCCCCAGTTACATCGTTCTTAGCTCCTCCCTGGTACACTTCTTTGGCTCACCAGAGCCTGGCCCATAAGACATTCAATAAATATTTGCCGAGCGAACGAAGTGAATGGCTGGATTAAAAGGGGATTCACTTTAATTTCGTCACCGCGATGGCCCCCGGATGCAAGACCCTACTTTTCAATCTTGGCTTTCTCTCGGTTACACACTGTCGATGTTAGCAACTGGTTGTTCAGTGAGACTAAATCCAAGTCCTGTAATGTTTCTCATCTACCTGACCCCGGAGCACACATACGGTAGGAGACTACGTCACCACCTGCCCCACACAGGCCACTGCGGATGGACAAAGACTTCTTCCCAGGAGCAAACTCCCATAAATGGCCCCCCACGCGGAACCCAGCAGGAAATATGCAAGAATGACAATAAGGTTGCTCAGTGGGTCCTGCGCTGTGGATAAAGAATGATTCTTGATAAAATGAGGGGACTGAAGCAGTTTGGAGATTAAAAAAAAAAAAAAATCCTGCCTGTCATTCTATTGCACGGAGCTAGAGTCAAATATTATCTGGTGGATGTGATTCTCTTTGATCAGGTTGGCCGTTTGAAGGGATTTGGAGCAGAATAGATAATCCGAACTTTGAGCATAAATCAGGGGCTGTGGCTGATGGCTGCCTGGCACTTTCTTATGATAATGTATGATTGGTGGATGACGCGGGGAAATACCACAATCTTATCTCGGTGGAGCAGCAGCCAAAGGAGGGGGAAGTCTTGAGTCCAAAAGGAAGAAGAGGTGGGGGCATAATAGTAGGGTTTTCCCCGTTTCTTTCTTTCTTTCTTTCTTTCTTTCTTTCTTTCTTTCTTTCTTTCTTTCTTTCCATCTCTCTCTTTCTCTTTCTCTCTCTCTCTCTCTTTCTCTTCCTTTCTTCTTCTTCTTCTTCTTCTTCTAACAGAGATTGTGAAACTGAGCTAAAATCGTTCTGGGCCAGGGCTGGAAATGCAGCATTTCAGACCTTGACAGTGGCAAAGTACCAAAGTAGCTGGGCCAAAGCTGAGGTGACTGGCGATCCTTTCTCCCCGATGATGTTTAATTTGCTGGCGTTAGAACGTCAGAGAACGTGGGCTGCTCGAGCCCTCTTCCTGGGCACGTCTTAGGGGTGAAGGGGAGAAGAAACTCCTGCCTGCTTCCTGTAGCATCGCCTGGAACACTCTAGACTTACGGGAAGTTTCCATCTTTAGGGAGGCACACACACCGTAGTCTGGGATGACAGGTGTCATCCCAGGGAGGAAACCAGTAGGTACCCAGGGAGTCAGACTATACGCAGCAATTCTGCACCAGAGCAGATAAGGGAAATCTACCCCCACAACCCCCACCTCTAGCCCATCTTTATAACCACAAAAGCAGAAGAAAATGGACACCGGTATGATCTTAAACGTCTAGTATACTACCACGGATTTATTATGTTTTTTTTTTCTAACCAGGCAAATTCCAATGTCTGGCCCAGTGCTTCCCAATGGTCTCTGTTTGCTAAGCAGGACTCACTTGCTTGTGGGATACATGCGCAAATGCTTCTCTTTTCACTCACTAAGGGTAAGGAAAAGACGGGGCAGTGGGGACGACAGGCTTCTAAATGAAGAAATGCAGCCCCGTGACCAGATCCTCTGCAAAATATGGGTGCAAATAATCTCCCCGAAGAGAAGTAACAGTATCGTGCCTGAATTATGCAGTGAGTCACTTTCCCACCTTCAAAAGGGCTGGCAGGGTCAGACCCCCCAAAAATGGGATTCACGGCGTGCGGGTGGGTCCTCTTTGATGGTTACGTGGCCACTGGCCAGGAGTTCACAAGACGGACATCGACGGGAAGCGCTCTTTAAGCCCTGGTATTAGAATTTCTGGCCTTTGTCCCAAGTTCCTCGTCATTGGCCATGGAGGGTCGTAGAGCTGAAATGTGTGTCCTTTCACGGCAGACAGGGTGCATGGCTAACCCAGGGGAGGGGACCCCTCTCCACGTCGCTTCCCGAACATAACGATCCCCCCAAATAAAACGACCGACAACGTATCATATTTACTCATGCCTGCTAAGGTGTCTTGGGCACACGTTTAGTTTCTTCTAGGAACAATGTGAACACGAGAAAGGGGCAATGCAGAATGCCGTAATCGCTAACGTTTGTTGCTCAGTGAGTACATTCAGGACACTATTTTAGATGCTTTGTGTGCAGTATCTTGTAAGACCAGAAAGGGAAAGAAAGAATTAAATATAAAAATCTCAGTATATTGGGGCACTTGGGTGGCTGTGTCAACTAAACATCCAAGTCTTGACTTTGACTCGGGTCATGATACCATGGTTCGTGAGTTTGAGCCCTGCATCCGGCTCTGTGCTGACCGTGCAGAGCCTGCTTGGGATTCTCTCTCTCCTCCCTCTGCCCTCCCCCCCCCACCATTCTCTCTCCCCCCCCACCATCAAAATAAATAAACAAATGTAAAAAAAAAACTCAATACATGTCTGCAAAGCTTAGATGCTCACTCAGAAATGGTTTAAGACAAATAATCCCAATCCTTTCATCAGTAGTTTCCCTATTATGTATTATTATACTTCTCAACTTCCAGGGTTTTAAAAGTCTTTCTTTCCCCCTAGATTTGCTATGATCCATATAAAAGATACACACGTTCTTTCTAACTCAACAAGAGGTACAAAAATGAAAAAGTAAGAGAGCTCACGTGTCGTTGGTAAGATAACTGGAAAAAGTGGACTGAACCATCAGAAGGAGACGCTCGTTTGCAGAGTCTCCTTTGACGACTGTACGATATTTGCAGAGGATCGTAGGGCACAGCGGCTGGGCCAGGCCCACACAGAGATTCCCTCCACATTTCTGTATTGCCTTAAAGACCCTCACCCTTCACAGTCCCCTTGCGAGGCAGGAAAATGGCTTGGTGGATCCCCGGTGAGTCTACCAAAATTGAGAAGCAAACTGAGAACTGGAAACGAAGGTTGCTTTATATTGATAATCTCATCAAAATAGCAGAGGGTGTCGGACTGTTGTAATGGCGACCACATTGATGGTAGACCGAAGAAAGGTGGAGGGCCAAGGTAAGAGGCTGCCTAAGATCAAAGTCAACTGAGGAAGCCGGTGGTGACTATAGCAGATCTGACCCCAGGGAAAAAGGAAGTCAGCAACAAGGGCCCAGGAAAAACAAGACGGCCATCATTAGTCTTGTTCTTCTCTCAGTGAGACTAGAGAAGATTCCAGCAATGTGTAATTGGATAAAAAGGCAGGCTTGGGAGTCACATGGGCATCCAAGAAGCACATGCTGGCACCGTGGGTTGATCAGAGTCTGAGTTTCCTGCCTGCACCTGCGTCTATGACTCAGGATCTCCCGGGATAGCTTGACTCTAGGGAGGAAGGGAATACCTGATTCACAGAGGAAGCACACCCCCCCCCCCCGCTCCCTTGTGAGGCCCTTGTCAATGGTGCAATTCAGCTGGCCGTCTGGGAAAGAGGGACAGGTGGACCAAGAGACTAGGGCACCTCTAGTTTTCAAGCCAGGGGAGGGATGGCGTGTCCGTGGTCCTACATGAGGTAAGTGGGCATTTTTCTTTCTTTTTTCCTTTCTTGACTTTGACGTTCACCAGTATCCAAGCATTGAATACCAGCATTTCTATAATCGAAATCACTCAAGAGCGTTGACCCTTTCTGCAAATTAAAATTCATAAGACTTTTGAGATAAGTATTTCAACTACTTCCAGAAGTTTGAGAAAGGGCAATCTGTCCACCCAGAAGTATTTAGGGAAACGGAACACTTACAAAGTTCATGGAGGTAGATAGCAAAGCGTAAGGGGGGGGGGTGGGTCAGAGGGTGCAGGTGGCAGAGAGCCACTGTTCCACCATTTTGTTTGCAGTGTGTTTATAGACCAACAGCCACCGCTCACGTTCGGACCAGTCTGCCTCTACTCACGCTCTTCTCTCCAGCTGAAGTGTCCTTTCTTCCAAATCCGAATATCCAAACCCCCATCATCTCCCGCTGCAGATGTCATCCCTTCTATGTGAAGTTTCCCTTAATTTCACAACTGGAGGTAACCTTTCCTTTCCCATTTTTTAAAAGATATTTAGATTTTTAAGATATTAAGGTATTTTTTCCCAATATTTTTAAGATATTACTTAACTTCTTTTTTTTTTTTATAGGTTTTTAACATTTGTTTGTTTTGAGAGAGCACACATGCATGTGCTTACATGTGCATCTGTTCAGGAGTCAGATGTTTAACCGAATGAGCCACCCAGGTGCCCAGATACTGGCTAACTTCTTAAAATTTTCATTTAGCATCATTACTTATGTCCATGTCTGAGCTCCCTTCTAGACCATTATCTCTTTGATATTTATTGACTATGTACGCGGGAGATGAGAAGTTTGGGAGGAAATGAAAAAAAACACATAGGAGGCAGTCGAAAATTTTCAGAACACATAACTGAATAATATGTTTAGAATATTAATGAAAACTCGCCATATGTAGCTCTGATATTTAGTTATATGTCATATATCAAGTAATGCTGATCGAATTGTTCTATAAATAAAAATGCTACTCTATCGCTTAATAAGTTGGATTAGCTGAATGACTAGGGATTACTGAATTACTGAATTTGGAGCTAGGAGAACTGGGTTGCAGACCCTGATGTGTTGCTAACTAATTGGGAACTTCAGCCAGTACATTTGACCTATGACCTTCCTTCTGTTCCATATTGAGTAGAGTAACCTGGTTGGAGCATGTAATCTTTAAGGACCCTTAAAGATGCCATGCTTAAGGAATCAGTTCAGTTGGGTGTTTGGTGAGTCAACATTAGGATAGATCCGCAAATCAGCCATTCTGGTTGACATGCAGAACATTTATAAACGGCCATACAAGAACTCCACTGGGGGGGGGGGGGCTCCTGGGTGGCTCAGTCAGTTGAGCATCTGACTTAGGCTCAGGTCATGATCTCTCAGTTCATGAATTCAAGCCCTGCGTTGGGCTCTGTGCTGACAGCTCAGAGCCTGGAGCCCGCTTCAGATTCTGTGTCTCCCCTCTCTCTGCCCCTACCCTGCTCATGCTCTCTCTCTGTCTCAAAAATAAATAAAAACATTAAAAAATTAAAAAAAAAAAAAGAGCTCCACTGGAGAAAGGCCATGAGAATCCGGTCACGAGTAAAGGCTTCTGAAATGATGACTGAAAATTTGAAAGAGTGACTAATACGGACGACCTTGTCTCATTAACCTGAAACCAAAGAAAACATTGTCTCACAAATATTTGGTGCTTCGGATGAATTTCCCACTCATTTTCTGACTAACCAGTGTCAGTAACCTTGAGCTAAAGACCACCAGAAACATCCCTATGGATGAATAACTCAAGTTATTTCTTGTTGCCAGGGCGGTTCCTAACATCAAGCCCAAGAGAGTCTACCTGCTCCCAGACATCAGGGACTGTTTTTCTCTTTCTCACAAGTAAGGGCTCATTAGATAAATCATTTTTTAGCCTAATTAGGCTGGTCCTAATCTTGAAATTAATTGTGTGGGCTAATGATAACAATTATGGTTGGATATTTGACAATGCGTCCTGGTAAATGGGGTAGACATCTTTCCTGAATATGCTATATATATTCTACAAATCTGTGGATTTTGTTAGACTCACATTCCCTTCTGGAGATGAAAGCAATTGAAGTAGAGGGACAGATGGGGTGCCCATTTATTTATTGGTAGAGTCCCGAGGAATGATTTGAATTAACATTGATCCGACTGGATATTAAGGTGCTAAGTATATGAAATAGCCCATTACTAAGTTGGTTATTTCAGTTGATTAGACTAGGTCAACTGATCAACAGCGGTTGACGCCATTTTCATCATATTTAATCCTACTCCCGGATAAAACAAAATACAAAATCAAAGCCTCTATCCGAATGGTTAATTCGTTTGTCCCCTTGTACAGGTACAATCTATTTTTATTTTATTGGAATGGTAGACCCTAATCGACCCATCCAATCCTTTGCATACTTTTAAACAATCAGGATATCATCATTACGATGAATCCCACCCCAGTTTGTGCCTCCAGGGACACAATAGTTTATTCAAAAGACAGAGAAAAATCACAGTTGGCTTCACCTTCTGACAACCTGCCTCATGTATGAGACTTTCCTCTTTGGGTTTGCCTATAGGTAATATCAATTACATTTCTCCGTATCACTCATTCTCTCCACCGATGTGTTCATTTTGTACCGACTCTACCCACGGAGGCACCTCACAACCCTGGTGTTTCTAAGGAAGCCTGAAATTAACACAGCCTTTTCTAATTCTGGGATCCTTGCACACTCAAACATCCCTTCTTGTGTATCCAAAAAACTACGTACATCTGTATCAGCTAATCCCCAAAGGTCTTCTCTCCTCATTAATTCTATGAAGTGACTCATGCTTCAGTTTAAATAGAGACACGCCCCGTTATAGGTCTAGACAGATAAAATGGGTGATTTCCCATCCTAACCCCTCGGGTTGAATGTGCTTGGCTGGAAAGTTGCTCATGAACAAACTCAAAATATTTTTTTGTTTTCCTGTGGTAGCCGGCGTTCTCCAGAGGAAAAGAACCAGAGGGATATAAAGAGCTTTACTATAGGAACTGGCATGATTTTGGAAGGAGACAAGTCCCACAGTCTGCCATCTACACCCGAGGAGCCGAGGGCATAATTCAGTGTGAGCCTGAAGGCCTGAGAACCGCGTCTGAGGGCGGGAGAACATGGACGTCCCAACCCAAGTAGACAGCAGTTTGCTCTCATTCTGCTTTTTTCTCCTTTTCAGATCCTCGGTGGATTGGGATGATGCCAAGCACGTTGGTGAGCACGATCCTCTTTGCTCAGTCTGCGATTCAAACGTTAATCTCTTCTGGAAACACCCTCACACATACACCCAGAAATAACGTTTTACCAGCTATCTGGGCACCCCTTAGCCCAGTCAAGTTGACACATAAACTTAACCATCACACTTCTGTATGACGATACAATTCCCGAGAGGCAATGGTAGTAACTCGCTTTCCTAAATTCCTCACCCAAAGTGGGCTCCTGGGTAGTTTTCCAGGTCAAGAGATCCTGCCCAAGATTCTACATGAAAAAAAAAAAAAAAAAAAGGAAACCAGCCTTGAAACTTCCCTGAGCAGACGAAACCAGTTTAGTCATGCAAACGAAGCTTAATTTAGTTTATTTTGCGAGATTAACCCTGGGTCATTTTTTGGTGTATGCATCTGGGAGCTATAAGCAAGACCGAACCTGTTTCCCAAGGTTGATATGAAGTAACCACTGAACAATCCCCTATCATTTAAGAAAATCCTGGCATTATAACCAGTCACTGTGAAGAATAAGCCATCACTGCCTTCTCACTATATAAGCTGCTTTTTGTTGGATTTATAACATTTCTGCGAGGGTGCCTTTGGTCTGCAGTAATAGCGAACCCCAATTCAACTGAATCTAAATGATTTATTTATCATCTCACACACTACAAGTTATGTGAAATGAGCAGGTTCAGCAGTATTGGCTCTAGGTTTCTCTTTAGTTCCCTTGGCTTTGCCCTTCTCCCCGTGTTGGGTTTATCCTCAGGATGACGGCAAGATGGCTGCAGGGGCGCCAGCCATCACATTTAGATCTAACAACATCCAGAAGCAGTATAACGGTCTCCTCTGCCTTAAGAACAAGAAAACTCTTTCCCAGAAATGGATTCTGGCCAAGAGACTGGCATTATCGGCTCTATTTAATTTCTCAGAGGTACACCTGTAAAACGGAAGCTGATATCTGTTCTATTCACCTGCCAGGATCGATGTGGCCCACTGTGAAATTTTAAGTTTATATATATATTTATATTTGTATGTGTGTGTATACTATGTATATTTGTGTATAAATGGGTATATTATTTATTTTTTAAAGATTTAAAAATATTTTTTATTTATTTTTGGGGGGGTGGTGGAATGTGTGTGAATAGGGACGGAGCAGAGAGAGAGAGAGGGAGGGAGAATCCCAAGCAGGCTCCCCACGGTCAGCACAGAGCCTGATGTGGAGCTCGATCTCACGAGCTGTGAGACAACGACCAGAACCAAAATCAAGACTCAGATGCTTAACCGACCGAGTCAGCCAGGTGCCCCATGAACGGGTATATTATTTACATATACAGTCAGGTCAAGGCTCTCTGTCATTAGGCAAACTCTGGTTCAAAAAGGAGGCTTTTCCGCCCCATAAATCAGAACTCCTAGGGAAAAGGTAGAACAACGCATGTTTCCATCTGTTTCCAACGGCTGACAATTCAGCAGCTTGGAACTAACCCCGCAGGAACTAACCCCACTAATATTGTCAAACATTAGTTGCATCAGAAGCACCTGCCAGGCTTGTTAAAACCGATTGCTGAGGGGCGCCTGGATGGCGCAGTCGGTTAAGTGTCCGACTTCAGCCAGGTCACGATCTCGCGGTCCGGGAGTTCGAGCCCCGCGTCGGGCTCTGGGCTGATGGCTCAGAGCCTGGAGCCTGTTTCCGATTCTGTGTCTCCCTCTCTCTCTGCCCCTCCCCTGTTCATGCTCTGTCTCTCTCTGTCCCAAAAATAAATAAAAGTTGAAAAAAAAAATTAAAAAAAAAAAATAAAACCGATTGCTGGGCCCCATCCCCAGAACTGCTCATTCAGTAGATGGCGGGTATGGGGCCTCACCATCTGCATTTGTAGGAAGTTTCCAGGTGATGCTGATGCCGCCGGCTTGGGATTTAGGGAGCCACCTTCGATGTTTGTTATCTCTGTTAGGAGCCATTGCGCTCCGAGTGTGGAGTTCCAGGACCTGTAGCTTCCGCATCCCCGGGAACCTGTTCTATAGAGAGGAAGACGCCCAGCCCCCACCCAGGACCTTCTGAATCAGAAACTCTGGGGTAAGCCCCTGTGGTCTGTGCCTTAATTAGTGAGTCTGCTGCTTTCTGACGTTTGAGAACCACTGATCATTCCTAGCTGCACATTATAATCATGGGGCATTTAAAAATCACGATACTTGGGTTTGACTCCTAGACCCGCCTTTTGCTTTTTTCTTTTTGTTACCTACAGCTCAAGGGTGAGAACCAAGGGACTAGAGCGGGGCTTCTCAAACTCTAAGGCGCTTGCTAGCTACCGGGGGATTTTGTTACAGTGCAGGTGTTGATGGGTAACCTGGGATGAGACTTGACATTCTGTACTCCTAACAGTACATCCCTGCTAGTGTGGCTGAGGCGATCGCACCCCCAACCGTGTTTTGAGTGAAGGCTCTGGACGTAACTATACTGCCCGCCACCCAACACAATGCTTTGGTGTCTCACACCTAGCTTACGAGGGGTGGGCTTTATTCCCGGGGGTGGCCGAGATGTAGAGAGTGATCAACAGGGATGCGCTCACACAGCTCCCAGCTGATGACACCCCACGTCTCCGTTCCGTAGTTTACTGGGCTTCCTTTGAGAACGATTTTTGGTCATGCAGATGACTAAAATATATTTTGCGGACACAGTCTTTGGCCAGAATTCCCGGCCCCTAAAATCTTGGGAATTTCCTAAGTGAAGAGAGAGACAAAGGAATCTCTTGTTATGTTAATGAGGTGACTCTTGGACCCCACCTAAGGGTGGAGTCCAGTTGCCCGGAGAACTAGCCGGGTAATTAGAAAGTTGGAAGTTTCAGTTCAACCCCCTGACCTCCCAGGAAGAACTGGAGGTTAAATCAACTGCCAAAGGGCAGTTGATTTAACCAATTGTGACTCTTTAATAAAGCCTCCATAGAAACCTAGGAAGGATAGGACTCAGAGAGCTTCTGGGTTGGTGAAGAGGTAGGTATTTGGGAGAGAGTGGCAAGCTCAGAGAGAGCGTGGAGGTTCCATGCCCTTCCCCCACACCCTGCCCTGTGTGTCTATTTCAAGTGGCTGTTTCTGAGTTACATTATTTTATAATGAACGCATCATCTAATAAGTAAAATGTTCCCCTGGGTTCTGCGAGCTGCTCTAGCAAATTCATCAAAACTGAGGAAGAGGTCATGGGAACCTCTGATCCGTAGTCAGTCAATCGGAAGCACAGGCGACAATGTGGGCTTGAGACTGGTGTCTGAAGGAGGGGGTGGGGGCAGTCTTATGGGACTGAGCCTTTAACCTGTGGGATCTGATGCCGTGTCCCGGTAGATAGTGTCAGAAATGAGCTGAATTCTTGGACACCCTGCTGGTGTCTGAGAATTGTTTGTTGGTTTGGGACCAACCAATTGTTTGTTGGTTGGCCCCGCCATGTTGAGAATTGGGTCTCAGAACAGAAAAGAAGGTACATGAAATGAATCACAGTCTTTTACTCTACCCTGGTGCAAGCTACTACATTTCTGAGCCTCTCCACGGATGGAACAATCATGACCTAATGTCAGCAGGCAAATGAACTTCAGATCCTGTGGCTTCTGCATTCTGTATATTTGTGGATCAGGCATAGGGCTGACTTCTTTATTTTTCCAACACTGGTATGACGTAGAAAATACAGAACCAATGTGAGAATTTAGGCATGGGGTCATTTGTCATTATCACCATTTTCAGCCACAGATTCTGGGCTGTAATGCAACGAGGCTGAAATTTTCAAGGGTCATTGATGCCTCGGCTGCAGGGTTGAGCTCGCATTAACAGGAGAGATAATCTACAGATAAATCACAAGTGATGATGGGAGAGTCGGCCTTGCTTTCGAATCTACGAATCTGCATGGGCAGACCTATTCAGCTCTTAGAGAGAGGTGTGGCTGAAATCCTCCATGACAGGGACTCTCACAGTATGGTCCCACCAGTATCAGTACCCCCTGGTGTGAGAAAGAGACCTATCGACCCAACCAAAGGAGGGACACGGAGATTCAGAGCACAGTGAAGCGATGCTTTAATCAATGTTCTTGCAAGAGCGGGTGTCTGATGGACAGGCGCACCCGAGGCAGTCACAGCAGACAATTTATGTCCTAGCAGGTAAGTCCCTCCCCTGGTTCCTCATTGGCTGAGCACTACAGAGGTAAGTCCCTCCCCTGGTTCCTCATTGGCTGAGCACTACGGCAGTTGCACCCTTACCTGGAGGTCGCCTATGCCCATGTAAGGCACAAAGTAGTCTGGAACAAACGTCCATTCCCTGAGGTGATGCAGAGCCTTTCAGTCCCTCCTTCCTCTGTTCGTTGGCACATTCTCAAAGCCAACAAAAATAAGCCCATGAAATGGAGAGAGGAAGAAGAACCAGGAAGTGAAGGGTCTAAGGGTTTGGGACTCTGTTGTTGCAATGGTGCAGGGAGGTGGGGAAGGGGGGGTCTTACATATTTCCAACAGGCTGTAAACCTATTGTTAATCAGACAGCACAGCTTTTGTTTGGTATTTCAGAAAATGAGCCCTCTCCCTTACTTCGCACACTGGGAGCTGGTGAAGGGACCCACTTGGAGTGACCTTGCTTTGGTAGGGCTGGTTATATACAAAGCAGAGCTAAAACTGAACACATTCTACTCAGATAAGAAAAAAGCCTTGACCTCCACCAGCTCCATTCTGCTGATTAAAGGCAGGGGGTAAGGGAGAAGAGTCAAGACTTAAACTTGTTACTTAACAGCATTTTAGTTTCTTCCGGATTTTTCTCAGATCCCATGTCCTTTGTGCACAGCTGGCTTGGTCCCACCTTGTTTCTCCTGTGGCCAACAACCCTGTTGGTTCCCAGCCACTGGTCTCTCCTTCTCAGCTTCTTCAGCTGGGTCTCCTTGCCCCGAGCCGAGATGGCCTCATGGCAGGCTTGCTGGCTTTCCATTCGCTGCTTTCTTCACCTTTTTGCCATCTTCTGGGTCTTCTGGTTCCATGTTCTCTGGCTAAGAAACAGGGAAGAAAAAGAATTTCCCCTCTACCCTTCTGTCTTCTGTGGTGGAACCTCCCCACCCCCCATAATGAAAGACAGATTAACGAAAGAGAACCCAATGGGAGTTTAACAACATGTAGGTCTCGTACATACACTGGAGACACCCAGGAAAACTGAATAAGTCCCCAAGGTGGCCCAATCCATCCATTACATATCATCTTCTGCTAAAGACAGAAGAAAGATGCCAGGGATGGAGAGGCCAGTTATGGGAGGTGACCGGGTAAAGGACAGCAAAGAAGGGAAAAGTTGTTATCCAGATTTAAATCAGCGCTTTTCCATTGATAAGAGTTTCTTGTGATTTAGAGTCCTCTTTCTCTGCCTGGTAGAGAGAAGGAGACACTCTTGCAAATGGAAATTTCCCTTATAAATGTAAATTCCCCTTACAAAAGAGCGAATTCTACCCTGTTTTCGGAGCTTGTCCTGTGTCTGATCGTTCTGAAAAATAATCAGCTGAAAATTATCCCTATGCCGAAGAGGTGTATTTTGGGGTAGCACATTCTGCTCCCCTTCAGCTGTGTAAAAGAAGCTTCTGGATAACTAGTGCCTGGGTCTGAAGAGGCTTGGTGACCACCACCTCCGCCCTCTGTCTTCCTACATCCTACACTCAGCCTCCTCCTTTGTGAGCGTCGTGGTCGCACTCCGTTGGACGTGACAGTGGCAGTGAACCTGGTTCCTTCTGGGGGCCTACAACTGTCCTCTTGCTCTGCCTCTAAGGCCAAATGCTCACAGTGCTTATCAGGATATTTCTTCCGCATTTCCTGCCTCCCCCCTCAGGTCCATCCCAAGAGGGAAGGAGAGAAGAAGCCCTGCCTTTTACCTCTTTGCTCCCCTCCAAGTAGAGTCCATATCCCTACCCCTTACCAAGCACTTTCTTTACCTCTCCAGTGGGAGGTCTATGACACATTCTTGATCTGGCATTCATCCCACCCCATTCCTGGGCCGTGTGGCAAAACGGATGCAGGGAAACCAAATGCACAGTGGGACAAGGGGACTTAAATTCAAAGTCTTGTCTCCATTATATTTGTTCTACGGGTGCAGTAGACATTGGCGTCCCTGCCTTATCTGAGCGCCCCTAGTCCTAGGACGTCCTAGACAAAGTAGGAATCGAAAATATGGTATCTGCCAACAAGAGAGAGGGGTAAGGACTTGGGGGGGGGGGTGCTACATGACCGCTATCAAAGCAGTTAGAACTGGAAATAGAGGTTGTGATAGTCTTTGTGTGTATGTTTTTATGTGTTTATCTACACAGCAGCAGTAAACCAGCGGCCGCTTGGAACCAAAAATAATAGTCTCATGTTGGAATAGTGCCTGTTTTATCTACGGCTATATTCCCAGTGCCTGTGTCTGGCACGTATTAGCAGCAAGTGTGTGGAATGAAGTAAAAGAGGCAAACACGGAGAGAGGGAGAGAGCAAGACAGACTAAGAAATAAGTGAAATAATTAAGCAGCTTTACCAGTGCAGACGGGAGGGGCATCCTTCCACATGGGGAAGGTACGTCCCATCACCCCGCCCACCTCCGCTTAAGGTATGCCGCGGATTTGGTCCAGGAAGAATCCTGATAGTAGAAGGAAAGTAGTGTTAAAAATCAAAAAATAAAATAAGGTATTGTTGCACACTTAAATAATTAAATGTTCGAAGTATGGTGAAAAATAAAACAATGGAGCCCCAAATGGAGTCCCTTATGCTAAGTCCCACACCACCAAGTTGAGACTTCATTGTAGTCTTGGTTCTCTCAGAAATCGAACCTTAACCCAGGCAGTCGAGAATCACTAGCAAGGTCATCTGCCTGATGGGACCCTGCTGTTCCCTACAGGAAAGTGACCTTGCAGTAACCAGCCTTCTGTCTTTGCCGGTATGACTTCCTTGTTCCTGCTCCCTTCTGCCTATAAAATCTTTCATTTTGTAAAACTCCTCGGGGCTCCTTTCTATGTGGTAGCTAGATAGGAGACTGCCTAATTCATGAGCCAACTTTTGCTCCAATAAACTTGAAATTTTTAATATGCCTGTTTATCTCCTAGCAGTATCCTAATTATGCTGGATTTTTTTTTTTTTTTTTTTTTACCAATTATGCTTTTATTTCCCTTCTCCTTTTATGAATTTTTTTTCCCCCACTGCCCGGCAAATTGCAGCCTCAAGATAACAATATTTCACTGAACATAAAACACTGGTTTTCGATAAATCCACGTGAGGGGAAGTGCTCCATTAAAAAAACCCATTCAGCAAAATCAAGGGGGTTGAGACAATATGTATCCTACCTCTTTCCAGTAGACTGAAATCATACATCCCACAGCCTTATTTCACCAATGAAAATGACACATTAATCATCTTCTTCTTTTTGTTCTTATTTCATGTTGCTTCGACTCCTCCCCGTTTCTCTGGCGGATGCTGCTGGGACCATCAGAAACATGCCCACATGAGTCCTATATGTTTCCACTAAGCTGTGTGAAATGCATCCACGGACCACATGAAACACCTCCTCACCACTTCCATATGTTGCCGCACAGCGAACACCAGGCGGCCCCTGTCTCGGGCGGCATATTGAAGTGGACTCTTGTCTTCAGGGCTTCCAGAACTCACTTTTGTTCCCCATCTGGCGCTTCTCCCCCCACTCGGTGAACCCCCACTTAACCAAGCTCCACATCATGCTTTGCAAATTGGCAGTTCTCAACCACAAGGTCTCAAGTAACTTCTTAACTCTTGTGACCTAGTAACTAAACTTCTCTATCTTCCAAACAGGGTGGTCGGAGAAGGAATCTAGCAATTGGACGCAAGTCAGCGCCAGTAGGTCAGCTACGCTCTGGCCTCAAAGGAGCCAAATACCAGAGGCAATGTTGCTTCAACGATGGGGCTCCAGGGTTGATGGGGGGGCGGGGCTCTCTGATGACGTCTCAGGTCGTTTTTCTCTGTGACTCTCTCGGTCATCCTCTTGTGGTCACAAGCTAATATGGCGGCTCCAGACTTGGAGTCCTCCTCTGACACTGTGAGGAGAACGGAGAGGGTTTTTCTGGTGCCAGCCTCTCTCCCTTTTATCAGGGCAGAAAACCTTCCTGGGAATGAGGGCCCCCTTCTCCCCTTAGCAGATTTTCCTCTCGGGTCCCCGAGTCCACCATGGGATCATAAATTCGCACCTTGGCCACCCAAGAACTCAGGAAGATAAGACTCAAGGATTGTCTTCCTCTGTAATGGGAGGCAGGCTCTGTATTAGCCATGTCTTTCGTTTTCTGTATTGTGATCCTCCAACATATGGGACCTTGTGGATCCTGGATGGACTGCCCCTCCCAGGGCTAGCCAGCTGTTAGAGATAGCAAACAACTCACCCACTTTTCCAATGCAAACTCACCAATTCAGAGCCCACACGCTACCCCCTTTAAGGGGCTCTCCTACTCAGGCTGCTATTCTCCTACCCTAATCACCCCAGGGCCAGGTACCAGACAACGAGGGCCAGCCGTGTGGCCCAGAGCCCGCTGAAACTACTCGAGTTGGCCCATCCTAAATCTGCTCACCCTCCCTTGCCTATTCTTTCCCACAGAAACCATGACAAGGTCTTCTGCCTACACCTGTCCCTTCTCCATCTGGCTCCTGACTGACCTGGGTGCTTCTCCGCATGGCCCTCCCTCACGGTGTGCCCCCTCGTCTTGGAGACTGCGAGTACCAAACTATCTTTTCAATGGTAGTCGTCTCCTCCTCGGTTGGCCTTACAGAGGCTCAAATTTTCTGTAAATACACCGTACTTTAAAATGAGCTCTGCTGGGAAGGCCTGGGTGACTCCTTCAGTTAAGTGTCTAACTCCTGGCTCGGGTCATGATCTCACGGTTCGTAAGGGGAAGCCCCCCGTCAGGCTCAGTGCTGATAACATGGAGTCTGCTTAGGATTCTCCCTCTCCCTCTCTCTCTGCTCCTCCCCCGCTTACGCTGTCTCTAAATAAATAAGTAAATAACTTGAAAAAGAAGCTGTGCTGGAAACAAACCCTTCTAGAAGAGCTTTTGTTTTCCAGGGGAAAATAATGGAAGGGAGTCTCTCTGTCTATATAAAAGAAATTTGTACGAGTTCCCTACGTCCGCAAAAGACATGACTCTAAGACTTTGGTGGCTTGACGCAGTGATGGTTATTTTATTATCGCTTATGTGTTTTTTGTTTTGTTTTGTTTTTGTTTTTGTTTTTTTTGTGGGTCAGGAATCTGGGCGGGATTCCAATGGGCAGTTCTGGCTTTGAGCCCCTGATGTCATCGCCCTCCGGCACGTCTGGAGCTATAGGGACAGGGGGTTACAGAAGCTTGGTGGGTCATTGTGCTGTGCACGTGTATTATCTCCGTGAATCTTTTATGCCCATCTTTCGAACTATGTATTATTTATTAACAGTATTTTAAAGATGGGGACATGGCCTCAGAGTTGAGTAATTCATCCAGGTTATGGAGTTGGCAAGTGGTGTCATTGCCCAGGACAGCACCCCCCCTTCCCTCCCTCTCATTCCCCATCACGTTACTGCATGTTGATGTCTTTATAGCAGACACAGATGTTTGAAATAATCTTGTACATTCATTTTGTTCTTTTTGCTAATTTGTCTCTGTCCCCAGTGGGAATGCCGTGTCCTAGAGACAGGAGCATTTCTCTGTTGTTCACGTCTTTATCCCAGAGCCTAGAACAATCTCTGGCATATTGCGTGTGCTCGGTAAATAGTCACTGAATGAAGCCCAGAGCTTGGGTTTGCTCTCTGGTTTGACCAATAGCATGTCACTTGGGCAGCACGAGGGGGTCCTGCCTGCAGTAACTCCAGACCCTAGAAACTGCCCTACCTGCCCAAAGGCTATTCCCCCACCTTGACTCTTTGGCAAGGCTGTCTTCTAAGCATTTCTGTGTGTGAGCTCTTAGCTGCTTGCTCCTGCCCATGAAGACTTATTCTCTCCTTGTCATTGTTCCAGATTCACTAGTGCACATCTGTATTGCTGAGGCTACATTATGCGAAATCCTATGTCAGGACAGGTGAATCCTGTCCCAAAACTTAAAGGTGACAACTGGGAATTCAGAATCCCTCTCTGCTGTTCTTTTCCTCTTTTCTTACCCTGTCTCTTATTCTCAGTCGCACCTCCAATATGATTGTCAAGCTATGGCGACACTGGTACATAGGGCCCACAGTCTCCATGAACTCAAGCCTTTCTCCTTCACCCAGGACACCCGACGCAGCCTACCCAACTCTGCACTCGTAGGCAATGGACAGATGGCTTAGCAAGAAATTAAAGCTCTTCACCGCCCCCATCATTTTCCCTTGGAAAAATCTACCCCAAAAGGCTTAGTATTCACACACACACGCACGTGTGCACACACACACACACACACACACACACACACACATGCTTGTATTCCCCGAGCTTTATTTGCATGTTGCTTTATTTCCTGGATGGCTAGAGTGTTTCCCTGCAGTATTTGTTAAGTGGGGGGGGGTGTGGCCCGTCACTTAAATAGGACCCAGGGAGTGGACCCCAGACATTCTGGCTCTCTCTCCTTCTAAAATACAGAGAAGTGTGGGGATCAGCATCCTTTTATGACACCAGAGCAAGAGGCCCGTGTGTGAGTGTGTCAGTGAGTGTGACGTCGCAACCTGGGTACTAACCTTGTCCTCTAATCTGGCCTCACTTCCCATGTGATGGGGAAATATTTCCTTTATTGCCTTCACTGTGGAATCAGGGTTCCCAGCCCATGATAAAACATACTTCTTATGGAATCATGTTGTTGTCATAGGGCTTTATAGACTACACTGAGCTTCCTGGGAACCGGATATTTTGATGGGAGAGATGGGTCGATGCTCTCTGTGGGCAGGCTGAGATCGCAGTCTACAACAGGTGTGGTGGTCAGTTGTCTGCCAGCTGATAGCACCTCACAGCTACGTCTTTCTGGAGACAGCTCATTGAGAGAACTGCTATAGTGATCATTCTAGAAAACCCCCATTGGCTGCTACTTTTCTTCTGTTGGACCGTTATGGCTCCCAGTTCAAGGAGGAACTTTATGAAGAATCCTGGATTCCAAAGCTTTCCCAGACATGTTGAACAGATTGTGTTCAAGACCCTGCAGGCAATTGCTTTTCATAGAAAGTCTTAGGCCTGGAAAAAAAAAGAGCATAAATCCAGCTGAAGCATTTCAAAATCCGTAAGCAGAATAAATTCCAGACCAGGGTCATGGAACAGTAATTCTCTTCAGACGTAATGGTCCTCACTAGCGAAATGTGTTCCCCTTCATATGTAGAAAAATGGAATCACTGAAGAAGAGAGATGGAAGGGTCTTTGAAGATATTCCAACACAGCCCCCTCATTTTCTTTATGATCTAAAGAGGCAGAACGTTTCTCCCAGGCTACGGCGTGTGAACTAGTTGCAAAGCAGAAACTGGAACTCAGGGATCCTGACTTCTGGTCCAACATATTTTCATTTTGCCAATTAGCCCACTGACCTAAGAACTGTGATATCACAACGCATTAGGGAAAAAAAGAGTCAGGAGAGGAGGGTGCTTTTGGGAGAACCTGATTCTCCCACTCTACTCTTGAATGCACTGGGACCCAGAGATTCAGAACAATTCGTTCCAGGCAGCAGAACTAATACTTTAAGTGGATGTCTTCACATCCCCAGCCTGGGGCTCTTACTCCTGACGGGACTACTTGGACCTTCCTTCTAACCAACATATCAGCAATCTGGCGATGGCAAACGGGGAGTTAGAAAGAAGCAGGTGCTGGGCGTTCAAATGACTTCAGGAACCGACAAACCACTTAAAGGAGAAAAATTGACGGAGTAAATACAATGCAATACAGAAGGATGAATTACAGTAAAGCCTTGGATTGCGAGTGACTTGTTCGGCGAGTGTTCCGCAAGACGAGCAAACGCTTCTGATAAATTTTAACTTGATAAACGAGCGATGTCTTGCAATATGAGTTTTACATGATGCTGAACATCCCATGATTACAACTGAGCCAATGGTTCCTCTCTCTCTCTCTCTCTCTCTCTCTCTCTCTCACTGTGGGACTGTGGGTGATCGTCTCGCATGCTTGGATACAGGGCACAGTGTTTGGCAGAAATCAGTGATTTTTCGGAACGTTGGAAGGTGCCCACAACTGGAACTGGTGTATCTTTTGTCGCTTCGAGGCACCTACGGACAGTCCTTTGCTTTTCCATCCAAGAGTGAGCTGAGGAATGCTTTGATTCATTCAGGTCAGGCTGCCTGCAGATAGAGACCCTTTCCTCTGCTGCCTTATGGCCAGTTGCACTAAATACAGTATAAGACAAGAGTTTATTAATACGGCACTGTAGGCAATATCCCAGCGAGTGTATACAATGGTCCCCCATGCAGAAAAAGTTCCATTGAGCCAATAGATGGCAGTGATTCCGTTAGTGATAGTGCAAGTCGTCCCACACAATCACCCTCCTCTTGCTTGTCTCCCTCACATCAGCCACGAAGGTTTTCAACGGTAAGTGCAGGTGAATTTGTTTATTTTTCTTTGTATTCTGTATTTTGTTTATTACTTTGTATTATAGTACAGTATCGTGATCATTTTATGTGAATATTTGGGGGTTGTGGAATGAATCATCCGAGTTTCCCTTATGTCTTATGGGGAAATCCCCTTTGATGTGCAAGTGCTTTGGATGACCGACATGTTTCTGGAATGAATTGTGCTCGCAAACCAAGATTTTCCTGTATGGGGACAGTACTTGAGTCTAGTCACCCCTCCCAGTACCTTGGTCCAGGTACTTGACCGTAGACTGACAATGACAGAGAAGACGAACGTCTTGAGAGACTGATTACGTGAAGCAAGGTCAGGTAAGGACCGAAGCACCCAGCAGATAAAAGTATTAAGTTCCATGAAAGAGAAACAGATGCGTTAGAAAGTAAAAATTCGGTGCTTCATAGAGTTCAGGCATCATAGGTCAGGAAACCAAGTGAAGACACTGGGGAAGAGCGAGGCGGGAAGTCAGGCGGGAGTTCTGGGAAATACCAGATAACAAGCTCCAGCTAAATTATGGAAGAGGGGGGTCTTCGCAGAAGACCCAGGAGAGCAGTACCAACACCGAAGTCTCCACACCGAGGCAACGGATTTCGAATGCATGGCTCCCATGCCAAAGGTCATAATTTTTGCTTCCGAATGTGGGAACAAGTAAGTCGAAAACTTAAAGCCATTGCACATGTGAGGATTGGGCACCAGATGAAAAGCAGATACACAGGGAAATGTTAGCAGTGGACCGATGGGAAGCCCAATCAACTAGCAAAAGCTTGAGTTGGTGAGCGCGCAATTAGAGGAAAGGGACGCATATCGTACCAAAGTCGGAGACTGATAGCATGCCGCCATCTGTCACAAGCTGGGGCGTGTGGGGAAAGAGTTCAGCTCACAGTCTGGCTAGAGCTAGACAATTCTTTCCGGTTCTGTTTTTCACAGATCGAGGATGAAGTATACAGATTCAGGTCAGTCATCTAGTTGTTACCCAGCCCAGTTGGTTGGTGCGTCGAGTGATTATTCTAGGTTTCTAGTACCGTAAGACATCACCATTCGCTGCATAGAGACTCCCTTTGAAGGTTTAAGGAGGAAGCTAATTATTTTCAGGCAAAAAAAAAACAAAAAAAAAATCCTGGAAAAAGTCGCCTGTAGGTGATAAGCTCTCAGAAACAGATGTCTTAAGGCTCTCAGGTGTATGCTGTGAGAAACAGAGTTCAGTCGGATTTGATTAAGTGAACTAATTAGCAAATTTATTTTCATTACTGACACAGTAATTTAGTTCTAGCCTGCAGAGGACTGAAATATGTTTCCAGCTTGAAGAGGGCTGTGGATATTCCCATTTACCACAGACTAAGATTCATAGTTAATTGGGATACTTTATGGTTCTCTGGTGGGAAATAAATCTAAACAAGAAAAAATGTGTGTATTAGCAACCATTTTTTTCCCCAACAAGTTAATAGCCCTCTGAATTGTGCATCCTACATAAAAATGATTGTGCATTCCACACAGCAATGATTATTTTATGAGAAAATAAAGCCAAAGAGAAAGTAATAGTCACGTAGCCAATTTTTCAAACGCTATACACGAAATACTGAGAGATTGTTAAATTATGTACATTTTCTCTAACTGTAAAGCCTTTTTTTTTTTTTTTTTTTGGTACGTCCTCATGGAAAACTGTGCATTAAGTAAAACAAAATGGAATGTTACTGAAAAAACAGGGTTAGGATCCGACCCTTCTTTACCTGGGATTACCTCTTTGCTGTCTCATGGAGATTCATTTTCTAGAGAAACTGCATAAAACATTGTTTCCACTTGCCTTCTATGGAAGACGGAGTCTTACTGAGGGAGACTCTTGATGGGCTCGGGGATTCAAGACCAGGAATCAAGCTATGCGGGTAAAATCGTTCCACAGAAGTGTTAATTAAGCAAGAATTTGGAGTTTTGAGGGAAGTTCTTTTTTATTTGTATTTTAATTGTCTGTGACATCTCTCGGCTCTCTTCTTCTTCTTCTTTTTAATGTTTATTTATTTTTGAAGGAGAGAGGGACAGAGTGTGAGCAGGGGAGGGGCAGAAGAGAGGGAGACACAGAATCCGAACTCAGCGGGCTGTGAGATCATGACCTGAGCCAAAGTCGGACGCTTAGCTGACTGAGCCACCCAGGTGCCCCTCAGCTCTCTTGTAATCTAGAAATTATCCTCCCGTGTCTTTTTCTCCCCCTTGCAGTTATGTGTTGAGGACACGAGGTCCTTTGTCCTGTAGGATTCCCAACCGTCTGTATTTTTCTGCCTGCATCCTGGTGATGTTAGCTGGTTTCCCCTGAATTTTGGTGATGCTTAGTAGTTAGACACAGAGATGTGGTCAGATTCCGGCTCGATCTCTGCCCCCCCCCCCCCCCACCGCCAAGTCTACCTCATAGGTTGTGGTGCATATTTCCATCAGGAGGTACTTAATGTCTTGTCGAATTGATGGTCATTATCTGCATCAAGTGTGGGAAACCCAAGGGCAAGTCCAGTCCACTCCTGTAAGTTTTACTGGAATACAGCCACGCCCATTGTCTTATATATTATTTTTTGCTGCTTTTTTACTATAATGGCAGAGACGAGCCGTTGTGACCCAGACCATACGTCCTACAAGGCCTGACATAATTACTTGCTCGTTCTTTACGGAGTAGGTTGGCCTGACCCATGGTTTAGATCCGTTAGGTGACATTCAAATTTGTCATTCATTTTTCCCTTATTGGCTACAGTGCAGCGATCGAAACTCCCTTCGTCAACTATTGGTTATGACAGATTGTGTCGCAAAGGAGAATACGTATTTAATTCTTTCTTTTTTTTTTTTTGAACCGGTTTAAAAAAATTAGGAGGTTGTCCTCTGGCATCCTGCAAGGGTGTTCAGGAAGGCTCGTTTTGTTTTGTTTGAGAATTGTTCTAAACTCATGAACTTCCACGGATTCACCCCGGTTACGAATACCCTTTTTGACGATCAAGCTGCCTCCTGTGTAGCCACCGGGAGCCCAGACCACAGACGGAGTCTGTATGACACGACCCTGAGTCTTGGATATAGGCTTCTTGCTTTCTGAAGCCACCATCCCAGATTTACTTTGCATTTTGCCAGCCACAGGCCTGAAATCGGCCATTTCTCTAAGGATCCTATTGGGAATGATGTTTCGAGACCTCCGTCCGGGTTCCAGTTGCTAATGCGTGGGTGTTTTTCTTAGCCCTTTTCCTTGGACAGAACTAGAAAATACCCATCCCTTCGGTTACCAGATAGCATGAGCTCAGAACCATACTTCCAACTGAAATTCAAACCTGCAGGGTTTTACTCAAATCTTCTCATCTTACACATGCATATCCTTTCAACCACCTGGATCTTCCCAGTTCTTACAGACAACGACATTTATACATTTCATGTATCCCACACTCTAGCAGTCTTAGCATGACAGTACAAACTTTACCACCAATTGTATGATTGCCAAGAAGTTACTTTTCCCTGTTTATTTTTATTTTTTATTAAAAAAAATTTTTTTTTATATTTATTTATTTTTTGCGAGACATAGAGAGACAGGGTACAAGCTGGGGAGGGGCAGAGAGAGAAGGAGACACAGAATCCGAAACACGCTCCAGGCTCCGAGCTGTCAGCACAGAGCCCGACGCGGGGTTCAAACTCACAAGCCATGAGATCATGACCTGAGCTGAAGTCGGACACTTAACCGACTGAGCCACCCAGGAGCCCCTTCCCTGGTTTTTTTTTTTTTTTTTTTTTTTAGTCCTTAGACCATATTAACCCAAAATTTCACAAATTACTCTCCTTTAAACTCGCTCAGACTAGCTTCTTCCTGAGTAGTTATGCCACCAATAATACCCATAGTGAGGGTCATTTATTTCATTTTACTTTTGATATCTAGGAAAATCTTTTTATTTAACTTTATCTTTTAACCGTGTCAAATATTTGCGTGATTCTAAAGTCATGTCCGGAAAACAAGATGTAGTCAAATAACTCTTATGTTTACCCTATTCTCTCCCTCTCTTAGGTAACCATTAAAAAAAAAAAAAAAAAAAAAATTATGGTTTGTCCTTCTTTTCGTTTTATTTAGAAAAGTATTCTTTTCTAAAAATAAGCAAATGCCTTTTAAAAAGATAAACCTGGGGCGCCTGGGTGGCGCAGTCGGTTAAGCGTCCGACTTCAGCCAGGTCACGATCTCGCGGTCCGTGAGTTCGAGCGCCGCGTCAGGCTCTGGGCTGATGGCTCGGAGCCTGGAGCCTGTTTCCGACTCTGTGTCTCCCTCTCTCTCTGCCCCTCCCCCATTCATGCTCTGTCTCTCTCTGTCCCAAAAATAAAAAAATAAACGCTGAAAAAAAAAATTTAAAAAAAATAAAAAGATAAACCGTAGAATAGTATACATGTGTTTCTCTATTTTTAATTTTGTTTTCATTTCATATTTCTTTGAGATTACATCACAGTAGTATGGATGGTCTTTGAGGTCCAGCCGGAGGGAACGAGTGTGGAGGACAGATGGCAGTGGGGGGAGGGGAGAGGAAAGCCCCACAAGTTGAAAGACAATTGAGACAGTAAGGTAGCGCCTTCCCATGACCACCATGCTGGTAGCAAAACATTAAACTTGAGAAACACTTTTTTTTACTCTTCTTGCTTCTCCCCTCCCCTTCCCTCTCTCTCTCCTTCTCTTTCCCATCTCCGTCTCCTCTTTCTTCCTCCTCCTCCTCCTCCTTCTTCTTCTCCTTCTCCTTCTCTTTCTCCTTCTCCTCCCCCTTCCCCCTCCCTTACCCTCCCCTCCCCCTTCTCCTCCTCCTTTTCTTCTTCTTCTTCTTCTTCTTCTTCTTCTTCTTCCTCTCCTCTTTCTCCTTCTCCTCCTCCTCCTTCTCCTCCTTCTCTTTCTCCTCCCCCTCCCCCACCCCACCCTCCCCCTTCTCTTCCTCTTCTTCTCCTTCTTCTTCTTGTCCTCCTTCTCCTCCTCTACCTTCTTCTTCTTCTTCTTCTTCTTCTTCTTCTTCTTCTTCTCCCTCTCCTTCTTCTCCTTCTTCTCCTTCTTTTCCTTCTCCTCCTCTTCTTCTTCTCCTTCTTCTTCTTCTTCTTCTTCTTCTTCTTCTTCTTCTCTCACTCTCTCTCTCTCTCTCTCTCTTTAAGAAGCTGAAGCTAAGTTCTGGGTAGGGAGATGTAGATCAAAAGAGAGAACATGTCAGGAGAGAAGCTGAGGGGACCGTGAGTATGTAAGTCCCGGGCAATGAGGAGAACTGGGAAGCATCATAGGCTTTCATAGACCAGAGTTCGTGGAATTCCGAGTCAGTCACACCCTCTCTCTGAGGGATAAGGGGGCCCATCTGATGTATGGGTCACACCAATAAATCCTCTATATGTCCCCGTATCTTTCTCCCCTGTATAAAAACACCAGCAAGACTTGCTTGATCCTCCAGTGTCTGCTTCATGGATGAAGGCCAGCAGCCGCTTGTGGTTTCGCTGGGTGAGACTTCGACACCAGCATAGTTGAACTGACTAAGATCAATGAATGAATCACAGCATCAAAGCAGCAACCGGGTCCTCAAGGCATAACCAAGCCTCAGTTAACTTCAGCCCGAACATGCCAGACATTGTTCCAAGGCATAATTTTTTCTTTGTAAGAAAGCCAAGAATGCGGGCATAGAGGCAATGACTTGGTACTCGCGTTGGTTTCCCACAAAGTAGACATTCCAAGGCAAAATTTTGGTCAAGCAACACATTTTAAGTGTGCTTTCCCTTAGGCAGGCCAAATACCTTGTGCTGTTAGATGACAACCATATTCCTCATCAGTGGCACAGAATCCAAAGGCAGGGACTTGGGGTGGGGGGATACCTTGCCAACTGTCATACTTCTTAGGTGAAGACAAAGATATTTTCTCAGCTGGTGTGTGGTTTTCTCCAGTTCAAATCTCTTGTCTACCACTAATTCTCCAATTTTCTGATACCAACCCAGGGTCCCACAATTTAATTCAATTCTGACCCCGAGCACAGACCCCTGAAGCTAAGAGCTCAGTCCCACAAGTGTGCCCCCACTTTAGATGCCACTCACAAAGGGGTCCCTAGGTTACCCTCCCTTCTACCCAGCTGACTACAAATCAGGGGTTCCCATGATCCCTACTCAGGTTTGACAATCTACTAGAATGACTCTTATTAGACTCAGCAAAATGCTTTACTTATGAATACCAGTTTGTTAGGAAGGCTACAGCTCAGGGAAAGCCAGATGGAAGATGTTTATAGAGTAAGTTACAGGGGATGGGTGATACAGAGCTTCCATGCCCTCTCCGAACATCCCACTCTCCCACATTGATGTGTTTACGAACCCAGAAGTTACTCCCAAACTCATCGTTCTAAGTTTGTTTTTTTTTAAATGGAGGTTTCATAACATAGGCACAATTGACTAAATCATTGACCATTGGGGATTGAACTCAATTTCCACCCCTCTCCCCTCCCCCAAAGTAGGTCATGGCGCTGATAGTTCTAATCCTCTAATGATGTGATTGTTTCTCTGGTGATCAGTCCTCATTCTGAAGTACCTAGGGGCCCACCTTGACTCACCTCAGTAGCATAAACTCAGGTCTGGTCAAAGAGGGCTTGTTATGAACAACAAAGGACCCTCTTGTCACTCAGGAAATTCCAAGAGTTTTGGGAGGTCTGTGCCAAGAACCATGGGCAAAGACCAAATATATATTTTTATTATATTACAGCTGGTGAAAGCTCTTGAACCTTGGGTTTGGGGGGAAGACAGGATGAGATAGAGCAAAGTGTGGATATGGGTTTTATGTCTTGGTATTTCTGGCCTGAAGTCTACCATTTGGGAGGAGTCAAGAGCTAAGTAATTCAGATCCACCCAAGGATCTAAGTACACCTAGCCCTGGAATCGGGTGTTAGGTGGAAGTTTGGGAATGTGATAGAACACAGTTCAACTGAGTACATTTACATAGCTAATCGGCTTCATTCAATGATTCATATTGGGCAACATACCATCTGACAAGTGGAAGGTGCTCTGAGAAGGTGGGCAAAATCTTAACATGTGGTCATGGGTGGGACAAGGACACTATTAGCCAAAGAGAAGAAAGGATTGTTTCAGGCCAGGTCATCGTCCTTAGGGGGAAGACAAGGGGTCACCTTGCTAGTACTGACCACAAAATTCCACAGGGATTGGTTTAAATTCCACTCCTGGGAGAGGCTGAAACCGCAGTTATGTTAGGTGTGAAGTCTCTGTGGGGCTTAACATAAGTGGCTCCATTTGGGGTTTTTTTTTTTTGTTCAGGAGGCAGCAGGGCTAGGAAAGACTGGCTATAAGAGAGCTCAGAACATCCAGGGGGTGAGGACTCCTTCTCCTCCAACTCCCCAAAGTCAGCAGCGGTCAGGGCCCCAGAAATGAGGTCTACCCATCATTAGGGAACAGTCTTCAGGAACTGGGAAGCTCCTTAACCGAAAATAAGATCAGGAAAGGAAAGAGAAGGGGGAGTCATCGCTACTGGAAGCTTCAGAACTGCTTTCTATCCTGGTGGTTTTGACTAGTGTCTCTGTTAACAGAAAGGAGGTGGCCGGCTTCCCTATTGCTGGAAATTTGGCCTTTTCCTCCACGAGTCAACACATTTCATCACAGGAGGCCTTTCCCTTCCTGCTAAGTGGTTTCAGGTTCTAAAATATTAAAGAAATATTGTTGGGTTCCCTGGCTACTGATGCATCTTAAATTTTCAAACTGCTGCACGCAAACGCAACGTGTTAAATAATAACTAAATTAGGCTATTTTTGGCTTTCTGTTCTGCTCATGCTTTCTCTTCCTAAAGCACTTTGCCTGCCTTCTGGCCATTTACTAGCAACTTTTTGCTTGGAGAGAAGCCAAGACTATACAGTTTAGCTGCCCGTATGCAAGACCAAGATGTTTATGCAATTTGGTCCAAACAAAAATATTGGAACGTCAGGCCACTGTGGAGATTTCATACAAACCATGACCTCTGCGGATAGTTGCAATCCTACATGCCTTTTGTTTTCAGAAAAAGCAAAGAAAATGATTTGATATTGTTTTGTTAATGAACGTAGCCTTGAGGTGCCTGGGTGACTCCGTTGGTTGAGCATCTGACTCTTGATTTCAGCTCAGGTCATGATCCCATGGTCCTGACGTCAAGACCCATGTTGAGCTCTGCACTGAGGTTGGAGCCTGCTTACAATTCTCCCCCTCTCTCCCTCTGCCCCTCTACCCCACTCGCACTCACGTGCTCTCTCTCTCTCTCTCTAAAAGGAAAAAAAAAAAATGTAGCCTTGGTACTTACACAGTTTACTCACAAAGTAGAGATTCCCAGAGAATGTATTGGTCATGACTTCTAATTCCGCTATTGTTAGCCATGCTTTGTCTTAATGGCTGTGACACATTGTACGGGTAGCTTGACACCCGGATCTCTTCAGTCGACCCGAGTGGAGCTGATTTCACAGGCAATGAGTAGAGGGACTCCCCTGACCCCACTCTTCTTGCGCAGAAATGGAGATCCCCTGCTCACCCAGAAAATGGTCAAACATTGAGTTGCCGGGAAGTAAGGATGCTGCAGAAATAACATATGGCTCTAGTTTTTTTGTTTTTTGTTTTGTTTTGTTTTGTTTTGTTTTTTGTTTTTTGTTTTTTTTTTAAGGGCTACCAACAAATGGCAGGTAGCAGTTTTGAGGAAAATTAGTATCCGAGAACTAAAAAAAAAAAAAAAAAAATCTGAAATTCGAGTATCGCGGGGAACAGGCGGTCATTGGTGAGCATTCTGAAATGTGAATTCGGGTGAACTGTTTAGCTTTGATGTTGACAGGGCTCCTTTCCACAAAGTACCACACGGGTAAGGGGATAAGAAAGGGCTACCGGCCGCCAGTCTTCAGCCCAGGACGAAGCCGTCCTGTCCTCCAGCCAGCTGCGAAGCCTTCTTTCACTCAGCTGTGGACTCAAGACGGCAGACATGCCATTGAACACATGGGACAAATTCAGAGAGCCGAATTTTCTTGGCCTTAGTTTGAGATGGAGCCCACAGTACGCCTTTCAAAGCCTCAGGTAGGTGCGTTTGGATTATCTGACGCATTACAGCGCGTCGATGTCGGCATGCACACAGATTATCTAGCCAGTGGCTCTCAACCTTTCCTGTGCATCTGAATCTCCTGAGCGGGATAATGGGGGCGGGGGGGGGTGGGGATTAAAAAGATGTTGGTCTTTCAGGCCTCATCTTGGCGATTCTAATTCAATTAGCCCAGTGTAGAACAGGCATTTCGTTCTTTCTTTTTTTTTTTTTTTTTTAAATTTTTAACGTTTATTTAGTTTTGAGAGAAGGAGACAGAGCATGAGGGGGAGAGGAACAGAGAGAGAGGGAGACACAGAATCGGAAGCAGGCTCCAGGCTCCGAGCTGTCGGCACAGAGCCCGATGCGGGGCTCGAACTCACGAACCATGAGATCCTGACCTGAGCTGAAGTTGGACTCTCAACCGATTGAGCCGCCCAGGCGCCCCAGAACAGGCATTTCTAAAAACAAAGAAAACAACCCCCCCCCCCAAACCTTGGTGATCCTAATATGTAGTCAAGATTGAGAATGATTTCATTTCCATTTTCAAGATGAGGACCTTGACGGATAGACACCTTCAATGCTTTTCCAAAGTCATGCAGCCGAAAAGTGATGGGGCTCTGATTCTACCTCAGGTATTTCTGACTTCGAGTTTCTTTCTGCCCCCACCCCCACCCCCACCCACAGTATACTCAGTGTACCATATGGCCTCAATGTGGCTAACCTAGACCCCAGACCGCCAAATATCTGCCCAGTGATTTTCCTGCTCTCATATATCCACACCTTTCCCTAGCTCTTGACATACAGGAATGAGAATCATAAACAACGCCCCTTTCACTTAGATGCTAGAAGGCTTGTTCCAGAGACTATGGGGCCAGTTTTCTTTAGCTTAAACATTAGGCAAGAACAAAGGGATGGCCTGAATGCCATAAAACAGTCTGAGTTAAAATAAACAATAGACTGGAGAGGAAGGGATCAAAGATGCGAAGAAGCGAGTGTGCTAGAATGACTCTACCATACAAGACCAGAGAATACACTGGCTGACTCCGTCTATGCTGCTCCAGAGGGCCTGGAGGCCATGCCGTTTATTGACATGACAAGAAATGCACTAATGTGAGGGCATTGGGATTGTTGAGGACCTCAGGGGTGGCCGTCCTCTGGAAGAACGAGCTAATTGCAGGAGATGCTATTTCAAACCTGCTCTCCCTAGTAGCAATAGACATGCTAAGATCCCAGAGACCAGGAATCAACTACCAACCACCAGAAACACCTTGGACGTGATCCCCCAAAAGGTAGCAAGATCAGAATGTCAGCCCAAAAGAGAGTTCACAGATCATGGTATTCCCAGGGGCAAGAGAGATGGGCAAGATTAGGGGATTGTATAGTAAATATAATCAAAGCACATCGAGAATAGATAAACAGACTAGTGCCAGTTACCCCAAAGGAAAGTTCTCTTTCCCAGTTTCCAGAACTGAGCCGGTTCTCAGTGCCCAAGCCCATTAACTGAAGAAGAGGCCGAATCTGCATAAGCGAAGATTGTCCAACATCATGGTAAATATATATGGCATTGGTTTCCCCCAGTTCTTTCCTGAAGGGGTCATTGGCTTTACTCAGGTAACAGCACACTGGGGAAAAGGGGACTCTCGTACCGTTTGGATGTTGTGGGAAACAAGATTCGAAACGACACCGCCACCAAGGGACCCAAAGCATCATGCTGGCTCTGATAGAATAAAGGTGTAAGGGAGTCATTGTAATAAGTAGAATACCTCTCTAGGTCCATCTCATGGTGCCCCCTGGATACACCAGTGGGCGTTTTCCCAGTTCTTGAATACATAACGGGAATTGACATATCAAGATGTTGGCAGGGGGCTTGGGTGACTCGGTTGTGCGGCTGACTCTTGATTTTGGCTCAGGTCATGACCCCGGGGTCATGGGATTGAGCCCCACATCATTGGATTGAGCCCCATGCTCAACATGGAGCCTGCTTAAGATTCTCTCTCCCTCTCTCTCTCTCTCACTCTGCCCCTCTCCCTCGCTCAGACACTCTCTCTCTAAAATAAAATAAAATAAAATAAAATAAAATAAAATAAGATAAGATGTTGGCAAAACTCTTACGCCGGTTCCCTGACCAACAAACTCAAACGATAAATTATAAAGACCTATTGTAGTAAAAAAAAAAAAAAAAAAAAAAAGGCCAAGTAGAAAATCCTGAAATGACCCCCGCCCTAGCCAAGATGGCGAATGTAAAACAATGACCATATCTCTGGGGGAATGGCAGATCTGTGTCACCCTCAAAGATTTCAAGGATGCAGGGGTAGTGGTCCTGCAAAAACCAGTTGGATCATGGAAAACAACAGGGTCCTACTGCAAACTTGCCCACGTAGTACAACCAATTGCAGCTGACGTGCTGGAAGTGATATCCTTATTAGAGACTCTGGTAAGCGGCCTGAAGCTATTGATCTGGCAAATGCCTTCTTTTCAATACCCATCAAATAGGACAGAAGCAATTTGCATTCATATGGGATGAATAGAAGTATACATTCATGGCCTTGCCCCAGAGATATGTTAATTCTCTTTCTCTGTCGCTACACTGTTGAAAGGCTCTGGGCCATCTGGACATTCTGTAGAACACCCTAGCGGCCCATATTGCTGACATCATGTAAGCCGGACCTGACGGAACAAGAAGTGGTAAGACATGGCGCTCTAGAAGAAGGGAGATAGACCCTACAGAGATTTAGAGGCATGATGCGTCAGTTAGATATGTAGGGGCCCCGTGTTCTGGAACCAATGAGCTGTCCCTTCCAAAACAAAGAGGATGTGATTTCCCCGTGTACTTCTTACTACTACGCAAGCAACCCAGGACTTAGCTGACTTCTTCAGGTTTTAGATGCAGCGTTATTATACACTTGGGAATACTGCTCTGACTCGTTGTTTTGTTTTTTTTGTTTTGTTTTGTTTTGGTTTTTTTTTTTTTGCTAATGCTAAAGCCTGATAGTTTTAGGGGACCCAGAGCAAAAAGATCTCTGAGGCAGATTCAGCCTGCAGCACGATCAGCCCTGCCCACCTGAGATGCTTCGTGAAGTCTCTAGCAAGCCCCAATACTACACTAATAGGGTTTCTTATAAACTCGTGGGTTCTTGAATAAAGTTAGGCAACAGAAAACTACACACCATTAAAACCACAAACAAGCTGATCTGCTCTGGATCCCTGATAGAGACAGAAAATCTGAACATGGGCCATCCAACGGCCACGGGGCCAGAACTGCACGTAATGAACTGGGTTCTGTCAGACCCACCAAGTCCTAAGGCTGAGGATGCCACTGAAAGGTAGAAGCGATGCGTTCTGGATTGAGCTGGAACAGATCCAGAGAGCGCGGGTGGCACAGACACCAGACCTCCACGCCCCTTTCTGCTACTATGCCAACACCTCTCCCTCAGCTCATGCCTTTGGCCTCTGGGCCATCCCCAATGTCCAGCTAGCAGAGGAGGAAAACTCCTGTGTTTAATCTACAAGTGGGGTCAGCTCAGTAGGTTTGTGTGGACTGGAAATGAAATTCTACATGATGGCTCCAGTCAGGAGTGCCCCACCACCCAAACAGAAACAAGCATAAATCTTCCCATTGGGCAGAGCTTCGGCTGATACTCAGGGCCATCCACTTGGCGGGGAGAGATCATGGATCTGAGGTTAGAATGTGGACCCGTGGTCAATGGCGGATGGCTTAGCTGGTTGGTCAGCAGCCTAGAAGAAGGAAGACTGGAAAAAGAGAGAGAGGTCTGGAAAAGAAGCACGTGGATGGATATGGATGAGTGAGAACCAAGTGTGCTGACTTTGTGTGGCGTTTCTTTGCCACCATAGAACATCCACTGAAGAACAGGCACTGAATACCCAACTGGGTGTGTTGACGTAGCCACTTAATGACAACCAACCTCTGTCCTTGGCCCCTCCATTATTTAGACAATGAGCTTATGAGCGGGGATGACATGAGAGTAGAAATGGAGCCTAGGCACGGGCCCCACAACGGTGGCTCCCTCTCCCGGAGATTGAAACTTGCCACGTTGGACTTTCACTGCTGAATGTCCAACTTCCAGGAAGAAGAGACCCAAGCTGAATACCTATATGGCACTGTCCCATGGATAAGACCAGCCGGCTACTGTTGGCTGTTCGGTTACCCTGGGTCCCCGCTACTCTGGAAAGAAGAATTCATCTTAACCACGACTGACATGTATTCTAGATAACAGCTTGCCTTCCCTTCCTGCAGTCACTCGGCCAGCGCTCTTACTCCAAAAGCTCGCAAAGGGCTTGATCTCGATACGTGCCATCTTGCACAGCGTCTCCTCCGTCCAAGGGTTGGCAGAGGAAGCAGGGGGCACGTGAGTGTAAGATCTCCTGGTCGTACCACATACCGTGTTACCCGGAAGCTGCCAGCCTGATGGGACAGTAGGATGGCTTCTTGAAAATCCAACTGAGGCATCGGCTTTGAGATGATTCTAAGTTTCTAAGGAGGGGGCATTCCCTCTGCTGCCAGGTTTTCACCAGATAGAATCCGTGGGTCCAGGAGCCAAACAAAAGAAGTAGCTGCATCTCTGACTATCATTCCCAGCAACCTCTTGTGCTTTCCTGCTCTTGAGTCTGCAAGTCTCAAGGTCCTGGTTCCTGGGACAAAGTAAAGGGTGTCCCCAAGCTTAAAGCTACAGGTCCCATGTAGTCGCTTTGGGTTTCTTGTGCTCATAGACCAGCAGCCAAAGAAAAGCTACAGCTGTGGACCTCAAGAAGGGCTCTGACCTGATCGGTATGAGGAGGGAAAATTGCTCTTACATAGACAATCAGGGAGGTGACCCCCCCAGGGTGTCTCTTGGTGCCCCCATGTCTAGTTATACCCGCCAATAGGAGGTAGGGAAAGGAGGGACACATTCAGTTAAGGCTTTGAGATCAAGTACGACAGCAGGGGTACCAATTCATGCCATTCTTACAAGTCTTCCAAGAAACTGTGACCAATCAGAGTCCAGGGAGAAGCCGAATCTAGATGGAGACAACGTAAGAGTCAGAACCATGGAGAGCTGAGGGATAAAACGTGTGGATTTAGTATTTGCTAGTGGTGCCTGGTCCAGGACCCCTCTGCTGCTCCTTGAACCCATCCCTCAGCTGCTGTAAGAATTTGCCGCTAATAGTCGACAACGATGACGATCCGACCTTCCTTCTCCTGTTCCCACGTAGCTGCCGATACTGCTGGCCCTAATGTGACCGCAGCTTTGATGGGAACCACTTTCCTCCGCTGGCGACCCCCAACTCCTAACCCTTCGTTAGCCTTTGGAAAGGGATCCGGCTGTCCTTGGCTGCTGGGACTGTGAACTGGACTTGAATTCACTTCAGGGAAAATATCCTTCCTCATCCACAGGATGTGCTCCAGTTTCCAGAACCCAAGTAATTCAACCCGAGTCTTCAACAGTGTTCTCATAAAGTGTGGCAGAGTTAGCCTTATGGGATGCTATTAATTTAGCATCTAGTTCGGTTCGATTCCTGCAAGTCTATCCTCAACCAGAGGTGATTTTTGCCTCCCAGGTGGACATTTGGGGAAGTCGAACTACATTTTTGGTCGTCACAAGTGAGTGGAGGAGGAAGGATGCTAGGCAATCTGGTGGGGAGAGACCACGGGTGGTGCTAAACATCTTGTAGTACATAGGACATCACCACCCATGCTCCCAATTAAGAATTATCTGGTTCCATGGGGCGCCTGGGTGGCTCAGTCGGTTAAGCGTCCGACTTCCGCTCAGGTCATGATCTTGCTGTCCATGAGTTCCAGCCCCACACTGGGCTCTGTGCTGACAGTTCTGTGACAGATTCTGTGCCTCCCTCTCCTCCGCCCCTCCCGTACTCACACTCTGTCTCTCTCTCTCTCTCTCTCAAAAATAAAAATACACATTAAAAAAAAAAAGGATTATCTGGCTCCAAATATCAATAGTGCTTTAGCAAAGAAGCCTGTCTTTCCAACCATAGTCTGGCTTTCCAACAGAAGTCAAGATAAGGTCACACATTTATCTCTCAAGAGCAAACAACACATTTTAGGCACAGAACAGCATAAATCCAATTTAAGGAAAAAGAAATCTCCAATTCTAGGTTAATCTTGTCCCTAAAAAAAAAAGGTCTACATAGTTTACTTAGTTTAATAGAGAATTTAACATTCCTCAATATGAAGCACCTATATTTAGATTAGTACGCAGATTCTAGGAGAATTGGTTATATATTTTTGCTTCTAATCTGAACTGCGAGAAGGGTGTGTCTTCTCTAAAGATAAGTTCTAGGGGCGACTGGGTGGCTCAGCCGGTTGAGCGTCTGACTCTGGCCTCTGGCCATGGCCATGATCTCGAGACCCGTGGGTTCGAGCCCCGCATCAGGCTCTGTGCTGACAGCTGGGAACCCGGAGCCTGCTTCAGGTTCTGTGTCTCCCTCTCTCTCTGCCCCTCCCTTGCTCATACTCTGTCTCTCAAAAATAAATAAACATTAAAAAAAAAATGTAAAGATAACTTCTGTCTTCTACCTTAACGATAACATGAGAATTTGCAATTTCTCCCCAAATAGCTTTTCAACTTCAAAAATGCAAAGCTTGGCCTCTACCAAGTACCCATTCTATGCAGAAAAGCAATTAATGCATACAAGCAAATTTACATACACAAACAAAATAACACCCAAAGCTACTCACTCTAGACACGCTGAAATATTTCCTACCAATTATTTCTTTTCAGAAGACACACACATCGGAGCCAATATATTTTTCAACATGGAATTGAAAAAAAATCTCAGAGGGATAATATGCAGTAGTCCATTGATATTAGTATATTCTGTAATTGTGGAATAGATTATTTTTGTCCATAGTTATGTGGAAGGCTACTTATTTTTTTTAATATGTGAAATTTATTGTCAAATTGGTTTCCATACAACACCCAGTGCTCATCCCAACAGGTGCCCTCCTCAATACCCATCACCCACCCTCCCCTCCCTCCCACCCCCCATCAACCCTCAGTTTGCTCTCAGTTCTCAACAGTCTCTTATGCTTTGGCTCTCTCCCACTCTAACCTCTTTTTTTTTTTTTTTCCTTCCCCTCCCCCATGGGTTTCTGTTAAGTTTCTCAGGATCCACATAAGAGTGAAACCATATGGTATCTGTCTTTCTCTGTATGGCTTATTTCACTTAGCATCACACTCTCCAGTTCCATCCACGTTGCTACAAAAGGCCATATTTCATTTTTTCTCATTGCCACGTAGTATTCCATTGTGTATATAAACCACAATTTCTTTATCCATTCATCAGTTGATGGACATTTAGGCTCTTTCCATCATTTGGCTATTGGTGAGAGTGCTGCTATAAACATTGGGGTACAAGTGCCCCTATGCGTCAGCACTCCTGTATCCCTTGGATAAATTCCTAGCAGTGCTATTGCTGGGTCATAGGGTAGGTCTATTTTTAATTTTCTGAGGAACCTCCACACTGCTTTCCAGAGCGGCTGCACCAGTTTGCATTCCCACCAACAGTGCAAGAGGGTTCCCGTTTCTCCACATCCTCGCCAGCATCTATAGTCTCCTGATTTGTTCATTTTGGCCACTCTGACTGGCGTGAGGTGATATCTGAGTGTGGTTTTGATTTGTATTTCCCTGATCAGGAGTGACGTTGAACATCTTTTCATGTGCCTGTTGGCCATCCGGATGTCTTCTTTAGAGAAGTGTCTATTCATGTTTTCTGCCCATTTCTTCACTGGGTTATTTGTTTTTCAGGTGTGGAGTTTGGTGAGCTCTTTATAGATTTTGGATACTAGCCCTTTGTCCGATATGTCATTTGCAAATATCTTTTTGTGGAAGGCTTCATAGAAATTGTTCTATTTTAAATTTTATTTTATTCTGGTCAGAAAAGGAGATAGGAGAGAAGTCTGTATTTTTTTTTTAAAGAATTTGAGATGTTTTCTGTGACTCAAAATGTTCAATTAAACCAACAACAGCAATGGGGCGCCCGGGTGGCTCAGGTGGTTGTCTGACTTCGACTCAGGTCACGATCTCACAGCGCATGAGTTCGAGCCCCACGTCAGGGTCCGTGCTGACAGCTCGGAGCCTGGAGCCTGCTTCCGATTCTGTCTCTCTCTCTCTCTGCTTCTCCCCACCTTGTGCTCGCTCTCTCTCTCTCTCTCTCGCTCTCTCTCAAAAATAAATAAATAAACAGAAACAATAATATTAAAAGAATAAAAACACAACAGCAACTAGACTCTCTAAAAGCTGAATACTAAGTTTAATGTTTAATTGTGAGAGACATCAGTGGTATCTCATCGAACGAATGTTATTATTTCTACATATGCCCCTATTTTCTGCTTGTTTAATCGGTCATGAACAGAGAAATATGTTAATATTTCCAACATTACTGTGGACCCGCTTTTTAGAGGAGCTGCTCATTTGGCTTGCTGTTTCATGGCTCTCCTAAACGTACCATTCATCAAAAGAAGTGAACTTCTGCTGTCTCCGATGTTTCCGTCTGACGGTCGGTGTCTGATACTTAGGCTCGCACAACTTCTCTTTTTGTTTGAACTCGGCCAGGTCATCTTTGTCCAGCGTCTTACTTTTTAAATTCCGTCCACCTCTGTTTCGGGGTGTTCTCTGACGGATGGACGGTCATTGGCTAGAGTTGGGGAAAACAAGCTCGAAAGTCTGCCCTTTTTTAATGTTTATTTATTTTTGAGACAGAGAGAGACAGAGCATGAGCGGGGGAGGGACAGAGAGAGAGGGAGACACAGAATCCGAAGCAGGCTCCAGGCTCCGAGCGTCAGCCCAGAGTCCAACGCGGGATCGAACTCACAGACCGTGAGATCATGACCTGAGCCGAAGTTGGAAGCTCAACTGACTGAGCCACCCAGGCGCCCCGGAAGTCTGCCTTTTAAGAGAGGTCCGTAACATGACCATTCGTTAGCACAAAAGGCCCATTTCATGTTCTGACATATAGTTTTATACTTTTTAGATCTTGCGTTATGTGGTTTCATTTGCTACTCCTGGTTGCTCTATGAACCATGCTTTCTTGGCTTTTGCTTTCTTTGATGTTTATCTTTTCATATTTCCAAAGCCCTCTTTTCCTTGACATGAACTAATTCTCAGAGTCAAGAAGGAAACAATCTTTTGAGTACACAATTTTCCACTCTCCCTTCTCCTTCTGTCGCTCAGTCTTTATGAATATTAGCTGATATTTTAAGCTCAGAGTTTTTTTCATGAAATCATGCATTTTACATTATGTTTCAGGGAACAGATGTTTTGATTTTAGACTCATTTTTACAACGAGACTTTTACATTTATCCTTGGAAGAAGTAGGTAAATATGGGCCGTGTTTCCCCAGTTTTAGGGCTGAACCCCATCCCATTTATCGAGAGGACTTTTCCGCCATTGTGACTGTGATGTTTTAGTATCCTCCAGTTAGTTGGATATGTTCTTCAAAGAGCTGTATTCCATGGATATTTTTCAAGCTCTTATTTAATAAACATATTTTTATTGCCTCCATTTATAAAAGATGACTTATATCCCCTTAGTGTTTGCCCCAAACTCTGCAGGGGTATCTCCACTGTCTTGTAGCATTCATGCTACAGTTGAGAACTCAGAGACCAGCCTGTGTTTTGCCTTTTTTTTTGTTCTTTGTTTCATATGTAACCTTTTCCTTCGCTGAAGTGCTTTTAAGGTGTATTGATCCTTTTAATTTAGACATTACTCTATAATTAAATGAACATACTCATACTGGTTTGCTTAGGATAGCGCAGGAACTTGGCAACCCGTCTACAGATTCTTTTTTTCTGTTTTTTTTTTAAACTTAGAGAACTGAAGATTGATTCGTATTTCTCCTTTGATAATTGCTTACGTGTCATGTACGCTGGCTTTTTCTGCCTGTGCTCTTCACTCACGCTCTTCCATATCTGTCATTTCCTTTCTCGTCATTTCCTTTCGGACCCTTCCCTCTGCATCCTCTGCATGGATTTAATTTCTTTTGCGGCATCCATTATGTCCCCCTCCTTTCTTTTTTTTTTTAATCCCCGAAGTATAATTTCCAGCAGGTTTGCCTCTCACGTGGCTCTGTTCCGCAAATGTGACATCTCTTGCCTTCACTTCTATCTTGATGCTGATCCTTCAGGAAGAAATAGAATCTGCAGCCCATCTACGCTATCCTCGCCCCATCTGTATCCTCCTTCTGTCCTTTTCTCGGTGAGGCTACTCCTCTTAGGACACGTTGCATATAACTGTCATTCCCACCGCTTTACGCCCAGGGCTGGTGAAGATTTCATCTCCAAATAGATCTTAGGACACCAGGAGGTGAAGTGGACAAGTGTACAGGAGAAGGGGGACAAGTGTACCCCTTTTTTAATGTTTATTTATTTATTTTGAAAGGGAGAGAGCACGAGCAGGGGAGGAGCAGAGAGAGAGGGAGAGAGAGAATCCCAAGCAGGCTCCGTGCTGTCAGCACAGAGCCTGACGCAGGCTCGATCTCACCAACCATGAGATCATGACCTGAGCCAAAATCAAGCGTTGGACAACCAACCGGCTGAGCCACCCAGGCACCCCTGAAATGGCATTTTACAAAAGGAGAGCAGTCATCAACATCTACAGAAAAGAAAACAATGTCAGGCTAGCTGTGAAAGGAATTTAAAGGACGTGGGAGGTTTTCCACTTGAAATAAAATTTACAACCAAATTACTGGAAAGGTAAGGGTGAAGTTGATTCTCAGAAATGAATGGAAACAGGGACTTTAACATCACTGGTGCTCTTTCTTCATTGTCTTTGTGGGACATTTTGTTCTCTCTCTCTCCTCTCTTCTCTCCTTTCATGTTTCTCTCTCTCTATTCTTCTCTCTCTTTTCTCATCTTTTTCTTTCTTTCTCTCTCTCTCTTCTCTCATTTCTCTCTCTCTCTTATCTTCCATCTCTCTCACTCCTCTCTCTCCCTCTCCACTCTCTTTCTGTCAACTCAGGCTCTAGCTCTTGCTATCTCCTTCCCCCTTTTCTCTCCCTCTTTCCCTCTCAAATCTGGACCCATCACTTGCAGCCAAGGAATGGGGTTATGTGAGAAAATGTAGTCTTCTGTAGGGACCATGTGTTCAACAGCAGAGAAGGAAAAATGTGTTGAGAAAACAAAGACGATATTCTTTGTGAATACGTGTGAGAAGAAGTGTGAGAGGAAGATGGACAGACAGAATCCAAACCTGTATCCACTGTGCCATACCCTCTCCCTTTTCATTAAAAAGTTGTTTAAAGAAATACATGTGCGTGCTTCCAACAATTACATCACTGGTGGTGATCACGCTACATATCGGCAGCTCCCAGGCCCCTGTCTTACCCCACCCTGCGACCTGCCCTCAGGACACTCTAGATCTAGTCTAGTCTAGTCTAGTCTAGTCTAGATGATTCCTCCAGACTAAACCTCCATATCACCAAATATTATATATGTTCTATTATATCTCTTAATATCATGCTTGTTGACATTACCTATTAACTGCGTTTTTGTTGTTGTTGTTGTTGAAACTGTGCATTCAATTGTCATACATTTACATTCACATCTCACCCTTTTTCTTCCCCCAATACAGTTATGTCAGAGTGTTTTGTTAATTCACTAGTTTGAGCTTACGTTATTACAAAAATGTATTATTTATTGCTGAGTCAAGTAGTATACTATGACTACGTCTTCCTTCTTATACAATGAGTTTTTCCCTGGGAGTTCATATTTGCCTTATTTTTTCATTGCTTTGGTCTTTTCCTCCAGTTTTATTAATAACTGACATAGAGGGGCGCCTGGGTGGCGCAGTCGGTTAAGCATCTGACTTCAACCAGGTCACGATCTCACGGTCCGTGAGTTCGAGCCCCGCGTCGGGCTCTGGGCTGATGGCTCAGAGCCTGGAGCCTGTTTTCGATTCTGTGTCTCCCTCTCTCTCTGCCCCTCGCCCGTTCATGCTCTGTCTCTCTCTGTCCCAAAAATAAATAAACGTTGAAAAAAAAAATTAAAACAAAAAAAATAACTGACATAGATCGCCATATAAACTTAAGGTGTATAACATGATGGTGTGATTTACATATATTGTGAAATGATTATCATAATCGTGTGTGTATACATATATCATAACAGTGTATATATATCATAATACTGTATATATGACATATGTATATCATATATATTATATATATATAATATATATATATGACACTAATATTTCCCAAGCTCTCCATCAGAATTCTCAAAAACACTCCGAATCTAACTTTTCCACATGGCCAAGGATAGGTGCTCAGACAAGCTCAGAAATTCAAGAAATGATGTAACACTGAAAGAAAAGCTTGCATGATTCCTCAGGACTAGAAATAATTTATCTTTTGACAGCTCCCATTGATGGTATACGTATCTCTCACATCACTGACACCTTTCTGCCTTATCATAGTTACGTGTCTACACATCCTATTTTTCCTCTTGGACATTTTGCTCCTCGAGGGCAGGGTCTGCGTCTAACTCCTCGTCCTTAGTACCCGATGCAGTGCCCTGATGAGAGGCCCCTCAATAGATCCACGGAAGGAAATGAATAAGTAAAATCTAACCCACTCTGTAGTATTTTCACATTTCTTCTGTGTCCCCATTGAGGGAACACAATGATTCTAATGGAGAGAGATTGAATTTAGGGGAACTTAATCCATATATATGTTGAAAGATTTAAGAAAGTATCATCTAAAGGAAAAGAAGGGGTCTTAAGTCACTTCTCCAATAAGTGGCAGGACTGGGGTTTGAAGCCAGGTCTGGTTAAATTCTATACCCTTACTGCACCCCCCCACCCACCCAACCCAAAACCACATTCCAGGCTCAGTTTCAGCGTCACAAAACAGGTGGTCGTCGCTCTCTCCTTAATCACGACTGCGTTCCTGGGGGCACTAAGACGTTTTCCAATTCTACCACGGGAGCACCAACCTTCTTTCCTTCTATGCAATCCTATAGTCCATGGTTTTGGAAAACAAATGTTCTTCAAGGCTAATAACCTTCATTTTGAATGGGTGTTCTCCTTCCCTCTGAAAAGCTTCTCAAATCCGTATTTTCAGTCTCAACCCAGGGGGCGCTATGTTCACTCCTATGACAAATCGTCTGAGACTACCTGCAGGATTTGTAAAGGCTTGAAAGGATTTCTCCTGAGTGAGGTATGGCCTGGTTTAAGCTTGTTTTCCATTTGGAAATCCCTGAAGACAAAGCCTTGCGTTCTAGGTCACCTTTAAGAAGCAGGCATCCCAGAATGAAAGGATCGCTCCACTCTTGGTGGTTCTCCGGCAAGTCTACCAGTAGAGGGCGCCTAACCATCAGCAATAGTCTCAGAAACTTCCCTGATGGGTTCAGGCACTTTATTACCTCTTACTTGGAGCTGACAGTTTAGTAACAGAATGTGCCAACCCGTTTTCTCTTCGTTTCACAATTGTCTTGCACTTGGAAATGAGAATGCTTCCCTGCAAGACTTAGGAGGTGGTGGGTGGTGGGGGGAGACCCGAGGGACCACATGAGAGAGGAAAACAAGGCTTTCCCTGTACGCTGAGGATCAGAATGAATTATACGCAGGATGTTGTTAATCCTGGCATGGTTTTTACCTGGTTCATCTCTAACTATTCAGCCACCGGCGTGTGGCTTTCTCAGCTGTTTCTGAGGCCTTGTATGTCAAGAGATCAAATGTGTTTCATTTTCTTTAACACGTCTGTATGAGCTTACACCAAAATTCATGGAATCACATAACCCCATGCTGTTAGCAGGGACTTTGGGGGTCATGGAGCACACACTGGTCAGGGTACCAGTTAGAAGATCAGTGCCAAAAGAGGCAAGAGACTTGGCCAAGGACTTCCAATTCTTGAAGAGAGGAGCAGGTGTCAAAACTCAGCTGCTGAGCACACCCCCCCAAAGTCCCCCCGGTATGGTGCTTCTGATCAGCAAAGCACCTGTAACCAGTGCCCGAGTGAAGCTAGAACATAAGGTAGGAGCCACTGGAACGACGAGATCAATTTATGAAGATTCTCAGAAGGTGCGGTAGGGCTCAAGTGCACATACCTGGATTAAATTTAGACCTGGGGTCTAGATCGGTCTAGGTTATGGAGACCCTTCTTAATTTTCGTGTATGCCTTTGTCCTCCTTCTGGGTTATCATTTCCCACATTTCTCTACCCCAAGCCACCCGTAGGAGACAGGATTTTACAAAGGAAATTCGCCCCTCTGACCAAAGTTCACCAATCCTACATGATCTGCTGATACCCCGGGGATACTTTGCACTAACTGTCCCTCTTGCCTGTAATTCACATCCCTCTAATCTTCACATGGCTAGGTCTTTCTCCTCCAAATCTCACGCGGCCTCCATGAAGCCATCCTTGACCACGTAGATCTAAGTGGTCACCCTGTCACTCTTTTTAACTCATCACCTTGTGTTAATTATTATTGTATTTATTTTTTTGTCTCTTTGCCCACTCCTACTACTAGAATTCCTGTCCCATGAAAGCAGGGACCCCGTCTGATATGTTCACTCATTTATCCCCAGCCCTTTGGATGGCCTCTGACTTATGACAGGCACTCCAGAGAAACTGTAGGTGATGGTAATGCCAGATGTAGAATCCCAGAACCACTTGCTGTTCAGAGAGGATTAAATATCTTCATGGCTTTTGGCGGTTACTTTTCTTTGAGCAAACTTCAGGTTGCAGTTGGTGCCAGCCCGAAGGTCTGGATGGCCATGAACTGGACTAGCCTCATCTTCCATTCCAGAGACTCCTCCACACCAGGAACAATGAACACAAATCACTGGCCTTGGCTGGCCCTCCCTCAGGACTCAATGATTTCTCACCAAGGTTGATTCCATCACAAGGCTCTTAATGGGGCAGGCTTGTATTGAGAGCATAGACGGGTTGTGGGTGACGTGCTGGGGTATTGAACTTGAGAGGTGTTGGAATCTGGAAATTGGAAATTTTAAGGGGAAGAGCAAAGGCAATGAAATTGATCAGTCTCAGGCTCGTGGGACTACAGAATGTTCTGGGACATCCAAGGTGTGTAATGAGGTCTGCCTACTCGTTAAAGCCAGGGCAATGAGGATCTGAATGAGCTCCTTTTGGGAGGGCAAGTTTAATAAATCCCCTTCATCTCTCTTGAAACTTAATGCTGTATCCTTTGGAAGACTGAGCAATTTCCTTGTCTCTGCTTCCTGTGTAACACTTATGGTGCAAGGGGCGTGGCTAACTGAGGCTCCAGGGAGCAGCTAGGGAGGGCACCATGGGGAGAAATTCCACTGCCCATACCTGTTCACTTATCAAGGTCACTGCCCTCTCCCACTGGTTTCCACACCACGGGGGGAAGATAGAACTGGAGGCTCTGGGTAAAGTGAGGGCAACAGAAATGGGTGTGCCAAGATCACCAATAACCTGGTCTGTGCTGTGTGCCTCCCTAAATGCTCCCAGCAACTGCTTGTACCTAATTCTGGCAACAATCCTATGAAGTGTAACTTTACCATTTTGCAGGGAAGGACACCAAGGCTCAGAGAAGTTTAAGGTGCAATCCAACGCCACTTGGGTGGTAAAGCCACGATTCAGACATGGGGCTAGTGCACTCTGATATTCCATGGTGTTTTTTTTTTTTTTTTCTGTGCCCCACTGCCTTGAACCACCAGATCGTCCCTCTCTATAAACACTGCCTCTTTAGAGACTTCTATGAGGCCAAAGGATCTTAAGGGGTTCCTAGCGCTCTATCACTGACTCAAACAAACAAAAATACGTGAGTCCTCCACATTAAAGTCTCCATGCTGGTTGAATTGTTTGCAAGACAGACTTCATGGTGATAAGAGATACTGCATGTCTTAATTTTCCAACTTGAAAACTCATGAGTTCAAGTTTATTACTTCTTTGATTTGTTTGTCTCCTTGGCAAATATTAGGTGTTTAGAGTGAGTGTTAAGCCTCATGCTGGCCATCGGTAATAGGGTAGTAGACAAGGCCAATACTGTTTTGTGTTCTTAGGGAACTTACAGTTTAGAATTCTCATCGGAGGGGGGCGCCTGGGTGGCTCAGTTGACTTTGGCTCGGGTCATGATCTCATGGTTGGTAGGTTCGAGCCCCACATTGGGCTCTGAGCTGACAGCTCAGAGCCTGGAGTCTGCTTTGGTTTCTGTGTCTCCCTCTCTCACTGCCCCTCCCCCACTCCCTCTCTCTCTCTCTCTCTCTCTCTCAAAAATAAACATTAAAAAAAATTTTTTTTAGAATTCTCACTGGAGGAAAAGAAATAAAAAATATTTCATAACTTCCACTGTCTGATTTTTTTTGGCTTGCTAGAAAACTCTCTCATCCTTAGCAGAAGTAACTAAAAAATGGCTGCCACATTGGCCCTGGCCCTTCTGTTCTTTGACTTGTCACCAGATACAGATTCAGAATAAAAGATTGCATGATGGGGCAGCCTCGGACAGAGAGTCAGATGGATTACTTGCCTACAGCCCTATAGTCCACCCTTTACTGAAGACTGTGATGGCCAGGCCTCCCCTTGGCTCTGTTCTTCATAAGGCCACAGAGCTGCAAGGGATTAATGCAATTATTTATTTCAGCTTTTCACGTTAAGCTCATGAACAGAGGGTCAACCAGTCTAGTCTTGAATGTTTCCAGGCATGAGGGGTTCAATGCATCATAAAGCAGTCTCTTCCATTGCAGGCAATGCTTATTTCTTCTCGTATTGAGTATAAGTCTGCCTCCTGGACTCCCCCAGGCAGAGTTAATCATCCCCTGCACTTTGTGCAAGGTTCTGGAGAGTTCTTAAGAGAGATCATGCTAATTATTGACTTTCCTTGAGTGAGCTCCTTGATATCTGGGATAAGCACTTGAAAACTCTAAAGGACCCGTCCCACTTACATGAGTTCAAAGGGATAGTTACTGGGGTGCCTGGGTGGCTCAGTTGGTTGAGGGTCCGATGTTGGTTCAGGTCATGATCTCACGGTTTATGAGTTTGAGCCCCACATCCAGCTCTGTGCTGATAACTCGGAGCCTGGAGCCTGATTTGGATTCTGTGTCTCTTCTCTCTCTGCCCCTCCCCCGATTGTGCATGCTCTCTCTCTCTCTCTCAAAAATAAAAAAATGTAAAAAAAAAAAGGGGGATAGTTACTCTTCCTGAAATAAAGGACCCAAATAATGGAACGGAAAATATATGTAAGACCAAAATCAGTGGACATTTCATTAGCATAAATAATTGAATCTGCAGTTGAAAAAAATCACTTTAAGGCAAAAAAGTTGACGATGTAATCAACACGAGATATATCGCTGAAGAAAAAAAAACCTAGGAAAACACGTGTCTAGGAAAAAATTTATGCCATCTGTAAAGCGGAATATTATTATGCGGACCTCAGATTTCTCTACAGATACATTCAACACTGTCAGAAAATGGAGCAGTGTCTACAAATCTAAGAGAAGGGAGTACGATCCAACAATATTATACCCAGCTAAGTCGTTCGAGATTAAAGGTGGCAAGCCACCTTTCCTCCAACATGAAAGAACTTAAGAAGTATTGTATTCATGACTCCTCCTTGAAAAAAATGACAATAATCCTTGATGAAATTCGACAGCCAGTGATGGATGGAGAAGCTGAAAGTCACCTATGCCTCTGGTGAATTTCTGGACTTGGGAAACGGTTGCTGTGGCCTGGATACAAGACTTTGCCAAGTCTTATGGAAATTGTATGGCATAGCGGAACCCACCCTGGATTCCTGGTTCTACCTCCAACTTACCCGTGCTTGAGAGTGAGTGTCTTAACCTCTGGGCCTGCGTTTCTGCATCTGAAAAAGTTGAGATCCCTCCAGCCCTGTCCTTTCCAAATACAGTGAAGGAAATGACATTGAACATCTCCCCATGATGGTGCCACTTCCCTCCCATCAGATTCTGCTTCTGCCCACCACCCTGGATCGGTGTTGCTTTCTGATTCTCTGTTCACACATCCTGTCGGTGATATTTGGGACATTCCACAGTTGGTCATCCTGCTGGTCAGTTGACTGCTTAGTCCAGGCCTTTTGTTAAAAGCCCAGGCCTATTCAATTGACGTCTCATTTTGCTTGCAATGATATCATTAATCATGGCCTTGGCCGGGCAGCCATGCTGGGACTTGGCCGAGCCCCAGCAGCTGTATTGTTAGCAGAAGGTTACCCTGCAAAGTGTGAGGCTGCTTTTCTTTCTGGGTTTTCAGCGAAGGGAGGTCATTCAGAGCAAGGACTTTCTAGTCCCACAATCCTTTGCCTTTCCTCGGAAGAGGACGCATGCCAGATCTGTCCCTCCCGGGCTCTCCTATCACACGGATAGAACAGCACACATCACCACCAAGTCAGCAGCAGCATGCTTCTGAGATACAGAGATGATAATGGTGAGAGGGAGGGTATGGGAGTGGGTGACCGGCATAGCTCTCTATTCTATGGGCTCCCGTAATGTCCTGTGATTCTTTTCTTTCTTTTTTTTTTTTAATGTTTATTTATTTATTTATTTTGGGAGAAAGAGAGAGAGAGAGAGAGCACACATATGTAGGCAGGGGAGGGGCAGAGAGAGAGAGGAAGAGAGAGAGAGTCCCAAGCAGGATCTGCGATGTCCGTGTAGAGCCCGATGCCGGGCTTCAACTCACAAACTGTGAGATCGTGACCTGAGCCGAAATCAAGACCGAGGCCGCCACCCAGGTGGCCTGGCATCCTGTGATTCTTTAAGTCAGAGCACTTAGCATGCTGCCCGGCTGCTTGTTTGTACCTTTCAGTAGGTGAAGTTTGGCACCTTACTTGTACTGTGTCACTGACACTACATTTGGGACACATGAGAGTACAATGAATGTCGTTAAAGAGCTGAACTAGTTGATGCCAAGGCAAGGGAATTGCAGGGGCAGAGTGGAAGGTAGGCAACATGGGTGATACAGGATTCACTGATTCATTGATGCTAGTAACCCATTTGTATGACCCGGCGTACTGGACAGAGGTGGTCACGATGGACGTCCCCAACATCACCTTCTAGCTCACATTGTATCTTCTACCTTTCTACCTTCCCACCCTACCTCAATCCCCACCTGCCAAGGGAACGATTGTCCACTGGCCACAATCTCCCTGTGGACTGAAAACAGTTCGTGGACGGCTCTGCGTTCTGATCTAGCCACAGGGGCACCCTAAAAGCATCCCTTAGTGCCACAGGACACGTCGCCCTAGAAATAGCAGCCTGGCAACACGGTCCCACTTTATGTCACTCATTTTGGGGCCCATGGCTCCATTTTCAACTTCCATTGGCTCACTTACCAAGCACCTTCTGTATGGCATGCCCTGTGTGAGGCTCTCTAGATATAATGATGGATCAGACTTAGATCCTGCCCTCAAGGGGCATCAGGCCTAACCTCCCACTCAGGTTCCCTTGTAGTAATTGTAGTTACTGAAAGCATGGCCTCTTGGGTTGACTTGCTCACCCTCCTTCTAGGGATTTTCTTCCATTGAGTAACGATATCAAGTGAGGCAACATTGATACAAAAAAAGGATATGAGTTTATTATTTAGAGAGACCATAACCAAAGCCAACGTAAATCTAACAGGTCAACGAAAACCCAATATATATCCGAAACAGCAGGACCAATTTCTTCCCTTCAATACACAACTCAAATTCTCATAGTCTCATCTTCAGTATACAAATTTCTCCTTAAACCCTTCAAAGTCTCTCCCCACAGCGGAACCAACTGGACTGTTATTGCTTTCATGACTCTTCACACATTTATTTGCGGCTCTTATCGTCATCGTGAAGACAGAGCCATGTTGAAAGGGTAGCCCAGAGTGCATGCGTAGTGGACTCTTGGCAGAACCTTCGAGATTCTTCTTTGGGGCCACGTGTTTGCCCTCCACACCGGGTCTCGAACCTTCTCACCCTTAAGGTCACAGGAAGAGAAACGTTTTGGAGCTTCCTCCTCTTTATTTTACCTTCGCCAAGAAGGCTTATTAATGCCTCCACTGTTCCTCTTAAATTTGCCAAGCGATTCATTTTACCCCATCTTCCAAACCCGAATAATTTTTCCCTCCTCCAGTATAACTGATTCCCCTTCTGCACAATACCACCCATCCAACAGTTATTCCCTCCAGTTCCTGAGTTAAAGTAAAATTATCTTCAGCCTCAGTACATGAAATTTCCCCCAATTCCGCCTTTCCTCCCATGAGGCCACTATTGTCTCCTGTCCTATGATAGAAAAATTAGTTATCTGGTCTTTTCCTTTTTCATTGTCTCCCAGACAGCCATCTCGTCCGTCATAGGTTTTCTTGAACTTTCATTGGGTTTAACCTCTCTCTCCAACACTACTGTAAATACACCAACTCCTATCGACACTGTGTCTGTATCTGGCTTTGACTCGTTTTGGAACTGTCTTCGTGTGTTAGCTCTGCCCGCTTTTTCCTCTGATGCCTTCACTTTCTGACCATCCAAAACATAATTCGGCACTCACGTTTTTCAATAGTTCATGTATCTCAGTCTTGTCGCCCCCTGAGACGGATCTGGGCAAATTCACAGGGCTTTGTAAAAATTCAGAACGGGAGAGCCTGCAGGTAACTTTATTCCTGATTTTAATCTTTGGAGCCACTCTTTGGCTCGGGTTTTGGAAACGCCCCCTCTCTACCTCTCTTTCTCCCCTCTCTGCCTCTCGGTTGCCTAAAGGTTTAATCTTCCTACCAGTGATTCCACCCCACCCCCTTCCTCTCTAAAAGGATTTTCCAGCTCGGCCGGGACAGCCTCTACTTGGATGCCCCCATCTTTCTCCCTGACCTCCTCATGACTGAGCAACGTAAGACTAATACACGCTAACAACAACTAGTATTTGTTTAGCTCTAACTGCGCACTCAGACTGTGTTAAGCACTTTCTCTCATTTAATCCACTCGCGCGCGTGCGCGCGCGCACACACACACACACACACACACACCCTCTGAGGTAGGTAAATGTTTTCTGGAAGGAAACCATAGAGGGCCTGTGCCACTTCCATGGAAACAAAGGCTGTTTTCAAACACTGTTAAGAAACTGTTTCTATCTTAGGCGTTCAATGACCTGGATTGTCCATGTGTGGAGGGGAGAGAAAAAAGTAGGAGAGAGAGAGAGAGAGGAAAAAAAAAGGAAAGAAAGAAAGAAAACGCTAGGAGAAGCTCTTCTTTTAATGCATCGGTTACTCTGCAATTAGAAAGAAACGGGTCTTTGTGTTCCTGGAGAATGTTCTGATACTGGAAGGTGCAGGCCTTTGCTGCCCAAGTTTTTCCTTTTCTCCCCAAGACCCGTCCTAGGTATTTCAGTGTTGAATAAACAGGCCTTCGAGTTGTGTGCCCGGCTCAGGACACCCCGCTGAGACCATGTCCTTAATAACAACAATGCCACACATTTATTCTAAGCTGACCCCACTGACCCCCAAAAGTTTGTTCCCTCAACTGGGTCTCCTTGGCCTTTTCATTCCCCTGGATTCCCTACACAAAGCCCTTGTCACATCTCCAGTCCTCTTGAAACTAAACTGGGTTTGGAAAAGCAGCTGAAAATAGCCAAACCTTGATCCTCCACCTAAAAGAAAGTGGGGGGCATTTGCATGTTAAACCAGCCGCACACCCTGCAGCTTTTCTCTCATCCACCCCCACCCCCCACTTTAACACATTCTTTTCTGAAATCCTGAGAATTGGGGCCCTGCCATCCCCCGTCTGAGGAAGGCGTGGATAGGTCAGTGCAGATAAGCAAACCCTGCTGTGAAGAAAGCTCTTTTCTCTTCTTTACGTTAGTAATTATCAAGAGTTTTTAAAGTGCAAGAAAAGCAGATGAAGAGCTCAGAGGGTACGTTTGTGTTTTTGCACAGGTCTCGGGGAGGGGAAAAAAATGAGCTCAAGAAAATGCTTTACCTCATTGGCATTCATAAGTGAGCCTCGGTGGGTTCACTTTAATCTCCCATCAGGGCAGGAGGCCCCGCAGTCCGGAGACGCTAGGAATCACCTCTGAAAATACGCAATGGTGAGAACTTAATGATATGTTGGAGAATTTGTGGAAGATATGAATTTTATACTGAAGATGCACCCCCCCCCCATTAACAGAGGGCTTTGGTTTGTTTGTTTCATGGAGGGGAAACTCACGTAACACACATTAGACCATTTTAAAGAGGACAACTCATCGACGTACAGCACATTCACAATATGGTACCACCACAACCCCTATCTAGTTCCTAAGTCGTTTTATCACCTCCAAATAAAATCCCATACATATTAAGCAGTTGATCCCCACCGCCCCCACCCCCTGCAAGATCCTGGCAGTCATCACTGTCATTTATATGTCCATAGATTTATCTCTTCTGGATATTTCATTTAAATGAAATCACATAATATGTGACCTGTTGTGTCTGGCTTCTTTCATGTAGCATAATGTGTTTGGAAATCCATTCATGGTGTAGGATATGTGAGTATTTCATTCCTTCTTCACGGCCCAATATTCTGTAATTTTGCATCTTTTCAGCTGTTAATGGACATTAGGGTTGTTTCCACCTTTTGGTCATTATTTTCCACCATCGTGGGCATGCTACGAACGTTTCCATACAAGTATTTATTTGAGGGCCTATTTTTTGGTTCTTTGGAGAATATACCGAGGAGCAGAATTGCTGGGTCATATGGTAATTGTATGTTTTACGTTTTGAGAAACAGCCAAACTGTTTTCTTTAGTGGCCAAACCATTTTTACCATCCCACCAGAACTGTACGAGAATTCATATTTTTCTGTATCTTCACCAACACTAGTTATTTTTTTTATCTTTTTTTTTTTTCTTGTTACAGAGATTGAAGTGCATGCAAATGGTACCTTATGGTGGTTTTGATTTGTATCTCCTAGTGACTAAATGGTGTTGAGCATCTTTTCATGTGCTTGTTGGCCACTTGCATGCTGTTTTGGAATAAATGCCTATTCAAGTCTTTTGCCCATTTTTAAACCATTTTTCTTTTTGTAGTTGAGTTGTAAGAATTCCTTGTACATTCTAGGTACTCTTTTCATACAGTTGATTTCTAAATATTTCTCTCATTCTGTAGGTTGCCTTTTTACTTTCTTAAAATAATGTCTTCTGAGGGGTGCCTGGGTGGCTCAGTCAGTTAAGCATCTGATTCTTGGTTTCAGTTCAGGTCATGATCTCAGAGTTCGTGGGTTTGAGCCCTGTATTGGGCTCCGTGCTGGCAGTGTGGAGTCTGCTTGGGATTCTCTCTCTCCTTCTCTCCCTGCCCCTCCCCCCTTTCTCTCTCTCTCTCAAAAAATAAACTTAGAAAGAAATAAAGTCCTCTGATGTGCAAAAGTTTTTAACTTTGATACAGTCCAGTGTATCTGTATTTTTCTCTTGTGGCTCTGTCTTGGCATCCTTGTTGAAAGTCAGTTGGCTATAGGTGTATGGGTTTATTTCTGGGCTCTTGATTTTACTTCTTTGCTCTGTATGTCTGTCCTTATGCCAGTACAACCCTGATTTAATTCCTGCATCTTTGTTTTAAGTTGGAAATCAGCAAGCGGAAGTTTTCCAGCTTGGTTCTTTTATTTTCAAGATTGCTCTGGATATTCGGAACACTTTGTAATTACATATGAATTGGGCGATTGGTTTTTCCATTTATGCAAAGAAAGAACATTGTAATTTTCATAAAAGATTGGGTTAAATCTATAGATGGCTTTGGGTAACATTGCCGTCTTAAGAATATTAACTCTTCCAATCTGTGAACATGATATGCCTTGCTATTTATATAGGTCTTCTTTAATTTCTTTCAGCAACATTTGTAGGTTTCAGTGCATAAGTCTTTCATTTAATTTTTTCATAGAAATTCTTTTGTATGCTATTGTAAATAGAAGTGTTTTCTATTTGTTGAACAATGCTTCTTTTTCATGTTATTCATTCTGATGTATTGAAATGAAATTCATTTTTGTGTGTTGATCTTAGATCCTAAAAATTTTGCCGAATTGTTTATTAGCTCTTGTAGTTTTATGTTGTGTGTTGTTTTGTGTTCTGGTGTGTGTGTGTGTGTGTGTGTGTGTGTGTGTGTGTGTGTGTGCTCGTATTGTTTTGGGTTTCTTGTATATACAATCACGTTATCCAAGAATAGAGATAGTTTTCTTTCTTATTTTCTAATTGGATGCCTGTTATTTTATTTTCTTGCCTAATTGCTCTGGCTAGAACTTCTAGTACATTGTTGAATAGCAATGGTGAAAGTGGGAAAACTTTCCCACTTTCTTGTTTTTTTCCTGATCTTAGGGGAAAGCTTTCAGGCTTTCATCATTGAGTGTGTTACCTGGAAGGTATTTTTGGTTTTGGTTTTGGTTTTTCATTAAATACTTTTGATCATGTTGAAGAAGTTCCCTTTTATTGCTAGTTTTCTGTATGCTTTTATCACGAAAGACACTGGATTTTGTTGAATACTTTTACATGTCATCTGAGACAATCTTTTTTTTTTTTTTTTTTTATAATTTTTTTTTTTTCAACGTTTATTTATTTTTGGGACAGAGAGAGACAGAGCATGAACGGGGGAGGGGCAGAGAGAGAGGGAGACACAGAATCGGAAACAGGCTCCAGGCTCTGAGCCATCAGCCCAGAGCCTGACGCGGGGCTCGAACTCACGGACCGCGAGATCATGACCTGGTTGAAGTCGGACGCTTAACCGACTGCGCCACCCAGGCGCCCCCAATCTTTTTGCTCTTTTGTTTTAGTAATGTGGCATATAGTATTGATTGATTTTCTTTTGTTAAATGACCCTTATATTCCTGGTGTAAATCCCTCTTCATCTTGGTATATAACCCCTTCCATTACAAACTAAAAAGTTAATAGTGTTTATTTTTATGTTTACATATACAGTTACCTTTAGTGGATCTTCATTTGTTCATATGACTTCAACTTACTGTCCTTTATATTTCGGGCTTTAGCATTTCTTGTAAGGCAGGTCGCCATGTGAGACTATCCCTCATCTTTTATTTATCTGAGGGTATTTTACTTTCTTCTTTACTTTTAGAGAGTAGTTTTGCTGGATATAGAATTCTTGGTTGACAGTTTCTTTCAGCGCTTTCAATATGCTGCCCCACTTCCTCCTGGTAGTGATTTCTGATGTAAAATTAGCTGTTGATCTTATTGAAGATCCTTTATACATGACAAATCATTTCTCTGCTACTGATTTCAAGATTATTTGTCTTTGGCTTCTGCAGTTTGATATGTCTTGGTATAGATCTCTTTGAATTTATCCTACCTGGAATTTGTGTCTTGGATATGTTGTTTCATATATTTCATCCAATTTAGGACGTTTTTGGCCATTTTGGTTTTTCAAAAGTATTTTTCTTCCCTTTTCCTAAACTTTCTACTCCCCCTGAGACTCCCATAATATCTGTGTTAGTCTGTTGATGGTGTCCTAAAGGTTCCTTAGGCTTTGTTTATTTTTCTTTATTCTTTTTCTTTCTGTTCCTCAGCAGAGATAAATTGAATTTTCCTATCTTCAAGTTTGCTGATTCTTTCTTCTGCCTTCTTGATTGCTATAGATCCCCTCTAATGAATTTTCACTTCAGTTATTAAACTTTTCAGTTTCAGGTTCATTTTTATAAGTTATATCCCTTTATTATCTTTATCTCTTTACTGCTTTTATCTTATCTCTTTACTGATGCTATTTTTTTTCATATATTCTTCTGATTGTCTCTAGGTCTTTGTTCATGGTTTCCTTTAGCTACACGAGCATTTTGTAACATAGTTGATTCACCTTATGTAGTAAGTCCGATGTCTGAGCTTCTTCAGGGACAAGTCATAATCAGAGATTCACGTTCTTTATGTTTTTCCATTATGCCTTCTGTACCGTGTTGGTTTCCCTCATGCTCTCAATATGGCTGTTCACAGCTCCAAGGGTCACATGTGCACATGAGATGTCAGAGAAAAAAGGAAGATGTGAGGTCTGCCTCTTTCCTGTGTCTTTTTAACAGCAGGAAATTTTATCCAGATCTCCACAGGTATTGGGTTCAAGTGAGAACTAGATCATATTTCGCCCCTAAACTAAACAATGGCTTTGCATTTCATTTTGTGTGCTGTTAGTATTTCTTTAACTTATCATTTTCAATGTTTGTTTATTTATTTTGAGAGAGAGTGAGCATGCGACCAAGCGGGGAGGGGGCAGAGAGAGAGGAGAGAGAATTTGTTCTGTCAGCACAGAGCCCAACACAGGGCTCAGTCTCACACAGTGAGATCACAACCTGAGGCAAAATCAAGAGTTGGATGTTTGACTGAGCCACCTCGTTGCCCCTCGATATTTGATTTTTTAAGACCATTTTTTTTCCCGGACTAGTTTTAGATTCACAGCAAAAGTGAGCGGAATGTATAGGGCTTTCCCTTATATGCTTTCACATATACATAACCTCCCCCATTATCAATATCCCACACTAGAGTGGTACCTATATTAAAACTGATGAACCCACATTGACACACCCTTATCTCCCAAAGTCTGTAGTTTACAGTAGGGTTCACTTGGGGTGGTGTACATTCTATGGGTTTGGACAAATGTATAATGACATGCGTCCATCCAGCATTATGCATCATATAGAATATTTTCACTGCCTCAAAACCTCCGTGCTCCACCTACTCATCCCTCCCTTCCCCCCAACCCCTGGCAACCACTGATCTTTTTACTATCTCCACAGTTTTTCCGTTTCCAAAATGTCATAAAGGACGACATTTCGTAAACGACGAAAGGTAAAGTACTTTGCCGAACAGCCCTCACGTATTATGCTTACCTACTTCCTTCCTCGTTTCAGTGAATAATTCCGAATTCTCAGGTCAAGAATACGTTTCAAATAATAAAAGCAGTATCACGTATCTTCAAGATGCATGTGATTTTATAATCATGTTAAGCCCCCTTTTTAAAGGTTTAATTATTTCACTGATTTTGTTGCTCACTATTACTTCTTATATGTCATGTTTTACCTGTTGATTTCTTCGTTTCAACATATTTCTCAGTAATTTTGGACACCTTGAGTATTTAAATAAGCAAGTTTTATCATGCATTTAATGTGAACTACGTATTGTGGTAAGCTCTGGCAATGTAGTGTTGGAGAGAATTCATTTCCACACCCATGATAATTATTGCATGTTAGATGTGTGGGTGACATATAGGCTGTTGAACCTTAGCCTTCTTTTGTGTCTAATAAAATTCTTAGGAAAGGTAAAAGCTATGTGTTTAATGCTCTGTGTTATATGTCTGAGGCTACATTTCTGTCTCATAAAAATTATAGCTTGTTCATAAAGTTTTCAGTCATGCTTTCTTCTTCTCAAAACTCTGGACATCATTCTGTTTAGGATCGTAAAGGAGGGCTTTTATGCCAAACTTGGGTTTTTTTTCTCTAGGAAATCTGTGTCAGTTTGGTTTTTATTGCTGCTGGTTTTCTCCCTTTTTTAATTTTCAAAATGAGGGAAACATTGAATAGAAATATGACCATATTTGATCTGTTACTTCTACCTGAGAATTAGGGAACCCTTTGGCCCCAAATTTATTTTCTTTAATTTGTTCTTTGATCACTTCTTTTTTTTAATGTTTATTTTTGAGAGAGAGAATGAGATAGAGAGAGAGAGAGAAATGAGAGGGAGAGAGAGAGAGAGAGAGAGAGAGAGAGAGACACTGAATCCAAAGCAGGCTCCAGGCTCTGAGCTGTCAGCACAGAGCCCAATGGGGGCTTGAACTCATGAGCTACGAGATTATGACCTGAGCTGAAGTCAGACACTTAACCAACTGAGCCCCCCAGTCACCCTTGATTACTTCTTCTGTTACATTTTCTATTTTGGTAATTATGTATATTATAAAACATACAACCAGTAACTGGGATCTGTTTTATTATCATTGCTAAGCTATGCTGCCATTATACAAACTTCACAATTTCAATGGCTTGCTTTTTTTTTTTTTATTGCATAAGCAAAGTCTGTTATGTGCATGAGATGCTTCAAAGTAGATCTCTTGGCCGCGAAGATGCAAGATATCCCAGATCGTTTCCATTTTGTGGTTCTGCCATTTGAATGGCTCTAGAGGGGAAAGTGAGAATTCGGAAAACTTTTCCTGACTCTTCACTACTGGAACATGTCGCCTTGGGTCCACTGGCCAGAACTAGTCATTAGTCTTAACATGGGAAGCACATGGAATATTCGATGAACATGATACGTGGTCATTCTGACACCAAGATGATTCGTTTTCATTTCCGAAATGTAACATCCCTTCGATAAAGTAGAGATTCCCTCGAGGGAAATTATAAACTGTCTCAGATTTGTCCCTGTTTCAGCTGCTTCTTATGTGTCACGCCTTTTCTCTCTCTGCTTACGTTTGGAGGGGGAATTCCATGCTTGTCCAAACTTGCAGCTTGAGATGCGTTCTCTCGTGGATCACATGGGATGCTTTTGAGCTTTTCAGGTTTGGATGAGGGGAAAGTGCAACAGATAGGTTTCTTACAGGGTTCTTCAAATGGCTCAGAGATCCAGCAGCCTTCAAGGAGTGGGGAAAAATCTGGCATGGTGCTCGTGCCCAAGCTAATTGCCAAGTGGAGATTCCATCCTCTCCTGACAATTCTTAGAAGAAATGCAAATGATCCATAAATACATCAAAAATACTTCCACCTCCTTATCATCGAGGTGACCCCTTCTTCCTAACCGAACTTTTTGTCCAGCTGGACTGTCTAAACTAAAAATCAGGACGTTCACTCAGCAGGATGTATGGATTCGAGTGCACGTAGAGATCCTAGGTAACCCCTCACCGCTCACTGCCTGCCTTCCCCGTGGACTTTACCACCAGCCACTGCTGTTGCCCTAGAAAATATTATGGAGCACTCGTCCAGATTTCCCCCCACCCCCTTACTTTCCAGAACATTTTCTTCATGGCTGGTGAATTGCCAGTTGGCTAAATCTTTCCTTGGTCTGGTCTTATTAGTAGGGTATATACCTATACCAATATCTCAAATTCCTTTAAATTTCTGCACATAATAGAACTCTTTCATGGTTCCCAATTCTGATGGAAATTTTATCTGGCAGTGATAGTGCTTTGTGTATTTATTGTTTTTAATATGTGGTTTTCTGGTCGTAAAGGTAAGATAGTTGTTGCAAACAATCCAAACGTTTTCCGAATGTGTAACCCTAGAAAATGAAGGTGAGGGAAAGGGCTGGGTGGTTACAAAAAAAAAAAAAAATTACGTGTTTTCTTTGATGACATTACAGTACCTAAACTTTATTTATTTATTATTTCTTTCTTTATTTTTTAATGTTTATTTTTGAGAGAGAGAGAGAGACAGAGTGCAAGCGGGGGAGGGGCAGAGAGAGAAGGAGACACAGAATCTGAAGCCAGGCTCCGGGCTTCAAGCTGTCAGCCCAGAGCCCGACGCGGGGCTCGAACTCACAGACTGCGAGATCATGACCTGAGCCGAGGTCGGACGCTTAACCGACTGTGCCCCTGTTTTTTAAAATCATAAATCTGTATCTGCATGTGTGGAACAATATTGGAAAGACAGGTAACATTGGGTACCACCCAGATGCCCCACGGCACCTAAGTGTTACAAAAACTTAATATATTGCTTGTGAGACTGAAAATACACATAGAAGACATTTTTTTTAAATGTTTTTTAAATTTATTTTTGAAAGAGAGAGAGAGACAGAGATAGAGTGAAAGTGGGGGAAGGGCAGAGAGAGAGGGAGACACAGAATCCGAAGCGGGCTCCAGGTTCCGAGCTGTCAGCACAGAGCCCGACGCGGGGCTCGAACCCACGAACTGTGAGATCGTGACCCGGGCCGAAGTCGGAGGCTTAACTGTCTGAGCCACCCAGGCGCCCCTACATAGAAGACATTTTTAATGAAAGCCTCCAATTCTAATGTGACTCCTGTGGATTTATGCCTTCTATACATACCCTTCCATATTTGTTAACTGACATTAATTTCTATACATATATTTCCACTTACATACTTATTATACCCACATCTTTTTAAATTTATTTTACAAAGAGGGGGTATTAATCTATAGCTTGTTTTATCCATGACATATATCTTACTTACCTTTCCATGTCCCTACATACAGACCTTTCACGATACTTTTGACGACAACATATTATTCCCTTTTCATCATTTCGACAAGAATCCCGGATGGGGAGGAAGGAAACTTGTGGTCCGTTGCCCTCTTTTCCAGAAATCTGTCCTGTCACTCACTGGTTCACAGTAAACGTCTCATTTATTTTAATTTACAGAAGGCGACAGATTACAAATCCCCAGGGGGCGCGGGGTGGTTTATATCAGACGCGACAATTCTGTTTTCCGGAGGAGCCCTGAACCCTTCTGCTTTCAGGAGTCAGTCCTCACAGCCCTGAAGCAGGTTTTCTTCCAAGATTCTCCATCATGGGAAGTTCCGTGTGGACAGGATGTACAGAAATACGGCCTTCCGCGTAGTCCTTTCCTATTATTAAGTGACAGAAACTGAAGCAATCTACACAGGCAATCCTGAAGGTGGAGGGAAGCGTTGGAGATATCAGGGCAACGGAATTCCAGCAGCTTCCCCAGGATGTCCCCGCTCACATGGGCTCGTCCATCTATCTTTAGATCCCTGGATTCGGATAACTCTGACGAGTTTCTGAGCCATGTAGCCCCCACCACGCTGGGGTTGGCTTCTCGATGGGTCAATCACGGATGCTGTTTTATTTTACTTATTTTTTATTTTTTTTATTTTTTTTTTATTTTTTATTTTTTTAACCTTTATTTATTTTTGAGACAGAGGGAGACAGAGCATGAATGGGGGAGGGTCAGAGAGAGGGAGACACAGAATCGGAAACAGGCTCCAGGCTCCGAGCCGTCAGCCCAGAGCCCGACGCGGGGCTCGAACTCACGGACCGCGAGATCGTGACCTGGCTGAAGTCGGACGCTTAACCGACTGCGCCACCCAGGCGCCCCTTATTTTACTTATTTATTTACTTTATTATGCTGCTTGCATAATAGAGGTCAGCATTTCTATCTTATGGACCCATTAACGCAGCGGGGAGCGTGACGATAAACGCTTGTGTTTAATGCCAAAGGTGAAATTCAGTTCACAGCCAGGTAGAGGGCCCTCATACAATAGACACGCTGTTTATTAAGAAAATGCCTGTGGTGAATCTCCTTCTCCTTCCCGTTGGCTCTGTGCTGGGTAGCAAGTCAGTGTTGGTCTTCTCAAAAATGTGCCGCGGCGGAAAAACACTTGTCCTTACAAAATCAAGCCAGTGAGGGGGCCCACGCCCTGGTAATAATAAATTTAACACAGTCCTCGGGGCGGTGACTCCAGGGGACGTTCTCACGGGGCCATCCTCCCCTGAACTCCGTGCCCTCCCATTACCCCCAAATCCTTGGGAACCCACCACCAATAGGGACCCGCCACCCCCGGGCCTGTTGCCCTCACCTCATTTATGGGTCTGACTTTTTCATCCCTCTCCTCAACGTCCCTGAAGATACACCTGCGCCTTGTTGCCAGCTTTCACGTCAAACGTCGGCGAGCCGTTCAACTAATCCAAGTTGGGCGGCTCAATCTCCACAGCTCCTACGGCCAACCCGAGTCACAAAAAGGAGCGATTTTTAAGACTGTGAAATAACAGCCTGGATTTTCACACTCTTGCAAGTCTGTTTATTTATCCACTTCGCACTGAACTCACCACGTGGAGTGCAGACTAGTGTGTTATACGTACAGCAGGTTGTTTCTGGGTCAGAGCTTGCTGCACAGGGTGGTCCCTGGGTTGTCTGTTCTTTTTCTGTCAGCTCCCGGTCCTTCGGGGGGAAAATGAAAAACGTTATGACGGGACTTAGACAGACAGGGCTTTCGTTTCAAAGTGGTTCTCTGAAGCCATCTGGGACTCTGTATCGGCTGTCCCATCCCTCCAGGTTTCCCCACTTTGGATCTCTTAACTCTTGGTGGGGTCCTTGGCCCCACTGAGCTCACCACACAGACGAGATCGGCACTCGTCCTGAACTCTTTTCTCCTTCTGCCCTTCTCCACCCAGGCTCACATTTGACAAACCTCTCCCCTTCATTGGGTCCTCCCTTTTCCCACCGTGGTGTGCTCTCAACTGTCTTTTGTCCTCCAACATCTCTCTGTCCACGTTGCCCTGGATCTAATCCAGAGTATCCATTATTATTTAGCATCGTCCTTATCCATCCACAGGATGACCAAATATGGATGCAATCAATCTATCTATCTATCTATCTAATTTCAGTGTAGTTAACATACTGCATTAGGTTAGTTTCAATCGTATAGTTTCGAATCGTAGTTTCAATCGTAGTTTCAATCACTATAGTGACTCAACAATTCTGTACATTACTCGGTGCCCCTCATGATAAGTGTGTTCTTCATCTCCTTCACCTATTTCCCCCATGCTCCCACTCATTGTACCTCTGGTAATCATCAGTTTGTACTCTGAGTTAAGGGTCTGGTTTTTGGATTGTCTCTTTTTCTCCCCCCTTCGTTCATTTGTTTTGTTTCCTAAATTCCACATGTGAGTGAAATCATATGGTATTTGTCTTCCTCTCACTTATTTCACGTGGCACAATACCCTCTAGTTCCATCCACGTGGTTGCAAATGGCAAGATCTCATCCTTTTTCATGGCTGAATAATATTCCATATTACATATCTATATGCTACATCTTCTTTATCCATTCATCTTTCGATGGAGACTTGGGCTGTTTCCACAGTTTCACTATTATAAATAATGCTGCTGTTAGCACAGGGGTACGTGTCTCCCTTTGAATTGGTGTTTTCGTATTTTGGGGGTAAATACCCCGTAGTGGAATTATGGATCCTATGGTAGTTCCATCTTCAACTCTTTGAGGAACCTCCATACTGTTTTTCACAGTGACTACACCAGTTTGCATCCCTACCAACAGTGCATGACGGTTCTTTTTTCTTCACATCCTCGTCAACACTTGTTTCTTGTATTTTTGATTTTAGCCATCCCAACAGGTGTGAAGTGATATCTCCTTGTGGTTTTGATTTGCATTTCCCTGATGACGAGTGACGTTGAGCATCTTTTCATGTGTCTGTTGGCCATCTGGATGTCTTCTTCGGAGAAATACCTGTTCAAAATGAATTTGCATTTAAAACAACGTAACTTTGCCCCGCTCCCCACAACAATACCCGGACTGTGCCAATCTCGACGATGGCTGGTATGCAAATAGTAGGAGATTGGTCACTAGCTTTTCCTTCCCTTTCCAGTTCAGGAGGAACTCCCAGAAGTAGGTCTCGTGGGAACCCAAACTTTCGATGATGGAACAAAAATGGAGTGAAGGAGAAACTCTTTCAGGGCCGCTCCCATCACATTCTGTAAGCGGCGGCCTCCGTCTTAGCGGGTACTGGTCAATTTCGACTCAACTTTCAGGAAAAGACAGTGGCTACTTTTGCTGAGGCAAAATAGGCCCTTGATCTTTGGGCTGCAGCTGGAAGAAACTAATAACAAAGGGACACCAGGGTCCCCGATTGAAAATTAGCCAAACACATCACCGTGTGCCGCGTACAAAGCACCGTGCTAGCGACCGACGGCATAGAAAACCTTGTTAAGAGACCTACCATCTCCCTTTAGGAGATGTTTACTCGGTTTAGGAGGCATTTAAGGAGGAAAACACGTTAGACGCCAATCCCATGATGATGGTTCTCGAATATTGGAATTTACCGGACTAAAAACCTGAGGTCTGCTTTCTGAAATAAAGGAAGCAGCTCAGAGAAAACGTAAATAGTTAAGTCTTTAAAAAGAAGAAGGGTAAGTGATGTACCCCGACTGATAGCGGATGAGAAAGAGCCAGGCCTGTGCTCTGGGGTATAGCTTGTGGGGGCGGCTGGAGTCAGCCGCCCAGGGTAGTTCAAAGACGCACCCTAATGCCAAAGAAAGTCTTGGCATCAGGTGACTTTGCAGCTTTTAGATATCCTCTGATTTCTAATACGTGGGGGCGGGGGCGGTGACATTCATCCCTGGCTGGCCTACGGGATCCAAATCATGGAGAGCCCGGGATTGACGAGCTCATGGCATTGACAGTGAAATCAGGGAAAGAGGTGTTCAGTTAGACAAGTGGTTGCCTTTATCGAATGTCAGTTCTCTGTTAGCTCTGGCATTAGAGGATGTGAAAATGGACAGCGCATCGTGGGAGGCGCTGGGCACTGGGGGGTCAGGGGAGCCCGGGAGAGCAGGGGGCGGGGCCCGCGGCACGAGCGAACCTTCCGCGGAAAACCTCAGACGCCGCAAACCCCCCACCAATCCGCTGATCTACGGGACGAGGAAGAGACCATGATATAAACGACAGTGGCATAGCTTTCTGGGGACGTGGAGAGAGCAGATGGTAAGTCTGTGCTGCTCTCTGGTCAGAACGCAAATGAGCAAGGTTTCCATCCTCAGGGCAAAGCCTCTTTTATAGCGAAGAAGGTACCTCGCACCAGTGAAAGACGGGTTCATCCAATGAGGAAAGGGGGGCTCTAGGGAGGGAGAAGTCTAGCAACAGTGAGCTGTGCACAGGTATGTTCTGTAAAATGCGGAAGACAGGGGTGTGGAGGGCGTGGGGAGAGAAAACCACCTAGAAACTGTTTCCCGTGGAGAGAGAATGCAATGGAGGAGGGGGTTGATTAAGAGAGACAGGGGGGCACCTGGGGGGCTCAGTCGGTTGAGCATTTGACTTTGGCTCAGGTCATGATGTTGCCGTTGGTGGGTTCGAGCCCCAAGTCGGGCTCTGTGCTGACAGCTCAGAGCCTGGAACCTGCTTTGGATTCTGTGTTCCCCCCACCCCCCTCACCCCTCCTCCACTCCTTTTCTATCTCGCTCTCTCTCTCTCAAAAATAAATAAACACTAGGGGCGCCTGGGTGGTGCAGTCGGTTAAGCGTCCGACTTCAGCCAGGTCATGATCTCGCGCTCCGTGAGTTCGAGCCCCGCGTCAGGCTCTGGGCTGATGGCTCGGAGCCTGGAGCCTGTTTCCGATTCTGTGACTCCCTCTCTCTCTGCCCCTCTCCCGTTCATGCTCTGTCTCTCTCTGTCCCAAAAAAAAAAAAAAAAAAAAAAGTTGAAAAAAAATAAATAAACACTAAAAAGAGAGAGAGAGAGAAAGAGGGAAAGAGAGACTTCTCTGGAAATGTATTGAGAATTTGAGTATTTAGGGACAATGCGCAGTACTTGGTTCCCGGGGATGCTCACCCTAGCCGTGCCCTGAGAGGACACACAGATTCTGGGGGGAATGTACAGGCATGATCCGAGCAAGACAGCGCCGCACTTACGCATCTTGTGCGGTGGACTTTTCTCGTGAGAAGCTGTCTCATCAAAGATTCGGGGGCATCAAGATAACTGGACAAAACAGAACAACAAAACATTTTTGTGCCCCCTCCTCGTGTGTTATTTTCAGTGAAAGAAAACTCAACCTGCTCTCTCCTTCTCGCCCAGGTCGTCAGTTTGTCAATTTCCCTTCGCATCTGACAGTTTCACTGCAAGTCCCTTCTCAGAGTAGCAGGAGGTTACGCACCTTATAAGCTTTTAAAATATTTATTTACTAGAGCGACATTCGAAGAATTTTTTTTCTCCCCTCTCTGAAGAATTCTGGGATCACGTAGTCCAATGACATCTTTTGTGCGTGTTTTTTTTTTTTTTCCTCCTCCAAACCCATGGTAAACTTAACCAAAGGGAGGGGAAAAAAAGATTCCCTCATTTTCTTTTGTTACCTTTTAGAACTAAATTTCTTTTGTGACTTGCTCATGCAAACTTCTCTACCCTTACAATGCCGCTTTTCTCTAAAGAAACAAAAACAATAAAAATAACTCTTAAAATGTTACATGCAAGACATTGAAAGTGAGATTTTTTAAAAGGCGAAAGGACCTGGGATACGTGGCACACAATCCCTCCCAGGGCCATTTGCATCATAAAATGTAATTCATCAGCCATTACATCTGCTTGGTTCTCCAACTGATGGACACTGATTGCGATAACCGGGGGACTTTGCTATTCATGGTCGGTAATGAGCAAACCTCTGAGGAACACTACCAGTCACGGGTCAGGCAGAGGGTTGGAATTCCTGGAAACTCAGACCCCCAGCCAACAACTACAACAACTACAACAACTACAACACTACAACGGGGAAAAAAATGACACCCCCTCTTATTCCCAGTCCTGGCCGCATTGAGGGAAAATTGTGATCATTCTCCAGTTCTCTTCCTAGTGAATGTCAGATTTCCTTCTCTATGACGAAAGGTATGTGACAGTAGAGTGTGAATAAGGCAGACAATCCCTGAATAATTTAAAGGATGGAGCTTCAAGTCTAGGTGGCTTGAGAAAATAAAATCCTCAAAAGGTGAAATAGTTACCACTTCATGGCCAACCCCATGGTTTGTCTGAATCAACTACTTTTCTCTCCTTCCTCACCATATGGTTGGATACAGAGACTGTCTGAAGATTTATACTACAGACCATGATAGATGGATCCCGAATTCTAGCAGAACTGAACTTTAGATACAGGGGGTGTGTGTGCCCACACATCTGATCGCAGATTTGCTCGGTTTAACTCATGCAAACACCCAGTCTTTCCCGTGGCCGTAGGGTTCTTTTGCAGACTTCTATTAAATTTTCGCACTTTTAACGCAAGCACAAAAAGGTAACTTTACCACACAGGGCTGAAGTTTAAGAGGAAATGATTCTCTAATACCTTGGGCAAGACTTCCTTCCAGGAGTGTATCTTCCAATTCCTGGTCCTGGGGAACCCCCTCGAGCAAAGAACACATTTCCCACAAAACAAAACAAAACCCTCTGTGTTAGTTCTTTGGGTAGAGTGATTCTCCATCTGTATCTGCGAGAGCGAAAATCTGATGTGGAAAAAGTGAAACGTGTCCCTAAACTACTCTAAAATTAAAGACAGATTTATTTGACGTGTCAAATGGATTTTGACAGCCTTTCTAGGTTTCGCAAACAACCTTCAGACGATTGCTTTACGAATACACCCACGTACGCATATACACAGAAGTACTCACAGATAAGCATAGACACTTACACACACAAGTGCACATTCAAGCACACACATATACACACTCGAACACACACACACAGGCACACATTCACACACAGAGATACACAGTATATATCTGGTTGAATTAAACCATCAACGTAGTTAAAGAGCAAGTAATTTCAGCAATAACTTGACTGATTTTGTATTTTGACTGACGAACGAAAATTCTCAAATGCATTCTTCTGTGAAAAAAGACACATTCACGTCGTGTTGCTACAAGTCAGAGTTTTTCCTGTCTTCCCAAGTTTCCTTTTTAAAGTGTGTAAAGTCAGTTGATTTTCTTTTTTCTTTCTCTGGGCCCCGCTTTTAGTATCGGCTCTTGAAAATGAAAATTATTCCCTCTTCTGGGCATTGAAAGCTCACCTTTTTAAGGCATTGACCGACAGGACCCCCCGATAGACTGTGTCTATGTAGAAATGACTGCTCCAAATGCCCCTAGATTTGTTTTTGTCATTATGCAAAGGAAAACATAAAAGAGACAAGCGTGCCCTCGGTGCTTGGGGACATTTATTGATCTCAGTAAGCCTTGCTAGAGGATGAGCTTCAAACAACCGGCCGCCCTCGAAAGGCACCCACTTTGTCATGACCAGATGCTTTTGAACACATGAATTAATCCTGCATTACTGCATGGATGATTGATGGTTTTTTTGCTCTGAAAGCACCGGGACCCCTGTGAAATTGCCGAGACCCAATGATACCGGGACAATGATAACCTTGGCATCACTGATTTGCCTGTGAATTGGGCTCATGGCTCAAGAGGCGCCATGTCAAAATGTGAACTCCAACAATACGATTAAGAGAGACCTGCGAGCCTCTTCTCCCTCCAAGCAACGGAACCTCAAGAAGTTAGGAAAGAAAATGCTCCGGTGGTGAGCCGCATTCTTCTGTGTATGCCTCATGTGTCTTCAGCGCACAAATTAGAGCACGAAGCTTCCTCCCCGAGAGGTTTTTTGATCGGTATTCATTTCTCTGGGGGAGACCAAATTGGTTTCTATATGAATCAAGATTTCCTGGGTGAAAGGGGAGACCCGGATCAAGCTTGTTTGAGCAAATAAGGGAACTGAGAGGGTCAGTGGATCTTGAGGTGCATCTAGGCGAGGCCGAAACCAGGCTCCAACTTCTTTCTAGAAAGAACACCGTCTCTCCACCCTGCACTGCGTTGGTTTCATTGCCAGACAAGCTCTCACAATGTGGTCAGAAAGATGGCCACAGGCAGCCTCAGCTCACATGTTGCCATTTTGGCAACACTTGTGGAAAGAAAATGCATTTTCCCTTGTGCTACCCCAAATCCCATGATTGACGGGCTTAGTCTAAGGCCCCTGGGAGGGGAGGGAGGACAGTAGAGAGGACTGCATTTTGGGGTGTGACTTACTTGAATCTCGTGGACAGAATATTTCCCCGAGCCGACGCCATTCCGGGAAGAAAAAGAAATCTCAAAACCAAGCTTCTTTGTTGGGGGGCCCCTTTTGCCATATTCATACTTTAGTCTTTGTTCAGTTTTTAGTGAAATACTTATACACTTTGGGTATCTATTAATCCATTCGTTTTTAAAGAATAAAATCTGTCTGGGCCACATTTTCTAACAGAGTCAAACATTATTTGTTTCATTTGAAGGTATGTATACATTTGTTTTGAAACTCCAAACCGCTGAGAAAACAACCACAGGATTCTCTCCAATTAGTCCTGGGTAAAAGGAAATCAAATTTAAAAATCATGAGCTGGTCAGAAAATTGTTAACACCAAATGTTACTCTTCCAAATATATAGTAACACAACCAAAAGATTAGGGGAAAATCCGTTGCCTTGCAATTTTATTCAAACAGAACAAAAGTAAGGGAAATCAAATTTAATAATCATGAGCTGGTCAGAAAATAGTAACACCAAATACTTCTTTTCCAAATATATAGTAACACAACCAAAGATTAGGGGAAAATCCATTGCCTTGTAATTTTATTCAAATAGAACAAAGTAAACACACATATCACTAGATTTGGATCAACGAAGGAAAGAAGAAAAAAAAAAGAAAAATAGAAAGAACTGAATTGGAAGCAAGTGACAAAATTTATAAATTCAAGAACAGATACTTTGAAAAATCATGAAAAAGAGACCAACTTTTGTCATATTGAATCAAGGGGATAGATATAGATATAGATATAGATATAGATATAGATATAGATATACATATACATATACATATACATATACATATACATATCAAGAGATATCTAGTAATTAGTATGAAAATTTTTAGATATCTGAAAGGACATATATATATCCATAAAATGTGAAATAAATGTTTTGCAGGTAAGTGACCAAAACTGACTCAAAAGGAGAAAAGCCATACTGGATTAACGACTATGACAATTTATTCAATTTCTTCCAGAGAAATATCTCCAGATTAGATTCCTGGCTCAAAACAATAATTAAGACTTTCTTACATCATAAGTAAGTCCCATGGTATATAGATGGTTTCACTTGATATAAAAAAGATATTATATTTCTTATTCGGCTTTGGACAATTCCAGAAACTTGAGAAAGATGCAACCATAAAGAAAAGTACATACATTTTATAAAATTGTAAAAATACTCAAAAGATGAAGTCAAGTAATATTTCACAGTATTTAAAAAGAATATCATATCAAATCTAAGATGGGCTTTTTCTTTTTTCTTTTCTTTTTTTTTAATATTTATTTATTTTTGAGAGACAGAGCACGGGTGGGGGAGGGGCAGAGAGAGAGGGAGACACAGAATCCGAAGCAGGTTCCAGGCTCTGAGCTGTCAGCACAGAGCCCGACGTGGGGCTCGAACTCACCAACCGTGAGATCATGACCTGAGCTGAAGTCGGACGCTTAACCGACGGAGCCACACAGGCGCCCCTAAAATTTTATATTATTAAAAGTCAAGCTGCCCATATATCCTTTGATCCAGCATTTACACTCTGAATAACTTATCTTTAGGCGTACTCACATATATCCATGATAACACAAGGTATCTGCAACAGCAAGGTATCGTGCACAAACTTGGTCTTCCAGTAGGATACGTACATTTAAGGCACATTCTATGTGGGAAAACTTTAAAGCCATTAAAAGTCATCTCTATGAACGAATAGGGAAGAGCTCCAAGATAGTATGTATATAAAATGTTTCTCTGGGGGCCCCCCGGGGGGCTCAATCTGTTAAGGGTCTGACTTTGGCTCAGGTCATGACTTCACGGTTTGTGAATTTGAGCCCCATGGCGGGCTCTGTGCTGATAGCATGGAGCCTGCTTGGGATTCTCTCTCTCTCTCTCTCTCTCTCTCTCTCTCTCACTTTCCCTCTTTGTCCCTCCCCTGCTGTCTGCTCTCTCTCTCTCTAAAAAAATAAAACAAAATGTTGCTCTGTCTCTTTCTGTGTGTGTCTCTCTCTCCCTCTCACACGCGCACAGGTAAATATATTCATTCAAATGGAGTTTGGAGAGAAGCTCGTTGAGATGCCAACTACTTTATTTCTGAGTTTCAGACAGTGAGAAGTGAATCTAAGGCGATTTATCAGAATCTATGTGGATCCTGCGTTTTAACAATGAGGGGTGTGGGGCGCCTGGGTGGCTCAGTCCGCTAAGCATCTGACTTCAGCTCAAGTCATGGTCTCACGGTTCGTGGGTTCGAGCCTCGCGTCGGGCTCTGTGCTGACAGCTCGGAGCCTGGAGCCTGCTTCGGATTCTGTGTCTCCCTCTCTCTCTGTCCCGAGCCTACTTGCATTCTGTCTCTGTCTCTCTCAAAAATAAATAAACATTAAAAAATATATATGCATTATAGATTCTGCCTGGCAAATGTAGTTGTCTCCTGCAGATACAGAACGGAACAGGAATAACTAAGAACCAAGTTGCATTTCATGGGGGATGGAATTGTGGATGGAAGGGTTACCTTTATTTGGTTCCCATTTGTGGCTTTTCTCCATGTGCATGCATATTCCTTTTTCAAATATAAAAGCCAGTTTGAAACACTACGAAGAATGAAAGTATGGTAAAATGAAACCCCTACATCTTGTCGCACACTAAACAGCAATTCTAGACAAATGAATAATTGAATTACAAAGTTAATCACGTAAGGTGTGCAGAAATGTGCATGGGTAAATAGTTATAAAATCTTGTGCTCAGAAAGAACTTTTCTTTTTAAATTTTTTTAATGTTTATTTATTGTTGAGAGGCAGAGAGAGAGAGAGCATGAGCAGGGGAAGGGCAGAGACAGAAGGAGACACAGATTCTGAGGCAGACTCCGGGCTCTGAGTTGTCACCCCAATGCAGGGCTCGAACTCACAAACTGAGATCATGACCTGAGTTGAAGTCAGACACTTAACTGACTGAGCTACCCAGACACCCATAATTTTTCTACTTTCTTAAGATGAAAGCTTAAATTACTGTGTTGAGAGCATTTTTTCTGAGAAATTTAATGCTATTATTTCCAAGTAAGCACTGTTTTACCTGCCACCTACAAATTTTGATGTGTGGGTTTTCTTTTCTTTTTATCTTCTCAGTTAAAAAATTTTTCTGACTTTTTCCAGAGACTTCTCTTTGACCATTATGTAGAAATGTGTTGTTTAATTTTCAAATGCTTAAATATGTTCCCCTTAACTTTCTCTTATTAATCTCTAGTTTAATTCCATTATATTCAGGGATTACACTGTGCATATTTTTGATTTGATAAGGTTTGTTTAATAACCTAGGGTGTGGTCTATCCAGCTGCATGTTCTATGTATACTGAAAAAAAATTTATATTCTGCTGTTATTGAATAGAAAATTCTATAAATGTCAATTAAATCTCATTTGATGGCAGTGTTTTCAGTTCTTTTATATTCTTGCTGTTTTTTTGATCTACTAGTTCTGTATTTCAGCGAGAGAGAGGTGTTAATCTCCAGTGTTAATTTAGGATTTATTTCTCCTTTCAGTTTTGTCAGTTTCACTTCACATATTTCTTAAAACTCTGTTGTCACATACATACAATGTCCCTCTCTATCCCTGGCTAGTTTTCTTTGCTCTAAAGTATACTTTGTGCTGCATATACATAGCCACTCCAATCTTCTTTTCATTTTTGTGTTTTCATGACCTGTATATATCCAAGCTTTTAATGTATGTATAACATTAAAGAGACTACATTGTACACAGAATGCAGTTGTATCAGCTTTTTAAACACCTTCTGATATCTGTGTTTAATAGGTGTGTTTAGACCATTTACATTTAATGTAACCTTTGATATGTTTGCATTTAGGTATACTATCTTATTATTCAGTTTCCATTGATATTCTTTGTTTCCTTTTTCTTTTCTTCTTTTTATAATTGTCAAACCCTTTAAAACACCCCCTTCTTATTTATCTACTGTTCATTTTAGCATAGTTACCTATCAATCTAGAATCTCTCTCTCTTTTTTACCTGTTACTCTTTGTATTAATATAAACATTTCATAGGCTATTTAGAATCAGTGTTTTACTGGGGCGCCTGGGTGTCTCAGTCGGTTGAGCTCAGGTCATGATCTCATGGTTTGTGAGCTCGAGCCCCGTGTTGGGCTCTGTGCTGGCAGCTCAGAGCCTGGAGCCTGCTTCAGATTCTGTGTCTTCCTTTCTCCCCCTCCCTGCTCATGCTCTGTCTCTCTTTGTGTCTCAAAAATGAATACATTTTAAGTTATTTTTTTTTAAGAATCAATATTTTACCACTTCAAGTGTAGCATAAAAATTTTATCACCATGTAACTCCCTGTGGTCTCCCCATCTTTGTGTTATAATTTTCTTATGTATCACAACATTCATTGAAAACTCCATCAGATAGTTATAATTTTTATTATTAGCTGTCAAACATATTTTAAAGAACTCAAGAGAAGAAAACTAATTCTGTTATATTTGCCCCAATATTCACTATTTCTCATTCTTTTCATTGAGTTTTTAATTTTTAAACATTTCTTTGTTTTCACCTTCTGTTTCTTCTAGGTTGCTATTTGTTTTCTGTTTATTCTCTCTGTGTTCCCACTGTTTTAATTTTTGACTGTTACTTTTTTCATTTTTGTTTTTTATTTAAAGTTTATTTATTTATTTTGAGAGACAGCACGCGAGTGGGGGAGGGGTACAGAGAGAGAGAGAGAGAGAGAGAAAATCCCAAGCAGGCTCCACACTGCCAGTGCAGAGCCCAATGTGGGGTTATAACTCACAAACCATGAGATCATGACCTGAGCTGAAATCAAGAGTTGGATGCTTAACCAACTGAGCCACTCAGGCCTCCCCTAATGTTTTATTTTTTATTTGCTAAAACTTTTATAAATATTTATAGCTCTTGTCCAAGTTTTGGCACCTCGTTTCTGAATATTTCTAACTCTGACTTATCTTGTTCTTTCATGATCTTGTACGATACACTTAAAACCTTTTATTGTTTTTAAAGGAGCTGTTATAGTTTTGATATGTTCTATGACATGTCTTTTGGAATGTTTTCATTGTCTGCAGAGATATTATTAGACTCCTCACTATCTTTTGTCTTATAATAAATTTTTGTGGCATCGTTTCTGCTCCCAGACATAATTTAATAACCAGTACTGGACAAGTTCTCCAACACTTAAACAACGATAAAACAGTTACAAAATATATGAAGCAACTGTTTGGGGCCTGGGAAGAAGAGGTATTTGTTGAGAAAAGGATAACCCACAGAATAAGACTTAAATTTGCCTAGTTTTTTTTTTCCTTGGGGAGAATTTCCCGACTCAAGCATAGACAGCAGGATTTTGAGCAGAAGCTAGGATTTTTCTGGGCTGACAAGGAAGCCATTAGAGTTCAGAGCAAGTGAGTGAATGGGACAGTGACTGGAATGAATGGGACAGAGCCACAGAGGCAAAGAAACTCCATGGAGAGTCAGTCCCAGAAGTCTGTATATGGGATCTCCTGTGAGTCTGTTGCTGATGAATATACCACACATCCAATGGTGAGTCTGTCCAGGGCTTAACAGGTAGCAGCTGCTTCTGGGGCTGAGAAAGAACAGATACTAGAGGTCAATCAATGTTGGGGGAAGGACGGTGCCAGGGGGTGGGGGAGTTATGGCGTTAGCAGAGATCTCCTTAACGATTCACTAGTACCCGGGCATCCAGCTGAAATGCTGAAAAAACTGCCTTTAGAATAAAAAATTCATAAAGCTTCCTCTAGATCCACTCTAACAAAGCCTACAATTGAGGCCAAACAGGCAGAATTTGATGACTGGTCCTGCCGAGTCACAGCTTCTTGGAGAGCCTACAAGTACAAAGTGCTCAACTGGAAATTTACTCACTTACTGGGACAAATATGAATATCCTCCAGATGGCCATAATGGAATCTGTAGTCTCTACGGTGTATTTGCAGAGTACTTGTATTATCCATAAGCCCAGAATTTCACTAAAAAAAAAAAAAAAAAAAAAAAAAAAAAAAAAAAAAAAAAAAAAAAACATGATGCATACAAAGCAAACATAATTGGGAAAATATGTTGAAAAAATAATAGAGACAAATATGTTTTAAAATTAAAGAAAAATATGGTCTTGGGGAGTGGAAAGAATAGGGAATACCAAACATAAAAATGGAAACTATGAAAACCAAAAGAACCGCATGGAAATTCTAGAACTGAAAAGTAAAAACAAAACAAAACAAAACAAAACAAAAAAACCCAACTTCATGCACCGCATGGATTTAGTAATACATTAGAGATGGTAAATGACAGTAAATGTGAAGGAAGAACACTAGAAATTATCCAATCTGAAACAGAGAGGGAAAAAATGAAAAATAGAGGAGTTGCAGCGAATGGGACCGTATTAAATGGCTTCATCCAAGTGTAATTAGATCTTAAAGGAAAAGAGAGGTGTATGGGAAACAGGAAAAAAAAAAAAAGAAGAAGAATATTAAAGAAAACATTTGAAGGAAAAACAGCCAACATTTTTCAAGATTTGACAAAAAACACAAATTTATAGATCCAAGAAATTCGGCAAAATCCAAATGCAATAAATATAAAAAGAATGGCACCTGGGCTAATTGTAGCCAAAGTATTGAACCAAATGTAAAGAGAAAATGTTTACGGTCATAAGAGAATAAAAAAGGTGTAGAATACTCTCTATACAAAGGGGCAAAGCTAAAAATAATCACTGACTTCTTAACCAAATTCAACAGAGGCTGGAAGACAATGTTATAGCAGACTTATCACACTAGGAAAAATAATTATCAACCTAAAATTATATATCCGGAAAAGTGCTTTTCCAAAACGAGAGTAAATTGAAGGTATTTTTCAATAAGGAAACACTGAGAGAATCACTGTCAGAAAATTTGTTCTGTAAGAGGTGCTAAGTCATGTCTTTCAAGATGAAGGGTCTATAGAAAAGAATGCAGGACACCGGAAATATAAATAACTTGGAAAATATAAAAGACCTTTGTTCTCATAATTTCCTTAAATAACTGACTGAAAAAAATTAAATACGCTCTACGGTGGGAGTTACGATGTTTATAGAAATAAAAGACAACGAGGTGCCTGTGTGGCTCAGTGAGTTCAGCACCAGACTCTTAATCGAGGCTTGGGCCAAGATCTCACGGTCATGAGATCGAGCCCTGTGTCAGGCTTCACGCTGAGTACGGAGCCCGCTTGGGATTCTCTCTCTCTCTCCTTCTTTCTCTGTCCCTCTCCCGCTTGTGCTCTCTCTCTCTCTCTCTCTCTCTCTCCCCATAAATAAATAAATAAACATTAAAAATAGAAATTAAAGACAACAGTGAGTATACAAAGGATGGGGCATGGGTGAGTAGAATTACAATGTTGTAAGTATATTATAGGCGTGAGTGAGAATGGAAAGCAGTGTGGGAAGAGTTCAGTGTGACGAATGGAAGAAATGAAAGAGTGAAGTAGGAGGTATGAAGAGTCAAGAGTGAAGGTGAAGGATCACACTATTACTTCTCGATAGACGCTAAGATACTAACGTCTGTTAGTGCTAGTACAGTAACTAAAAGATAACCAAAAGAATTGTACCTAAGAAGGCGAGAGAGCAAAATCTCTTTAGTTGACCCAAAGGAATGAAAAGAAGGAGGAAAACAGACACAAGAAAAGGAATTAAAAGCAGAAGACACCAATAAAACTGCGGGTGAGTATTCGTTTTCTGTGTGACGTTCATACAAAACGACACCGCACTATATACACCAAACTGTATACTCTAAACACATTTTCTGGCATATCAATTACATCTCGATAAAAATAATCGACGTGGGCCAAAAAAATGAGCTAAACCTTTGATAAACACTTCACAATACAAATATACGGATGACCAGTAAGCACATGAAAAAATGCTGATCGTTTTTAGACATCAAGGAAATATGAACGAACATCAAAATGAGATACCGTTGCATACCTAATCAAGTGGCAAGGATTAAAAATAAACCCGACGCCTTTTTTTTAATGTTTATTTCTTTATTTTTGAGAGACTGAGAAAGAGAGAGAGGGAGAGGAAGGAGAGAGAAAAGGAGAGAGAGAATCCCAAGCAGGTTCTGTACTGTCAGCACAGAGTTTGATGCGGGGCTCAATCCCATGAACCATGAGATCATGACCTGAGCCCAAATCAAGAGTCAGGCACTCAACTGACTGAGCCACCCAGGTGTCCCCTGACAATATTTCATGCTGAGAATACGGAGCAAATGGGACCCTCATAAAATGTTGGTGGGGTCGAGCATCATGATAAACTATAGAAGATGGATGACATCTTGACGGCTTCTTAAAAAGCCAAACATAAACTTACCATATGCCTCAGCAAATACACTCGTAGCCCAAGAGAAACAAAAACATTTGCACGCAAAGACCAATAAATATTAACATATATACAAAATAAAATACGTGGGGCGCCTGGGTGGCTCAGTCGGTTAAGCATCCGACTTCAGCTCAGGTCATGATCTCACAGTCCATGAGTTTGAGCCCCGCATCAGGCTCTGTGCTGATGGCTCAGAGCCTGGAGCCTGCTTCCGGTTCTGTGTCTCCCTCTCTCTCTGCCCCTCCCCCGTTCATGCTCTGTCTGTCTCTGTCTCAAAAATAAATAAACGTTAAAAAATTTTTTTTTTAAAATAAAATACGTAATAAATATAATGGAATACAACTCAGCAATAAGGCAATACCTATTACACATGCAACGATACGGATAATCTCCCAGAACACTATATTCAGTGAAAGTACACAGATGCGACGGAACGTCTACTCTACGATTTCGTTAAATGAAGTTCTAGACTTGGAAAAACTAATCAATAGTGATGGAAGTCAGATGACTGGTGGTCTGGAGCAGGGGTAATGAGGAAGATTAAATGCAAAGGCAGGAGGCGCTAGAAACGTTCTCTATCTCAATGGGGGCAGTGGTTACATGGTTGTACACATCGGTCAAAACTAATTGGCGTGTGTGCTTCAAATGCGTGCATTTTATCGTATGTAAATAAGTCAATAAAGTTGAATACATTTTAAGGGATTTGATCTTGATGTCTTTCCCTTGATCATTTTTATGTGAAGTTCGTCTATCTAAATGAGGTAATTAAGGTCAAATGGCGCCATGAGGGTGGGCCCTAATTCTGTGTGACCGGCTTCCTCATAAGAAGAGATTAGGACACAGACACACACAGAAGGAGAATCAAGTGAAGACATGGGGAAAAGATGGCCGTCTGCAAGCCAAGAAGTGAGAATTCCAGAGACATCAACTCTGTTGACACCTTGACCTTGGACTTCCAGTCTATGGAATTGTAGACAAATAAATTTCCATTGCTTAGACCACACAGCCTGTGGTACTTTGCTACAGTCTCTGCTGGCTGTTTCACGCCCCACGTCCCTCAGACACTGTCCTGTTGTCTCCCTTTCCTTTTTTCTTTCAAAGATTTCATTTTATTTATTTTTATTTATTTATTTTTTTAATGGTTTCATTTATTTTGTGAGAGAGAGATAGTGCATGTGGGCAAGTTGGGGCAGGGCCAGAGAGCGGAGAGAGAGAGAATCCCAAGCAGGCTCCTTGCCGTCAGCACAGAGCCCAACCTGGGGTTCAAACTCACGAACCGGAAGATCGTGACCTGAGCCGAAGTCAGGTGCTCAACTGACTGAGCTGCCCAGGCACCCCAGCCACCGCCTTCCCTTTGCAAATAGACCCCATACTGTGCCATCTTGGATTTGCCAATGGTTTGTACTTACTTGTGGTTTGGGCTTTGAAAGGATAGGCTGCCACTTAGTTTTGTGAAAATGTTGTCCATGGACTTTTGCGTTTGCTCTTTAATTGCCCTGTGTTTATGTTGGTATTTACAGACCTTGAAGCACTGCGACTCTGTCCCATCACCTTCCCCACAGCCCTGCTCTCTTTCCACTCCAAATATTGAAATAAAAATACTTGTGGTATACAAAGTCTTAGCTGGCATAAAATAATACTACTAAAACTAAAACAAGAGGGGCGCCTGGGTGGCTCAGTCAGTGAAGCGTCCGACTCTCGGTTTCGACTCCGGTCGTGATCTCACAGTTTGTGGGTTTGGGCCCCCCGTCAGGCTCTGTGCTGTCGGGCGGAGCCTGCTTGGGATTCTCTCTCTCTCCCTCTCTCTCTCTGGCCCTCACCTACTTGTACTCTTTCTCCTCCAAAATAAATAAATTAACTTAAAAAATTTTTTAATTAAAATAAGAAAAGATATACTCTCTACCTGGGAAATAGCAATTTATAATAACCAAACCTATGAAACTCTATTAATATATTTAACTCCACTACTTATTAAAGAAGTACAATTCTAAAAATATATGTACATATATATTCTGTATATATATGTATTGTATATATTATATATATACATGGATACATACATTTATATATTATATCATATCATATATACTATTATATTGTATTGTATATTTTATGTATATTATGCATCACATGCATGTTATGTATATGTATTATATTACACATATATTATACACCTATAATATATATCAGTATATATTATATACATATATTAAATGTGTACTAAGTATATATTATATGGCACATATAACGTACATATATGTATGTATATATTATATTATATTATATTATATTATAGTATAGTATAGTATATTATATCATTAATATACACGCATATATAATGTTGGTGATGACAGAAACAAGGACACAAGTACTCGGCCAAGGGAGAGTATAAATTGTACAACTACTTTGGAAATGCAGGCAACACTTTAAAACGTATACATGTTTTAAAACGTATAATTACAATTTTATGATTTATCCACACAGTCGTCTCCAACGCAAAAGCATATATACCGCTAAATGAAAAGAATAATAGAATTTCCGACTCATCGTTTTCTCTTCTTCCAGAGATTTCTGCCCTAAACACACAGAGGATCACAATTCCCGTGCCTGACCGATCAGGACACAATATTGAAACGGTCAGTGGCGTGTGTTTCCTTTTCCTTCCTCTCGCTGTTCTCCGGATCCTAGGCTCCTGCCTGTATTCCTAACCCAAACCGGGCATATTGCAGATACTTCTCCGTGGCTCACGCGAGAGCATCGAACCCTCCTCTTTGGGATAATTAACTTAAAGCATTAGTGCTACTTTTCTAAGAGTGGACAGTGGCATTATCCCTGCCAATGATGTGCCTGCCATTCTTTGTGTCCTGAGCTGGAATTATCTAGTCCGGGGCGCTGCAAACAATAATCCTACAGTTGCACCCACGTTCTGAAGTAAGAGAGAACAGAAATACAGTACAGCGAAAAATGCTTGTTGTACAATCCTAGTGCGCAAGCAAATACACCTTTTTAATTTTTACAAATTTTAAAAATATTTTTTAAATTTTTAAATTTTTTTTTTAATTTTTTTTTTTCAACATTTTTTTAATTTTTGGGACAGAGAGAGACAGAGCATGAACGGGGGAGGGGCAGAGAGAGAGGGAGACACAGAATCGGAAACAGGCTCCAGGCTCTGAGCTGTCAGCACAGAGCCCGACGCGGGGCTCGAACTCACGGACCGCGAGATCGTGACTTGGCTGAAGTCGGACGCTCAACCGACTGCGCCACCCAGGCGCCCCATTAAATTTTTAAATTTTTAAAATTCATTTATTTGAGAGAGACAAAGACAGCGCGAGTAGGGGAAGGCCAGAGAAAGAGGGAGAGAGAGAGAATCCCAAGCAGGCTCTGCACTGACAGCACGAAGCCCGACGGGGGTTGGGGGGGCCCGAACCCACAAACCATGAGATCATGACCTGAGTCGAAACCAAGAGTCGGACGCTTAAGTGACTGAAACACGCAGGTGCCCCAGTACCTTTTAAATCATTTTTTATAATTTTGTTGATGTTTATTTATTTTTGAGAGAGAGAGACAGAGCATGACTGGGGGTGGGTGGGGTGGGCAGTGAGGGGCAGAGACAGAGGGAGACACAGAATTGGAAACAGGCTCCAGGCTCTGAGCTGTCAGCACAGAGCCTGACACGGGGCTTGAACTCACGAACTGTGAAATCATAACCTGAGCTGAAGTCAGACGCTTAGCTGACTGAGCCACCCAGGAGCCTCCCTTTTTAATTTTAAAGACCAATCTTCGGTGGGTTTTTTTTTTTTTTCTTTAATCCAGAATTGGCATTCTGGGTGAGGCTAATTCCTAAGGATGTGGTAAATGTGGTCTTTACGATTTTCCCCCGGGGGTTTTCATGCCTGGATAGCTTCACGTTCATCCTTTCCTGAGGACCGTGCAGTCAAACACCCTTGAAGGGTCTCTTTCCTATTGTCCAGAAGGTTCTAGCAGGGACCAAGGTGTGGCCGCTTGAGCTCATTCATAAAGGCACCGTCGTCAGACCGTCAGACCGACAGGGAACAATGAGGCTTGTGGATTTGTGCCATCAGGATGACCTTCCTTCTGCACACAGGCAATCAGCTGGGGCTTTGTCTCAAACGTACGACCACAAATGGCCTTTCTGGGGTGTAGACTGACTCAGGACTAACTCGCTCCTCTCCTGGAAAACCCAGAGCTCCTTGGAACCACTCACTACTTTCCCCGTCTTTTGTTGAAGGCACAGCTGAGCACAGACCAGGGGAAGAAACCCAGAAGCCCTGCAGTGGGGCAGGCCGAGCCCAAAGTAGCCTATCTGCCTGCCTTGCTCTCTGCATTTGCAAAACTACAAAGAGTATCCTTTCTGCCTTTAAATTCCCCAGACCTTTGAAACATTGAACTAGCCGGTGGCGAAATCCGACGTTAGAGCCCCACCAAAAAGCTTGACTTACACCACGTTCCATAAAAGCACTTTTCTCCCCAAACATTCATTGAGTCGTCCTTTTTTTATCGGAGGCCCGAAGCGGGCAGACCTCAGGGCCCGCCTGCCATCTGGGCCAGAACAGCCAGCGACCCGGGTGAAGGTTTATGCTTACACATGTCTCAACAAGCAGCTTGGCCGGGGTTTGCCTGAGGGCCACGTGTTTCTTGAGGACCAAAGGCTGCCGTTGGATGTAGGAGTGATGGATGTCGGGGCACAGTTGTGCCAAAACGCGACCGATGGGTGGGATGCCAAGGGAAGGCATCAGACAAGGTGGGGCCGAGGGGGTGTGCACGTGGATCCTGGGAGGGAATCTGTCTGTGGGCTCTACAGAAAAAGCTAACTCGGCTCTAACGCCTGCCTCCGGCCCAACGGAGACGTGAGCGAATGAGCCCAGAGTGCCCACTGTGTCCCGACACCAGGCACACGCTGTCACATGCGTGTCTGAGCCCGGGGGGGGGGGGGGTGGTTTCTCGTTTTCTCGCCCACGTGACTTGGGCTGGCCCGGAGTGACTTACTGCAGAACCGGCCAAGGGGAACAGACCTTCTTTATCTATCTTTCCGTAAGCTCTCCTGATGACGATTTACTGTCCGTGCCCGCAGCGTGCTTAACAAAACTAAAATGGAGTAAGAGGTACACGCGATTATTTTAAGTGGGGCGCGTTAAGCCAGATTTCCCAAGAACCAGCCACAAGGATTTCGGCTTCCGGCTCCGTCAACACTCTAGCTTCCTAAAAATCACCATCATCAGCATCTGGCTTCTTTTCCTTTCCTTCTCAGTTGGGTTCAGCTAACAGGGAGTTTTCTTCCGGAGGTGAAAGACAGTGATGTGTATCCTCCTTGATGAACAGAGACTTGTCAAGAGGCAGAATCAAGAAGAAACATGTCTGGAAATCCAAGAGACAAAACGAAAACCTGGAAGCTGATACTACCTTCTGAAACTCGTTTAAAAAAACGAATACTTGAAAAATCCTGGCTTAGATCAGCAAGATCTCACGCTATCTGGTTAGAGGGTAAACGATTCGGGGCGCCCGGGTGGCTCAGTCGGTGAAGCGTCCGACTTCGGCTCAGGTCGTGATCTCGCGCTTCGTGGGTTCGAGCCCCGCATCCGGCTTGTGTTGTATCTTCTGGAGCCTGTTTCCGATGCTGTGTCTCCCTCTCTCTCTCTCTGTGCCCCTCCTCCACTCAAGCTCTTGTCTCTCTCTTTCTCAAAAATAAATAAACGATAAAAAAAATAAAGGGTAAAAGGTTCATGGACAAGATACTCACAAAGATATTTGTAAGTTGAAGAAAACATTCCTCGTGACAGATATTTATCCTTATACGGGTTAAAGCAATAGAACCAACCAAACAAAAGCCCCAAACAGTTGAATTACTCATTGAAAGCAGTTGGCCTAAGTAGGGGCACCTGGGTGGCTCAGTCGGTTAAGCATCCAACTTTGGCTCAGGTTGCAATCTCTCAATTCGTGGGTTCGAACCCTGTGTCAGGCTCTGTGCTGACAGCTCGGAGCCTGGAGTCTGCTTCAGATTCTGTGTCCCCCTCCCTCTCTCTGTCTCTCAAAAATAAATAAACGTTAAAAAAATGGCCTAGGCGTATTTTTTCAACAAATATTGGAGTGCGTGTGTGAACTAGGAATTTTCCAAGATGTGGGGATATGCCAGCAGATGGAATCACAATGCGATGCAAACAAACAAAAACACATGAATGACAACTGTGATGAGGAATCTTCAGGAGCAGTGCAAGGGCTGTGGAGGCAGAGAAGAGAGAGGGTGGACCCTGCCGGGCAGATCATAGAAGGAGTGAGCAGAGGGGCAGAGAAAGAGAGGGAGACACAGAATCCGAAGAAGGCTCCCGGCTCCGAGCTGTCAGCAGAGAGCCCGACGCGGGGCTCGAACCCACGAACCGTGAGATCACGACCTGAGCCGAAGTCAGTGCCCCCCCTGGGGTCTCTTTTATAAGGACACTGATCCCATTCATGAGGGCTCCACCCTCAAGACCTAATCCCTTCCTAAAGGCACCCCCTCCACATTGAGTGTTAGGATTTAGCATGTGAATTTCATGGAGACACAAACATTGGGTCTAAAGCAATGCACCACTGAAGTTAGAGATCTCAGGTAAGAGAAGTCTCTAGGGTGGGAGTTTGAAGGAGGAGGATGGGGAGGTCCAGGCAGAGGGACCGGAGTGCACACATGCTGAGTTTAGAAGGAACATGTCCCGTTTCCACAACTGGAAGACACTGTGGCTGGGTTGCGGGTCAAGTGGAAGAAAGCAGGGATCAAGAGAAGGCAAGAGAGGTGAGTTGGGTCAGATGAGGCTTTGTGGACTGCATTAAAATTGTTGGCCCTTCTCTAAAGCCTGGGAGATGTTCTGAAGACAGTTGTATTGCTGAAGAAGACTGTGCCTGCAAGCCTCGAGACCCCAATTATCTGTGAGTGGGAAGTTGTCCCCAAGGAAAGAAAGTTCTGGTCCCCAAGTCCAGGCATGTCCCAGTGCCCCGTGTTTAGAAGTGACCAAAGTAGGAGATGGAAAAGGAGGAAACTCCCTGAGGAAGGCGGGGGATGGGGGGCCAAGGGGTTCCAAACCGGAAGACATATCAGTCTAAAGCCCGAAATACTCTATAACCCTAGAGGAGAGGTCACTGAAATGTCTCAGGGGGGATTTCAGAATTGCCAGACAGATGACTGCCCTTTACCCCCATTCTTCCTGTTTCACTATTTCATATTGAATGCGTCTGGACACGGATAATTTGTCTTTTTACTTCGCAGGGCTCTGGACCAAGAGGAACCATATCAATTCTGATCGAGGGATAGGGCGTGTTGCTTTGAGATCGCAGACAGTGAGTTGGATGCAACGAATTTTGTTTCCTTCAAGGAGAGCATGTGTTCTGCTTGTGAAAGATAATTAGGTGGGAAGGAGAGAAGACGGTCCACTTCTTTAGTGGACCACTTTCGTATGGTCCACCAAATATGTCTGGTTTTTCTTCCAGGTATATGGTAGGATGTACTTAACCCTGTCTGAGTTGAGTTTGGCTATGTGACTTGCTTTGGGCCAATAAAACAGAACCAGATGTGTTTCGATGTCTCTTGCGTATATGGCGAGGAGTGGATCTGCTGGGTCCTATGGAAACTCTGTGTCTAGCCTTTTGAAGAATGGCTAGACTCTTTTCCAAAGCCATTGCACCATTTTACATTCCCACCAACAATGCACAAGGTTTCAATTTCTCCACATCGTCAGCAATGCTTACTATCTTGTCTGTCATATTCAGGGCAGCGAGTATATATATATCGTTGTGGTTTTGCTTTGCATCTCCCTGGTGACTGATAATGTTGAGTATCTTTTCATGTGCTCATTATCCCTTTGTATATCTTTTTTACAGAAATGTCTCTTTATATGCTTTCCTATTTCTTCATTGAGTTGTCTTATTATTGAGTTGTAGAAGTTCTTTATATATTGTGGTTTTGCTTTGCATCTCCCTGGTGACTGATGATGTTGAGCATCTTTTCACATGCTCATTGTCCTTTGCATATCTTTTTTTTTTTTTTTTTGGAGAAATATCGATTCATATTTTTCCCTATTTCTCAATTGGGTTGTCTTATTATTGGGTTGTAAAAGTTCTTTATGTATTGTAGATACAAGTCTCTAATCACATGTATGATTTTGAAAAATCTCTCCCATTCTGTGGGCTATCTTTTCACTTGCTTGATGGTGTCCTTTGAAGCCCAAGTTTTAAATTTTGCTGATGTACAACTTATGTACGTTCTCTTTTGTTGTGTGCTATTGGATCGAAGTAACCATTGCCTAATCCAAGGTCATGAAGATTTACACACACCTCTTCTAAGAGTCTTATGGTTGTAGCTCTTACTTATAGGTCTTTGAACTATTTTGAGTTAATTTTTGTATGTGGTGTGAGGTAAGGGTACCACCTCATACATTTGCTAGTGGATATCCAGCTGTCCCGGCACCAGTGGCCTCTTCGCCTCTCCTTTCCCCATTGAATTGCCTTGAAATTTTCTCAGAAATCAACTGATCGTCGATGTGAGGGTTAGTTTTGGGACTGCCAATTTTATTGGCAACGTTTACCGATCTATGTCCTTACATTAATACCACACTGTATCGAGTAGTATAGCTTTTTAGTAAAACTTGAAGTTGGGAGAACACTCCATCTTGGTTCTTCCATTTTTGAAGATGGGTTGACTATTCTGGGTCCTCGAATTTCCGAGTGAATTTTAGGGCCAGCTTGTCAATTTCTGCAACAGAGCTAGCTGAGATTTCGATAGGGATTGCGTTGAACTTGTAGATCAATTTGGAGAGTACTAACATCTTAAAAAAAACTAAGTCTCTGATCCATGAATATGGAATGTCTTTCTATTTATTTAGGTTTTTAACTTTTTCCAACAGTGTTTTTGTAGTTTTCAGACTAACATTTATACTTCTTCCATTGAATTTATTTCTAAGTATTTTCTTTGCGATGCTATTATAAGGCCAATTGTTTTCTTCATCTTATTTTGTTCATTGCTACTGCGTAGAAATACAGTTGATTGTGATATATTGATTTTGTGTCCTGCAACCTTGCTAGCTAGGCTTGTTCATTATTTCTAATAGTTTTTTAGTAAAATTTCCAGGTTTTCCCATATGTGAGATAACCTCAAGTGCAAACAGAGACATTTTCACTTCTTCCTTTCCAATTTGCATGCCTTTTATTTCACTTTATTGCCTAATTGCCCTAGATAGCTTATCCAGTATAATGTTAAATACAGGCGGTGAGAGCAGATATTCTAGACCTCTCCTGATCCTCAGAGAAACCATTCAATCTTTCACCATTAAGTGTGATGTTAGCTGTGGATTTTTTGGTGTATTCTCTTTATCAGGTGAAAGAAGTTACCTTCTATTCCTAGGCTAACTTTTTTTAAAAAATATTTATTTATTTATTTATTTATTTATTTATTTATTTATTTAGGCAAGTGTGGGACCGGGGGAGAGGGAGGGAGAGAGAGGGAATCCCAAACAGGGATTCTGTGCTGACAGCACAGAGCCCGACATGGGGCTCAATCCCGTGAACGATGAGATCACGACCTGAGCCAAAACCAAGAGTCAGACCTTTAACCAACGGAGCCACCCAGGCACTCCTGATTACTACTTTTTATCATGAAGGAGCATCATGTCAAATGTTTTTTTCTCTTTTGAGATGTGTTGTGAAGTTCTTAACCCAGTCTTGTCACTGGGTTTTCTGAAAGCTGGGTTTTCTGAAAGCTTTCCTTCTGAAAGCAGGACCCCTTACAACTCTTGAGAAGTCACCATGTGACTTCAGTCCAGAGTGAGGCCTTCTACTGGGTAGGGAGAATAGTTGAGGGAGAAGAAGAAAAAAAATACAACAACCAAATTTGCACACGGTTCAGTGTAAAAAATATTCCCAGAACAGCTGGAAAATCAGATACAGTGTCCAAAGGAGTAGTATATCTTGATGAGGAATGCGGGGACAGCTCAATCTAAGAAAATTTACTAGTATTGTCTTTTACTTTTATAAGTCAAAAGAAGAGGGGCGCCTGGGTGGCTCAGTCGGTTGAGTGTCCAACTCTTGGTTTTGGCTCAGGTCATGATCTCATGGTTCATGGCATCGAGCCTCCAGTTGGGCTCTGCACCGACAGCACGGAACCTTCTTGGGATCCTCTCTCTCCCTTTCTCTCTTCCCTTCCCCTCTCATGCTTGCTCTCTCTCTCTCTCATTCACTCTCTCTCAATAAATAAATAAACTTTAAAAAAAAGAAAATAAAAATGTGTAGATATTGGGAGAGGAGAAATAAGTACACTTTCATGTGATGTAATTGTCTACCCGGGTAATCCAATGGCCAAGTAGGAAAATGCTAGAGTAAGATTGCCCTTAAAAAAACCAAAATGTCAATACATGTCTCATACATTAGCCATATGCAAAGGCAGAAGACAACTGGAAACATGCATTTATAATGGGTAACATGACAAATAAAACAATGTTCTCTGGGAGAGAAGGACACATGAGAAGAGGTACCACTACCTGTCTGACACGGTTCAGGTTAAGCTAAATAACTCAGAGCCTTACTCAGCACTGAGACTAGGGAGGCATGGTACGCCTCAAACGTTGAGGGATTCCCCATAAAGCACGGGACAGGTAGGTCCAGATTTAATGAATTCACCACAGCGAAGTCATAATTCTTCACGATGAAGAAGTGTAGCGCCTCGGGAAATAAGCGGAGAAAATTCTGGAAGAAGGCCATTAACATCTTCTAATTTGGCAGGGTAGTCCTGGTGGCAATGGGGGACCAAGGAGAACTCTGTCTAGAGACCCCCCTTTCCTTTGCAGATCAAAACATTCAGAGACGTCTGCAGGCCCAAGAGGAAGGGTTACAGGGCCGCGTGTCAACAGTGACATACTCTCCAAGTGGCCCATCGCGTCCTTGAGAGTTTGGCACTTTGTCCAAAACAGAGGCTTGGGCTCTCAATGGACAGAGCAAACAAACAAAAGAAGACAATTATTTGACAACACATACACACACATGTAAGACAAATTAAAACAATTGACATAGTGAATATATTTGTGACACGATTCAATTTAATATTGTTAATATTACTATGCCAGGACCCCTTACAAATAAGTTCTGAGACACCCAGTAAAACTGAGCCAGTATCTTTAAATCTATGTCTGTATCTGTATCTGTATCTGTATCTGTATCTGTATCTATATCTATATATAAATAAATATAAATAGATACATTCACAAAATAAATAAATATACATATATATGTATATATATTTATATATGCAATAATCACACACATACAGAGCCTCAAAAGGACCAATATATGAAAAGATGCTGCCTTTCACTAGTAATCAAAGATACTGGTTATAAACATCGAGATTTCATTTAGCCCATAAATTGGCACATATGATACTGTAAAGAATCCACAAGTGGCTGGTCGGGTGAAAATTGGAACAATTTTTTTTTTTTTTTTTTAAAGAGAGAGCGCGCGAGCAGAGAGGGGGCAGAGGGAGAGAGAATCTTAAGCAGACTCCACACTCAGCGTGGAGTCCCACACGGGGCTCGATCCTACGACCATGAGATCATGGCCTGAGCCATAAAGAATACACATATGGCCGGTGGGGTGAAAATCGGAACAACTTATCTGCAGGGCAGTTTGACAGACATTTCAAAAGTCTTTACAAAATGTTTTTGTCCCGACCCGGTCATTCCACTTCTGGAAATTTCACCATTAAGACATAGCACAGACGTAGCCGTAAGAATGTTCACGAGGTATGGTTTGCCCAGTGAAGATTTGGAAACCATTTCCATTCCCAACAGTATGAACTGGCTGTGAGAGGCTAGAAACCCCCCCTCCCCCATATGAACGTGGCAGAGGACTATCTGATGTTCAGAGAAGAACAACCTGACAAGTCCAAAATCCGTCTTAAAACACTGTTTTATTCACACGCACACGTATGGAAGCCCAACGATGTACCATAGCTTTTCTCTTGGTTTTGATTTTCTCGTTGTTTGTTTTTCTCGTGTCTTGTGGTTTTGCTTTTCTTGTTCCCAGCAAAAGGAATGGAGATCTGCAAATGGATAAAAATACACTAGCTTCCATTTAGGACAAGGTGGGCCAGGGGAAAAGGAAACCAGTTACTTGCAGGACGGGAGCGCGAGAGCCCGTCACCGTCTGGTCACGTCAAAGAAAAAGTGTCGGTCTCCGGGCCTCGCCGAGGGAGGAATTTGTTTGGTTTGGGCTTCATTCACTGTGTCAAGAGAACCACTTATTCTCTTCCTGAGTGGCCCTTCAAGCCCTTACTGAAAATAGCCAAGGCGGTCTACTGAATAATGCCTGCTTGCTCAAATGCTTAGTGACTTGAGTCTGTTGCTCTTTACTGTGGAGTTTGTTGTTTGGAATGCAATCAAGTCAACCCTGAACAATGCATCTAACCAAACAAACCGAGGAGGGCCCTGGAGGGGGAGAAGCTTCTTGAGTGATGGACGGCTCATTGTCTGCCTCTTCAAGGCAGCCGAGGACATACGCAAAGGGCGGGAGAGAGGAGAGGCGAGGCGGAGGAATTTAAGGGATCCACTCCAGGCTGCAGTGCAGGATATAGAGTCCTTGCAGATTTGAGCATCGATCCCAGCCCCAACGAACCCATTCTGGGCAACGGGATTGCAGAAACTTTATAGGTAAGGAGGACTGGAGGGGTTGGTGACAGATCGCATCCCATAAAAAAGATCATAGCAAGTGGCTCACGTTCCTAAAACCAATACGGCTTCCCTGGGTTTTACAACCCAAAGCGTTTCATTGGTTTTATCTCACATCTTGACAATAACATGGCCATGAAAGAAAGGGCAGAATTATTTTGTCTCTTCTTCAGATGTAAACACTGAGGCTCAAAAATGTCAATGATTGATTCAAGGTCATGGGGGACTTCGAAGTGTCAAAATAAAGTGTTCTAAACTTCCAGAGTAGGGCTGGATCTAACTGTGTTTTGGGTGTTTGTTGTTGTTGTTGTTGTTGTGTTTTTTAACATTTATTTAGTTTTGAGAGACAGAAAACACGAGCGGGGGGGGGGGGCAGAGAGAGAGGGAGACGCAATCCGGAGCAGGCTCCGGGCTCCGAGCCATCAGCACAGAGCCCAATGCGGGGCTTGAACTCACGAACTGTGAGATCATGACCGGAGCGGAAGTCAGATGCTGAACTGACTGAGCCACCCAGGCGCCCCTCACCTGTGTTTTTAAAATCACTCATGATCAGTGGGAGGACAGCTGCCTGGAGAGGTTTCGAATGCCGGAGGACGGGACAGGAAGTAGCGGGACAAGTGAGATGCTATTGGGCTGGAATATTTTTGCAGCGTCTGCATGACATCGCCCCCCTCCACTCTCGCATTTTCTCAACTGATATGTATTGATCACCTATTATGTCAGGAGTTGGGCGGGAGAGTTCCCGGGTGTGCAGGTGAGTGTGTCCAGAAGAAGGAGTGACTTTCAAAAATGATCTCAAAACATGGCATTTCAACAATAGGAAATGATACCTCTTTCGTATTACGACTGACTAAAGCCATCTTCCTGATCCAGAGGTACATTGTCCGCGCTAAGTCTCTTATTTCTAAATCTAAGTTGAAAAACCACTACTGACTGCGGACATTTCTACGGAAAGAGATTTTCAGCTTGTGTGATGCATTGTAAAGAACGTTAGACATAGGGCACAGGTGTGGTAACGCATCTAGTGTGATTTGTTGGTGAACGAGGGTTCATAAATGTTTGAATGACGGTTTTTCTGTAAGGCCAAGTAGCCACGAGCAGAGACTTCTAGCAATCTCTCAGAGGCATTACTGTCACGTGAAATGACCCTCATGCTGCATGCTTGCGTGGCAGCGATTGTCCTAATCATTATTCATATTTTATTTGCGTTAAATTCTGATGGCACCATTTTTACAGCATTTATTATGTCAGTGTGTGCAAGGTAAATTATTTTTTACTTGGATGTGGCGTGAAGACAGGCAACAGGAAACAAATAAGTGTAAATTTTTTTTAACGTTTATATATTTTCGAGAGACAGGCAGAGCACGAGTAGGGGAGGGGCAGAGAGAGAGGGAGACACAGAATCCGAAGCAGGCTCCAGGCTCCGAGCCGTCAGCACAGAGGCCGACGCGGGGCTCGAACTCATGAACCGCCAGATCGTGACCTGAGCCGAAGTCGGACGCTTAACTGACTGAGCCACCCAGGCGCCCCCTAATAAATAAGTTTAAATTGCAAAAGCCATAAATGCTGATTATAGAAAATGTTAAAATGTGTAGGGCTGAAAAAAAAAGGCTAAAATTACTTGTATTCCCATTACCCGGAAATACCAATATTAACATTTTAATGTATACCTTTCTTCATTACATTCTACATAATGCCTTAAACTCCCTTTTAAGTTAACATGTAGGTTAAAGAAAATACACTCTCATTATGAAACAGGACCCAACTTTCTATCATGTGGATATACCACACCTAATCCATTTTCCTATATTTATTAGCAGAAATTTCCAGCAGAATGCTGGGGTTAAAATTTGTAAACGTTATAAAGACTTGTTTGTTTGTTTGTTTATTTATTTAATAAAGGCTTTTAAAATACATGCGGCCAATTATCCTTCAGAAAGATTATGTTTCACATCCTCAACAACAGTGTACGTGGGACTGTTTCCCCAAACATCAACTGTCACCAGACGTCTCAAATCTTTGCCAATCTAATAGGGCAAAATTATTTTATTCATCTTCAAATGTTCATTTCTCTGATAACTGGCAAATGGCCTTTTTATAGCCTTCCTGTGCTTATGACTGTGGCCTCTTTGTATTTTATTTTATTTTATTTTATTTTATTTTATTTTATTTTATTTTATTATTTATTTATTTATTTATTTATTTATTTATTTATTTATATGAGAGAGAGAGAGAGAGAGAGCAGGGGAGAGGGTGGAAATAGAGGGAGAGAGTGGATCCCCAAGCAGGCTCCATGCCCAGTGCAGAGGCCAACGTGGGGCTCGATCCCATGACCCTGGGATCATGAGCTGAGCCTAAATCAAGAGTCAGATGCTCAACCGACTGAGCCACACAGGCGCCCCTGTGGCTTCTTTTTACTTTGGTATGGGTGACCTCTGTATATAAGGGATTTTAACCTTGTCATGTGCAAAAATACTTTTGTAAGTCTGACATTTATGTTTTCATATCCTGATCTTTTCTTGCCAGCCTTTTCTTTCCTCATGTCTGTCTGTTCTTGTTTCAGGGAAGCCACATCTTCTTGTACTGGGAAATCTAAAACATACCCTCTGCATAGGCACACGCTTTGAAACCTCCAGATGTCACTTCCTTTCCTTTCTAGGACACTCCTCTCTCTTTTTCTCATCTTTGTAAAAAAATGTCATCTGTGCTCTGTTGACCGGTCAGGTAGAGCATTTGCATTTGGTCCTATGACCCTCCTTGCCTCCAGTTGTCCTGTGATTGAATCTGCTTCTCAAAGCCCCACGTGGTGGTGGTGAGGGGGGTTGTTGTGATGGTGGCCAAATCCAATTCCCAGTTTCTAACAGGATCTACTGTATCTCTGCACTAGATATACTAGAAGGGATGCATCTTTCTCTTCTCTTATCACCTGGTCCTTTTGTTCTCCAACTGGATATAAGCCATACAAACCTACAACTGTCAGCAGGTGTCAAGGCCACAGTCCTTCCTGTCTCTCCCCCTACCTGACCTGCAGTTCTTCTCAAGGGCCACTGGGAAATGAGTATTTTGCTGTCCCTGTTTTCTCCCCCAATACTTCCCAGGATTCTCGACCTCTGTCTGGATGTAGACATGTGCCAGGGATGGAGAAAGGGGGTGACAGGGCATGGGAGAAAGTGTAAGGGAGGCAGAAACAACCATACTTTGATAGCCCCAGGGAGCATCATCAGAAGGACAGAGCAGACCACCTGCCCCACGTTCTCATCAACATTCACTCACCGCCTGTCCCCAGACTCCAGGCACCTTCTACCATTTTCCATGACTCTTGTTTTCAGGATAAGCTGAAGGCTGAGTGGGATTTTTCTTAATACACATCTGTCCGTCCTACAATTAATATCATTTCTCCAGACCTTCAGGCATCCCCAGCGGAGAATTCGGTGTCCCCCATAGGTATTTTTGAGGGAAAAAAAAAAAAGGAACAGTCGTGCTCAACAACCGATAAATTGCATCCTGCGTCCACAAATAGGTTCTGGACCTTTTCTCCTTATGTCATGGCCCACTTTTGTAGAAGATTCCCACAGGGAGAAGTAGATGTGGTATCCCATCCCTCATGAGCCACATAGATCAGAGGGAAGGCAGAAAGAAGATGTCGCCTTTGAAAGGATCTTTATATAAGGGAGATGCCGTATGGCACACGGCCAAGAATAATTGCTTTTGCACTGTGGTGGGCGAGATGAGCGTTTATGAAAAATGACATGCTTGAGAAGGTAAAGGGAGTGTTCCAATTTCTTAACGGAGGAGGCATGAAGCAAAGATCTGAGCGCCTACCACGTGTGTATCAATCATGGTTTGCCACATAACAAATGAGCCCCAAACTTAGTGGCTTAGAACACCGAATATCATCTCTCACAATTTCTGTGGATCATGTGTTTACGGAGCTCATGGCTGGGTAGTTCTGGCTCAGGGGTCTCTCTTGAGATTGTAGCTCGGTGTCATCTGAAGGCTTGACTGGGGCTGGAGGATCCCCTTCCAAGGAGAAAGCCACTCACACGGCTAGCAATTTGGTAAGGGATGTCAGTGGGAGGCTCCAACGTTCCCTCCATTTGGGCTTTTCCATAAGGCTGCTTGAAAGTCCTCCTGACACAGGGTCGATCTCAGAGAAGAGGAAGACATGGTCACGCCTTTTCTTATGTTCCTCTGGAAGTCACATATCTTCACCTGCTCCATGCTCTCGCCGATGCACAAGACAAGTCCCGTCTCGGTGTAGGAGGCCATCCCGCAAGAACACGAATACCAGGAGGTGAAAGCCGTTGGGCGCCATCTTGGGGGCTGCTGCCCAAACACGCCAGCTCCTCTATATTATTTATTTTCATTCTCCCCTGTCCTTGTGATGGTAGAAAGGAAAAGATAAAGCACAGAGGCTTCTAAGCGACAGAGCTAGGATTTCAACTCAGGACCATTGGCACCAAAGCCCATGCCACGCTCCCAGCACAGTTACCTCCAGAGGCTGTATTTGCATCAACCGGGGCTTTGGACAAAGGGCGTGAGGCATCGGGATCCCCGTGTAGCTTGGCTTTCCAGGGTTAGTAAAGGGCTGAATAAGGGTTTTACTAAAAGCTAGCTGAGTTCCCTTGGTGGCTTGAGCCCGTACAGGACCTAGGAAGTGAGGAGATGAAACACTCTGAGCAGACTGGCCCTGGGATGAGCCATATGTCAGACAGGCAGGTAGGGGCGATCGGGAGTAGAGCAGAAAAGAGTAAATATGTTGGAACAAAGGCCAGAGGGATCCCCTTTGGCCAGTGAGAGGTCACTTGAAGGGGTTGTAGAACTTGTGGTTATGGGTGTTGTTTTAGGAAAAACCTCTGTTTCCCTCCCGTGGGTCTCCTTTATCCTCAGGCAACGGCTATGCTCACAACCCTTCTGACACCCGATTTGGGGGCGGGGGGTGGTTCCACACCAAGCGGTTCTCTTGGGTGCCAGCTGGGTGTCCTACTATTCAACTCCGTGCTGACACCATCTGCCTGGAGATAGCAATCAGGCCCCACAGGTTAAGGGCTCAGTTGGCCCCTCACTTGAGACGCCAAGTAAGTAGGTCTCCAGGTTACCCACCACTGTGTCCAGCTTGGCTACAAGTCGGAAGTTCCCATAACCTCATCCTCGGATTTCATCTGTGGCCGTGACTCATAGAAGTCAAGGAAGCACTTAGGTTGTATCAGTTTATCAAAGGACATGATAAAGGATGCAAAGGCGAGGTCTGGGAGGGTCCCCGGCGCAGAAGCTTCCGGCCCCGTGGGGTTGGGATTCATCACCCTCTTAGCACATGGCTATGTTTACCGGCCTGGAAGCTCTCTCAACCCTCTACCTCTGGGGGTTTTATGGAGTCCCCTTCACGTAGGCATTGATTGATCATTAACTCCATTTTCCAGCTACTCTCTCCTCTCTGGAGGATGGAAAAATCCAAGCTTCTAATCATGGCTTGATCTTTCTGGCGTCTAGCCCTCATCCAGAAGCCATCCAGCAGCCCGCCCAGAGTCACGTCACTGGAACAGAAGACACTTCTCTCGCCCAGGAAATCACAAGAGTTTCAGGAGCTCTGCACCAGGAACGGGGGCAAAGACCAATACATATATTTCCTATCGTCTCACGGGAGCATTAGAGGGTGTGCAGCAATCGCAAAGAGGGTAGTTTCTTTTTTTTTTTTTTTTTTTTTTCAACGTTTATTTTGGGGACAGAGAGAGACAGAGCATGAATGGGGGAGGGGCAGAGAGAGAGGGAGACACAGAATCGGAAACAGGCTCCAGGCTCTGAGCCATCAGCCCAGAGCCCGACGCGGGGCTCGAACTCACGGACCGCGAGATCGTGACCTGGCTGAAGTCGGACGCTTAACCGACTGCGCCACCCAGGCGCCCCAAGAGGGTAGTTTCGATCCAACCGCGTGTAAGACTACACTGGGGCCGGGGTAGAGACGCCACCTTGAACCCAGCTATGCTGGCTCCCTTGATTAAAAGGGCAGTTCCGATGCAGTCCAGGTGTGAAGGCACACCGTGGTTGTGCCTCCAAGGTCCCCCTCTGACCAAATAAAATAAAATAAAATAAAATAAAATAAAATAAAATCCTCGTCCCGGGGAAAACCTTGAATCCTTGTCGACGGGGAAACACCCATCGGCTCACTCCCACGTCTGTACCCTTCCGAACCTACGCTTGCTCTGGAAAGGATTCAGCCCTCTCTCTTCTGATGTTTTTCCTTTGGAGAGCTCAGTGAATTTTGATGGCGATGTGTCCGATTGTTACCTGCTCGGGGCAAAAGGCACGAGCCCCCCAAGTTGCCCCCTGTGGAACATACCGCCTAAGAACGGAGGAAGTGGCGGGAAAGCCGATCTCCTGCAAGGTAATCGGGCGCTCGAGGCTCTGTCACCCGCTTTTAGCTTGGGAGAAAATATTCTTTAAATGGAAACAGATGGAGAGGGCACAAGTCAAACGTGCTGGTCCTCCCCACCAGCCGAGGCTCAAAGGCAGGCCTGGAAAACCCTTTTCAAGAGCTGCCGTTGACACGATTTCATTGTAATGTACCACAAGTCCTTACGGGCACATGCCTGATTGCGTCTTTCTTTTTTTTTTTTTTTTTTTTTTTTTTCCACCTGATTTTCTGATGTCAGGGAACCCGGTGCAACTTTTAACTTGGCCGACGTCTGAGCACCGGGCTGCTGGATTCTGGAGCATACCATCCATGGAATGCGCTCTTTTCATCCCCCTCCCTAAATCTACTTTTTATTTGCCGACATAAAGGGGAAAGAGTCCCTTTAATGCGATGTGGATAAAAGCCACAAGAAAGAGATAAAGCAGGGAGCACGGACGGGGCCCTCGGGGAAAGGCAGAGCACAGAGCCCGGGACGGCGCGTTTCACCCAAGAAAAGGCGCTTTGCTAGTTTAGACAATTACAGACAAGACCAACTGTGGTTTCATTTGCATTAATTGAGGACCATGCCGTTGTGGCGAAGGCGGCTTTAGCAATGACATATTGCGACTGATGTGGATCTGTAACCCACGGTCCCGTGGATGATCAGGACCTCGATGGGGAAACAAATGGGTTCAACGTTGCTTCAGAGCTACTTGCTTTTGGCTCTCGGTGTCGGCCAGCATCCCCCAGCGTGGCTTAAAAGCAGAACGCTTGCCTGTTCCCTTGCTTTTTTCCAAAGTTCTTCCTCCAGGGCCAAGAATGCAATGGCCTTGGCACGACGCAGTGTGAGCTCTGTCTCGATTCGTCTTCAGCCACTGCTCTGGGGTTCATTTCAAGAGCCTGTTGGTGGATAGGCCCGGTGTGTCCTCCTTTGTTCGAGCTTATTCCGCGAGCCCCACTTAACTATTAAGACCGGCAGAAGGAACGATTTATCCTTCCTCTTGTTAAGTTTAGGAATCTGTCTTTTTCACATTACATCAGCAGGAAGCACAGATGAGAATTTTATTAAGGTGAACAAAGCTCTCCCTTGACAGCCTTTGGGTTCCAAAGCTGAGTTGAGGGGCATGAGGTCATAGTCTACAGGGAGCAATCAAGAAAATTTTCACATTTTTCCCCCCCCCGAACGCCTTACTTTGTCACGAAGCTTGCATCCGCCCATTGCATGGATGGGGCAAATAGAGACTTGTGGGTCCAGCAGTGTGATAAAACCCAAAGGGAAGCTCCTAGTGATAAAATCCGGGAGAATTTTCTAACACCCTGTTAGCCAGCCGCAGGCCTAAGGCTTAATGGAAAACCAATCCCAGTAACTTTCACCTTTCATTCAAATTAGGGAGAAGCTAGTCTGACGTTTGTAAAGCCCCAGAAAGATCGCGTGAGCTTTAAAGTATTACCGGACATGCTCCATTGAATCTTCAGGTTGGGACAGGGGATTTCCCCAAAGCAGAACATTCGACACATTTCTCTGAAAATCACCCCGGGGGGCTTCTCTGTGAAAACACCTTTGCCTCACCTCCTCCTGAGCCTAATTCGCATGTTCAAGTAAACAAGCCACCCCAAAGGACTCAGACCTCAAAGGAAAAGTCAAGGGGGAGCCCCCCCATCCCTCCCCCCACCCCGCAGCATCCCCACATGTCCCTACGTCCGTCCAGATTTGGGGTTCTGCGAGCAGAGCTCGAACTCTCCCCCAACGTGCTCTTCCCGTCCGTCCGCCTTTTGGAGCAGCGAGATTCGTTGCTGGATAATTCTAAACGCCCATCACCTACTATAACAAAGCCATCTGATTGAGACGTGGGCAGATGAGCTAGAAAATGGGCAGATTTCATGAGGTCTAATAAATCTTCAGTAAATTACAGTTCACCACCACCCCCCCCCACCCTCCCTGCACGTCTCCCCCCCCCCCCCCCCCCCCCCCCCGTGCGCTCTTTGTCTTGCTAATACACATTACACCCTGCCTGGCTTCACATTTTCAGGCTTCTGGGAGGTGAGGCCTGTATAAAGCTGCAGATGTGGAAATGGGGGAGACCTTTGCCCCAAGTGTTAGCCATTAACATCCACGCGGCCCACGGAAGAATTTCATTGCGGGGCCCGGACTCCAAAGAGCGCTCAGCTCACCAAAGAGAGGGAGACAGGAGGCCACCGTCTCTCTGTTTAAAAGCTGGAGGTGTTCAGGGGCGCCTGGGTGGCTCAGTCGGTTGAGCGTCCGACTTCCGCTCAGGTCATGATCTCACAGTTGGTGGGTTCGAGCCCCGCGTTGGGGTCTGTGCTGACAGCTCGGAGCCTGGAGCCTGCTTTGGATTCTGGGTCTCCCTCTCTCTCTGCCCCTCCCCCCCCCACACACATACACACTCTCTGTCTCAAAAATAAACATTAAAAAATAAAAAAAAAAAAGGGTGATGAGAAGTGAAAAGTTACTTTCTCTCCCTACATTTTGATAAGTGATGTTAAATCCCTCATATGTGCTTCAAGAAAGCGTCTGCCCCTGTAGGAGCCTATGATGATCCCCATTAAAAAGGTACACACACAAAGAGGACTTAACTGTCCGGCAGGTTACTTTCCACGAGATAAAGCGGGAAACTGAGAACATACACATGATAAAGAACTCATTTCCTTCAGGCGTGAAATACTCTCATCACTCAGCGGGAAAATGAATAATTACCCCATGGAAAAATGGGGGAGCTGTAGAAAGTATCAACCTGCAGAGAAAAAAGAAAAGTAGTCCATGACGTGGGGCTCGCTTAGTGGAAAAAAATATAATATTAAACAACGAGCACTCATATTTCTCCGACCGGATCGGCACAAACTTACAAGCTTACGAACACCCGGGGTTATCAAACATGCAAGAAAACAGATTATGTTCGTCTCATTCTGGTGGGAGGGTGTATTTTTGGACAGCAGTGTGATGACTTGTCAACGGAAGCACGCATGCATCCCTTGACTCAGCAACTCTACTACTGGGGTTTATCTTCTTGGCACGCCTTTGTGCACCTGTACAAATACACGTCCCAGAAAGTTTAACTGCAAACAACAGTAAATAGGAAGAAAGAGGGGGGAAAGTCTAGCAACGCACAAATCAGGGACAGTTTCCATCAAATGTGGAATCTCCGTGAAACGGAATGCTGTGCCTTTGCTTAGAATAAAATCCGGGGGCGCGATTCGTGAAGCTGTCCAGGATATTAAGGACTTTTATTCCCAGAGACGCGCTCGCCGCAGTTACCTGCCTCCATATTATATATACGGTGACTCTTAACTGTTTTCAGGGGCCGTCCCAACAAAGCAGTGAGGAGAGCTAACTCTGAGGTCAGATTTCTTGGGTCAGAATTTTAGGCCGGCCACTTTCTGTGCGGGGCAACTCGAGCAACGTGCTTCAGCTGCCTCAGCGGTAAAAAATACACAAAATGACAATAATCATGCCCTTCTCCCCCCTGCTGTCTTAAACGAAACCATGTATATAAAACGTTCAATACTGTGAATGTGGATACTCAGCGAGTGCGAATCCTCTGTCGCAAGCTCTTGTGCATAACAGGTTCCTGGCAGGGATGCGGTTGCTGGAGTGGATAACTGAGGACCCCTGCCCCTCAAAAGCGTACCATTCGGGCATACGGAAAATTCTGTGTGGAAGGAACATCTGATTTCTCAGTAGTGCTGGGAGATCATAAAAGAGATCTCGCTCTATGAGGCGGGCTGGCGGTCACACCCGACGGTTAAGCTAAGGCCAAGTAGATGAGAGGAGACAGGATAGGAGGGAGGGGCATCATAGGAATATAAGAGCGGGGGCTGGGAGTCAGGGCGGTTGGTTCTGGGATCCGGTGGAGGAGAATCCAACTGGAGTCTTAGAGTCCTGGCAGGTGTTCATTTCCTACTCTTCTGTTTTGGAGTCACATTTCAAGCCACTCGAGAGAGAATAATTCATGTTGGAAAAGTTGCCTGGGCCTTTGCAAGGGCCGTAGCTCCTAAGGACACTCTCCCCGACGATTCTCAGCCCCGTGGGTGCCGGGACTGGGTGATCTGGGGGAGGGACCCAAGGCATCGGCCACGGTGACAATGGTGCTCTGTGTCACCCATTCACAGTAACCGTGACTGGCGCCGGGCAATGCGCTTTCTCTGGACAAACCGTGGTACCTACGCCAGAAACAGGGCTCCGTCGTCGTAGGAAAAAGATTCTACGTACTAAATATTTTGATTTAGGAGAACGGCCCCGGATCAGTCACCCAGCGTTTCTTCCTGGGTCTGTCTCTTTACCTTACAAATTAGGCTTCTGGACTCAGCTGTGGCTTCTGAAGGTACCACGGCCCTCGGCGCCCCCCAAACAAACAAAACGTTGCGGGCAAGTCTATTTGAGAGATTCCGAAAAGGATTAACACACCTCTCACAACCCTTTGCTAGACGTGAGAAAAGTCTCCCCTCACCTTTCCTGGACTGCCTTGGGCTGTTCGCTTTCTTTCTCTCTTTTTTTTTTTTTTTAAGTTTATTTATCTGAAGAGGAGGGAGCAGAGAGGGAAAGAGAGAGAGAGGGAGAGAGAATCCTAAGCGGGCTCTGTGCTGACAGCACATGGGCCTTGACCTCACAGACCTAGAGATCATGACCTGAGCCAAAATCAAGAGTCAGATGCTCAACCGACTGAGCCCCCCAGGCGCCCCTGGGCTGTTCCCTCCCTTAAGCTTTCACGGCTTCATTTCTTTCCACATGTCCCCACTGTGCCCCTGCAACCTCGTCCCCCCAAATAAACGCCCGCCTCTCCTTTGTGTCGGCACAAAATAGTTCCTCACGCCTCCCTGTGTTGGCCACACAGCCCAGGAGTGCAAGGGCCACGGTGCCGTGAAATTCTTGCAAATGCCATGCTGTCCCTGTGCCTCTGTTCTTCCGTGGTACCCCGCCAGGGAGATACCAAGCTCGGGAGAATCTAACCAGCACCTTGTCGGGGCAGCCCCGAGCCACTGGAAAAGGGACTTTGCCACTGAGTCACGGGTAAGCAAGGGCCTGAAGTGGCTCTGCCACGAATTAGAATGCGTTTCTTGGTGTGTTGTACTTTCCGCAAGGACCGTTTGTGCAGCTTCGCCACTGCTTTGGCCTTTGACCTCCACCACCCCCCCCCCCCCAGCCAACAGACAAGACACCGTGTCCTACCCCCCAGAACCCCAAAGCCTCCGGCATCCGTGTCGTACCTTCTCTCTTCGCCGACAGTGGAAGACTTTCCTCTCGTTCTGACACTGGCGCCTTCCAAGTTTTCCTTGCCAGTGACCTCATTTCCCCTTTCCCTCCTGTCCTGTCTCTATCATCTCTCTCTCTTTCTTTCCCCTGCGCTGCCTCGATCTCGGCCTCATGCCCACCATACCCGCTTTGGCTCCCCTCCAATCCTGCACCTCGCCATTAGGTCCAAACTACCTTGGATACAGTCAGTGGTGCTCTCCACGTGGCCAAATGGGAGCCCTTCCTCAATTTTTACTTGTGCTCCCAGTTGCCTCCTCCGCCCTTCTAGAACATTCCGTTCACCTTGCTTCCGTGACTTCACGATCTTCTGGTTTTCTCCTGTGACTCTGGTGTTTATGTCTTGACAGTGCGGAGCCTGCTTGGGATTCTCTCTCTCTCTCTCTCTCTCTCTCTCTCCCTCCCTCCCTCCCTCCCCTGCTCTCACTCTCTCGCTCAAAATGAATACAATAAACTTAAAAAAATAAAATAAAATGCTACTGTTATTACCACCATCAACAATAAAGCTAAAAATAAGATTTATTAGGTTCTGGGCACCTATTAGCTTTCCAGTCATTTATCATGAGGACCCTATATTAATACTCTCCATTGCATTAACAAGTAAATGGGCATGGAAGGGTGAGGAAATTTGCCCAAGGTCCTACAATAAATTATGGGGCTGGGGCTCAAATCTAGGCTACCATACTACAAATATTTTTTTTTTAATTAAAAAAATTTTTTTGAATGATTATTTATTTTTGAGAGAGAGAAGGAACATGAGCAGGAGAGGGGCAGAGAGAGGAGACACAGAATCTGAAGCGGGCTCCAGGCTCTGAGCTGTCAGCACAGAGTCTGACATGGGGCTTGAACTCTTGAACCTTGAGATCAAGTTGGACGCTTAACTGACTGAGCCACCCCGGCGTCCCAGACTCCAAATGTTCTTAATCATCACACGATATTGCTGGGCTCCCAAGTTCACCTCTAAAGCCCCAATTTACATCTCCAGTCCTGATCCCTCTGTTGAACTTCTAGCTACATAAGTAATAATAAGTTGCCAACGTGCCATCTGATTCCCCAAATCATCTCTACCTCCACGTGCTCAGAGCTGAACCCCATCCTCCTCCAACCCCTTCTAAGCCCGCTTTTGCCTTGACCTTTCCATCTCCGTGCATAGCACCCCATCGTTGCTCAAACCTGGATTCATTGATGGCGCCTTCTGTCAACATCTATTCAAAACGAGACGGGAGAGAGAGAGAGAGAGAGAGAGAGAGAGAATCCTCCCTCCCCCCCCACCTCATTCATTTCTCACCTGGACCATAATCGTAGCCTCCTAACTGGTTGTCCTTATATTCTCTCCAGTCTATTTTCTAACAACTAAATTATCTTAAAATAATGCGAATCGATCGTGTCAGTCCCCTGCATAAATCCCCCCTCACCGATTTAATGATACAGCCCAAAATTATTTCCATGACCCACTGCACCCCGGAGACTTTGGCTTCTTCCTTTCTCTGCAGCCTAGTTTCTCCAACTCTGCCTGATAACAATCTCCAATCACCCTGGTCTCCTTTGTTGCTCCCACGGGCTTTTTCTACCTTGGGGTCTTCTATGGGTGTTCTTTCTGCCAGATCTCTTGTCCCTGTACCAGGCTTCTTTCATGTCTCACTTCTTGCCCTTGAGGGTCCAGGTGAAATTTCATTCTCATTTGGCCTCCTCGCACCTTGGAATTTCCTTCGTAGCTCTTGTCAAAATTCAAAAATCGTATATTCATCCACATAAATATAGTTAATACCGTCTTTCCCAACAGACTCACTGCTCTATAAGAGCAGAGAATGCATCTCTTGAGAACTCCTGTATCTGGAACCCAGCAAAATGCGTAAGAGGTAGCTGACACTCAACAGATGTTTGCGGACCGAATATATCAAGCAAAGGTGTGGCGGAATGGCCAGCGGAAATATCAGAGCCCGGAGCAAGGTCTAAATCAAGGGTTCTCAGGTCGGGGTCTCCAGATCAGTCTATGCTGACACGACCATCCCTGCACTTATAGGCAATAGCCTTGTCTGCAAATGGGAATAGTTTCTGCCCAACAGGGTTATTGAGAGAATTAAATGGCAGCATATATGAGAAAACAGAGTGCTCTGTAAATAACTGGTCCTCATTTTCTGTTGTTCTCCAGAGGTTACTGCTAGGCTATTAAAGAGACAGCATAATAAACAGACTATTTAGAAAACTATTATCCATACGGAGACTCTTAGAAGCCTGGGATGGAATTAAAGGCCTTCCCCTGACGGAAATGGAATACACAAGGTCTTTTAGAACCATCCCACCCAATTGTTTTGTTTGGAACAAACAAACAAACTTCCTTTGTACTCTCTTTTTCAACTGGATCTCAGCTTAAAAGTAATCTAGGGGATCTAAACCACACGTAAACCCTGGTAAGTAGATAATGGTTCCCGGCAGCTGTCAGGATTTCTGGGCAAATGGAACACGCTGGAGTTTTAAAGCCTAACCACTTCAGTGATTGCTCTTTTCTATTTCCAGTGGTCAGTCCACTTCGTTACCACTTCTCCACAGATACTGCTTCTCAATGGGTCTTTGGTGTCCAATGTCTTCTTCTCCCAAGAAAAGATGGCTGCCTTCCTGGTCCCAATTCATTTCCTTCAATGAGATGACACGTGAAGGACACAGCCAGCATCTGGCACCTGCACTTCTATAACAAGTTACTGAGAGTGATACATAAAATAAAGATCGTAGGTTCCTATCCCAATCCCACAGAGTGCAGTGACTTCCAAGGTTACACAGACGGCTCATGGCAGAGAAGCGGGTGGACTAAATGTCACAGTCTAGCCATCACTACGGTTCGTCTGACCTCTTTCCCATCGCAAAGCTCAAAATCGCTAACAATGCTTACAACAGTAACAAAAATACTTAGATTCTAACGTTAAAAAATATCAGACAAAAGCACCAAGGGACATTCACCATTTTCTTTACGCCACAAATTTTTGAACATGTGCCACTTGTTAGACACTTTGATAAATGCTTAGAATGCACCGAAGTGCAGAGCAATATCCCATTCCTGTGTGCAGCTTGCACTTGTGCGTGTGCGTGTGTGTGTACGTACACGTGACCATATGTGCGGAGAGAAGACCAACAAAAAATAAGCATAAGTATAGGATCTATTTTTTTAAGTTTATCTTATTTATTTTGAGAGAGACAGAGTGTGAGCTGCACAGGGGCAGAGAGAGGGAGAGAGAGAGAATCCCAAGCAGGCTCAGCACTGTCACAATGTGGGGCTCGAACCGTGAGATCATGCCCTGAGCTGAAACCAAGAGTCGGATGTTTAACCAACTGAGCCACCCAGGCGCTCCTGTATATGATATCCTAAAAAATTGCTATGCGCTGTGCAAGAATTTTAAACGATGTGGTGAAAGTGATCGATTTTGGTTTAGAGGATTTCTAGAAAGCTTTAAAAGGAACTTCCACAGCAAGATCACACACAGACGCACACACACACATGCACGAACACACACACACAGACTGTTTCCCAAATTGCTGTCTAGAATATTTATGGTATTTTTTCACTATTTATGTTTTCAGTCAGGTTGGTGTAATAAGTAAAGTGATGTTCTGTTCTTTTCTCTTCACTATCACTCCACTTGAACCAATGTTATCTGTGAAATATTTCAAAAGTGACACCTTTATCCTACTCTAAATTCTTATTTATTTATGCACATTTAGTGTAAAATTACGTGGTCGTCAGGATGTTCACAGCGTTGTGCAATCACCACCACTGATTCCAGAACGTTTACGTACGTTGAGCCCAATTCTGAACGTAGAGTCCACAAAGGAAGTGAAACCTACGTCTGTTGGCGCCAGAATCATGTTAAATACTAGCCTTTTATCAGGCATTTTAACAGACAATTCAATAAATTCACTCTTATACTGTTGTTTTCTGGAAGGCCGGGAAGAATTCATTGTTCTGCAAAACATGAGTCATCTCTGGGATACAATTAACCCGAGTATTTTTGCTTTGATGAAAACCGATCCGGAAGGTGCTCCATTCAACACACAGACTCTACGCCTACAAACCCTTACTGATTTGGATTCTCCTAACTCCTTATCCATAAGAACGTCCACTGTCACCTGCTTACTCACCCTTGAAAAGTAGGCCCTCTCCCTACACAATTACTTTGCGTATTTGGACCTTTATTTTCCTGTCCCCGCAGAATTACAGTTAAACCTTGGTTTGCGAGCCTCGTTCATCCCAGAAACTTTGTAATCCAAAGCACTCGTGGATCAAAGCGGATTCCTGATCCGTTGGCTCAGTTGTGATCATGTGACGTTCGGCTACTTGCATTGCAAGACATAGCTCGTTTATCAAGTTAAAATTTAGTAGAAATGTTTGCTCGTCTCGCGGAACACTTGTAGAACAAGTTACTGGCGATCGAAGGGTTTTACTGTGCTATAAATATTTCCGCGTGTGCGTTCCTGCCCCCCTTTACATAACAAGCGAATCACACGTATTTTCTCTGTGCCTTAAAGGCGGACCTTGCCTACGCGTCTCCTATTGTCCACATGGAGTTTAGCCAGACCCCCCGCTTATTGAAACGTGCGCTGCACATCTCTCATTTGCCCCGTGCTGTGCGGCCGGAGGTAGAGGGATAAAAGACAGGCTCCTTGCTCCGAACTTGGACCCAGCCGCTACTTAATTGAAGAGGCTTTCTTTCGCAAAGAGTCAAACAGGTTCCGCCAGACTCCTCCCCAGTTCAAACCCTCATTCCTAACTTGAGGGAGCCTGTTTTGAACAGAAACTGTTTCCCACGAACCGAGGACAAAGTGGGCCGTTCCTCTCTCCTTCCACCCTGACTGTATGTATATCGTCCATCACCCGGACTGAAACCTGAACTCGAGGGTGAGGACATCTGCAGGATGTACATAGTTGGCCTCCGCGTCTGCATCTGTCTGCCTGCTGGGGTGCGGCCTCGCCCCCTTCCCCCCTCCCTCCCTCCCCATCTCTGTGCAGGTTGGAACTGCTGATCCTAGATGTCACCTTCCTAGACAACAAGCCAGGCTCTGTTCCACTTGCTGGCGGGTCCCCCGCGACGGCCCTGCGCAGGTGGGTGCGGGCGCCCCGCTGATAAAGTAGTAATGAGCACCTAATTATGGATAATTGCAAAATGAAGGGGGCTCTTGTCTCTGCCAGTTCGAAGTTGCAGCTGGCATCTGTAGGACTTTCTGCCTGTGGCAACAGGTTACTTTCTTCTGGAATCATCTGAGGGGGAAAAGGCAGCACGCCAGCACAGCAGCGTGGATTAAATGATCACCAGCAAGTCGGTGCCTGATTCCTGTGTCTCCGGGGCAGGATGGGGAGCCCGACTAGTCATTCTCTTCATTATCCAGGGACATTAGTCTGTGCACCCGGACTACGGACTCACAGCCGTGGCTTCTGTTTGGAGGCTTGAATACAGAGGCTATGCAACCACACCCTCTTGAGTTTCTATTAACAAGTGTCTATTAACACGGGTCTTTTGGTACCTGAGCTCCGGCCAGCCACACACTGTGGCCCGGCCTTACCCCAAACTTGCGTGCTTGTGCAGTCGCCTCGGACACTTATAAAATATATACATTTCCCACCCCCCCCCCCATCCGAACCGGCTGAATGAAAATCTGCCAGCCCTTCCCAGCGGTGCCACGAACCGTGGCTTGGGTAAGTCATGGCTTTGTACTTGTCTTAGCTTCCTGAGCTGTAAGACGAGATGAAAACTCCAGGATCCGAGAACAGGATCGTGTAACACGTCGCCCGGCTGGACGGGAAGTGTCACTGGACTGGACTGTCCTCCTAAACCAATCACCCATTCGCAGGCTACACGTGGCAGATGGCACTTTCCACAAAAAAGAAATGATTGCACTAACTCCCTTTCCACGTGATTTTTTTTTTTTTTCCAGCGTGGCTGGACATTCCTGCCATTAAGTAATGGTGTCTCTGTCCCCCACCTTGGATCTCGGTGGCCTTGTGATTAGGCCATAAAATGTGATATAACTTCCTCCTGGTTCTCTTGAGATGCCGACCCTTGGGACCCACCTCCTATGCTGTGAGGAAGCCCAGACAGCCTGTGGACATGAAGAGATACCCATTCCCTCAGTCCTGTCTGGGCACCAGGGGTTTGACAGCCATGTGGGCGGCCATCTTGAAAGTGGGTCCTCTGGCTCCCAGCGGGCTGACCCAGCTGGTGCTGCACAGAAAACAGACCAGCCGTCTCCACATAGCCCTTCCCAAATTGCATTTGTGCGAGCAAAGTAAATGGCCACGGTTTTAAGCGCGAAGATTCAGGATGGTTTGTGACCCAGCGATAGATAACCGAGGGACCTCGAGACAAGTGAGCAGAAGGTGTGCGTTTGAACGATGAACATAGGATGGGTGGGTGTTGTCGGGCCAAATTATGGACCGCTCTTAGGAGCGGGTTGGATTGGCTCTAATTGGCGATGTTGATTATAAGAAGTGTACGTACCAGATGGAGGAGGTCAGAAATGACATTAGAGGCACGGGTGATGGTGAGGAGTGGATGCGTTAACTCCCGCGTGGGCTGATGGAGTCCAGACGTGAGGCTGTTGATGGTGGGGACAGACGAAGGTGAGGCAGTCCAGGCGTTAAAATAATCGACAGGGCACATTTTCTGACTAGAAAGCAGCTTCGAGGTGGAGACTCATGCGGCCAAGCCTTTGAGCTCAGCTCATTGGAACCCTGGACAGAAACAGGGACGTTGGAAAACTGGTGTAGAAAAGCTTCCACCACTAACAGCTTAAGCCAGGCTCCGGTCAGCTTGGACTTACTATGCATTTCTCTCGTGCGTGACATCTGAGGACCCAGGCAAACGTGAGACGTCTGGAGACGCTCAAAGGAGAAGACACTGGGTTGCTGGGGTGGCCATCCCCACAACGGGTGGCCTTGTCAGGTGGTGTTTTCCCATGACTTCGCGACGTGCAAGTTTTGGCTTTTAGGCTCGCAGATTCCAAAACTTGTCCTCTCAGCCTGTTGGGGTTGAGGAGCCAAGGCCTTAACCAAGTTCAAGAGACCACCGGATCAAATCCATATTCGAACTTAATAATTCACAGGGAGAGATGTCACCTGCCTGGAATTCACCTCTCGACATGACTGATACCTTCCTTCTTGCGGGCAAACCCACATACTGCTACGTGTGGCTGCCCACGGGGATGAGATTCTCCTCCCCAGCTCCAAGAGAGGGGGTGTTTACCGGAAGACCCCAGAAGCGTCCTGTTTCTTGTATCCCCAGGCTTCCAGAAAAGCTGTTTCTGTCTATTCCCCCCTGAACTCTCCAGCTTTCAACGCTTATGACACCCTCCCCTGAAGGGACGGGATCACTGTGGCTCACTCCTCTTGGGGTGTTTTTCCTCCCCTTGAGCACACAAGGCCTTAGAATGGAAATCGAAGAGCCCCTGACCGCGTGTCCCAACTTGTCAGGCAGGCCTCAGCTTGGGCTTTGTGGCGACTAACATCTCCACACACCCCTGCCCCTTCCTGTCTGGCTCCTTGTCTTTCTTGACCTCCGCCCCCCTCCCCAACTTACCTTCTGTCTGGGGGTCCTGGATGAGAGGCCCAGCAGGGTGCAGATCCCTCCTCCAGAGGTCTTGGAGAACGTTCCAGCTCCTTCTAGAATCAGTCCTGAGCAGGCAGCCTCTCTCCTTGCAGACACCAGACTGGAACCAGTACAGCTCTGGGACCGGCCATTTTTCTAGGGCAGACCAGGGCCGGCCAGCCAGCTCTGAGACCTGTAAGAAAGGAGGCTTTGCGGCTCTGGGGATGAGCCTCTCACGGGCTCCGCTCTTTTGTGGGCCCCGGGCGAGTACCTGCTCACAGAGCCCTCGGCCACTGGAGAAGGCGGTAGTGTTCAAAGACGAGAAAATGCCACTGATAGGTTCTATCAGCAGCTGTTTTATAACAGCGTGCCTACGTGCCAGGCAAGATTTATCGCGTTTGGAACCAGAACTAAAGCTAAATACTACAATCGTTTCAATCCCCAATGATTAAATCCAGGTACGGCACGGTACGTCGCCGATGCGCTCGTGCGGAAGGTGCGAGTGGCTGGTTGTTCTTGGAAACTCCGGAGTGACAGATGTGTGTCCTCTGCACGGAGCCCAAGGCACCACCAGCCCCAAAAGCCCAGGCCCTGGGTGCCTTACCATCCTGCCACTGCGCTGCCTTCAGGAACCCCATTAAAAAATTTTTAAATGTTTATTTTTTGAGAGAGACACTCACACAGTGTGAGCAGGGGAAGGGCGGAGAGAGAAGGAGACAGAGAATCCGAAGCAGGCTCCGGGCTCCGAGCCGTCAGCACAGAGCCCGACGCGGGGCTCGAACCCACGGACCGTGGGATCACGACCTGAGCTGAAGTCGGCCGCTTAACCGACTGAGCCACCCAGGCACCCCACTCAGGAACCCCATTAATTCGCAGCGGCCACAGCGTGGGCAGCCTCGGGCACGGGACAGAACAAACAGGGGGGAGGTTCGCCTCGTCTCCCTGAGCAGACGGCCCATCCCTGGCCAGACAGCCCAGCAGCTGGGGATGTGGGGAGCTGCTTCCTGCACGGTCCCCAAGCCCCAGGCTTCACAGGAAGCGCAGAGAAGCACGACTGTATTAGCGGCTGGGTGTTCACAGCGGGCCCCGGCTACCAGAGTCCTTTCTGCCCGCCGCCCGGAGAACTTTGTGAGGGCCCCCACTCTGTTCTACAGACGAGGAAGCCGAGGCTAAGCGAAATCAGATGACTTCTCTGATAAATGGCAGGGTCAGCGTTATGAGAGCCCAAGGGCGCGTTCCGATTCGAAGGGCCTGGTAAGTCACGGTCCCCATGGGTTGCGTTTAATGCTGCGTAGGTCTGCGGTGTGGAAAGCTTCTGGTGGATTCTGCAGGGTGACCCCCTCACCTGTAACGGCCTTTGCCACCCGAAGGATTCATCTCTTGAGTGGATCATCATCTAAGTCAGGGGATGGTTATGCTTTGGAAGAACGATTTAAAACACAGGTGGCCAGGCCACACCACAAGAGATTCTGATTTCCCCGGCTTCTGTGGGCTAGTTTTGTTTTTTTTAAGTCCTCTGAGGTTTTCAAAGATGTCACCAGGATCTAAGTGCACACTCCCCTCCATCAGAGGAGACACCTGTCACCTGTCCCTCTGTGGTCTCCTTCCCATCACCCGTGGCTTACCCCTGTCCCTCGGACCAGAAATCAGAAGGAAGAGTGACAGAAGAATCTTCCTAAAGAGATTCTAGGAAATTTGCAAAGAAAGGAAAGAGTTCCCGTCGATGTCCAGATGGGACAAGTCAATAGACTCTGTGGGTCAGGGAGAGTCTGTGAACTCAGGAAGCCACCCGGTTTAGGAAGGACAGGGGACAGGGGAGACAGTGGCTTTGGAAAACGTGCAGTGGCAGATCGGTGGGCATCTCCACCTTCTACAATGTCTTAGGAATCTCCTGACTGATGAGGTGGGATTTCAAATGATGCTAGAATTTTCCGTTAAAACTTCGAGGAGTATCAAGTCCTAAAGTAAATTGTTATAATCAATTTCACTCATTGGAGTCCATTATTATTGAAGGGGGGGAGGGATCATGTGAGTCTCCTCTCCTGGGTCAACACCTGTTCTACTGGAAGAGGAGTCATAAGGGGACCTGGCCACCTACTGAGGTGACCTCCGTACACTGAGCAGGCTGCTTCAGGAAGAGACAGAAAAATTTACTTAGGAGTCGGATCAGTTTCCCATCTGCTGTAACAAACTTAGCAGCTTAAAGCAACACACGTTCCTCTTCTTCCAGTTCTGGAGGTTAAGAAGTCTCCAACAGGTTGGCCTAAAATGAGCTCTGCCTTCCTTCTGGAAGCTCTAGGGAGGAACTAGTTTCCTGCCTTTTGTCCAGCCTCCAGGAGCTGCCAACATTCCTGGGTGCCATGGCAACGCGTCACACAGACCTCCTCCGCTGTTGTCACACCTCTGACTCTGGAGTTTTGTAGAGTCCAGGATAATCCCCCTTGGGATCCTTCGTAACACCGGCAACGCCCTCTGGACTCTGCGAGGGAGCACGTTCGCGGGGTTTGGGGGACCAGCACGGGGACCTCTTTGGGGGACCGTTGTTCTGCTTCCCTTGGGAACTTAGTGGAAGGAAATGAATCGGGCTACGAAACATTCGGAGAGGTACTGTTACCAGAGTCACACTCAGGGATTGTCACGATCCCTGATAATTCCTCTGACAACAAGTCATGCTGGGGGGCCCTCGGGCACCGTCCCACGGGGGAAGAGGTGTCTGCGTGGGAAGCCACGTAGTACATCTTAGGCAAGGGATGCATCAGGCAACCGCAGACCCCAGCGCCCTGGGTCGCCATCCCGGGATCTGAGCAGGAACAAAGAGAACAAGTTGGCTAAGCCCACTTTGGGGGGTTCATTAAGGACGCATGCCATCAAGAGCGTCCCTCCAGCGGTGGACCCGCATCTGCCAGAGGCTTTATAACCTGTCTTCCCTGGTGGCCCTGTTGGGGCTGGTCAGGGTTTGCTGGGCCGGAAGAAGGAAGTATTCTGGGAGAGATACGACTTCCTGCTTAATACGTGCAGAGGATACTTACCAGAACTGAAGGGCGTGACTGTATTTGCGCCCCGAGGGGTGATGGGGGTGATGTAGACCACAACCCAGTACCCTGGAAATCGCCCCCCCCCCCACCGAAGGCAAGCACAGGAAAAGGGGTTCACAGTTTACCGGAGGGATCACAAAGAACTTTCCCTGGGGAGTCTGATCAAGATGCAGCCTCTGATTCAGTGGGTCTCGGACGGGGCCTGAGATTCTGCATTTCCTTTTTTTTTTTAACATTTATTCATTTTTGAGAGAGAGAGAGAGTGCATGAGTGGGGGAAGAGCAGAGAGAGAGGGAGACCCAGAATCTGAAGCAGGCTCCTGGCTCTGAGTCTCGATTCAGGCAGGAAGAAAAAAAAAACCCTAATTTATCACACACACGCCTTAATTTTTTTTTTCTTTTTTTTTTTTTTTTGACCTTGGAACTTCTGACCTAAACCCTTTTGCCTAAACCCTGGCACCTTCCATGCTACCTGACCAGAGAGCATCAGTCCACAGGCTTCGGGTCTCGGGGGAAATTTAGGACGGACAGTGTGACCAGCCAGCCCCGGGAGGGATTGGAGACTCACACCGAGAGGGAATTCAGGTTGATGCTGTTCTCAAGAAACGGCAGGCCTCAGGGTTACATAATTTCCCTTTGAAAAGTCCCCTTTCCTGCGAGCCCCTAGTGTCACCTGATCAGACCCGCATTAAAACGAAAGTAACCACAAGGCTTTAATACCAGTCAAGTGAGATTAAAGAGGAAACGATGCCTCAGAATTCAATGGCCAAAAAAAAAAAAAAAAAAAATGATAGTCTTAATAGTATAGTATTGGCACAAATTAGCACTCGGCGATGGCCGGTGACCGTGGTCCTATCTGACGCGGAAGGGCCGTACCAGCTTGTCATCGCGTACATCTCCCAGTCTGGGTCTTACTCACTGCAACTTAACCTTCCCCCCCACCCCCACCCCCCCATAGCTACCACCAGCCTCACTCATCGTCAAAGAGAATGAGCCCGGGAGCCAAGGACCTTTCTCCAGCACGTGGCCTCGGCGAGGCACAGGGTCGTGATGTGAACCCAGCTCTGACGCTACTCCAGGACCGGATATGGGATTTTAGGGGAAAATTGGGAATTGACAATTTCAAGGGGCGCCTGCGTGGCTCGGTCGGTGGGGCGCCGGACTCTCGATTTTCGCTCAGGTCGTGATCCCAGGGCTGTGGGATCGAGCCCTGGGTCGGGCTCTGCAGGGAGGGGGGAGCCTGCCCTGGATTCTGTCTCCCCCTCTCCCCGGCGCTCTCTCTCTAAAAGAAAATAAAATAACATAAAAGAAAACAAAAAGAATGTCAAAAAGGCAGCCGCAGAGCATTGAATGAAGCACAGGGTCCTTCCAAGGGGAAGAGGGGCGTGTGTGAGTGACCAGGTCAGAAAGCCCTCCCTGTTCCCTGCTCTTGCTACTTGAAGTCGGTTAAGGGCCTGCAGCCTTAGCAACCCCTGCGAGTTCATTAGAAACACAGAATCTCTGGGGGCGCCCGGGGGGCTCAGTCGATCAAGTGCCCGACTTCGGCTCTGATCTTGATCTCACGGTGCATGAGTTCGAGCCCCGCGTCGGGCTCTGTGCTGACTCGGCAGAGGAAAGCGTAGGAGAGTAGACGTGTTCGGGCCGAGGGTGTCGTGTCGCGTGGGCGATGTCGCAAAGCCACGCGTGGGTTGATTCAGTGTCTTCGTACAATTCATCCACTCGACTGATACACTCTCACCTCCTTCTTTCTTGGTTCCGGCTTACCTGTTGTGATGCCCCTGCAGGAAAGAGTCAAGTGTCCAGCTCTCTTTAGTGTTCTTCTCCAAAGTGGGCGGAGCATAGACTTCATTGGTGCTGTCCTCAGCCACGTCCAAAGAAGAAGCACATGGGAGGCTCCGTGTAGGCACCTGACATCTTAGCACAATTATTCTGGATCTCGGCTGCCCCTTAGAGTTACCTGGGCCCTCTCGGAACACACCGGTGCCAGGGCTCCACCCACTTGCGATGGTCGGAGAAGGTCCAGGCGTTAGCCGTATCTAATGCTGGCCAGGTGCGTCTAACGCACGGCCGGGTTTTTAATGGACCAGATTGTTCTAGCCTGAGCCTATATAAAGGATCAGAGCGAGGTGGCTAAGGACACGAGTGCTGGGCTGACGCTGCCTGGGTTCAAATCCCTCCCTGCCCCTTACCGGCTTTGGCAACTTACTGAAATTCTCTGTGCCGCGTCTGGTAGAATGGGAGAGAGAATAGGGCCCCTTCGCAAGGCTACCGTGAGAATTAAGGGTTTCCTCTGTAAAACTTCCGGACAGGGGCGCCTGGGTGGCTCAGTCAGTCAGTCGTCTGGCTTCGGTTCAGATCACGATCTCAAGGTTTGTGAGTTCGGGGCCCACGTCTGGTTCTCGGCTGTCAGCACAGAGCCCTCTTCGGATCCCCTGTCCCCCTCTCCCTGCCCCTCCCCTTCTCACTCTGTCGAAAATAAATGAACATTAAAAAAATATTTTTTAAATTTTTTTAATGTTTTATTTATTTTTGGGAGAGAGAGAGAACACGTAAGGGAGGGGAAGAGAGAGAGACACACACAGAATCCGAAGCAAGCTCCAGGCCCTGAGCTGTCAGCACAGAGCCCGATGCGGGACTCAAACTCATGAACTGTGAGATCATGACCCGAGCTGAAGTCGGTCGCTCAACCGACTGAGCCACCCAGGCACCCCAAAAATATTTAAAAACAATAAAACATTCTGGATAATGCCTAGCACATGGTTAACACTATACAAGCTTCTGATAATGAAATATATTTTATATATGATAAAGCCTAACACGTAAGTGACAAGAAAAGTGTATTATTGCCTTAAGGCATGTTTTTGCTAGTTACTTAGACAAAAACGATTTAAAAATTTTACAAGGTGTGAGGTTTGCCTCATTTTCTGATTCTAATTGTGGAGACTTTCTTTGGGTGGCTTTTCTCTCTTTTTCTTGTCTCCAGTTTGCCTGTGTCGAGAGAGAGACAGAGAGAGAGAGAGAGAGAGAGAGAGAGAGAGACAGATGTCAGAATTTCCTCAAATCCCCTAGCACAGACTTTATTGCTAACAGGTCTGTCCAATTACAGCTCATTAGCAAATGTGTATTTTTCTTTGGCACTCGAGTGGATAGAAAAGCCTCTCATCGTTAACAAGGCTTAAGTTCCAAAGACTGTGATCCTTCCAGAGAATTCGTGTGAGTAGAAGCAGCGGGATGATGTCGGGCTGGGAATCAGGTTCCCGTATCTGGATTCAGCTCTGGGGAAAGCCTGTAAAACAAAGAGATCAAGTGAGTTCCTCCAGAGCAGCGATTGTCAAAATGTGGTCCCCGAACCAGCAGCCTCTGGGAACGGGCACCTGGGTGGCTCAGTCGGTTGAGCGTCCCACTTCGGCTCAGGTCACGATCTCACAGTTCATGAGTTCGAGCCCCGCGTCGGGCTCTGTGCTGACAGCTCAGAGCCTGGAGCCTGTTTCAGATTCTGTCTCTCTCTCTCTCTCTCTCTCTGTCCCTCCCCCGCTCACTTGCTCTCTCTCAAAAATAAACGTTAAAAAAAACCAAATACATACTCACTCGGGCACTTGGGGCCCTACCCCAGACCTACTGAATCAGAAACACTTTCTGGAAGGGGCCTTGTTGTCTGTGTTTGACTCCGGGGCTGCTAAAATTTGAGAAGCATGCTCTGGGATACTTCCTCCAAATCTAACTATACAGTGCTGTTTTTCCAGTAAATGAAACTGAGACACTCCCTATAGCGATTCCCACCGAATTCTTATCATGAAGCTTTGAAAATATGTTTTTTTACAAAAGGCTGTGGCATAAACCAGAACCATTGTACCTGTAATGAAAACTGATTACATGATTTGTTTGGCCCCTTTGGGAAAGATCTAGTTTATTTATTGTCAATGCCTCTTTAAACTCGGTGAAAGGGGCTACATTGTATAACACTGTAGGCATTTTCTTTTTTCTTTTCTTTTCTTTTTTTTTTTTTTTTTGTAGACATTTTCTATCATGAACTTTTGTTTTACTTACCTGCCTTTTCCCCTTTTTAGCTGTTTTTAAGTGTGTGTGTGTGTGTGTGTGTGCGTGCGCTTCATGCCTAGTTTGGGTCCAATGCGGGACTTGAACTCACAACCCTGAGATCAAGACCTGAGCTGAAATCAGGAGTCAAATACTTAACCAACTAAGCCACTCAGGCACCCCTTGAAGCAATAACTATTAAGTTATATTCTTATATTTACAATCCAAGGCTTACTGCAATGTTTTGCTGTTATGATAGCCTTAACTTTAAAGTATTTATTGTACTAACATCTTAGTGAATTCTGAGTTGTTATTTTTTTTTAAAAAGGGACTCTTCCTTTTAAAAATGTTAATAGGAAATTTCAAAGGATATTCAAATTGACATAAAACCTTTGAGTTTTGTGGCTTTCGTCAGTATGGATTTCTTTGCAATTCCTCAGTCCACACTATATACATAAGCCTAGGCATTTATTTTTTTATTTAAAAAAATTTTTTTAATGCTTATTTATTTTAGAGAGAGAGAGACAGAGCACGAGCAGGGGAGGGACAGAGAGAGAGGGAGATACAGAATCCAAAGCAGGCTCCAGGCTCCGAGCTGTCAGCACAGAGCCTGATGTGCGGCTCGAACCCACGACTGTGAGATCATGACCTGGACCGAAGTCTGATGCTTAACCGACTGAACCATCCAGGTGCCCCAAGCCTAGAAATTTAAATATGAAAGGCCCATTCCACATATCAAGAAACTGATCCCCAGGCACCCGGGTGGCTCAGTCAGTTAAGCATCAGTCTCTTGATTTTGGCTCAGGTCATGGTCTCAGGGTTCTTGGGATTGGGCCCCACGTCAGGCTCTGTGTTGACACCTCAGAGCCTGTTTGGATCTCTCTCTCTCCCTCTCTCTCTCTCTCTCTCTTTCTCTGCCTCTCCCCTGCATGCACTCTCCCCCTCTCCCTCAAAATAAATCAAACTTAGAAAAAAGAAACCGATCCCTTTGGAGTTTGGAGAACAATCACACGCACAAAAGTTTAGTTTCATTGTTTCGAAAGGATGTCGTGAGTTTTGACAAAACTACACAACCCTCTAGCTGGTATTCCTCTGCGATGAAAGATACAGTTCATGTTTGTATGATGGTTTCCGGTTTCAAGCCCCTTTCATGGAGATCCACGGAACCATCTCGGGGGACAAAGAGGTGTTACTCTCCCTTTTCCCCCGTCAGTAGACACAGGCATCCTTCCTTCTTCAGAGATGGGGCTTGTCCCCTGAGAGAGGGGGATTCCACTTCCCACATCATTATTACACCAAGACCTTCCATCCAGATCAGAATCACGTCTTTAACGGTTCATGAGACACAGCTTCGCAGGGCCGGTGGCCGTGACTCCACTTAAAACGTGTCTCCATCAACCGGGAGTACAGAGTGGGGACGAGACACTTCCCCGAGCTAGCTGCAAGCTTCCGGTGCCACACAGATGCCTCTGTGTCACCGTCCCTCGCCCCACGTGAAATTAACCAAATGGTCTTTGACTCCTTGATTAACAAACACTACGGAAAATTGAACCTCCTGGCTATGGCTTTAACGCGTTCCGGACATTTCCTGATCCTTCCTGGGATTGTGTGATAGGGGAGGAGACAGTTATGGGCATCAGTGTGGAAGATGGAGTGAGGGCAGGAGGTCTGAGGCAAGCAAGGACCCAGAGTCTGTCGAAATATGATGCTCACGTGAATGGTCAAGCCTGGGATTCGAACCGAAGTTCGCAGTCAGTGAGTAGAGGTACGTGTTTACATTAGACAATTTCCCAAACGTTGGGGAGCCTCATGGCCAAGAGCCCAAGTTTTGGAGTCTGACTGCTATGTGCAAAATCTACTCTAATACTTACCTGCTGTGTGTCTTGACCGAGTTGTGGTCTCTGGTCTTCATCTCTACAACGAGGGAGGAATAAGAACCAGAGGGGTGCTGGAACCAGCTTGCACCTGCCCCCGAGAGCCTACACATCTCCCAACTCTGCATCCGGTGATTGACCATTGATAGCTTGACATTGGCCGAAACCACAAAGCTGCAAAACAGAGCTTATATTTATACATAAATATACATGCAGCGCTGCGCGTTAAACACTTACCGGCATTAAGAATTTCCCTCCACAGGCGCTGACAGCGTTCATTGAAATAAATTCTGTCACTGATGGGCACAGTGACTGGGACACGGGATTAACGCAATTAATGAGAGCTGTCGGTTTCAATCACCGTCGAGAGAGTGGCAACAATGATCTCTCTCCTTTCTCTTTGGGCAGACTTCGAGTCAGACCCCAGCTCTCCCTCTGTGTCCCTTTGGGCAAGTTGACTTTTTCTCTATCGATCTCACTATGTGGATTTGCCTGGACTCCTCTTGGTTTTAGTGGGTGGGAAATGCAATTCCCTGTCCTTCTTGGCTCCCTCAAGGATCCTTTTTTTTTTTTTTTTTCCTCCCTGGATGTCCAGAAATGTCTTCCAACTGTACCTTTAGTTAGGAGCACAAGAACGCGCTCAGAGTTTCCATCATATAACTTTATGTGGCCTATTTGGACCTGGAGACACAGCTTCTGGATTTTGAACCAGTGGCTCTGTGAAGGCAAACCTCCTCAGACAGCTGGGAACGGCCCCCCACCCCCAGGGAGGGTATTTCCTGGAGTTTGGTCTCGTGATTCCCTGCGAGGGATTCCCTGTTTCAAAGTGGCTGAGGTAGGCTAGAACAAAAGAGAGGAGAAACTCTTTCCCCCCCAAACTCCTCAAAGGAAGTTCCTGGGCTGCCTACAAAATCCCAATGGAGCCAGATTATAAATTGAGAGAGCACTGCAATGATCCCCCGGGTTTCCAGAAGTCAAAAAGGATTTCCCGGCATGTCAGCGCTGGCAGGGCCCTTTGGGGTGAGCTCGTCTAATCCCCTCCTCGCACAGATGAGGGACGAGATGCCTGAGACTCTAGGTCACCTGCCTGGGGGTGCACATTTGGCCAGAGGCTCAAGCAGGAGGGAGCCTTGGGTCTCCTTCCATCCGCACTATGGTGTGGAGGATGCTAATCCATTTTTCAAACTCTAGGGAACCGACATCAAAGCAAATCCTATCTGACCTCAGGGGTTATCTTCTATAAACATCTACTAATTGGTTTTGCCAACCTGAGACCTTTATGGTCTTTCCGGCTAATTTCCCTTGTTCAGTGTATTTCTTCCTCCATAAAAATATCCATCTTCCCTTCCCGTCACGCAGATACTCTCTCATGGCACCTCCTTTCAGCTCCCCCCCTCCCCTGAGGATATAAAGCTGTCAGCTCCCTCCGGTGACAAAGGCCAGGTGGATGGCTCTTGCTTTGCGTCTCCCATGTGGGGAGACGTGTAGGTGGCCTACGGGCTGGCTCTCTCTGGAGGCTGATGAATCCCATAAGGGACTAGTCTTATGGGGTCCCTATCACAACGGACCCCAGCCTCACTCCTACCACTCGTCCTTATGTCTACGTCTGTGGTTCAGAAGGCGATGGGTGACAAATCCTTAGCCCCTTGCAGCGAATTTTGAAAACAAGATTGGGCAGCGGTTTCCCCTTCTTGGGTGACTTGACAATATTAAAAAACTGCTCACTTCGGGGCGCCTGGGTGGCTCAGTCGGTTCAGCATCCGTCTTCGGCTCAGGTCACGATCTCACGGTTCGTGGGTTCGAGCCCCGCGTGGGGCTCTGTGCTGACAGCTCGGAGCCTGGAGCCTGCTTCGGATTCTGGGTCTCCTTCTCTCTCTGCCCCTCCCCTGCTCACGCTCTGTCTCTGTCGCTCAGACAATGAATAAACTTTTTTTAAATGTTAAACATTAAAAACAAAACCGAAAACCGAAAACACTGCTCACTTTTTGAGAAACTGACATTAGGGTGGGATGGCGTATCAGTGTGCGTTGATTTCCCTTCCTCTGGATGAGTGAACGTTAATTTAAAAAAATAATAAAATCAAGAAAGTGAAAGCAATGTGAGTGGGGTTGACTTGTGGGCGGGGATGATGCTTCACAAAAAGCCTGGATACTTGTCTTTTTTTTTTTTGATATAACAGAGAAGGCCTGAACGTGACCAGCCACACCTCCCTACTGTCCCTTTTGAGCACACGGGTGCTATTACAAATATTTTCAAAGCCAGAAGTTCTCCAACTTGACGATGGTGTCAGACTCAACAGGCAGACTTATTAATTAAAATTCAGCTATCTGGGTTCTCCACCCCCCATGTCTTTATCTTTCCTTTTTAAAATTTTTATTTATTTGTTCGAGTTGATTTATTCTGAGAGAGAGAGAGTGAGTGAGCAAGCGGGGAAGGGAGAGAGAGAATCCCAAGCAGGCTCCCCACTAACAGCGTGTAGCCCGATGTGGGGCTGGAACTCATGAACCCATGAGATCGTGACCTGAGCCGAGATCAAGAGTCAGACGCTTAACCGACTGAGCCACCCAGGTGCCCCTCTTTTTCTTTTTCTTTTTTAAAAAATGTTTATTTTTGAGAGAGAGAGACAGACAGACAGAGACAGGGGAGGGGCAGAGAGAGAGGGAGACACAGAATCTGAAGCAGGCTCCAGGCTCCGAGCTGTCAGCACAGACCCCGACGCGGGGCTCGAACCCACGGACCGGGAGATCGTGACCTGAGCTGAAACCAAGAGTCGGATGCTTAATCAGCTGAGCCACCCAGGCGCCCCCACAAAAGTATTTGTAAGTATCACTGATGTTCGTGAGCTTCAGCTCTAACCCGCGAACCGTGAGATCATGACCTCAGCCAAAGTCCCGCACTTGACCGACTGAGCCACTCGGACGCCCCCTTTTCCCTTTTTTTAAATTGAGGTACAGTTGACATAAAACACAGGTGTCCAACCTAATGATTCGATATCTATATATATTGCAAAATGACCACCATAATACATCGGGCCACCACCCATCACCATGCACGGTTCCAATTTTTTCTTTCTTGCAGTGAGGCCTTTTGAGATCTCTCTTAGCAGCTTTCAAGTACACGACACAGTATTATTAACTCGAGTCACCATGTTATACATTACATCCCCATAAGTTCTGTTTTAGGACTAGAATTTCCAGAATTCCTAATCAGCGGATCTGGGCTGGGGCCCAAGACTTTAAATTTCTTAGGAGCTCCCAGGTGACACTGATGCTGCGGGTCCGGGGACCGTACTTTGAGAACCAGTCTTCTAAAGCGGGAGGCCTAATTCTTCCCCTTGGCACTTATCCGCCGTCCCAGGTCTGCTGAGTCTCCCTCCAGTCTTGACCTCTGTGGCCATGGGCTTACGTGACTGAGCCAAATAGTCCAGACTCCAGACACACGGGAGAGCCAGACCTGATTTCTCAATAAGCCGCGTGCTTCTAAATGCGGACAAGGACTGTGGCTGTGAATGAATTCTGGAGAGCAATTTCCAGCCCAGCCCTGGCCTGAGGACAGCCCAGCATCGGGGTCTGTCAGGGTCTGATTCACAGGTCAGGGAAGGGCTTTCATCTGTGAAGATTCCAGGGCGAGAGCAATTTTTTTTTTTTTTTCAGGTCACTTAGTCTCTGCTTAAGGGTATCCCCCAGGAGGATGCCGGCTCTGAAGTTTGCAGACGATCTGTGCCATTCACATATTCAGCCCGCAACGGTAGGAATCAGGGCTACTTAAATTAGGGGTAACATATATTACTGGAATGTTGGTGGTTTCCAGCGTCAAGAGACTAGGGTTTACATATTCGTTCCACCGCCTACCAGCCATGTGGCTTAACGGAGTCGCTTTCCCCCTCCAAGCCTCCTTGCCTAAGCAGGCGTACTCATAACCAGCCAAGAGCGCTGATGAGAGGGTTTGCCGCGAGGTCTGCATGGAGGTCCCCCTGCAGGAGTAGGTCTGACGTGGACCTCTGGAGACCTGTCCCACAGGCTCACATCGTGAGCGAGCAGTGGTGGGCGTGTGCCCTCACCTGGGTCTCAGCGTGCCTGCTCTGTGTGGGGCCTTTTTGGCATCACTTCTTGTGACGCCCCCAGCCGGGGGGCCTGCCCATGCCAAACGCAGCTTTCACAAGCAGACTGTGAGAAACTCCGTGTAGCACGTTGTCCTGAAAGGGCTTTCCCGTCTAACCACGGGCATAGACTCTCCTGAGAAAGATACACACACACACACACACACACACACACACACACCCTGAAAGCTGCCATTATCCAAGGCCCCTTTAGTAACTCAGTATTTAGTAACATCCGTAACCTTAGCAACACGACTTTCATCATCTCTCAGGCAATTCAGTTGTTGTGATGTTCATCCGATAAACAGTAATATTTATTGCTGTGAGAATACGCATAAAAGAATATGACAGTCATCCCTTCCGTCGCTAGGGGCTTCCCCTAAACCAGCCCATACAGAGTGCATGGCCTTTACCGCTTCGAGCAACGCAGCTGTTAAGCTGTATCTGGAATGTGGTGGCCTTGGACACTCTGGGAAAAGAAACGTCAGGGGATCCGGGACTGGAAGACAGAACAGAGAATGGGGAGGAACCACGTGAGAAAATGCCCAAACACTCTCTTGGTAAGAGCAGTGGATTCGACAAATTTCTCCAGAGAAATAGAGCCAGTAGGATGGCTTGATTGACTCATTGATTGATTATCAGGAATTGACTCATGTGATTATGGAGGCTGAGAAGTCCCAAGATCTACAGTCAACACATTGGAAACCCAGAGGAGCTGATAGGATTGGTTTCAGTCTGAGTCCAAGTCCAAAGGCAGGAGGAGTTGGATATCCCAAACTGAAGACAGGCGGAGAGCAAATTTTCCCTTCCTTAGCCTTTTCTTCTATTCAGGCCTTCAACGGAAGGGGTGAGGCCCACCCACACTGGGGAGGGTCACTTGTTTTACTCAGTCTACTGATTCAAATATTCATCTCATCCAGAAACTTCCACAGACACATCCAGAATCATGTTTAACCAGATATCTTGGCATCTTGTGGCCCAGTCAAGTTGGCACATAACATTAATCATCCTAAGTAGCAAGCCTATCCATAGCTGTTCATTTTGGCCAGCCAAATAGGAGAAGACCCATCCTGTGAGACCTAGGGCTTCATTGGAACTAGAGAGACAGGCCATTAGGCAGGGGCACCCATCCCCTTAAAGGTTGATGAAAAACAGTCCAAGAACTTAATGGGTTAAGTCAATGATAAACATCTGTTTTCTCATACAGCATCTGTGGGAACAGGAACAGCTTAGCTGAGTGGTTTCAGTTTAGGGTCGCTCCAGAAGTTGCAGTCAAGTCGACAGCCAGAGCCACAGTCAACCGAAGGCTTGACTGGGGCTGGAGGTCCCCTCCCTAGATGACTTCTTTCCATGGCTGTGGGCAGGAGCCATCCGTTCTTCACCACATGGTCCTCTCCCTATGCTGCTTGGTTGTTCTCACGTGATCTGTCTTGAGTTGACAGATCAAGACAACAGATGTTGTCAAGACAGATCAAGACAGAAGATGTGGAACATTTTGTCTAACTCAGACTCTGTTTTTTTCTGCAATATCTTATTGGCTACATATGTCAGCCTTACTTTGTACAAGAAGTTACCACCCAGGGTGATGAATACTGGGTTGGGTATAGTTGGGAACCATCTTGGAGGCTGGCTACATCAGTGAGGAAAATTATTCCTGAGGAAATGGCAAAAATTAAGCAACTTGTTATAACATCTTACTCTCTGGTTCTCTCCAATGCTTCTATGAGTAATGGTCCACAAAGAACTGTCTCCATGTATATACAAGTGAAAACTAAAAAATAAGCCCGCCCAACAAATATGCTAGGATATGGTTAATGTGTGATTGATATCCTAGAAGGGAAAAAGAGAGAATGGGCTAAAATATTTGAAGAGATAACAAATAGGAATTTTTAAAACAAACAAAAAGACGATAACTATAGGTCTCAAAAAAAAAATCTCAAAAAATATCAAGCAAGATAAATACAAAGAAAACCATAAGGCACATTGTAGTCAAACTACTGAAAACCAAAGATGAAAACATAGCCAGAGAATGACATGCAGAGGAACGAAGATAGGAATGGCCACAGACTTGCATCTGAAATGCTATAAACAAGGGGACGACAGGATAGCATGTTTAAGGTGCTGAAGGGAAAAAAATGAATCCCAAATTCCATACCCAGCAAAACTAACACTCAAACAAGAAAAGTGAACCACAGACTTTTGTTTTCAAACAACCAAAACCTAAGCACGTTTATTATAGCACCAGAAATGGTAAAAAAAAAAAAAAAGTTCTTCAGACAAAAGGGGGTCAGAGAGATGGAAATGTAGATCCACACAAAGAAATGAAGGCTGTTGGAAACACTACACATGAAGGTAAATACAGGAGACATGTTTTCTCAGCTTTTCATCACTTTGAAAATTGATTTAACCATATAAAGTAAAAAATAAGAAGAGAATGTAGTTTCTGACTCTCACTTAACAAAACTTGAGGAGAACAATGAAAAGATAAGCAGCCATCAATGTTTTGGCACCTGAAAATGACAGATATAAGTGATTGAGGAGTCAAAGAAGAAACCTGGAGAAAGATCAAAATTAGCACATATCTTGAAATCTGACAAACAAGGGCAACACTACCTAGGTAAACTGAGGAAGACAGCTAAGATGACACTTCAGAGGGCAATTCACAGCTTTCAAGGCTCAGAAAATAGATTGAAAGTTGATGAGCCAAGGGTACGACGTGAATCCCCTCAGTAGCATAAAACAAGCAAACAAAAACAAAGTGAAGCCCCAAAGGTAGGGCGAATGAAATAATAAAGGGAGCGTAAATTAATGAAATAGAAACACACAAACAAAATAGCAAAGAGAGTCAAGAAAAGCAAATGCTAGAATGTACAGTTTTATATGCTGTGGCAGGGAGTGTAAACTCGTGAAACCAGTTTAGATGACAAAAATGTTTTCCAAATGGACATGTTCTAGAACCCAGCAATTTCACCTGCAGCCAGCTATTCTGTGGAATCTCTGAGGAGAAGCATGTGTAAGAATGTTCATACAAGCATTTTGTCTTAGCAAGAGCATAGAGGAAGAGTGGGTGAAGGAGGAGGGGGAGGACGGGCAGGGGGAGGAGGAGGAGGGGGAGGACAGGCAGGGGGAGGAGGAGGAAGAGGAGGAGGCGGAGGAGAAGGAGGGAGAGGAGCGGGGGAGGGGGAGGGGGGGAGAAGAAGGAGGAAGAGAAGTACCTCAATAAAGACATAAATAAACTTCTTGTCAGATAATGGAATATTCTACAGCAATTAGACTCAACTAGACCTATATATCATGCGAACTGGAAAAGGCATTGCCAATAACAAGTTGAAGGAAACAATACATATTCACCACTCACAAGACATCTAGGTCTCTAAAGCAGGAAAATGCTTTATTTCTAAATGTGTTCACATGTGGGGCACCTGGGTGGCCCCCTGGGTTAAGCCTCCATCTTCCGCTCGGGTCACGATCTCACGGTGAGTGAGTTCGAGCCCCTCGTCCGGCTCTGCGCTGACCGCTCGGAGCCTGGAGCCCGCTTGGGATTCTGTGTCTCCCTCTCTCTCCGCCCCTCCCCTGCTCGCGCTCTGTCTCTCTCTCAAAAGTGAATAAAGATGGAAAAAAAATTTTTTTTAACGTGTTCACACGTAAGAGAAGGAAAGAGACACGCCCGGAGATGATGATGGGTCTCAACAGTGGTAAAGCCAGCGTACGGAGGGACATGACAAGGGTTGGGGGCTTCATGCTTATCTTTAACGTTTTCTTTCTTTTTTAAAGAGATCTGAGGCAAACGGGTAAAATGTTTGCATTTTCCAATAGATGGGGCTGTCACTACCAAGTGACAGGTGTTAGAGGTTTTGGATACTCTACTGTATGTCAGCATCATGGCAGGCTAGCTAATGCCCCCCTTCCTCCACCAAAGATGCCCAGGGTCTGTTCCCCGGAAACCTGTGCGTATATTACCTTCGAAGGTGAAAGGGGCTTTGCAGATGCGATTAAGAACCTTGAGTTGGGAAGATTATCTTGGTATCCAGGTGGACCCACTGTGGTCACCAGGGTTGTTATGAGGGAAAGTGGAAGTCAGAAGATACAACCACAGAAGAGGTCAGGATGATGCAACAGCGTGAGTCCCGGTGTGTGGTCTCCTTCTAGAAGCTGGACCATGTAAGGAAGAGCAGTCTTCCTTAGAACCTTCGGAAGGTCACCACTTTAGACTTCTGACCCCTACAACTGCGAGACAATATTTTCGTGTTGCTTTAAGCCACAGAACTTGTGATAATTTATTGCAGCAGCAGGAGGAAACTAATAGAATCATTACAATTGTTTTACACTGGGAGCTGAAAGATAAATAGTTTCCAATAATGGTTGAAAAATAAGCTAACCATCTGCGAAAAAAAAAGAAAGGAAAAGAAATATGGATCATTACCTCATTCCTTAAACCACAATAAATTCCAAAAGCATTAGAAGTCAACGAGGATTTAAAAAAAGATGAGGAAGAAAAAGATATTTAAAAAATAATCCTGATGTGGTAAAGGGGCCTTTAAAGTCAAGTGAAGTCCATAAGTTTTAAGAGAAAAGATTAATTGGGGCGCCTGGGTGGCTCAGTTGGTTAAGCATCCGACTTGGGTTCAGGTCACAATCTCACGGTTTGTGAGTTCGAGCCCCGCGTCGGGCTCTGTGCCGACAGCTCGGAGCCTGGAGCCTGCTTCAGATTCTGTGTCTCCCTTTCTCTCTGCCCCTCCCCTACTCATGCTCTGTCTCTCTGTCTCTCTCTCTCTCTCTCAAAAATAAATAAAACATTAAATTTTTTTTAATTAAAAGAAAATATCACTAAGGGTGAATACATAACAAGTAATGTTTATAAGTGAAAAAATATATAAGACAAAGTCATGAGGTAATCAACTCCTACAAAGAATTTTTGTGACAAATATCACAAAGAAAGCTTTCATTCCCTAAAGACAAAGAAATAAAAAAAACTTTTACAAAACAAAGAAAAATTATCAGCTATCCAGTAGAAAAAAAAATAGGGAGAGAATATGAACAGGAAGTTCCCAAGGAAAGAATGATTGATAGCTGCCAGACACATGAAAAGAAAGTGATTAATTAAACCTAATTTTAAAATTCACAGTTTTCGACACGAGAAACTTTTTTGCATTTACGATGTCGGCAAATATACATAAAGTTTCTGAATGCGCAGTGTATGAGCTGCTGTAAAGAAATGTCCTCTTCTCTCACCCGGCTGGTAAATTGTCACCAATAAGTTGTAATCAGTTTGGAGAAGGTTGTGGCAATATACGTAAATTTAAAATGGACGTGCTCCTTGACCCAGAACTTCTACATCTTCACCATTTGGTCTCCACATGGTTTCAGAGAGACATAGGGCAAAACGTGGGAGACAACCTATGTGTCCATTATTAGGGGATTGGGCAAATAAATGTCCTATCTGTATGCAGTCACACAACAGAAGGGGATGGTATTTATGAACTCATACACTAAAATCAAAGCCCTCTTTGGGGCGCCTGGGGGGCTCAGTCGGTTGAGCGTCCGACTCCTGATTTCAGCTCAGATCATGATCTCGCGGTTCGTGAGTTCGAGCCCCGCGTCGGGCTCTGTGCCGACAGCTCAGAGCCTGGAGCCTGCTTCGGATTCCGTGTCTCCCTCTCTCTCTGTCCCTCCCCCACTCATGCTCTGTCTCTCTCTGTCTCAGAAATAAATAAACATTAAAAAAATTTTTTTTAAATAAAATAAAATAAAAGCCTTCCAAATGCTTAAGCAATAACTAAATATCAAGACGTAGCACATCCATTCGTAAAGAATGGATAATAGTATGGATATTATTAAAAACCACCACACCCATCCACAGAGCATGTGGGTGATGACGTATACGTGTTCTACTGTGTGCAAAGAATATTTCTGGGTGGCTAAGTTGTCCACAGTGGTTCCTTCTGGGGAAAGGACTAAGGAAACTCCCATAGGAGAGATTTACTTTCATTGGTGCAACTTCTGCATTCTGATTTTTTTCTAAATGCAATATTAATTTTTAATTAAAAGCAGTTAATCACAGGGGCCCAAATGGAATGATGAGACACTGAGACTTTTAAAAATTAAGAATGAGTCATAAATCTCCCAAAGGCAGATATTATCTGTTATTAAAATGTTCTTTACGTGTCTTTGGTCCAGGAAGTTTAACCGTTCCTACGATCTGTGCATAGAAATTAGTGTTTAAAACATGATCTCAACTAGCAGAAAAATACACAAACATGCACAAACACACACCTTCGCACACTTGGTAAAACAAACAAACAAAAAAAAAACCACCCCAAACTTTACATAAACATACCAAAATTTTTAGTTAAGGGATTATCTGTTTTGTAGGTGTCTGAGTGATCCCTTTTTTCTCTGGGATTTTCTCTTTTCATGTTTTGACAGCTAGCTTATATTGCTTTTATAAAGAGAAATATCACTTTTAAATGGCTGGTGTAGAGGTGCCTGGGTGGCTCAGTCCATTACGTGTCTGACTCTTGATTTTGGCTCAGGTCATGATCTCAGGGTCCCTGATTGTAACCCCCACCCCCCACCCCCATCAGGCTCTGCACTGACAAGCACAGAACCTTCTTGGGATTCTCTCTCTCCCTCTCTCTCTGCCCCTACCCTGCTTGTGCTCTCTCTCTCTCTCAAAATAAATAAATAACCTTCAAATAAGATTAAATAAAGTTGCTGGCATAATTGAGACATATATTCAATGACCTAAGTTATACTTGAAAAATGCATACAAGGTCACCTGGGTGGCTCAGTCGGTTGAGCGTCCAACTTCAGCTCAGGTCATGATCTCGCGGTTCGTGAGTTCGAGCCCCGCGTCGGGCTCTGGGCTGACAGCTCGGAGCCCGGAGCCTGCTTCGGATTCTGTGTCTCCATCTCTCTCTTCCCCTCCCCCCTCATGCTCTGTCTCTCTCTCCTTCAAAACTAAGTAAACATCAAAAAACTTTTTTTAAAAAGACACAGTTTGTTTGTTTAAGGAACCTTCAGATCATTGTAGGATTCCTGGGACTAAGGCAAATGAAAAACCCTTTCCTATTCGGTGGAATCGTTTTTCAGAAAGGACAAGGAAAACATGAGTAAGTAAGCTTTTAAAATCGGATCAGAAAGTAGTGATTAGAAACAAAATCTAGAAGAGACATCTGCTTTGGAGAGTATCTTTCTACTTGGAGCCTTGGAAGGTAGCAATATTAAAGATTTTTCTCAGGGTGCTTGGTCTCTTGATCTCAGGGTTGTGAGTTCGAACTCCACGTCAGGTACAAAGATTACTTAAATAAGTAAATAAACTAAATTTATATACATATACATACATACATATATACGTATTATATTATATATAATAGAATTTTCTGCATCATGTTTTCATATCGATTGGAATTAAATACATGGTTTAGTAAATGCCTAAGGAGAACGGAGCATCACCTGTCCCTAATGGAAGACCAAACCTTTGTGAATCAAACCAGACATGAATTTCAAGGGGCCCCAAGGCAGAGCTGTCGCATTTATAACCCAAGTGAGGGAGGAATGTTCCTGGTTTCATATTTGAGATAAAGGAAGTCAGAGAGAGAGAGAGCGAGTTCTCTGCATGAGCGGAGAACTATAGTCGGATAGAGCGAATCCAGTAAGATTTAAAATATTATAAAAGAAGATGCTTCTACGTCTTCATACTTTGTTTACTAGCGTACTGTTAACTTACAGAATGAGAAAGCATTTAGCAGAAACCAGTCCTTTCGTAAAAGACGCGACGTAGCACAGCATCACTAGTCCTTTCGTAAAAGACGCGACGTAGCACAGCATCACTGCTCTTTCCAGAGCCGTGGTAACCTTTGGTTTTGCGGACCTGAAGGACTTACGTTAATGTCCCATCTTAATGAAAACAGAGGAGATGAGGCGTCGACAAAAACCGAGCTTCTAGAAGGCATATGAAATTTTATGAAGCTGTGAGTATTATTAAATTGACATGCTTCAGGGGAAAATGGAAAAGAATGATACCGTTTATTTTTTGGCAAATATATATATATATTTTTTTAATAATTTTTTAATGTTTATTTTTGAGAGAGAGAGAGAGAGACAGAGCGCAAGCAGGGGAGGGGCAGAGAGAGAGGGAGACCCAGAATCCAAAGCAGGCTCCAGGCTCTGAGCCGTCACACGGGGCTCGAACTCACGGACGATGGCCGAAGTCAGACGCTCAACCGACTGAGCCACCCAGGCGCCCCTATTTTTTGACAAATACATTTTTTAGTATGCAATACACAAAACAAACACATACATCCCCCCAACCCAAAGTTAGCAAGTGCCAACACTCTGTCACACTTGTTTTATGTTATTGCTTTTAAGAAATACAATGTCCTAGGGCACCTGGGTGGCTCAGTCGGTTAAGCACTTAAGCACCCAGCTCTTGATTGGGGCTCAGATCGTGATCTCACAGTTTGTGAGATCAAGCCCCATGTCGGGCTCTGCACTGACAGCGTGGAGCCTGCTTGGGATTCTCTCTCTCCCTTTCTCTCTCTGCCCCTCCCCTGCTCACTCTCTTTCTCTCAAAATAAATAAATACACTTTAAAAAAAAAAAAGAGAGAGAGAGAAATACAATGTTTTAAACACAGTTGGAGGGGCGCCTGGGTGGCGCAGTCGGTTAAGCGTCCGACTTCAGCCAGGTCACGATCTCGTGGTCCGTGAGTTCGAGCCCCACGTCAGGCTCTGGGCTGATGGCTCGGAGCCTGGAGCCTGTTTCCGATTCTGTGTCTCCCTCTCTCTTTGCCCCTCCCCCGTTCATGCTCTGTCTCTCTCTGTCCCAAAAATAAATAAAAAACGTTGAAAAAAAAATTTAATAAACACAGTTGGAGCCTCACGAATTTCCCCCATCCGGCCTTGGCGGGACATCACTATTCTCCTTCCCATTCATGTTACTGTCTATGTAAATCTCCGTAACTAATGTCTACTCTTGTTGTGTGTGAATTTTAAATATCTACGAAAATGCCATCCGGTATTTCTCCTCCCACAAACTGCTTTCTTCATCTCAGACTGGGCTCATAGGACTGAATCAGGTTGCTGCATGAAGATCTGGTTTATTCATTTCGCCTGCTTCAAGGGATTCTGTGGATGTGGCGTAATTTATCAATTATTCCGTTGAGGTCAGTTAAGGTCTTTTTTTTTTTCCTTTAACAGACAACACTGCCATGAATATTCTTTTATATATATCTCCACATGCATCTGCTCTGGAGTTTCTCAGGTAGTAAAATTAGAGTCCTAGGGATTATACGGCTTTAGACTTCACGGACGTGGCCAAATTGTTCCTCAATGCGGTTTTACAAATACATGAAGCACTCCCATCGGCAAGATATCAGGGCTTGTGTTTTCCCACATCCCTGTCAATTTAGATGTTCAGACTTTTCATTTTATTTTATTATTTTTTTTTTATTTAAAATGTTTCCAGGGGCACCTGGGCGGCTCAGTTGGTTGAGCGTCCAACTTCGGCTCAGGGCTGATCTCAGGGCTCAGGAGTTCCAGCCCCGCCTCGGGCTGGCTGCTGTCAGTGTGGAGTCCGCTTTGGATCCTCGGTCCCCCTTCTCTCTCTGCCCCTCCTCCGCTCATGCTCTCTTTCTCAAAAATAAATGAGCGTTAAAATCTAGAAAAATTGAATGTTTCCGGTTTTATTGAAAAATCATTGCCCTAAGTCACTGTATAAGTTTAAGGCATGCTGAGGGATGGTTTTCTCTACGTGTAATTGTGATGTGTTTACCACCATAAGTTCTGCTAACATCCACCTTCTCATATAGGTATAATAAAAAGAAAAAAGAGAGAATAAAGGAAAAAAATTCTCCTTGTTATGAGAACCCTTAGGATTTACTCCCTCAGCACCTTTCCTGTATATCATATGGTAGTGTTAGCCATAGTCATTGGGTCATATATTCTGTCCTTAGTATTGATTGATCTTATAACTTGAAGTTTGTATCTCTGACCCCCTTCCTTCAGTTCCCCCTGCCCCCGCCTCTGGTTACCACAAGCCTGATGTCTTTTTCTGTAGGGTTTTTGTGTGTGGTTTTGTTTTGTTTTGTTTTGTTTTGAGATCGCACAGTATTTGTCTTTCTCTGTCTGACTTCTTTCACTTAACGTAATGCCTTCAAGTTCCATCCATGTTGTCACAAATGGTAGGATTCCTTGTTTGATTTATGGCTGAATGACATTCCACCGTGTGTAAATGTATACACACGCATACATTTATCCATTCATCTATCTGAACGCTTAGGTTGTTTCCATGTCTTGGCTATCGTAAATACCACTGCAATAAACATGGGAGTGCAGATATCTTTTTAAGGTAGTGTTTTTGTGGGGCACCTGGGTGGTGTCCCACTCTTGATTTCAGCTCAGGTCATGGGATCGAGCCCTGCGTCAGGCTCTGCACTGAGTACGGACCCTGCTTAAGATTCTCTCTTTCTCTCTCCCTCTGCCACTCCCCACACTGGCCCATGCTCTCTCTCTTTCTCTCGCTCTCAAAATAATAATAATAATTAAAAATAATTTTTTTTAAGTTAGTGTTTTTGTTACCTTTGGATATCTTCCCCAAAGTGGAATTGTTGGAACTACCAGAGGTAGTTCTATTTTTAATTTTTTGAGGATTCCCCATACTGGTTTCCATGGTGGCTACACCAATTGGCTTTTCCACCAACTGTGCACAAGGTTCTCTTTTCTCCACCTCCTCACCAATACGTGTTATTGTCCTGTGCATGACGACCATTGTAACAGGTGTGAGATGATACCTCATTGTGGTCTAATTTGTATTTCCCTAAAGACTAATGATGTTGAGCATCTTTTCTGTGCCTGTTGACCTCTTGTAGACTTCCTTACGTCTACAAGACAAAGCAAGAGGTATCACACTTCCTGATTCCAAGCTATACCGTAAAGCTGTAGCCATCAAACAGCCATCAAACATCCAACAGAACGGAAGCAAGAGCCCAGAAATGAGCCCAAGCACATACACTCAACTAGTATTTGACAAGCGAACCAAGAACACTCAATGGGGAAGACGGTCTCTCCATTAAAGGTTGCTGGGATGGGGCGCCTGGGTGGCGCAGTCGGTTAAGCGTCCGACTTCAGCCAGGTCACGATCTCGCAGTCCGTGAGTTCGAGCCCCGTGTCGGGCTCTGGGCTGATGGCTCAGAGCCTGGAGCCTGTTTCCGATTCTGTGTCTCCCTCTCTCTCTGCCCCTCACCCGTTCATGCTCTGTCTCTCTCTGTCCCAAAAATAAATAAACGTTGAAAAAAAAAATTAAAAAAAAAAAAAAAAGGTTGCTGGGATAATTGGATATTCACATGTAACATAACGAAACTGGACCCACATACCACTGAAACCGCTCACAAAATGAACTTAAAACAGAATAGAGACCTGAATGTAAGATGTAAAACCATGAAACTCCTAGAACAAAAGAACAAAGCTCCTTGATATGGATCTTGGTAATAAGTTTTTTTTTTAATTATTATTACAACATCTGGAGTACAAAAAACAAAATAAAAAATTAACAAATGGGACTATCGAACTGAAAAAGCTTCTTCCCCACAACAGAAATGATCAACAAAGTAAAAAGACAACCTACCACATGGGAAGAAGTATTTGCAAACCATATATCAAAAATAGATAAAGAATTCATACAATTAAACAGCAAGCAAATAAATAAAGAGCTCCACTAAAAATAGGCAAAGGACCTGAAACAAATTTTTTAAGTTATGCCATTCTATTAGGACTGAAATAATACATCATCACTTTTGTTTGTCTTAGCTTTCATTCTTCTGGTTAAAAGTGACATTACTTTTCTATGTTTATTGTCCATTCAGTATTTCTGTTCTATTAAATGTCCATTTGATTTTTTGGATTATTTGTATTTTTTACTAATTGGTGGAATTAAAAAATATTTTCCGGGCTCTACTTTTTTGTCTGTTGCATGGATTGAAATAAAGTTGACCAATCTGTAAAGAATATAAATTTGTTCCCATCGTATATCATTTTACCTATTACTATATGGAAATACTTTAATTTAAATGGAATCAGATTTATTTAAAAAAAAAACATTTCCGGGGCGCCTGGGTGGCTCCGTTGGTTGGGCGACCGACTTCGACTCAGGTCATGATCTCATGGTTCATGGGTTCGAGCCCCACATCAGGCTCTGTGTTGACAGCTCAGAGCCTGGATCCTGCTTCAGATTCTGTGTCTCCCCCTCTCTCTGCCCCTCCCCTGCTCATGTTCTGTGTCTCTCTGTCTCTCAATAATAAATAAACATTAAAAAAATTAAAAAAAAATTTCCTGGGGCGCCTGGGTGTCTCAGTCAGTTAAGTGTCTGACTTCCGCTCAGGTTATGATCTCAAAATTCATGAGTTCAAGCCCCACATTGTGCTTTGTGCTGACAGTGCAGAGGGGGCTTGGGTTTCTCTCTCCCTCTCTCTCTGCCTCTCCCCTACCTGTGCGTGCACTCTCTCTCTCTCTCTCTCTCTTTCTCTCTCTCTCTCTCAGAGTGAATAAACTGAACAAAATTAAAAACAAAAGAAATTTAATTTGAATTGCATTGAATTTACGGGCTGGTTTGGAGAATTAACCACCACGCACCAAGTTGCCACTCGTCACCATCAGTTTCAAAATGTCTATCTACGTTGAAGCGTTATTTTAACAATTATTACTGAGTGCCCCACATGCCAGCGATGGTTCTAGGTATCAGCTAGACAGCATCAAAAAACGAAATGGACCAAAACTCTGCCTTTGTAAAGCATACGTAAATAAGTGATCACGTGAGGAGCTAAATTAGTATGTTATAAATTGGTTAGGTGTCTTGGAGAAAATACAACTCAGAAGGGGAGGGGTAGAGAGGCTGGTAACAGGGGGAAGTGCAGTTGTAATTAGGACTGTTTCTTGGACAGTGTTCGGTCAAAAACACGAAAGCAATTCTAGGTGTTTCAATAAAGAACATTTATTGACCAAATAGGACTGGGGAGCTGGGGTGTCATACAAGGAACTGTGTGAGGCAGGCAAGCCAGAAGTTAGCAACAGCTGCAGGCTTTCACCTCCACTGAGGAAATGCATGAAAAACACCACCCACATCCCTTCGGTCGCTGTCAGCTCAATGTTATGAGGAACCTAACGTGGTCCCAATGGCTAATTTAATGGGGCCGTTTCTATGTCGCCTACACAGAGCCCCCCATTAGGAAATGAGACGTGTAAACCAGAAGAGTCAAAGTTCTTAAGAATTAAAAGCAAAATTTCTGTGAGTGGGTTATTGGGTTCAATCATGACTTCATCCTCTTGGTTCCCGGACTTGTTATTTCGGCTAGTGGGGAAATGACACTATATGATCGTCTCAAAATGTATGCCACATTCTGTAGGGCAGGGGGAATCATAACAGAGGACATCAGTCAGGGTCCAATCAGGAGACAAGAGCTCTTCATTAATTTGAACACAGTAAGTTGACCATGAAGAATCATTAACTATGACAGAGAATTGGACCAATGAGGGATTGGCTAGTAAGAAGTGACAAGAGCTCTAAATAAGGTAAGAATTGAATATGTAAGGAATAGCCACTGCCCCAAATTGAATTTGGAGCTGACAGGCAATACACTCACAGAGGGGAAACGGAATATTCTGGAAGAGATTCTAATATCGTATCAGACCAGTTGCTTGTAGGTGATGGAGAACGTAGGAATAAACCATTTTTTCACCCTTTTCTCTATGAAATGTGTACCTTGAGGGAGCCTGGGTGGCTCAGTCTGTTGGGCATCCGACTTTGGCTCAGGTCATGATCTCACGGATCATTAGTTTGAGGCCATCGTCGGGCTCTGTGCTGGCCGCTCGGAGCCTGGAGTCTGCTTGGGATTCTCTCTCTGTCTCTCTCTCTCTGTCCCCCCACCCCATCTTTTTCAAAAATAAATAAATATTAAAGAAATTAAATTTGTTCCTTGGTCAAGAAGCATTTGGGCTTCGGGATGGAGAGAAGAAAAAACACGATGATTATGAGTAAGACACTTCACTCCAAGCAGGCAACAGGTAAGAAATTTAAAGAATTGTGAATCTACCACATGCTATGGGACAGCAGAATCCCCTGCCATTCTTCCAGGAGCTCACCCAACTTAAAGACATGAGCACCCCAGTCCCAGTGCTGCATCCTAAAAGTGTGATTTCTTGGGGCCTCTTCTTTTTTTCTTTAATTTTTTTAATGTTTCTTTATCTTTGAGAGAGAGACAGAGAATGAGCAGGGGAGGGGCAGAGAGAGAAGGAGACACAGAATCCGAAGCAGGCTCCAGGCTCCTAGCTGTCAGCACAGAGCCCGATACGGGGCTTGAACTTGTGAATTGTGGGATCATGACCTGAGCTGAAGTCACACGCTTAACCGACTGAGCCACCCAAGTGCCCTATCTTGGGGTCCCTCTGGTGCCGATGACTATGGTAGTCATCCAACTAGGAAAATGGAAACCACTCTGGATATTTAAAACAAAGGGGAATTTAATTTAGGGGATTTGTTATGCAAGTTTCAGAAGAGCTGAGATGTCACGTAGGAAGCAGTGAGGCCATCTAGACAGAAGCAAGACTAGGAAGCCACTATCACTCCTAGGCTGGCAGACAGTGGGAGGACATAGCCTGAGGCTGGTTTACCCCTGTGGAAGGTTCAGTCAGAGTAGGCTGGCCCAGAGGGAGCCACACCATGGTCACAGCCACTGTGAGAGGCAACACCCAAGTCAGAGATGGGCAGGGGACACGCTGGTTTATCCTCTCCTCCTTCCTTCCAATCTCCCTTCTTCCTGTTTCCCAGCCCACAACAGAGCCCAGAAACAACAGCCTACCGGTTGTCTACATCCCTAGGATACAGAACGGAGCAGAGGAAGGGTGAGAAATGGACCAGGGCACAAACAAGCTCAGGACCGACACACTGGTCATCTATAATTTTTTTGTTGTTTTTTTTTAATATCAAGCAAAGTGTAGTTCAGCCAGCTTCATGAACCATATATATTATATATATTATATATATATTCATGAACTGGTATATATTAGTGTTAGTGTATGTCCCTAGAAGGCATGACCTCATCTGATTCATACTTACAGTCCCAGAAATTAGCACAAAACCCGGCTAGTTAGCCAGTCAGTTAAGCGTCCGACTTTGGCTCAGGTCATGATCTTGTTGTCTATGCGTTCAAGCCCCACATCGGGCTCTGTGCCGACAGCTCAGAGCCTGGAGCCTGCTTCGGATTTTCTCTCTCTCTCTCTCTCTCTCTCTCTGCCCCTCCCCCACTTGTGTTCTCTCTCTCTCTCTCTCTCTCTCAAAAATAAATAGACATTAAAAAAGAAAGAAAGAAAGAAAGAAAGAAAGAAAGAAAGAAAGAAAAGAATCCCATGGTCTAGTGGACAGAGAGCGGGCAGAGGAAATGCAGTCACGAAAAGCCAGAGAGCACAGCTGTGACACAGGAGACGGCTCAGACCAGTCCCTCAACAGCCCGCCCTCATGTGGTCCCCAGAGATGCGGTGACATGTTCACATGCACCTTTCCCCGTGGGGCAAGGAAAGGGCTGGCCAGCCCTGTTTGACTAACGTTCAGCTTTACCCACAGAGGTAAGAGCACCCTTTCGCTTTCCATTAAAATGTTCTTTAAACCTCATCCTGTCGAATGCACGAAGACACTGGGAAGGGATCTATGGTCACCAAAGTAACAGATCACATTGCAGACACATGGCAATCACCAGTTTGGACTTTTGTTACTCTCCAGCTTTATGGAGACAGAACTGACATACAACATTACATAGGTTGGAGGTGTATGTGTTCATTCGATACACATTCATACCTGCACAGTGACTACCACCAGGGCATTTGGTAACACCTCTACTATGTCACGTGGTTACCATTTCACTTTTGCGGTGAGAACTTTTAAGATCTACTCACTTAGCAACTTTCAGGTACGGTAAAACCTTGGTTTGCGAGCATAATTCATTCCGGAAACGTGCATGAAATCTAAAGCACTTTATCAAATATCAAACATTTGATATCAAATATCAAAGCGAATTCCCCCGTAAGAAATAATGGAAACTCAGATGATTTGCTCCACAACCCCAAAATATTCATATTAAAGATGGTTACAGGGGCGCTTGGGAGGCTCGGTCGGTTAAGCGTCCGACTTCGGCTCGGGTCATGGTCTCGTGGTTTGCGAGTTCAAGCCCCACGTCAGGCTCTCTGCCGTCAGTGCAGAACCCACTTCAGATCCACTGTCTCCCTCTCGGACTGCCCCTCCCTGACTTGCTCACTCTCTCTGTCAAAAATAAATAAACATTTAAGGGGCCCCTGGGTGGCTCAGTTGATTAAGCGTCCGACTTCGGCTCAGGTCATGATCTTGCGGTCCGTGAGTTCGAGCCCCGCGTCGGACTCTGTGCCGACAGCTCAGAGCCTGGAGCCTGTTTCAGATTCTGTGTCTCCCTCTCTCTGCCCCTCCCCTGCTCATGCTCTGTCTCTCTCTCTGTCTCAGAAATAAATAAACGCTAAAAAAAAAAAATTAAAAAAAAATTAATAAAAAAAATAAACATTTAAAAAATAGCCTCAAAAAATGATTACAATACTGTCATGTAATACAAAGTAATAAAGAAAATACAAAATATAAAGAAAAATAAACAAATTCACCTGCATTTACCTTTGAAAACCTTCGTGGCTGATCTGTGGGAGACGAGAGAGGAGGGTTATAGTGTAGGACAACTTTCACTATCACTAACGGAATCGTTGCTATCTATTGGCTCAATGGAATCTTTTTCTTTCGTGCAACTTTAACAAGGAACCTATCCAACGACCTAGAATGGAGCAAAGCATTCCTAAGCTCACTCTTGTATGGAAAAGCAAAGGACGGGAGGCCTGGGTGGCTCAGTCAGTTCAGCGTCCGACTTCAGCTCAGGTCAAGACCTCACGGTTTGTGGGTTCGAGCCCCGCATCAGGCTCTGTGCCAACAGCTCGGAGCCTGGAGCCTGCTTCGGATTCTGTGTCTCCTTCTCTCTCTGCCCCTCCCCGCCTTGTGCTCTGTCTCTCTCTGTCTCTCAAAAATAAACAAATATAAAAAAAAAATTAACAACAAAAAAAGAAAAACAAAGGACTGTCCACAGGTGCTTTGAAGCGACAAAAAATGCACCAGTGCCAGTTGTGGGCACCTTCCAACCTTCTGAAAAATCGTGGATTTCTGCCAAACACCTTGGCCCGAGACCGAGCATCCAAACATGGGAGACGATCACCCACAATCCTGCAGTGAGAGAGAGAGAGCAAGAGAGGAAGAGAAGAACCATTGGTTCGGTTGCGATCCTGTGACTTTCGACGTCAAATACTACTACTATTGCAAGACATCGCTCGTTTCCCAAGTTCAGATTTATTAGAAATGTTTGCTCTTCATGTGGGACCCTCGCAGAACAAGTTACTCGCAATCCAAGGTTTTCCTGTAGATAACACAGTGTTGGTAGCTATAACCACCATGCTGTGCAACTGATCCCCGGAACCACTTTATCTTATAACTGGAAGTCTGTACCCTTCAACCAACGTCTGCCTATTTCCCCCTCTCTAGTTTTGTCTTTACTGTACTAGAATCCTAACTAGTTTCTTTTTTTTTTTTTAATTTTTTTTTTTTTCAACGTTTATTTATTTTTGGGGCAGAGAGAGACAGAGCATGAACGGGGGAGGGGCAGAGAGAGAGGGAGACACAGAATCGGAAACAGGCTCCAGGCTCCGAGCCGTCAGCACAGAGCCCGATGCAGGACTTGAACTCCCGGACCGCGAGATCGTGACCTGAGCTGAAGTCGGACGCTCAACCGACTGCGCCACCCAGGCGCCCCTGGAATCCTAACTAGTTTCTACTTCTCTAGGCTGATTTTTTTTTTTTTAAACACGAAAACCAAGGGCTGACATTGTTTGCAGGCATCAGAAAAATCCCACTTACCTTTTGTTTTTCTTTATTCTTTCTTTTTTTCCCCTTTTATTCATAGCCACTATGAATAAGAAGCAGAAGGAGAAAGATTAAGAGAGACACCTCATACAAGCTTGGTCTCTGCGGTGGGGGCGGGGGGGTTCGGCCATAAGCATCCTTCGGCTTTATGCCATCCTAGAATTGGTGTTCAGGAAAGAAATGTGGTTTGTCTTAATATCATCAGCGGTTTTTCGTAAATCAGGTCTCAGAGTCACTTAATTATCTGTACACCCCTTGCCTTTTAATCCTCTGCCACTTACTGTAATTGTCACATGCTTCTCCCAACAAATATTTTAAGACTGTCGAATCAAATGGTCACTGGTATTTACAGGCGTCTCTGAAGAAATCCTTTACCCACGAAGTTGACGGCGTGGGGACGGGGATAGGTGAACGTTTCTCACCAGAGCAAGAAACGAAGACTGTTGTCATGAAAACGAGCAAGGCAGACACTCCAAACAGTTGACCTAAATGGCTTAAGGAAGACAGGGGCACAAAAACCAGCAGATAATTTAAGTGAAGATACTTTTCTTGACCAAAAGGATAAAAAAATAAAAAATAAAAAAAAAGCAGCAAAATGATGGGGAAGAAGGAAGGCAAGGTGGTACCCATATGCCGTAAGGAAATTCTGCCAAATACAATACAATTTGAACCAAAGCTAAGGAAGATAAAAGAATCTGAGAAAATCCCCCTCCCCCGATTCCCAAGAGAATAATACAATGTTGTAGTAAGCAAAGAGGGAGCATTCTGGAAAACCATTCTACTACTTTTTTTTTTAAATTTTATTTTAGAGAGAGAGAGAGAGAGTGGAGGAGGAAAGGGGCAGAGGGAGAGAGAGAAAGAATCTCAAGCAGGCCCCATGCTCAGCCCAGAGCCCAATGTGGGGCTCAATCCCACGACCCTAGGATCACGACGTGAGCTGAAATCAAGAGTCGGACGCTCAACTCACTGAGCCACCCAGGAGCCCCTCCCTGTTTTGAAAGGGAGAGGCTTGGAGTTGGTCCATAGTGGTATGATGTGAAGAAGAAACAACAAAAAACAAAACAAAAGAAAACAACAACAACAAAGCATGCTGTCATTTCTTACCTGAATAGGATTCTCACTGAATCCCATTCTAGAATCTTTTCAGTTACAGTAACGCATAGCAAAATGTACAGATCTTGTATTTGATGAGTTTTTAAGTCGATATAAAGAAAACTGTAACATTTTCATAACCTGATAAACATTCTTCAATGTATCACCACAGATTAGCTTTTCGTATTCTTCGATATCGTAGATATGTGATCATTGTGCATCTGGTTTCTGTGGCTCAAAATAACACCTTTGAGATTTAGCCCTGTGTTTTCAAGAACTCGTAGTTCATTACTTTTTAATTGCTGAGCGGTAGTATGTTTTATGAATACAAATATACCACAATTCGTTTATTCAATGTCTTATAATACGGACATTCTGAATTTTTCCAGTTTTGAGCAATTATCTATAAGCCTCCCGTGAAAATTGTTCTGTAAATACGTAAGTTTTTATTTATCCTGGATAAATCTCTAAGAGTGGAATTGATTGTAAAAAGGGTAGAATTTTGCCTAATTTTCCCAATTTGATTCTCTGTTATATTATCTATTTTTCCCCTGTGATTTCTCCTCTCTTGGTGTGTGGTAACCATATTTTCCTTCATGGCACTGAGTGTAGGTACAATATCTGCTTTAAAATCCTTGTCTCCTAATTCCAGTATCTGGCTCATTTTAGGATTGATCTAGATATTTTTTTACATTGAGATTGGGTCACACTTCCTGGTTCTTTGCATACTGAGTACTTTTGTATAGTATCTTGAATATTGTGAATGTAATGTTATAGTGACCCTGGATTCTAAAATATTCCTCCTGAGATTGTTGATTAACTGTCTTTGTTTGTTTAATCAGTAATTAACTTGATTGGATTCGCCATGCAAATGGTCTCTTGAGTAGCAACTCAAATCTCAGCTCAGTTCTTGTATCTTTAGTTGGTCTGCTTAGGGCTTGTCTCTGACATATACAGTTCGGAAGTTAGTCAAAGTTGGGGCACCTGGGTGGCTCTGTCACTCGAGAGTCAGACTCTTGATTTTGTCTCAGGTCATGATCCTAGGGTCGTGGGATCAAGTCCCACGTTGAGCCCCCCATCGGGCTCCATGCTGAGTGTGGAACTTGCTCAAGGTTCCCTCTCTCTCTCTCTCTGTCCCTCCCTGCTGCTCGTGCACTTTCTCTAAAAATAAAAAATAATTTAGGAAAAGAAGTTAGCCAAAGTTTTGGCAGAGTTTATATGGAAAGGTTGATGCTGTTGTTCTCTAGCTGTTTCCTTTCCGGGATCCCTCCTCACTTTTCAGGGGCTGTGGTTACCTCAATTTCTATCCTTTGGTTCTTTAGGTAGAAAGACTATTGGAATTTTAGCTATGCCAGGTGACCCTTACTGTAAGAGTTTCCCAGACGTAGAAAGTGTCACCCCCCCCACCAAAAAAACAGAACTTTTCCTTTTTAATGTTTGTTTATTTTTGAGAGAGAGACAGAGCATTTGCAGGGGAAGGGCAGAGAGAGGGAGACACAGAATCCGAAGCAGGCTCCAGGCTCCAAGCTGTCAGCGCAGAGCCCGGCGTGGGGCTCGAACTCATGAACCATGAGATCGTGACCTGAGCCGAAGTCAGAGGCTTAACTGACTGAGCCACCCAGGCTCCCCAGAAGTAACATGTTTCAAATGTTGAGAAACTGTCAAACAGTTATACAAAGGATTCAAACCGTGTTATACTCCCACTAACCCTGTATGCAAATTCCAATCGTTCCATGTTTTACCAATTTGCGATCATTAGTCATTATAATTATTTTAATGGTTATGAAATGTATATCATAATTTAATACGCATTTCTTTGTAACAAGTAATATTAACTGCTCCTATATTTTCTTTTGTGAATGGTCTTCAAATCTTTAATTGGGCTGTTCATATTTTTATTGTCTATTATCGGGTATCTTTATATGTTTTGGGTAAGAGTCTTTTGGTCAGACTTACGTAATGCAAATCTTTCCCCAGACTGTGCCTCATCTATTTATTTTCTTAATGGTATCTTTTGATGAGCAGAAGTTTTTTTTTTTTTAAATTTTTTTTTTCAACGTTTTTATTTATTTATGGGACAGACAGAGACAGAGCATGAACGGGGGAGGGGCAGAGAGAGAGGGAGACACAGAATCGGAAACAGGCTCCAGGCTCCGAGCCATCAGCCCAGAGCCTGACGCGGGGCTCGAACTCGCGGACTGCGAGATCGTGACCTGGCTGAAGTCGGACGCTTAACCGACTGCGCCACCCAGGCGCCCCAAGCAGAAGTTTTAAATGAAGATGGAGTTATGGGATGCCTGGGTGGCTCATTTGGTTAAGCGTCTGACTTCAGCTCGCGTCATGATCTCGCGGTTTGTGAGTTCAATCCCCGTGTCGGGCTCAGTGCTGACGGCTCAGAGCCTGGAGCCTGCCTCGGATTCTGTGTCTCCCTCTCTCTGCCCCTCCCCTGTCACGCTCTGTCTCTCTCTCCCTCTCAAAAATAAATAAACATTAAAAAAAAAAAAAAGAATGCTCAGTCAAGTTGTTGTTTATTGACTTGTTCTGGAGAGTCCTTAAAAATCAATATGAAGGCAAGAGTACACCTGTAGTAAGCAAGGAGATGAAAAGAAAATTTACAAAAGAGAAACTCTGAGTTTAGGAGTTAACAAATAAATCCATTCAAAGGGTCTTAATACCGTATCCGTGTTCTAATATGGGCTCTGTTCTCATTTGGGCCAACATGGGGCACCCAAGAGTTCAGATTCCACAGACTCACTCGTGTCAGCTTACCACAGTCATCACGCTAATCATGAACAGCATCCAAATACACCAAAACATACCAGGGAAGTCCGCTCACAACTGTGTCTGTCCCCTCTTGAGGATGGAGTGCCATGATCCCAGCAAGCCCTGGACTCAACGGTTTGATTCAACAGCTCACGTGAAAGAAAAAAAAAAAAAATCGCTCGGTTACATGAGGGAATCTAAAGCACTGGAATATGATTTACAAAAATTAAATTGGCAAGGAATGTGGCAATAAAGTTGTCTAATGTGTTCCAGGGTGATGGTGGGGAGATGATTTAAAATAGCCAAGGGCAAGAACGATTTAAAATCGGCTGCTGAGCAGTGAACATTTTCAGAGCTGTCTGAGTCTTGGGTTGGATGTACAGCATTTTAGTTCAAAGGCTGTAGTCCATTTCAGGGTTTGACAGGAAGAAGTAAGAGGCCAGCTGAATTCTTGCCAGGGGATATAACAAAGAATTCAGAATCCAATACCCAGCCCAGCTCACACAAAACAATGGTTCCTTTTTCCCTTGTTTGAAATGCAAACCAGTCAGTTTTCTGTTCCTACAGTTGTAACTAATGAAATCATCTTTTGCAGGGCTCTTACAATGGCTTCCCTTTCGATCCCTGGCCCATTCCTTTTTTTTTGTTTTGTTTTTTTGTTTTTTGCTTTCTTTTCCCCCCCAGAACTCAGAACTCACGTCTCTAAGATCAGTTCTGGTGGCTGTCAAGGAAACACGGTGCCCAGGACACTTGGTTACTTCATTAGCCTGAACCCTAGTGAGGATGCTGCTGCTGAGCAGAGCCAAGAGAGAGCATGAGTCAAAATGAAATCTTGATATTTTAAGCCATAGGTATTTAAAGTTGTTTGTTATTGCAGTACGATTTAGCCCAAACTGACTGATACAGAGGAGATGCACCTATTACTGGAATTAAGACACAAGGTACAAAGGTGCTCCTATGTAGTATCTGGTATGCAGTTGGCACTCAACAGATGTTTAAAAGAATAAATGCGGGGCACTTGGGTGGCTCGTCGGGTAAACATCTGACTTTGGCTCAGGTCATGATCTCGCAGCTCATGAGTTCGAGCCTCGTGTTGGGCTCTGTGCTGACAGCTGGGAGGCTGGAGCCTGCCTCAGATTCTGTGTCTCCCTCTGTCTCTGCCTCTCCCCCATTCTCACTCTGTCCCTCTCTCAAAACTAAATATTTAAAAAAAAAAAAGAACAAAAGCTGGGAAAAGATCTGGTCTCTAGTGCCAACTTTGACATTTGTCATCATTTAATTGCATCCATAATTAAGGATACAGGGAGCTGCTCTGACTGCCATAGGTATTGTTGTGATGGTCCAAAATGAGGCATTTGTTAAGGCACAGGATAAGCCATAAAACGTTGTGCAAATAAATGTACCTACTCAAGTCAGTGACAACAAGGGTTATTTCTATCTCATTTACGCACGCATTGAGCATTGTTCTCTTGCCTTTAAACAAGACAGAGAGTGGGAAAATGGATGCAAGCATAGTGGAAGGCAAGATGCCTGGTGTCTAAATCTGGATAATTCTTCAAGTAGCTGTGTCCCCTTAGCCAAGACGCACTTTTTCTCTGGACCTTCCGTCTCTTTATCTATCAAAGAAAAGAGTTATGCTAGATTTCATATGACTTCCCTTCCGAGCTTAACATTCTAGGAGGGATTGCATGTGGCCACAGACCTCATGAGGTTGGACTGCACAAAACTGAAATGGCAAATTGATCTGCACGGCCTCTCCATGTCTTGGGTTGGGGCTACATCTGCCAGCATTTCTAGACGAAAAGCGAACAACGGTTAATTGCCCAAATGCTTCCAAATGTGCAGATGTTTGGCATGGAGACCCAGCATGTGAATGATTGACTCAATTACTTCATTTTTCATCCAGACATTTTGGCTTCGTTCAGATGCAACCTCTCTCTCCAGCCCCGGGAAGTGAATCCTGCAACAGAGGGGGGTCTCGAAGTGAAGACCAAGAGAAAAGTATGGATTTTGGACTCTCTTCTACCCACGCATAGACGCTAACTCAAACTTCGTATAGCCGACACGGGTTAAAGATGCTTTCGTTGGGGCGCCTGGGTGGCACAGTTGGTTAAGCGTCCGACTTCAGCCAGGTCACGATCTCGCGGTCCGTGAGTTCGAGCCCCGCGTCGGGCTCTGGGCTGATGGCTCAGAGTCTGGAGCCTGTTTCCGATTCTGTGTCTCCCTCTCTCTCTGCCCCTCCCCCGTTCATGCTCTGTCTCTCTCTGTCCCAAAAATAAATAAAAACGTTGAAAAAAAAATTAAAAAAAAAAAAAGATGCTTTCGTGCCATCCGTTCAATTTATTCTGCATGGATCCCTCAGTGCAAATATAAGAGTTATAATTCTGGATGCTTTAAGCCCTTCCAAAAATGCTGTGACTCAGGAAATCAACAGGCAGATCCTTTCAGCCCAGCGACCAGGTAAGTCAAAGTAACAGATAAAAGAAGTGAGTATCTGAAGGCAATCCCTGGCTTGACATCGTTTCTCTTCCTGCTCTATGTCCTTAGCTGTGGGCATGCCCCAAAGCTCATTTCTTTATCTTTATCTTTTCTTATTTATCATCTTCAGAAATCTATTTTCATAAGCCACCGGGGTGGCTCAGTCAGTCAGGCGTCTGACTCTTGGTCTTGGCTTAGGTCATGATCTTGTGGTCTCATGAGATTGAGCCCCGCATCGGGCTCTGAGCTGGTGGTGCGGAGCCTGCTTGGGAGTCTCTCTCTCCCTCTGTCTCTCCCCCCTCCCTGTCTCATGCTGTCTCTGTCTCTTTCAAGAATAAATAATCTTAAAAAAAATTAACAACAAAAAAAAAAGAAATCTTTTTGCCTAACTTTGGTAATAATCTCAACCTAAGTGTGGAGAGGGGTGGGTTTGAGCCAAAGCTGTTTAGCACTCCAAAGCAATGGCTTCACGTCCCGGTGGGGGACCACACTGAAACCATTAAAAACGTGATATAACTTTCAAATGCCCACAAAAACAGTTATCTACATTGAGAGACACAATATGTTTCTATTTGTTCGGTGGAAGTAAATATGATAAAGCTATGTCATTCATTTTCAGAAATACTCTTGGAGCAGCGTGCCCTATTGGTCGTCTAGTACTCAAACGTTGAATGTCAAACCACCCCAACAGGGCTTAAAGCAGTGCATATGTATTTAGCCCACGATTCTGAAGGCAGGAGTTTGAGCCAAGCTCAGATGGGCAACTCTTCCGGTCTTGGCTGGCTGGGGCCACGCGGGCATCCGCAACCAGCTGCCGTGTTAGCTGAGGACCAGGTTGTCTACGGTGGCCTCCGATGGATGGAATGGCATGTCTCTGCTCCACACGGTCTCTGGTCTCCCAGCAGGTTGTCGAGGCCAGCTCTCGAAGCAGCAGGCAGTGTTCCAAGAGAGCACGGGGGAGTATGTGAGGTCTCTCGAGGCTCAGGCTTCGAAATGGCATACTATCTCTTTCATCAAATCGTAATGGTCAAAGCAAGTCCATGAACTCAGATCCAAGAAAGAAGGAGATAGACTCAACTTTTTGAGGGGGAGGGAGGAGCTGCAAAGTCAAATTGCTAAGCCCCTGGAGACACAGAGAGGTGGAAGGTTGGGGCCATTCTTACAAGCAATCCACCACACCCCTGGGGATACACACGCTGATTTCCATTGCAGGGCACTGATGTGTCTGGGCTACATCAATGGAGGTGCATGCCCATTATCTTCTGATTGGGGATAGCCGGTGGGAAACAGAGACAGGGGAGGTCCCAGCAAGAAGGAAGACAGTGAATTTGTTTCCTGCCTCTCCTTAGGCGGGCTCTTTCCCTTGACCAGCGGTCATTGTTTCCCTCAAGATGGCTCAGAGGAGCGGGGGAGGTATGGGGTTGGGGTAAGTTCTTCCAGTTGGCATAGAGTTCTTTCCAAGGGTGAGAGCTTTCGGCATAAATCTAAATAGTGTGAAGGAAAGAGCTAGACAGGAAAACAAAGATGGGGGTAAGCAATTCCAGGTGGAGGGATCTCTGTACTGTAGATCAGACCCTTGTACCAATCATCAGGTCTCTGGTCACAGTAGCTGGAGGGCCATTCCTGATCAATCTCCTCCCACCCCCCACCAACATCCAACTCAACATCTTCCAAGGCGGAGTGATCGTCTCTTGATTCTCCAATAATTCTCACTGTCCTTTTTTTTTGTTTTCTTGTTTTTCAAATCATTAGAATTTTCTGTTAGAAAACTTACAGTCAGCTTTGGCCTCAGTCTTATTCAATATTTGTTTGTATTTATATATAATGACTGACCTTAGAAGCTAAAGATCTCTTCAACATTTGCAAAGATTCTATGAACTTCCTTGATCTCATGGGAAAGAAATAGCCATAGATACAACAGGGGTCTAGTAAGAATTCAGTAAGACAATATAAACGGATCTGGTTAGCACAGTTTCTGATACAGAGCTGATGCTCATTTCTTTGTGTGGAGGCAAAAGAAATTTTAAAAACACATTTTGCTACTTTATGTTCATTAAAAAAAATGTTTTTTAGTTTATTTATTTATTTTGAGAGAGAGAGAGAGAGAGAGAGAGAAAGCCATGGAAGGCAGAGAGAGAAGGAGTGAGAGAGAGAATCCCAAGGAAGGATGTGGGGCTTGAACTCACAAACAGGAAGATCATGACCTAAGCCAAAATCGAGGTCAGACGTTTAACCAACTGAGCCTCCCGGGCACCCCTTCATGTTCGCTTTTGTATCAAAGTGATATGCACACATGGCCACTATAGCAGATGCTGTCAGTGTCCCCCTCAGCTCCTTGGGTCCTCCTCCTCTTTGCTGGTCTCCATGACCGCTGACTGGTGGTGTCTACATCTCTGTACCTTTCGTTCTAGAACCACAGCAGGCTGCTCTGTCCCCTCCTGTTTCGTGAGCCAGAAGTGCTGGGAAATTAGCAAAATCCAAGAGCAGCCCTCAGCCAATGACCGTTGGGGATCAATGTATAAACGACCCTTCCCCCCCACCCCACCCCCAGCTCCCTTGCTTCTTGGGTGTGTTTGTGTTATTCTCTTTGCCAGTTCTGCCCTGACAATAGGTTCAATTGCCCCCTGCAGGAGCTGGTTTAATAACCCCAGTCTTTACTGGTTCTTTTTCTTCCTTGAATCGTTCCTCCCCCACTTTTGCAGGTGTTCCTTGCAGCTCCCGGTGGAAAACTCACCTCCAAGACCCGGCTTAAGGTTTCCTCCTGGGGCAACCCAAGACGTGAACAGTTAAAATAGCACAGAAGAGCCCGTGACAAAAGCCAAGGATCCCACTGCCCAAGGACAAACTTTATTCATATCTTTAGTTTTTAGTTCTTTTTATGGTGACTTCAGAGCCACAGATAAGAAGCCGATAACTCTGTTTTTTGACTTAACCATTTTAGATGGCTACCCTGTAATATGGAAGATGACTAGGTAAGCACTTAGGATTTCACTCTCCATCTCCAATAATTGACATGCATGTTTTTACGTTTGGTTCTGTTATGGCTTCATTTAATCTTGAAGAAGCTACGTAAACCTCTATTTCTCAGTAAATCAATGTTGGACAGTGTGTTGGACAGTGTGTGTTGACCCCACCTAGGGAGGTCAGGATAGTCCCACCCTCTTCTCTGTCCTAAATTCCACTACCTAACTTCCGTCAGCCACACCCTTATCTTTGCTGTGTCAAAGCTGTTGACATTAACCACTCCCACAGCCTCCACAATACCTGCCACGCTTTGTCCATAAGGTTAACTCTAAAAGTCCGAAAGAAAGACCCGTAGAAAAGTTGAGATTCCAAAAGTTGAGAAACTATACATGATACACACACACACACACACACACACACACACACACACACACGTATCCCAATAATGCAAACTTCTGCTTTTAGAATACCCTTCAAAATGTTGTTTTTGCTTGTTCTGTTAGCAGCTGTTAAATACCTGCTACGGGCCAGGTAGTAAGGATACAGAGGTGTACAAGACTCCCATCCCTGGCCTCAAAGGGACCGACAGGACAGATCCAACGCAGCAAATAAATAATCACCAATGTAGAAATGCTCCAAAGGTGTTTGGAGAGCTCACAAAAGGGAAACCCAGTTTAGAACAGGAGGGTTAGGAAAGACCCCTTCTAAAGATGCGATATTTACTCGGAGATCCGAAAGATGAATTGATATTAGTGATTATTATGGTGTTTGGGGGGGAGTTGTGGGGGGGGTTGGGGAGAGAGGGAAGAGCCAATAGGAAGGCCCGGACAGAAGAAAGAGCTTCACAGCACAAACTTACCATGGTAAGTAAGCCTTGGTTACTGTACTAAGGACTGTGGATTTTATTCTGAGCATGAAGGGACATCACCCAAGAAGGAAAGCGGTTGTCAAACGATGCCCGGAAGCTGAGGAAGGGGATTCAAGACTTTGATGGTACAACCAACAAGGACGATTTCGTGGCCCATCGTTGAGATCGTGTAGACCAAGTTCCTAGCATAGCACCTGCTGTGTAGGGAGTGTTTAATAAATACCCAAGCGTTAACTTTCGATTAGAGTGTCTTTAAAATTTTTATTCAGATATTTAATTATTTTGGGGGCAACCAGGTGGCTCAGTCGGTTGAGCATCGGACTTTGGCTCAGGTCATGATCTCCGAGTCCATGAGTTCGAGCCCCGCGTCAGGCTCTGTGCTGACAGCTCAGCGCCTGGAACCTGCTGAAGATTGTCTCCCTCTCTCTCTTCACAACCCCCCCCCCACCTCCCCACCCCACTCATGCTCTGTCTCTCTCGGTCTCTCAAAAATAAAGCAACGTTTCAAGAAAATCAAAAACAAAAACGAACTCTTCATTAATTATTTAATTACTTTTAATCCTAATATCTTGGGACATGACCTCCACTCTCTGAGGTTCAACCGTCTCCTTTGGCAAATAAGGGTCACGTTGAGCCCAACGGGGAAACACAAGCACAGGGACCAGATAACACACTATGAAGCCCAAATAATTCTTGCGAATGGACAGGGGCGGCCAGGGCCCCGGTTCGATTTCTCTTTCACCTCGGGGGGTGTTTTCACTGGTGTGGCAATCTCTCTTGGCCCTCGGCAAATAAGCCAGCGTGGTGCGTGGGGCTCGGCTCTGGAAGGGCAACTGACTTCCTTTGCTTTGACCCAAGTGCTTTTCTTCCTTAACACCCACCAGATCTTGCGCGTAGGAGTGAAGGTGTTTGCCAGGAATCACGACGCGAGCCTTGAGCCCTGGTGCCTGTGCCCTGGAGTCCTTCCCGCCACCGCTCTGCCAAAACACCCAAACCTTGAAAAGTAGTGGGTCTGCAGGTTTAACGACCCACTGACGGAAGCTTCTAGAAACGTGTGGTTTCCACGGGTGCCAACGGGGGTGTTTTTCCTCTGGTCCCCATTTTCTGCAGGTGGTCCGTTTAATTTCACTTCCCGCCACCCCCTTCTGCTTTGATTCGGGGAAGTCACTTGTCTCCCCTGTACATTTCAAATTCCAGAATCCTTTACGTTTCCTGTGTTTTCTCCATCTCCCCGCATCCGCACCTCCTCCGAATGCCAGAAAAGAAAAAAAAAAAAAAAAAAGGTTTTTTATTATTACTGTTTTTTAACTCCTACAGAATAAAAAATTTCCACGAGTCTGAAACAATTTGGCATCATTTATACCTGAGCAGCTCTGTGACTCCGGGGCTGGAAATGGTTTGCTTCAACACCTGAGATTTTTTTTTTTTCCCCTTCAAATGACCTTATTTTAATGGTTCGATTTTGACAAATCTTGAGTTCTTGCTGAAAGGGATACGTGAGGCACCTCGTTTCTCTAACTGGTGACAGGAGTTTATGAAGCCGAGGCTAGCCCGGTGAGGCGACCTGAAAGGCCATTGTGAAGAACGAATAGGGGAGGTTCCAGTTGGGACAAGCCTTGCCGGGGAGGGTGAAGCCCCGGGCACACGCATCATCCCTGTTATTAGAAGAGGAAGGCTCCCTGGAGGAGGTGACGCTTCAGAGGCGTCGCTGAAGGACGAGAAAGCATGCATCCGGGAGGACCTCCCATGTGCAAAGCGGATGCACAGAGGCAGACGTGCGAGGCGGAGACAAAGGAGGCTTTGAGCAAGTTGTCCTGGGAGAAGCCACGGAAACGTTCAAAGGAAAGGCACGTGGACAGCGTGGCTGGGCCCACAGCCCGATGCAGGATTCCACCCAGTGAGTAGCAGGTATGTGCGTACTTGAGTGTGCACATGGGTGTGTGCGCGTGTGTACACGGGTACGAGTGAGCATTGCAAGGGGCGCCTGGGGGGCTCAGTCCGTGAAGGGTACCACTTTGGCTCGGGTCACGATCTCACGGTTCGTGGGTTCGAGCCCCCACCTCGTCGGGCTCCGTGCTGACAGCTCAGAGCCCGGAGCCTGCATTCGGATTCTGCGTCTCCCTCTCTCTGTCTGTCCCCTCCCCACTGTCTCTCTCTTTCAAAAAGAAACATTAAAAAAAATAAATAAGCAATGCCAAGTCTTGAGCTCTGCACCAGTTTTTCAGGGACGTAGCAGTCGTTAGGTGGCTGCAATCACTTCGTTATTCATTTTGAAGAGCTAAAGGGCACAGGAGTCATGCTTTCGGAAGGTCATTGGCGAGGAAAACTGGGAATTAAGGAGCAGAGCCAATAGAAACCTTCTGAGCTGTCCACTCAGGGTACCTCTGTTTCCCTGGGAAGCAGAGTGCTGTGGTGACCGGACCCAGCTGTGTGACCCAGGCGGGGATGGGGGGGGGGGGGGGGAGAAGAAGCCTCGTTTTCCTCATCTGTGAAATGGGCACGATTGGGGTGCATTCAAATCAGAATGGGGGGGGCAGTATTCTCAGCTCCTCACTCCAGGTTAGGGGGTTGGAACTCATGATCATTCCCAGAATAAGCCAGGTAAATGCCTCCAGGCTGCGTTTGCCTGGCCCTTCATTCAGGTCACCCAGTGATAACCCCTGTCCCTCTGGGCCGGCACATGCCTCCCCTCTCGGCCGATCCCTGTAGACTCAACTTTATCTGACACCTTTGTCTAAAGCGTTCCTGATGGCGACCACGGGAAAGAGGCATCCGCTAAGTCCTCAGACCCTCGTGTTGGTAGAGGGAACATCAGCAGAGCCCAAGGGTGGGTGGGAGCACATCTGTGTTCCCAGAGATAAAGGTGCCCCTTTGGGGGTTGGAGAGAGGGGAGGTGGCCGTGGGGAGCTGTGCCAGGTTTTCGGGGTGGTTTTGTCCTGTCTTCAGCTCAGGGAAGTCGAAGTCAAATACACAGGTCTAAGGTATAATAAAACAGCTCACTTCTGTAAGAGCCCGAGGCTGCACGAGAATAATGAAAGTTCAAGTTCAGCCACCGAAGGGGTTCACCGCTTTCCTTTAATTACTTTTGCACCTCTAAGGGCCCCTCCTACTATGGAGAGTTCCGACGCTGGTGTAAGATTTGCAGATAATTGAGCCCACGAGGGTGACTGGAGGATTAAATTAAACGCGATCGCACATCGAAAACGCCCAAGCGGAGAGGAGTCACATTCTGTCTTCTGTGCCTTCCTGGGTGGGAGCCCACCTTTCCCGCCCCTGTGCGCTGACCGTGAGTCACCTGCGTCTCTGGCATGTTTCTTCCTGTCCCGTTCCTATGTCTGCCTTCCAGCTGGACTGGATGCCCCTTGAGAAGTGGGGTCAGATCTCATCCACGTTTATAACCTTCAGAGCCACACGTAACCAAAGCATCCGGGGGGAGGAACATCAGAGCCACTACTGACTTGACGCGCCTTCCTCGGGACGTCGGGGGCTTGCGCGATTCGTTGTGGCTTCCCTGGCTTCCCAAACCTGGCTTCCTTCCTCACCTTCCTCTGTAGTTCTCAAAGTGAGTAAAAAAAAAAAAAAAAAAAAAAAAAGCATAGGCCGATTTCCTGACTCCAAGTTCAGTTAACTTGGCTTTGGCAATGCTGTGAGTCCTCGGGGGCAGGGTCCAGGACAGATGTGGTGTCCTGAGAACACTGGACCAAGAGACAAGAAATGCCCCTCATCTCTGTATGGTAGAAGGCATTAGCCTCTTTCCTGATAAAAGGCAAATTCACCTTCTCGGGCCATCCCTGGAGCTTCTTTCCACCCTATGCTTTCTCTAAAATAAAGCTTCTCGGTGCGCGACCCCCCCCCCCCCCAACCAGCAATATGGTAGCGTCACCTCGAAACTTGATAGAAATGCGCATTCCCCCACTTCTTTCTCCCAGACCACCTGAATCAGAAATCGGTGGGGTGGGGTGGGGTCCAGGACTATGTATTTCACTTTATTTTTAAAGCTTTATGTGTCGGTTCGTTCATTTATTTTGAGAGAGAGACAGGGGCAGAGAGAGAGAGAGAGAGAGAGAGAGGGACAGAGAATTACAAACAGGCTCCATTCCATCAGTGCCGGAAGCTTAACCGACTGAGCTACCCAGGTGCCCTGAGAAATCTGTATTTTAACAAGCCCTCTGGGAAAGCACAGAGTGACAGCATGGTGGGGGTGGGGCAGAGAGAGAGAGAGACACAGAATCCAAAGCAGACTCCAGGCCCTGAGTTGTCAGCCCAAAGCCCAACGCAGGGCTTGAACTCATGAACCATGAGATCGTGACCTGGGCCAAAGTCAGATACTTAGCCGACTGAGCCACCCAGGCGCCCCAGTAATAGAATTTTAAAATCATCATTTGGAGGGGGCGCCTGGGTGGCTCAGTCGGTTAAGCATCTGACTTAGGCTCAGGTCATGATCTCACGGTTCGTGATTTCAAGCCCCACATCAGGCTCTCTGCTGTCACACAGAGCCTGCTTCGGATGCTCTGCCCCACCCCTCTCTCTGCTCCCCTCTCTCTCTGCCCCTCTCTCCCCCACCCCTGCCCTCTCTCTCTCTCTCAAAAATAAATAAACTTAAAAAAAATGCTTAACTTGAAACTAAGCAACCCTTTAGGTGTTACCTTTCTGTTTGTGGGAAACAAGTGGATAGAAGAAAAAGTTAAATGATAACAGGTAAATTGACCTGACAAATCCAAGATTTGGAACATTCTGTAAGACAAGTGGCCTATTCTCTTCACAAACACAAAGTAAAGAAAATAAAAGTAAGAAGGAGGACACTTCCAGGTTAAAAAAAAAAAGACTAAAGAGACTAACAACCAAATGTGTGAATGTTTACCAGATCCTGGATCACTGGGGGGGGGGGGGGGGAGGGGAAGATATTTGGGGAAATCTGCAAATGGACTGGTATTAGGTGATGTGAGAGGATTTGCATTGACTTTCTTAAGCAGAATAATCATATTATAGAACGGAGAAGGATGTCTAGGGCGCCTGGGTGGCCCAGTCGGTTGAGCATCAGACTCTTGATTTCTGCCCAGGTCATGATCCCAGGGTCTTGAGATCGAGCCCTGTGTCGGGCTCCATGCTGAGCTTAAGATTCTCTCTCTGTCTGTCTCTCTGTCTCTCTTCCTCTCCTTCTGCCTCTCCCCTACTCTCACTGTCTCTCAAAATAAATAAATAAACATTAAAAAAAATAAAGGAACAGACAAGGATGTCTTTTTTAGGAGATTCATGCTGAGGTATTTAAGTGTGAAAGGGTGTGATGTCTGCAATTCGCTTTAAAATGGGTCAGCCAAAAATAAAGAGGCCGATAAGAGCAAATATGGTGACTTTTTACAAATGCTGATTTTCTCATCCTTCCAACTTTTTGGGGTAAGTGTTTAGAATTTTGTTTAGATAGCGCTTTGGAAATAGGAAAAATAGAAAGATAGATGGACCCCTGTTTCTGGATTGGGCAGGTGTGTGGTAATTTACTGAGAAAAAAAAAGGAATCCGAATAAAACCTAGACGAAAAGGCAAGGAAGGACGGTAGACATCGGCAAGCCCGTCTTAACTGAACTAGAAGGATTCCAACTTGCTTAGATTTCTTCTCACTTTTTCTCTCTGCCTGTATGGAAGGCTGTGGGGAGGTGGGGTTAGGGTGTGGGGTTCGGGGAAAAGGCCAGGAGGACACGAAGAGGTCTTTGATCTCTAAGTAAAGCTCGTGATTCAGCTCAGGCCACCAGAGAGACTCCTTCCAACCTTGGTTTAGCAGACAGATTCAAGGAGTATTTAGGGTCAAAATCTACAAAACTTGGTAATGAGTTAGATGTGCCAGAGAGAGAAGTATCAAGGATAACCCCACGTTCCTGAATTATGCGACTGGACAAGATTGTGGTGTCCTAACTGGGGTGCCCTGACCATCCCCTCGCCCCCAGGGGCTGAAAAAACAACCAGGTTCCACAAACACAGGGAACATTTCTGAAACCTACGACTGAGTCCTAAAATTGAACTGGACAACAAGATTCTGTCCGTCCATGGAAGTTAAAAGTTTCAGATGCAACATCACGTTGACTCCAAATGGATCACAGACCTAAATGTGCACGTTGGAACGACAAAACTCCCAGAAGATACATGGAGGAAAAATCTAGATGACCCTGGGTTTGGGGGATGAATTTCTAGCTACAATACCAAAGCCACAACCCGCGGGAGAAAGAATTGATAAGGTAGACTTCATTAGAATTAAAGATTTTTGGGGTGCCTGGGTGGCGCAGTCAGTTAAGTGTCCGACTTCAGCCAGGTCACGATCTCGCGGTCTGGGAGTTCGAGCCCCGCATCGGGCTCTGGGCTGATGGCTCAGAGCCTGGAGCCTGTTTCCGATTGTGTGTCTCCCTCTCTCTCTGCCCCTCCCCCGTTCATGCTCTGTCTCTCTCTGTCCCAAAAATAAATAAACGTTGAAAAAAAAAATTTTTAGAATTAAAGATTTTTGCTCCGCGAAAGATATTGTCTGGAGAGTAAAAAGACAAGCCCAACTGGGAGCACGTATTTGCCAAAAGTCATATTTGATAAAGGACTGTTGTCCAAAATACACAAAGCACTGTAAAACTCAACACTAACATTCATACGGAACCACAAAAGACCCCGAATAGGCACAGCCATCTTGAGAGAGAAGAACAAAGCTGGAGATTTCATGCTTCCTGATTTCAAACTCTATTACTAAGCTATAGTAATCGTGTGATACTGACATAAAATTCCCAAGATGGGGGCGTCAAGTTGTGCCAGAAAAAAAAAAAAAAGGCTGAAAAAATTCACTAGGGCCTGGTTGAAAGGATTCTAGAACCAATTTGAAGAGGCTCCCACTGGCCAAGGATGGGACAATTTCAGCATCATGCCCAATCCATCAGTAACGGATTGCAGTGTATGTAATATGTATAAAGTCCCAAGTTCAAATGATACTAAAGAAACTGGTCACCTTTGGAATATTCTGTGAATTCCACATTATTTTTCAAAATCTGTACATGAAAGAGAATAATCAAGCATTTATCTTGCCTTTTTTTCATATCTATGACTTGTAGCACTGGGTAATTAAGTAATTAATGAGGAATCCATGATCTTTGTAGGAATATTCCAGCTGATGAATGAAGAAAGAATGAGAAGGTTCTAGTAGCACTGTTTTGCCAACACTAATGAATTGATTTGGATTCAGGTTAGACTCTTCCCTCTGAATGTAACTGCTCATTTACAGAAAATGCAAGCCCCTTGTTAAATGGCGCTATGGGAACTTCTACAAGACAGATAACCTGATCCCTTCAACACAAATTCGCAAAATGAAAGAAAGATTTGGAAGGAGAATCTTTGAACCTGAGGAGACATATCCCCCACATGGGATGTCTGGACCTTATTTGGACCAAGACTCAAACAAATTTATCTTTAAAAAATTCTGGAAGACAATGTGATTGTCTTCTAAGACATCTAAGGTAATTTGATATATTAACAATTCATTGTATCCTTTTTAGGGTGACAGTGGTATTATGATTATGTTTGTAAAGATCCTATCTTTAGAGCTAGATATTGAAAAATTTATAACTGATTTATAGGTGGTTGATGTCTGGAATTTGCTCCAAATTACCCAGGGTCCAGAGATAAGTGACTAGGGGTCTACATAGACAAGATTGGGCATGTATTGATCATTTCTGAAGTCAGGTGATAGAATTCCCTATCATCTTCTGTTCTATGAGTACTTTTATATGTGTTTGACATTTCCCATAATAACAGGATAAGAAAAACTTGCCAGCAACCGAAATGTTACTCAGTGGGTGAATGGATAAACCATGGTGCATCCCAAGAATGGAATATTATTGCGTGCCACGACAAAATGAGCTATCGAGCCGTGAAAAGACACGGAGGAACCTTAAATGCGTACGACTAAGTGTAAGAAGCCAGTCAGAAAAGGATGCATCCTGTATGACTCCAACTAGACGACATTCTGGAAAAGGCAGAACTACGCAGATCAGGGGTTGCAGGGATTGGCAGGGATGAAAGGGCGGAGCACAGAGGATTTTTAGGGCAGTGAAAATCGTCTAGGTGGTACTTAATGGTGGATCGACGTCTTTCTACATCTACCCAAACCCGTAACAGAGTCTATAACGCCAAGAGAGAATGCGGATAAGAACCGCAGGCTTTTGGGAGATTATGGTGTGCCAATGAAGGTTCAAATGCCGTGCTGCCTTCCAATAAAGAACCATCCACCAATAAAAAGCAATGAAATCCCGAGGCACTCAGCAGCACGGATCCATCTCAGAAGCATTATGTTGAACAAAAGAAGCCCAACCCCAAAAAAGCGACTACTGAATGACTCCATATTTATGGTATTCTAGACAAGCCCACACCATGGGGCCTTTGTGGGTGGGGCAGGGGGTTGACCACAACGGGGCAGTAAGGAATTATGAGTTCTGTACCTAGACCGAGGTGGTGGTTACAAATTAGTCCGACTTGATAAAAGCTCACAGAACTGTCTCACCTTAAAAGGGTGAGGTTGCTCTTTGTAAATTACACCTCGATTTAAAAAAGAAAGGGGGGGGGTGTAAAAAAATGCAAATATGTTTGACAGATACACAGGGCGAGCCCAATGACAATAAAATGAGGTCAATTAGCCAACAACGGCCAGGGATTGGTGTTCTGACCCTTCCTGATCTTGGAGAACAAATGTTAACTGTGGAGTGCCCGGGGCTGGGAAAGGGAAAAAGCCGCAGGGGGGAAAAGGCAGGATACCAGCTGGAAACAGGCAGAAGCTTCCTCTTGTGACTTAGGACAACCCCACTGAAGGTCATCTGGGCACACTTGAATAAAACCATTCATTTGCTAATGTATCTTAGGGTGCAGTTAATCAGCCCCCCCCCCTTCAGCTACCTCCGGTGTTCAATTCTTTTCCTTGATTCGCCAGAATAGTATTCTGTGAATTATTCATAATATAAAAGTATTCCAAAACGATACGTAGGGGAGCCCTGTAGCCGAGACCTGCTTCAGAGAAGAGCCTGATGAAACGTTGACCCTGCATCCCTCCGCGTGATCTGTGCGTGTACCTGGCCGCCTCACGGATGGGTGAGGTCCCCTCAGGTCCCCTTGGCCGGTCCGTGTCACCACCTGTCAAATGGAAATACTAGTTGCTCTGAGCAGGAAAGCACACTCTATATTTGTAAGTGATTTGTAAACTTGAAAATGTTATTTATGCAGAGAAGCGAGGGCCTGGCCTGAAGGCTCTCAGACGTGACCCTGCCCACCCCCCGCCCTCCCCTCTGTCCTGTTCAGACCCTTTGTTTCACCATTTGTACATCTGTGATATGATACCGCGCCTCCTCTGAAGGATCCGGGTTCCCACTAATGCAGCCCCTAACAATGGCTTCGATGAAAGAGATAAGCGCAGAGGCCAGAGGGTCTCCGGAAAGAAAGGAAGCTTGTAGCTTTTCAAGTTCAATGAGGCTTAGGAGGTTGGAAGGCTCTCCACATAAAGGCCTGTTTAAAAGAGCGCCAAGGATTGAAAGCCTGTGCGTTTCCCAGACCTCTGACCACTTTCAGCCGTCGGGGGACGTGGGTGCGCGCCCGTGTCCCGTACTCCCAGGCCTGGATTCCCGAATCTGAGATGACCCAAATGGAATTACCTGGAAGGTCCCGACTGGGGTCAGCCCTCGGAACCCAGGGCGGCAGGTGCAGCCTGCGTCTCTATTCCCAGCCCCCAGGACTTGATGTATGCAAATGCTGGGGCCATCAGGCCAGGGACAATAGAGGACTTAATCCCCCCAGGCAAGGGAGGGGGAGAGCCCTGGCCCACACCCCTCCCCCCCTTGCTAAACAGAATGGAGGGCTTCCTGCTCAAGCCCCGGACTCTTCAAAGTGTGCAGCCCGGAGGGAGGGAGCTTGGGCCTGAAGGGCAGGCGCCTGGGAGGAAATTCTACAGGCTTCCAGAGAATATTCAGGCGTTGCCCTTCCTTGCTGAAAACAGAAACAAGGAACCCCCCCCCCCCCCGTTGGGGATGGAGTTGACGAGGTCTGATTATTAGGTCGTGCTGGCCCGGAGATTTACATGTGATTTATTCAACCTAAGCACAGGATCTGATACCCACAAAACCAGGACTCTTATCCTGCTTCATCCAGAACTCTGGAGGCCCATCCCTCTCCCCTTGGGCTGCCTCCTCTGAGAATCCAAAAGTGGAAGGAAGGTGGCTTGAGTCCTTCTGAAAGGTCTAGCTTAGGGCCCCACCACCACCCGCCCCGGGATCAGTGTTTTTGTCCCCAGACCAGGTCCTGGAAATTCACTTTTCTGGGGGTGCCTGGGTGGCTCAGTCCGTTGAGTGCCCGACCTTGGCTAGCGTCGCGATCTCACGGTTGGTGAGTTTGAGCCTCAAGGGGGGCTCTGTGCTGACAGCTCGGAACCTGGATCCTGCTTCAGATTCTGTGTCTCCCTCCCTCTCTCGGCCTCTCTTGCTCTCTCTGCCCCTCCCCCATTTCTCCAAAATAAATAAACATTAAAAAAATTATAGTCACCTTCTGCCATACGAGCCGTATGGGTAAGCCCCTCTACTAGGCACTGGGGGCATGAACAGGGGAAACCGCATGGTCCCTGATAGCCCCCAAGTGATTTCGTCTTGTCCCCCAGAGCAACTAAACCTTCAAAGTGCATACATTTTCCTCTCCCACAAGAAAAAGCGCAAGGCCGCCTGCATACAAATGAGGAAAGTTTACAACCAGTCTCCCATTGTTCAGGTTCTGCGAGGGTTTCCAGTTCATTTTGTGTCTTCCTCCTTCCAGACGCTTTACGGGGCCCTGTCTTCCACTAACCCCCTGTGATCGCTGTTCCAGCCTCAGGTGAATGCGGTTCTCCCAGTTACCCGCCCCCCTCCCTCCCCCACTTTGGTGCCGTTCCCAGAATTTCCCCGGATTTAATGCCCCTCTTCTGGGCACACAGCTCCCTTTAAAATTGGAGCAAGTGACATTCGGTGGAAGCTGAGATTTCTCCCAGGTCCGAGATCCCGGGAAAGCCCTTGTCTACGCGGGCTTGCATGTATCTTGGACGCTGTTAGGGGACTTGCGCTCCACTCCAGAGACAATAGCAGGACTTGAGCTGTGCCTTTTGTACCCCAAGACCAAGCGTTGGTCACTGCGCCTTCTTATCTCCAGGAAGATCGTTTCTGACACACACGGGTCTAAACTGTGGCTCCAGGACGCTCTGGTCTCCTCCCGGCTCTGGGACATTGGGATCCTCCTCCGAATATCCCGCCCGGGGCCTGGTTTTGAGCCCCAGTGTCCTCTGCGGGGGCCTGTGGACTCGCTCAGAAGTCGCCCTCCAGCCACAGAAAGCCGCGGAAAGATCCCAAAGACAGCAGTCAGCGCGCTGCCCTCCTGCTTGCGATTGGCACGGTCACGTTCGTTATTTTCTAATGTTTTCAGCGTCAAATTGTCATGCAAAGCAGGGATAGGAAATCACCATTAGGTCATTTTTCCAATCGTCTCAGGGGCTGAAGTGGGATCAATGTACGTTCTCCCGTTCTTTGTGCTCAATAATGTAAGGAAGGGGGGCTTCTATTTTGGGGAGAGTATTACATATTCGAAAAGATCTGCACCGTTGAGATGGCCTTTGGCCCGAAGTTTCCTTTCTTTAAATCCATTTCATTACGTCACTCTTTGGATCTCCCTTTACTGCGGCCTCTCCCTTTTGGGATGTAGACCCTACAGATGGTTCCCGGAGCCAGACCTCTGAGCGCAGCCCGCCTGGAATGGAAAACGAGTCCAAGTGGACCCATTCGTTCGTTCTCTGTGCAAAGGGAAAGTATTCTCGAACAGCGCAAGGAGCCCTGCTATAACCCAGATCTCCACGGGATTGTGGGCCAGAGATTCCACCGGAATGTTTCTCTAGATTTTTTTTTTTTTTTTTAAATGATTCGAACAGGATACGCTGCTCCCTTCCCTTCGGAAGAGTGCTGCGCAGGGCTCGCAATGCCTCTCGGGCTGGCCGTGGTTCCCAGCTGCGTCCTGCATCAGTGTGTGTGTGTCACCTGTTCGCCTCTGGGGATGAAGGGGGCGGTGGGGAGACTCCAAAGGTCTTGGGGGTTGGGTCCCCTAAAGCTGAAAAGACCAGAGTTTGCTCACAGAGGCCTCGTAGGATGTGACCTTCTCAGCCCCTGTCCAGAGACCAGAAAAAATAAGCGTGTCGTGTTTCCCAAAGATGTCTGTGGAGCAGTGGTTGTAAACCGGCTGTAGATACTGGGTTCAGGGCTGCGGTTCTGGATGGTTCTATTCAAGGTTGGGAAAGTGTTTGCAAATTTGGCCAGAACTCCTTTGGGATGCTGAGCATTTTTTTTTTTTTTTTTTTAATTCATGGCAACCTGGTTTCCTACCCTTGGTGCCTCCGAGAGCACCCCTCCAAGGGCTTTTGCCCCTGAGCACTTCTCTACCTGGATTTCTTTCCTTCCTGGATACTGCTTTTTGTTTTGTTTTTGTTGTTTTTTTAAGATTTATTTAATTTTTTGAGAGAGAGAGAGACAGACAGACAGAGCGGGAGCCGGGTAGGGGCAGAGAGAGAGGGAGACACAGAATCCGAAGCAGGCTCCAGGCTCCGAGCTGTCAGCCCAGAGCCCAATGGGGGCTTGAGCTCATGACCTACGAGATCATGACCTGAGCTGAAGTCGGCCGCTTAACCGACTGAGCCACCCAGGCCCCCCTCCTTCCTCGACATTATTAAGAAGAAAAGCACAGACCCAAAATGGTGTCACTTAGGTTAAGACCCCAAGTCAGCAGATGAAGACATAATACCTCACCAGACTGCAGTTCCAAGCCTAGATATGCAACCTTGAACCTGTCAACGTGGCATTTCCTGATCACAACTAGGAAATTTACTGATACGCCCTTTCAGTTCCCCTGCTTAGGAGGGCAAGCTTGCCTAAAATGATGCATTCTTCCCTTACAATCAATTACCTTTGCCACTCTGTCTCTCTCTTTAAAAATCTTTCCTTTTCTGTAGCCCTTTGGAGCTTCCCTCTGCTTCATAGCTGGGATGCCGCCTGATCCATGACTTGATTGATAAAGCCAATTAGATCTTCCAAATTGGCTCGGTTGAATTTTTGTTATTTAACACCATTGACTTCCAAGGTGTTGGAAGGGGTTCTGAGAAATTAGTTCAAGGTCACCGTCCCTTTGAGGGTCAGGACATTAGGTCACTTTTCACGGCCGGTAGATTGCACAAGACGTGTCTGTGCAAAGCAGGTGCTCATTCAGTATGTGCTCATCAAAAGCGGTAATGTTTTGTGGCGTCTGCGTGGCTCAGTCGCTTAAGCGTCCAACTTTGTCTCGGGTCATGATCTCATGGTTCCTGGGTTTGAGCCCCGTGTCAGGCTCTGCACTGACAATATGGAGCCTGCTTAGGATTCTCTCTCCCTCTCTCTCTGCTCTTCCCTCATTCGTGCTCTCTGTCTCTCAAAGTAAATAAATAAAGTTAAAAAAAAAAAGTGGTACTGTTTTAAATAAAAGATCTCAAAGACCTAGGTCTTTCCTTCTAAACCTTCCTTCCTTCTCCTTCTCCCTTCCTGCCTCTCTCTCTCCCTCCTTCCTTCCTTCTTTCCTTCCTTCCCTCCTTCCCCCTTCCTCCCTTCTTCCCAATTCCCATTCGTTTCTTTACAAATAATTGTTGCACACCTTATGCAGCACGCACGTTTTTGTCTTCCAGGGACACAGAGGGAAACAAACAAACCAGGTGCTTTTATGACGCTTGATTCCCATGGGGAAATACAAGGACCAAGTCAACACAGGAATAAATCAGTTCAGAAGGTTGCAAGGGCTGTGAGTGGTGTTACACAGAAGGACAGGGCAGCCGCGGGTGGTGGAGACACAAGAGGCTTCCTTAGAACTGGTAGCCGCCGAAAACATCCCTGAAGTGTCTTTGGAGCTGAGTGCTAGACAGCCAATCAGATTTGCCCTGGTGCAACCCTGGGTCAGAGTGTCCTGGGCGGCAAGTAAAGTATGAAAGTCCTTGGGAGGGAGAGAGTTGGGAAATAAACAGAAGGCCAGGGCGCTGGAACGCCTGGTGGCAGAAATCAAATGGATTGGGACCCATTGCAACCAGGCAAAGTCTTGTTGGCCCCCCAGACCGGTATGGGCTTTAATCAGAAAGCTAACCCTTTGGCTTTGACATCTTGGATCTCTCGCGTGGCCCCTTTGGGAATTATATTAATTATTTATGGCCGTGTGGCGAAACGCCCCAAGTCTTAGTGCCTTAAAATAACAACAGTTAAGCTACACAATCCCGAGGATGGGGGAGAAAAAAAAAAAAAACCTAAGCCGTAGAGCTTTCTGACTCACCTAGGCACGACGGACTTTGCAAGACGGAGCTCGCCGAATGCTCTGGCACGCCAGGGTTGTTTTCCGTGTTGCTGCTGGCACTTCTCCAAGCCGCACACATACCGGTGTTATCGGTGGGGAGATGTTCCGAGGGGGGCAGCCTGACAATGTGGCATTGTCCCGCGGGATTCACGACCAAGGTTTCAACAAATGACCTTCTATCCCATTTGTTTTTCCCTGGGTTGGTCGATACGCCTCAACACAAGCTCCTGGGGGATGTTTGGGAACACCTGCTTTCAGATTGCTTTTCTGTCGCGTCTCCAACATTTCTGGGCACTTCTTTCCACTCTTGATTGGCACTGTCCTGGCAGGGTCCTGCAGCTGGAATGTTGTTGTAGGGAAGTCCTGGGGAGGGGGCGCTGGCAGTGGAGGTCCCTGGGAGCAGCTGTGATTTGTGGCAGAGAACATTCCAGAGTTGAATCTGTCCCAGCTCCTTCTGCAGCTCAGCATGGGATGGAATAATGTGGTAAAAATCTGGAGAAAAGAGAAGAGGGTATTGTATGACAGCCAGGGTTAAGGGCCGGGGTGGGGGGGGGGGGGGCGGAGAAATCTTTCAAAGTTACAAAAACATGCTTAAGAAAATACATCACTGAACACAGATGGGTTGTCAGGAGTCCCAGGTTCAAATCCTGATGTAGTATTCGCCATCTCATATGAAGGACAGGGACACATAATATGCTCAGGTGTCTCATTTATTAAATGGAGACTTACATCTTTTGTCTTTTAATTTTTTCAACATTTATTTATCTTTGAGAGACAGAGACAGAGCAGGAGCAGAGGAGGGGCAGAGAGAAAGGGGGAGGCACAGAATCCGAAGCAGGCTCCAGGCTCCTAGCTGTGGGCACTGAGCCCGACGCGGGGCTCGAACCCACGAACCGTGACATCATGACCTGAGCCGAAGTTGGACGCTTAACCGACGGAGCCACCCAGGCGCGGGTAAATAGCCATTTGGGACCTATGGAGCCCCCGCCCCTCTGACTTGCCCCTTCCCTTTCTCTCTCTTTCCCTTAAAGACAGAGTAGAGATACGCACAAGAGGAACCAGTGAGAAGCACCTTTAAAGAAAATCTCGGATGGGTCATAATCATCCGTCTTTACTGGAGCTCCGAGGAAGATACTACTTTGGATTCCTAAAAGGTGATGTGGCCCCTGTTTGTTCCAAGGCTGAGGTTACCCGTGGAAGTGACTAGAAGCATCGATGTGGTAAAAATCACGAGCAGCTAACTGGGTTGGAGTCTCTTCAGTTTGGATGTTAAAAAGCGCCTGAGCGTCGCATCCAAAAATCCCATCGGATCCCACCAAAGGTTGGCATGGCACACTTTGCGGTGCTCTCAAGGGATTTTAGGGATTGCCGCACTGGAATGTTCCTTTTCCTGTTTCCAGCAAAATGGCTTCGGGGGGAAAATCTTCCATTTGGCCACTGCGACAAGTAGGGAATAGAAAATAGTGGTTTGGAGGAAATTGATGCCTCTGGGAAAAAAAAAAAATGTGTTAGGGACGAAGAGAGCCCTTATTTATTTTTGAAAAAGAATTAATGGAAATGCCTGGGTTATTTAAGAAGCCACAGGAACACACAACACAGGGGAATTTATCTTCTAGGTGCTGACAACCTAATGTGTGTTTACTCTCCTGTCATGGGCTCAGGATGATGAATCCAGAGCTGAAGAGGCTGCTAATTTCTTGGAGCTCGTCCTCCTTATGAAAATAATATCCCCTCTCTCTAAGGGTGCTGAGACATTAACACACTTTGGGTATTTTCCTTTCCTTCTGGCTAGGTCACCGGAACACCCGGGTAATCAATTACTGGCTAACTTGATTAGATCAAGAGTAGACACTCCATCCTCTTGGGGGGGGCGGGGGGAGACGGAACCAGCCCTCTTCTAGCGGCAAGACCTTCTGGAAAGGGAGAGAGCAAGCTCTTGGCTCCTTTGATGTGTGTGGTTCAAAGTTATTACAACATGTCTGATGGGCTGAGGTTGTCCGATTGAGGCCAGTTGTCAGAAACGAGGCATATTGGCCCCGAGGGGAAATTATGAGTCAGGGCGCTCTTGTCTGGGGACCCTTGGCTTAATTGTCAGCAGCATTAGGCTCCTTTGTAGCCGGCAAGTTACTTGGCTTTTTTTTTTTTTTTTCTTTTTTTTTGGACGGAATCACGGAAGGGGGAGAAAATGCACGTCTTTTAATTTGTGGCAAAAGCCCTGGGAGTCATAATCTGAACACACAAGAAATATGATGTGGAGTCGTACCCTCAGCCCGTGAAGTGGGACATATCAATTACCCTCAACTGTGTGTGGGGGGCAGCCAGATTTCCCCAAGGCGTGTTTCATCAAGACACAGCGGCACACGCTCCCGCTGACCTCCGACAGCTTCCTCTTTGCAAAGTTTGCTAGAAGCAGCTTTCACATTACTTCCTGACACGTTGTGAGTTATTAACTACTGACTGCGGATCAGGCGCAGAGGCATTTGGGATAATTCCCACCTCCATGGAGCTTACAATCTAAGGGGGAAAAATACAGATAATACATAGGGCGCCTGGGTGGCTCAGTGGGTTAAGCGTCCGACTTCGGCTCAGGTCATGATCTCAGGGTTTGTGCGTTCGAGCCCCGCGTCGGGGTCTGTGCTGACAGCTGGGCGCCTGGGGCCTGCTTCGCATTCTGTCTCCCTCTCTCTCTGCTCCTTTCCGCCCCCTTCTGTCTCTCAAAACCAAATAAGTAAACATTTATAAATAAATAAATAAATAAGAGAGCAGACCTCACTGAGACCGACATTTGAACAAAGCCTTGAAGGAGGTGGGGGGAAGGATGGGGGATGGAGGAAGGGGGAAGGGGGTTTACCCAGAGCTAAATGGGGGCAGCCGGAGCAGGGCACAGCGGGGGCCCCCATTATAAGACGGGCATCCTGTGGGGTGGGCAGCCCTGTCCTCTAAGTTGTAGAAGACGCTTCCATGAGGCTTCAACCGTGGGCCCCAGACCTACAGCGTCCACAATATCTGGGACCTTTTTTTGTTTAACGTTTATTATTTATTTTTGAGAGACAGACAGGCAGAGCGCGAGTGGGGGAGGGGCAGAAAGAGAGGGAGACACAGAACCCGAAGCGGGTTCCAGGCTCCCAGCTGTCAGCACAGAGCCCGACGTGGGGCTGGAACCCACGGATCTCGAGATCATGACCTGACCCGAAGTCGGACGCTCACCCGACTGAGCCACCCAGGCGCCCCTCCGGGAGCTTTTTATAAATGCGAAATCCCAGACCAGGTCTCAAACCTTCTGTACCCTATTCTCCCAGGAATCCGTGCTTTCCAAAGCATTCTTGGAGGATCCTTTTGCCTACAGAATTACAAGACGTGCTGCATATGTGGAATCAGACCTGCAGTGGAGTCCACAGGGCCACGAACCAACGGATAGAAGTAATTTTTACGCTCTATGCCTGGATCTCCAGGATCGGATTAGAGATCCTGGTTCCCAGAAGAGGGATGACTCGGGGGGCCCATGGAAGCGTCGCATTGAACTTATCACTGTGGCCACCGCCCGGTAATGTTGGGCTGTCTACACCATATCAACAGGCAAAGAAGGAGTGATGATCGACCCGAAGTATCTCGAGGAGATAGGGTTGCAGTGGCATAATGGAGATAGGAAGGGTTAGGTCTGAAACACGGGGGGATTAGGGCCACCACAGCCTGACCAAAGCAGGGCACCTGGAGGCCTCGACTCCATCGGGGGAGAGGGTCTGGACCACCCCCACTGCCCCCCCCCCAGGTAAGCATCCTAAGTTAGCGGAGATACTGGTTGAGATTGGGGGTGATCCTGAAAAGTAGAAGAGCGGGGAGAGGACACATCTTTAGAAGCCCTCTTATCCTCCTGCTTTTTTTTTTTTTTTTTTTTTTGAGACAGAGAGAGAGAAAGAGAGAGAGGGCATGAGCAGGGGAGGGGCAGAGAGAGAGAATCCCAAGCAGGCCCCGCGATGTCAGTGCAGTGCCTGACAAAAGACCCGATCCCACGAACCCCTGAGGTCACGACCTGAGCCAAAAGCCAGAGTTGGACGCTCAACCCACTGGGCCACCCACGTGCCCCTTGTTTTGTTTTTTGTAAAGACATTGAAACCGGCAACCCCTTCTAAGAAACTGAGGCAAGGCAGAGCGAACGCGCCTAGCGTGAGGCCTGAGTAGATGTGGGGGGTGCAGAGGTTCTAAGACTGTCAGTGGTCCAGCCGTAACCCCTGGAGCCTACTGCCTCCGGGTGCTCTGTGTGCCTTCTGCGTACCAGGATCTGGGATTCTGTGCCTGGATCCTTTGCTGGAACCGTGAAAAGTCGCTTTGCTGCGTGTGGGACACACGGGCAGGGCTGGGGGCTAGCACTTTCCAGCAGCTTCCTCGCCCCTTCACGGGATACTCTTTTACGCTCTTTCTCAGGCTGTCCCCCTGGAATTAAGCTCAGTTGTCCACCAAGGCAGCTGGCTGGGTGTCTGCCTCAGCCAGAATCAAATCAGAAGACAGAGCCACACAGTAATTCGAATGGGGGAAGTTTAACATGGAGAATGCCAGCTGTAAGAGGGCATTTGGAGCAACAAGGGATTGGATACTAACAAGGAGACAGAGAGAGAGCGAGCTCCAAAAAGGATAAGAATAGCAGATATAAGGAACAGCCTTGACCCCTATGGCTGAGAAAGAGTACTCAAAGAAAGGAAAATATATTTTTTTGGGAAAAAAAAAAAAAAGAATCCCTCACCTCACCCATGGGTCACTGGATGGTGAAATCCCCGAGGTATTCTGCCATAGAACTTTCTGGAAACTGACCCTCTGTGTTGTCAGGGGAAACCGTCCAAGAGGGGTTCCATGCCTCAGAACTGACATGAAAATTTTCCTAGGAGTTGTTAGGACAGCTCCTTGGAAACTCTTCCCAGGGCGATAAGTCATGGTGGCATTCCATCCCAAAGCTGTTGGAGAAAGTTCCAAGGGAAGCTGCTGGCCACTGGGCATTCCCGGTCACCACATACTTCAAGATCTGGGCACTGGAGAGGCTGTCTGTGTTGCAGGAGACTGAGTTGGAGAACCTGGATGAGCAGAAGGAGCCTGGGGAGAAATGAACACCAGAGCTAAGAAGTAATATCTTTCTCCTCCAGCGTTCTCTGCTGAAAAAGCTTAACATCGTGCCAGCCGACCCAGGAGAAATGTTTACAAGGCCCACCTACACCACAGCAGAGTGGACGACAAAGGGTGAATCTGGAGGTGAGAGACAATCCATTGAGAGCACGATACCCTGTGTTGACTTCTCTCCTTCCCTGTTCCTTCCCCCACTTCCCGGTTGGTTTTCCCTAAATTCGACACAAGATGCTCGCACTTACAATTTGACTCAGAGTTTGCCTTCGGAAGAACTCAAACTATGTTTTGCAAATAGAGTCACTACAGGATGTTCTGACGGATGGGGTTTGGGATATGAACAAAAGAGAGTTGTCAAGAACATCTCCAGTGTTTTTGGCTGAACCCTCAGGAAAAGTTCATCTTTACCTTGAGTTTTTCAGTCCAAGAATATGGTGCAACTTTCCATTTTGTTGGTAGAGGTCTTTGAATCTTTCATCGGGTTCATTTCTTGGCATTTGATGGTTTTGATGCTGTTGTGAATGGTGGATTCTCCAAAGGTTATTGTAGAATTTGTTGGTGGTATAAAGAAATACAGTTTACTTCTTTATATCCAGCCATTTTGTTAATCGAATAAGTTATCTTTAGATGATTTTGGATTTTCTGGTTATAAAATTGTCTGTGAAAAATGTGGGGTTGTTTCCCCTTCCTTTATAATCTATATGTTTTATTTCGTTTCCCCGCCTTTCTGCAGAACAATGGATATTCAATGAGGTGCTATACACAAGTGGTAATTGTGAGTATTTCTGGTTTGTTCTCAAGCTAAAAGGAATTTTTTTTTGGTTATTTTGTGATTGAGTATGACTCTTCCTGTGGATTTATTATACACACCCTTTATCTTATTAAAGCTGTTCCTTTCTGTTTCTAGTTTGCTAAGGTTTGGGGGTTTTTGGTTTTTTGTTTGGGTTTTTAATCTCAAATAGATGATGTGTTTTATCATATGCTTATCCTGTCTCTATTGAGATGATCACATGATTTCTCTCCTTTATTAATTTTCTCTCCAGGGTCTTGCTGAATATAAAACGTCCATATGTGCTTAGGACTTTCCTGGAAATCTCCCTGAGGAAGTGATGAACTTTCTATACTGAGACCTTCCCAGAAGTATCTGGAGTTTCTATCATTTCTCCCTCTTTCTCTTCTTTTTAATTTGTTTTAAGTTTATTTTATTTTTGACAGAGAGCTCATAGGAGGAGCAGAGAGAGAGAGAATCTCAGGCAGGTTCCACACGGTTAATGCAGAGCCCGATGCGGGGCTCGATCCCACAAACTGTGAGATTGTGACCTGAGCCAAAAGCTAGAGTCAAACGCTTAACCGACTGAGCCACCCAGGCACCCCTTGTCTCTCCTTTCTATCTCGTATTGTACCATTTTATAGTTTTATGAGCCAATTTTAAAAGTAGGAAGTAAAGCCTTTGACTTTTCATTTTCAGAGTTGGGTGCTCTGTGGGGACAGCCAGCCTGAGCCTCGATATGGAGTGTCTCTAATGGAGGTGGCAGGAAGCAAAAACGAGTCACTGAAAGCAAATTGCAGTCAGTTAATTTTTTCAAAATATTGTACTACCGTTTGTTCAGTGACTTCAATGGCAGTAAAGACAGGAGGATTCCAGGCAGGAATGCAGCTGTCCAGGGGGGGAAAAGGCAGTGGCTTGGTCTGGAGGGATAGCAGTGGAGAGAAGAGAGTCAAGGCATACTTGGGAAGTTGAGTCAACTAAACTTGGCCTTTGCCGAGATGACATAGAGGGCTGAGGATGAGGAAGGTCCAAGAAGGGCCCCTGAGATTCTGGATGGACAGTGTTCCGATTTTCTGGGAATTGGAAGAAGAACATCATGGGCTCGATTTGGGCCATCTTGGATCATGGCAATCTTGGATTTGCCTAGCGAGACATCCACATGGAGATGTCTGATAATCACCCGTGCATCTCGGGCTAAAGCTCAGAGAAGAAGCCTGGGCCATAGTTAAGAACCTGATAGTGAACATATAGGTGCTGATCGAACCTGTGGAAACAGTTGGGGCCATCAAAAGCAAGCGTCTAGAGGGAAGGGAACGAAAGATTTAGGGCTGTGATCTCTGGAATTCTAACTTTGAAATTAAATATACATTCAAGTGAAAAAGAAATCAGGTTACCAAACTGCATGCCATGTTGTATACTTTTGTGAAAAAAAAAATCCTGTGTTTATACATGGCATTGACTTTCAGCAGATACCCAATGTGTATCAGTCAGCAAACTTTAATTAGTACCAACACTACAACGGTAGTTTGAATATCATTGTTTACACATTTTTTAATGTTTTTTTATTTTGAGAGAGAGAGAGAAGGGAGAGGGCGAGCAGTGGGGGAGCAGAGAGAGAGGGAGAGACAGAATCCCAAGCAGGCTCTACACATTCAGCACAGAGCCTAATGCGGGGCTCGAACCCATGCACCGTGAGGCCGTTACCCGAGCCGAGATCAAGAGTCAGATGCTTTGCTGACTGAGCCATCCAGGTGCCCCTATGCATTTTTTTTGAAAGACTGGAAAAACAAACAGTACTCTCCAGCTGATAGGATTCAGGATAGCCTTTTTTTCTTTTTTTAAATTTCTTTATAGTTTCTAAAAAAAAAACATATTCTAGGGGCACCTGGGTGGCGCAGTCGGTTAAGCGTCCGACTTCAGCCAGGTCACGATCTCGCGGTCCGCGAGTTCGAGCCCCGCGTCGGGCTCTGGGCTGATGGCTCAGAGCCTGGAGCCTGTTTCCGATTCTGTGTCTCCCTCTCTCTCTGCCCCTCCCCCGTTCATGCTCTGTTTCTCTCTGTCCCAAAAATAAATAAATTAAAAAAAAAAAAAAAAAAAAAAAAAAAAAAAAAACATATTCTAAGAGCACGTCTTTAGGACTTTGCTTCTAGGGTCTGACTTTAGTACCGGCAATGACGTATCCTTAAAAAACTAAGGATTCCAAAACCCAGCTGATCATGAAAATCAGCTAAGGAACATTTGTACAACGATCGTTCTGGTCCTGGACCAGATGTACAGAATCTGAATCACTGGATGGGAGGCCCAGTCGTTAGTGTTACCCCAAGTGATGGTTGGTGAGGTTGGGAAGTCTCTGGAATAACTAGTTTCTGATGTCCAGCCTGTACATTTCATGAATGTGTGTACTAGAATTGGGGGTAAAAGATATTTGGTGAAAGAAGGAGGGTGTGTTATTTTTGTCTTTTTTAAATTATTTTTTTAACATTTATTCATTTTTTGAGAGACAGAGAGAGACAGTGTGATCAGGACAAAGACAGACAAGGAGACACAGAATCCGAAGCAGACTCCAGGCACTGAGCGGTCAGCACAGAGCCTGATGTGGGGCTCGAACTCACGATTGGTGGGATCATGACTTGGGCCGAAGTCGGAAGCTCAGCTGACTGAGCCACCCAGGCGCCCCAAGAAGGAGGTTTTTAATTTGTAAATACTCATTGATCTAAATTAAAAAATTAACTGAAACCTTACATATCGACCAAAAGTCAGATTAGGATGTAACGATTCCCATTACCAAGGGAGTCAGTGTGAGATTTCTTTAAATCGTGATGCTCTCGAGTTTCTTGGGATCTGTCCTCCACGTTTTTCAGGAATATATCTGCAACCGGAACCACAGAGCCACGGAATCATGCAGTAAGTAGCTCCAGGTCAACTGCCTGCCGTAGCCATCTCTAACAAGCAGGAGAAATGCCATCTAGCATTTGAAATGAACTGAAAAGAGTCAGACCATGAATAAGTGGTCCAAAAAAAAAGTATTTATGGCGAATGCATTAAATTTTAAACATGATGAAAAGACACTAGAATTTAGCTAGAAAAAGAGAAAAAAAAAAATCATTAAAACTATTTAATAGGATGGCTCAACAAACAAGTGAACCAAAAATCCAAGAAAGGTAACATAGACATTTTGGGTGGGCAAGTGGGTACAGAGCTTGAAGGTGAGACCCAGCAGAGTCTGGCTGTCTATTAGCATCACTGGGACAGCTTTCCAACCCCCACCCAGATCAATTCAGTCAGAATTTCCAGGTCTTCAATGTTTCTTTTAAGTTCCCCAGGTTATTGTAATGGGCAGTCAGGACTGAGAACCTCTGACCTTCAATACAATCCCATATGTTGCTTTCTGACTCCATCCATTTCTAGAGTTCCTCCTCTATCCCTTGGTAGCAGAGCGAGGTCTGGGTCTAGTGGGTTAGAGTGGGGGCCAGGGACAGCGTCATGGATGTGACCTGTGACATCCGATGAACGTCTTTGTTCAGAAGGATACCGCGCTTGGCTTTCGACTCTGTTGCTGTCATCTCAAAATTCCCAGGGATTTTTATCTCAGAATTTCTGTTTTGAACAAAAACAGTCCAATGGGACGACGGAGCAGGCACTCAAGCAGCAGAAAAACAAGCCATGTGTGGCCCCATCTGCCTATAGCGCTCACGATGCCCCAGGAGCAGAGATTTCTGGTAGACCCCGGATGCCTGTGGTTCCGCAAGACTCAGCGCGAGCTTGAGGTTAAGTATGCCTGAGGGATCAAGGGCACAGACTCCCCGAGAAGCTGTGTGTTCCATCGGAGCCAGACCTGGCTTCAAAGGCAGAAGGAAGGCATTGCAAGGCCCATGCATGACTCAGGAGCCCTATCGTACCCGTTTGCATTCCTGCTACTTCTTTGGGGCAGCCGATCATTTAGGCTGACCATGACGCTGAAGGAGACAAGAAGTTCTTGCTTTTCCTTCAGCCTTTCCTTCCTCGTCAGGAAGTCAGAGGTGGAGCGAGACACGGGGTAGAATATACAGCTATCAAGAACCGAAATAAAAATTGTCAGAATACTATCGCACAGCAGCCCCTCTGTCCTGAAATAACAACGTCCGTGCGAGCGTGCGAAATACAACACGGTTCTGGGGCTCCCGCCTATGAGTTGAAGGCCTCCTATTTGCATTCACGCTGGAATCGCACGCCGAATGGCAAAAATGCACGCCGGTAATTCAACAACGTCAATTCGCTTTTACCGAGCACGACGTTAAACAGCAAACGCCACCCCAGCAGGTCTAGGAACAAAGGGCCCCGGATTTTCACTTCGCACAGGGCCCCCAAGGTCGTGTGGCTGGCCTCGGAGGGGGCTACCGGAAATGCCCCCACCTACTCACCCCCACACACATCTCCCCAGGACCACAGGCGCACAGGCTCCCAGGAGCTGAGAATTGCTTCTGGTGGAGATGTGACCCAACGGAAGATGCCAAGACTTCACTCCGCCGCCGGAATCCTGGCTGACTGACTGTTTCCAGACGGCCGGGCTGCAGGCAGGGAATGATAATGAGCAGTTCCTTTCCGAGGATGAGCTAAGTATGGGCAGGAAGGGTAATCATTAGCAGCTCCCTTGTGGATACACCAAGGCCAGCAAAAATGTCTGCAGACGAGTAATTTGGCTGGGCGTGTTTTGACAATAAACTCAAACCAGACAGAAGTGGGGCGGGGAGGGGAAGGGGAAGGTGGGAGGGAGAAGCCATGAACTTTACTGAAGAAAATAACTAGGCTTTTCCATGCCCGTCGTCTCCAGAGATGAGCAGCAGGGAGCAAGCATCCCTGTGGAGGAAATGTGGGATGATGGGAAACTCTGGGTGGGGTGTCAGACCCCGGGGAATCCCGTCCCAACTCTGCCGCTGACCAGCTGGGTGGCCCCAGGCAGTCCTGTCAGCCCCGCTGAGCCTCTGTGAACATCCTCCTAAGATTTCTGTAATCTTGAACTTAGCCATATGCCTAGGAGGGAGCGATTAAACGGCAGGGGTGGGCGGGGGGGCCCTGAACATCGGCCACCACCCTCTCCCCTTGCAGACTGGAGGCTGGCCAGGGTCACAGCCCTCCATTAAGGCATAAATGGGTCGATGTGCCTAGAGGCCAGTGAGACTGAGGAGGTGAGCCCTCCCCCAGGTGTCAGCGGGGAGGGGGCCAGATCGGAAGTCTAGCTCTATCAAGACACCTGCTGTGATTCCCGAAAACCTTAAGCTCATTTGGTTTTGAGCTCTAGCTGTCCAGACTCATTACCCACTTTTAGAAATCCACAGATTAACAAGGGTTGTAAGACACGTTGCTCAGGCGTAATCAGGTCAGTCCCCAGGGAACTTAAGAATGTAATCTAATATTTTTTGCATCGCGGTTCCTTGACAGGTGGCCTTCACGTCGACCGGCTCTGAACTCCGGTTCCAAAGAGTGCTGTTCAGGGGGACGTCTGTGCTTTCCGCCTTCCGTCTCTGCAGAGGATTGGCTTATGAGCGCCCGGAAACTCACTTTGACGTGCGTCATTTATTTATTTCTGCGGCAGCTACTTTCAAAGTAGAGATCTGAACCTCCTGTCTGAGAATCGATCAATCAAACACTGTTAACGAAGAACGTGCGAAGCTAAGAGGTTGTTTTCAAGACGATGGGCCATTGAGAAGAAGTCTGAAATAGTCTCTGTCCTAAAGCTGTGCTTCTCCATCTTTTTTTTTTTTTTTTTATCATTGCTCTCTTCAGGAGACACAATTAATTTAAACTCTAACAAAATAAATTAAAGAATAAGGAATACGATTTTATCAGGTAAGTTTGAGGTTCGGAGGACCACACATCACGGTACTATCTTAGGTTTTTTTTCACACTTCCTGAGATCCAATTTTCACCCTCTTGGGGGCAATACCGTTCTGACGGACAAAGCACGCACAAAGGACTCATCGGCAGGATCCAGGGGAGGCAGAATAGCATGATGATAAAAGTGTTACATTATGTTCTATCCTGTCACTGAGGATCCGCTGGAGAAAAGCATGAGACATACCTGTGCCTTTCCGGAGCGGTTTGCTTATCTGTCCCTTAAGGAGGCTCTAAAATACGTAATAATCGGGGGCACCCGGGTGGCTCTGTCGGTTGAGCATCGGACTTCAGCTCAGGTCGTGATCTCACAGTTCGTGGGTTTGAGCCCCATCCTGGGCTCACTGCTGTCAGCGAGGAGCCTGCTTTGGATCTTCTGTCCTCCTCTGTGTCTGCCCCTCTCTTGCTCACGCACTCTTTGTCTCTTGCTCTTTCTCAAAAATAAATCAAACATTAAGAAAATATTTAAAATATGTAATAATCAGATTTTGCTTTTCACATTGGCATCGAGAAAACACGTGTGCAAGGACTAGACCATACGCACACGCCTGGGTGGCTCAGTCAGCTAAGTGTCCGACTTCAGCTCAGGTCATGATCTCATGGTTCGTGGGTTTGAGCCCCACATCGGGCTCTGTGCTGATGGCTCAGAGCCTGGAGCCTGCTTTGGATTCTGCGTCTCCCTCTCTCTCTGCCCCTCCCATGCTCATGCTCTGTCTCTCTCTGTCTCTCAATGATACATCAACATTAAAAAAAAATTAAAAAGATAAATAAAAACATCAAAAAAAATTTTTAATGTCCATGCATTAGCAACATTCTGTGCTCCACTGGATTTCCCTGTCCTCCTTTTGAATTCCTCCCCATTCTTTCCTTCTAGGTTTTTATTTCATTGTATATGTTCTTGTAAGCTTTCTTAAAACATTTCTGGAATACAATTGCACTGCTAGGTATTGAGCCCAAGGATAAAAAAATGCTGATTTGAAGGGGCACATGCACTCCCATGTTTATAGCAGCACTATCGACAAGAGCCAAAGTATGGGAAGAGCCCAAATGTCCATCGATGGATGAATGGAGAAAGAAGATGTGGTATATATATACAATGGAGTATTAGTCGGCAATCAAAAAGAATGAAATCTTGCCATTTGCAACTACGTGGGTGGAACTGGAGGGTATTATGCTAAGTGAAATTAGTCAGAGAAAGACAAATATCATATGACTTCACTCATATGAGGACTTTAAGACACAGAACAGATGAACATAAGGGAAGGGAAAGAAAAGCAATATAAGACACAAAGAGGGACAAAACATAAGAGACTCTTCATAGAGAACAAACTGAGGGTTGCTGGAGGGGTTGTGGGTGGGGGGATGGGCTGAATGGGCGACGGGCATTAAGGAGGACACTTGTTGGGATGAACACTGGGTGTTATATGCAGGGGATGAATCCCTGAAAAAAATTTTCTGGAATAAGACAATAAGTAAGTAAACTAAACAATATGTACATAATTATACATACGTAAGTACAGAATATAGAGATAACCTGAGAGGAACGCTTTCAAAAAGACATTGCTTAAGTATGAAATTGCAATTAAAAAACATTAGCATTTACAACAGCTTATAAAAAGGTAGAAGAGTTAGGGGTAAATTTAACCAAATTTGTGCAAGACGTTGACGTTAAGAATTTACACAACAACAAAAAAAAACCACAAAAAAAATGTACACAACATTGCTGAAAGAGAATAAGGAAGACTTGGGTAGCAAGGCTCAATATTATTAAGATGGAAATGATTCCCACATTGATTTAAAGACTCCACACAATCCCAATTAAAAGTATATCAGGCATTTTTTTCTGTTGGCATGTCGATCTTAATTTTATATAAAATGCAGAAGAGCTAGAATAACCTAAAGAACTTCGAAAAATAACCAAACGGCACTACCAGATTTCAATATTTGCCCTAAAAGCTACAGTAATCGCGAGAGTATGTATGAATGCAAGGGTAGAAATATATATTAGTGAGACAGAATAGAGCCCAGAAATAGACCCAAATACAGGTGGCCAATTGATTGTAAGTAAAATTACCAAGGTGCTTTATTGGGGTAAAGATCGATTTTTTTCGGCAAACAGTACTGGCACGATTAGCTATTCACATGCCAAAAAATAAATAGGTAGATTGAATCGGGGATTGATATATAAATATCAGCACTTCCTTCAACCATGCTTAAAAATGGACCCAAAATGGGGGTGCATGGGTGGCTCAGTCGGTTGAGTGTCCGACTTCGTCTCAGGTCATGATCTCATGGTTCATGGGTTCAAGCCCCGTGTCAGGCTCTGTGCTGACAGCTCAGAGCCCGGAGCCTGCTTCGGATTCTGTGTCTCCCTCTCTCTCTGCCCCTCCCCCGCTCTTGCTCTGTGTCTCTCAAAATAATAAACATTAAAAAAATTTTTTTAAAGACCTCAACATGAATCACAGAATGAAAGAGCTAAAGCAACAACTTTAGAAAAAAATAGGAGAAAATCTTCGCCTTCCAAAAAAGCACAAATCATATACGAAAGCACACTGGTAAATCAGGCTTCGACGCTCAAGAAAACAAAAAAGCAAACCACAGGCTTGCTTTGTTTTAGTAACATTTGGACACTCAGGCATTGCTGGTAGAGGAATGTATCTGCCTTTGGAAAACAGTTACAGTTAAATTCTTGTAAAGTCAAACGTACACTTATCATTCCCCAGCAATTTCTTTCCTAGGCACCTCCCTGAGGATCCGGGAGAGGGGTGGGGATGAAAACACGTGCACACAAGCCCATGAAAGTTCAAACCAGCTTTATTTAGGGTCGCCTGGGTGCCTCAGTCCACTGAGCATCTGTCTGTTGATCTCAGCTCAGGACTTGATCTCAGGGTCGTGAGTTCAAGCCCTGCATTGGGCTCCAAGCTGAGCTAATATAATATAATATAATATAATATAATATAATATATATATTATGTTCATTTATAATAGCCCAAAGAGGGAAACAAATGCCTACCAACTGGTGCATAGGCGAGCAAACTGAGAAATGGCCAGGTGTCTTGGACCTACACCTGCCGATAGTGTACGAGAAGCCCCATGTGTGTTCCGTGTTCTCGAAGAGATCTGCGGAAGGACTGAGCCCCGGTTGCTCACAACAGGAGCCTGTTCTTCAGCTCACCTCGCACGGTCTCTCTTCTCGGCCTCCCACACTCCCTCCCTGCCAGCACATCCTGGATCATGCCCCCAAATGTACATGCACTTAGGTCTTGGTCTCAGGATCTGGGGCGATTTCACCCCAAACGGTTCTGCTCGGTCGGGAGTTTGGATTTGGTTTCAAAGCATCCTTCATTCGCTAACTACCCCTAAGGGAAATCTGAATAGCTTTTCAAATGGCCTGTGGCTTTGGTCACCATAAAGATCGAAGCCCCAAGGTGACACGTGGGAGCCATATTCTACCGGCTTTGCTATAGATGGAAATCTGCCACTGTAACCAGGACTTTGGAACCCTTCCCTGCTGTCCCCATACATGTGACTCGAGACATGCCAAGGCTAACACTGGGAAGGAAGCAAGCTGTATGTTCCTCCTTCCCCTGGAGAAAAATGGCCTTTCACTGGGCACAGTTGTAGACATATTCATTAGGACTCCTTAAATATTTAAAATTCATTAAGTATTGGGGCGTCTGGGTGGCTCAGTTGGCTAAATGTCCGACTTCGGCTCAGGTCATGATGTCACAGTTTGTGAGTTCGAGCCCCGCACTGGGGTCACTATGGTCAGTGCAGAACCCACTTCGGATCCTCTGTCTCCCTCTCTCTCTTCCCACCCCCTCTCCCCACTCTCACACCTTCTATCTCTCTTTCAAAAACAAATACACATTTAAAAAATAAATAAAACCTTTTAAGTATCTACTATGGGCCTGGCACTCTGCTAAAAGAGGAGATCAGTCTAGCAGGCAAGACGAAGCAAAACATAAAGCATGTAATGAGGCACGGGGTACCAACCCCAGTATTCAAGGGAGGATTGGGAGTGGGGGCCAGGGCCTCTGAAATGATGCTTAAGTTGAGTTTTGAAGGGCAGATACGAACTTACCAGATAGGGAAAGGGCAGGAAGGGGCAGCCGGGTGGCAGGAATAGCGTGTACAAAAGCACAGAGTGGCCGGGAGCAGGGGACATTCAGTCATGCACCTTCTGCAGAGTGGCGGGAGGGGACAGGTTTTGTTAGGATCAGCAAGCAGGACAGGAGAATACAGCCTGCTTAGGATTTGTTCTTTCCCTCTCTCTCTGCTCCCCCCTCTCGGCCAAATAAACATCTAAAAAATTGTCTCCAAAAAAAAAGAGTGAATGGGACCATACAATCAAATGAAGAGAGAGCTCTGGAGATAAACTCAAAACATCCAGGTTCTAGTCCCAGAACTCCGGTCTCTACCATTTTCTAACTGTGTGTCATTGGGCAAGAATCTCAGCTTTGCATCAGTCAAGTAGGGGTCATGATCCCTGCCCGGCTGACCTCAATAGGTGCTTGTAAATATCAAATATGTAATGTACGTGGAAAGCAATTACAAGGGGCAAAATACTTACAAAGCTATGTTTTAATTAAGGAAGTTGACAAATGGGCAGAAATTGATGGTCAGGTAATTTACAAGAGATGCATTGAAAAACCTGTTCAAGTTGCATAATGTCCAATGTTCCAGGACACCAGTTTTCTATTCTGCCATTGAAAATGTTTCTTCTGGGGGCGCCTGAGTGGCTCAGTCGGTGGAGCATCCGACTTCGGCTCAGGTCATGATCTCGCGGTTTGTGAGTTCAAGCCCCTCGTCGGGCTCTGTGCTGACAGCTCAGAGCCTGGAGCCTGCTTTGGACTCTGTGTCCCACCCCCCCCTCCCCGCCCCTCCCTTGCTCACACTCTGTGTCTCGTTGTCTCTCAATAATAAATAAAAAAAAAATTATATAAAAAAAAGAAAATGTTTCTTCTGATAGTTCTTCACACTCTGACCAAGGCATGGCAGGTGACCCCTTTGCTTCTAAGACAGACCTTGGAAGACCCTCGGGGAGTGTGGGAGAAGGAGAAGAATCCTTGCCATAAAGCACGTTGAAAAAGCGTGGACCCTCATCTAAGTGAGGATTTCATCCTTAGAGCCCCAGTGAAACAGTACAAGCAAATCTAGGATTGGAAGTGAAATCTCCAACTCCCCCCGCCGCGGGAAAAGTGCTTCTCGGATGGTCTTTGAGCTGTCAGCACTTCAATCAGAGATGGAGAATGGCATGTCAGTTCTGTCCTTGGATTTGTAAACATTTATCCAGCACCAACTATATGCCAGACACACATTTGGAACGCTTCGCCAGGATGTAATCCTGGAACAACTATTTGGCAAAGAGCGAATCCTCAACCCCATCCCTCCTCAGTTCTCTCTAAAAGCTCATCTCTGCCCCGCTCCCATTTGCATTCATTCATTCACGCATTCTTGCATTCGACACCTGCAGGCTCCGTTTTAGGTTTGTGGCAGGTGCACAAATGATAAAGAGCCTTTCTTTGTCAACGAGAAGGTCACAGGACAGCAGGGTCGACGAGGCGTACAGATGAACGATTATAGTGCAACCCAGGAAACCAGTGGTGTGGGAGAGGGGCAAAACTGTTAGGGGAGGCCTGGGGCAGGACAGATGACCACCAGCTGGGGGTTTTACCAGTTCCTGGGGAGGGGGGAAGAGTCTGGAATAGAATTTGGCAGGGAGAAGAGAGCGTTCTCACTCCCCTTGTCCGAATCAGCCTGTGAGACTGAGCTAAGTTTTCTGGACAAGGTCAGTGAGGGAGCTATGGGTGGGGGTCCCTTCTACGAGATACCAAGAATCTGACCTCGCACCCCCTCACGTGCAATGGGATGGGATTTCTTTCTCGGGTCTCTTGCGAAGGCATGAAAACATGGTGCCTGGTTCCTTGATCCTTGGGAAGGAGGCGTTGATTTTTAATGGGATGACAACAGTGTTTCCGTCTCGATGTCTGAAATCCCCTCCTCTCGGACCCTCCGATGTGATCTTTGGAGAAAAAAAGCTGAGGGCTTCTGGAGAGAAGGACGGCATGATCTCGGGCTTCACAGACCCACTTCCGGTTTCTGCATTCACCCTCGTTCATTCAGTAACCATCCGTTGAGGGCTCAGAGAGAATGACCGGGAAAGTAAAGAAGCAGATATGGACTCCTTGAGCTGGTCCGAGAAGGCCCTCCAAGGAAGGCACGTTTCAGGTGAGCCCTGAGTGATGACTGGAAGCCATGTGACGATGAGAAATTCCTTCCTGTGGCTGAGGAATGTGACTTCTCGTGCGCCTCACTTTCCTTACCCTGGAACTGGAGACAACACTGCCACCTTCACAGGGTTGCAAAAACCAAAGTGGACGACACTTGCAAATACTTGCCACTGTGCCTCCCATGTCCGATGTCCCCATTCAGCCCTTCCAGCCTTCTTTCCCTCTAGAATGGGGCTCTGGGACTCGGCAGTGACCTAATCCTACCTCCCCGGAGGCGGCTCCTGAGAGTTCTAGCATCTGATGCTGCAAGCTGTCCCTGGGCTTCAGATACAGACCTCACACTCCGAAGGTCGGGAATGTAATTCCTCCTTGACACGTTAAGCAGATACTGGAAAATATTCAGACATTTTACATGCACACCTCCACCCCTATAAAAGACAGGATCCAGAAAGTGCCAAGTTGGACTCCCTCTCTTTTTGATGATTCGAGAACTTGCTGGGTGATCCCTGATGAAGTCGTGTGTGTGTAATTGAAAACAGCTTTTTATACATACCTAGGAGACAAAGAAGGTCTGGGTAATGATGGAGGTAAGGAGAAGAAGGATTTCCCAGGGCCAAGGGCATTTCTGTTCTTTCACAGGACGAGGATTGCAGAAAAGGAGAAAGTGGGAGTTCTGGGAACTTTTATTTGGTAGGATTTCTGACCCACAAGTATGGGAGCAAGAGGTTGAGCTGATCTTGATGAAGACGGGTAAGGAAGACAGCCGGGTAGGCTCTGGGAGCAAGAAAGGGCTGATGCCAGAAATACATCCTCAGAGAAAGCATAGGACATGTTTGCGAGCTCTATCACGCTGCCTGAGCATAACTGCCTCACTCTGCGACCCACTAGCTCCGTGGCCTTCCTTAGGCAAGTTACCGACAACCGGGAGGTCCCACGCAACCCTGAGGACTTGCACGAGCCCTGTGTTAAGAGCCTTGCCCGTACTTTAGCCTGGCTGTTTAGTCAACCATGTCCCTAGAGGTGGCCCCAGCTCCTGTGCTGAGTCTTTGCTCAAGAAAAAGCAACGCTTCCATAGTACCCAAAGCGATCTACAGATTTTACGCACTCCCTCTCAAAATGCCAACAGCATTTTTCACAGCACTAGAGCAAACAGTCCTAAAATTTGTATGGAATCACAAAAGAGTAGCCAAAGCAATCTTGAAAACAACAAGCTGAAGGCATCAAAATTTCAGATTTCAAGTTATGTTACAAAGCTGCAATAATCAAAACAGTACGGTCCTGGCACAGAGATAGACACATAGGTCAGTGGAACAGGATAGAAAGCCCAGAAATAAGCCCCTGTCGTTATGGTCAATTAATCTTTGACAAAGGAGGCACGCATACACAATGGGAAAAAGACGGTCTCTTCAACAAATGGTGCTGGGAAGACTGGACACCGACCTGCAGAAGAATGAAACGGGACCACTTTCTTACACTGCACACAAATATGAACTCAAAATGGATTAGACCTTAAAGGTGAGACCTGAAACCACAAAAATCCTAAAAGAACACAAGCAGTAATTTCTCTGACGTTGACGGTAACAACACTTTTCTAGATAAGTCTCCTGTGGCAAAGGAGATGAAAACAAAAATAAACTACGGGGACTGCATCAAAATAAAAAGCTTCTGCACAGCCAAGGAAACAATCAACAAACCTAAAAGACAACCTTCTGAATGGGACAAGATGTTTTCAAATGACGTAGCGGATAAAGGGTTAGTATCCAAAATGTATAAAGGACTTCTACAACTCCACGTCAAAACCCCACAAATAATGCAGTTAAAAATTGGCTAAAGAGGGGCGCCTGGGTGGCGCAGTCGGTTAAGCGTCCGACTTCAGCCAGGTCACGATCTCGCGGTCCGTGAGTTCGAGCCCCGCGTCGGGCTCTGGGCTGATGGCTCAGAGCCTGGAGCCTGTTTCCGATTCTGTGTCTCCCTCTCTCTCTGCCCCTCCCCCATTCATGCTCTGTCTCTCTCTGTCCCAAAAATAAATAAACGTTGAAAAAAAATTAAAAAAAAAAAAAATTGGCTAAAGACATGAACAGGCATTTCTCTAAAGAAGACATCCAGATGGCCAGAAGACACACGAAAAGGCGTTCAACATCACTCACCATCAGGGAAATGCAAATCAAAACCACGAGATATCATCTCATACCTGTCAAAATGGTTAAAGTCAAAATCTCAAGAAACAGTAAGTGTTGGCAAAGATGTGGACAAAGGGGAACCCTCACGCACTGTTGGTGGGAATGCAAACTGGTGCAGCCAATGCGGAAAACGATATGGAGGCTCCTTAAGAAATTAAAAATAGGATTATCAGGGGTGCCTGTGTGGCTCCATCAGTTAAGCATCCAGCTCTTGATTTAGGCTCACGTCATGATCTCACAATTTGTGGGATCAAGCCCCATATTGGGCTTTGTGCTGACTGCACAGAGCCTGCTTGGGATTCTCTCTCTCCCTCTCTCTGGGCCCCTCCCGGCTTGCATGCACACAAATGCACACACACTCTCTCTCTCCAAACAGATAAATAAACATTTAAAAATAAAATTACCAAGGACACTTGGGTGGCTCAGTCATTTAAGCACCCAACTTCGGCTCTGGTCATGATCTCTCGGCTCGTGGGTTCAAGCCCCATGTTGGGCTCTGTGCTGACAGCTCAGAGTCTGGAGCCTGCTTTGGATTCTGTGTCTCCCCCTCTCCCTCTTTGCCCCTCCCCTGCTCACACTCTCTCTCAAATAAATAAATAAACATTAAAAAAATAAATAATAAAATTACCATAAGATTCAGTAATTCCACTACTGGGTATTTACCCAAAGAATACAAAAACATGAATTGGAAAATTCATATGCAACCTTATGTTTACTGCAGTATTATTCACAACAGCCAAATTATGGAAGCAGCCTAAGTGCCCACTGACAGATGAATGGATAAAGAAGATGGGATGTATGTATATACCGTGGAATATTCCTCAACCATAAAAAAGAATGAAATCTTGCCATCCACAATGACATGGCTGGATGTGAGCTTATTTCATTATGCTAAATCAAATAAGTCAGTTAAAGAAAGACAAACACCATACGATTTCACTCATATGTTGAATTTAAGAAACAAAACAAACAAGGGGGGGGAAAGTGACAAACCAAAAGAGTTTTTAACTACAGAGAGGGGAGGAGGGTGGGGGGGGGTGGGGGAAAGCAGGCAATGGGGATCAAGGGTGTACCCATCAAGATGAGCAGCAGGTGTCATTTTCCATTTCCCTTTAGCTGCCCGTCCTGATTTTCTACCCCCTTTTCACTTCCCCACAACCATTTAAAAAAAAATTTTAATGTTTATTTTTGAGAGAGAGAGAGAGCATGAGCAGGGGAGGGGCAGAGAGAGAGGGAGACACAGAATCAGAAGCAGGCTCCAGGCTCTGAGCTGTCGGCACAGAGCCCGACGCGGGGCTCGAACTCACGAACTGCGTGAGATCCTGACCTGAGCAGAAGTCGGACGTTTAACCGACTGAGCCACCCAGGCGCCCCACCCACAGCCCCCTTTTTGTGCTCCCTCCTCTGCCTTTAAAAACCTCAGCCTTAGAGTTGAGTTCAGTTGCCACTGAGTTTCCCCGTGCTATTGCAGCAGTCTGAATAAAATCTGTCTGACGGCCTTTAACAAGCGTCTGGTGCTGCTTTTCTTGGATGTCACTGAACGTTGCTGAATGAGTTTCCTCATGTGAAAGCTGGACATCATGACAGCACTTGGATATAGCACAGCAAAATGAGAAATAAATTCTAAGGAATCCCATAATACAGTGCACACAATGGTATCTGGTCCGTGTCCTAACTTGCACACGTTAGCTGGAGTCCTTGTTACCGCTGTCATCATGGCGGCAAGGGCAGACATCTTGATGGGGGACATTGTTTGGCCACTCGTTCAACCTGGCTCAGAAGAGCTCAAAGATCGCCAGCCTGTGGTTGGCAGGGTGCCTGAGTGGAACAGAGAAGCACATGGAGGGTCTGGTCCCACACGGCGTCTCCCTGTGCCGAGGGGGTTGGCCTCGTCCGCTGTTCCCCAGGAATGCCAGGTCTCCCACCAGCACGCCATGATAGCACAGAGCCTAGGCGGCTACAGTGGAATGAACCTGCCCAGAGGTTCAATGTCCTCACCATCCCTCAGAAGACACTAGAGTTCATTGACCCAACAATTTAAATCGTTAGCAATTAAGGACGTAAGCTCTTTTCCTCTGAACTGCCTGCTCTGTGAAGTATGAGGTGAAAATCTGGCTGGCTGAGGGGACAATGACTCTGCTTCTCAATAATGAATGACCCCGGAGCCAACAGATTTTGTGTCTTCAAATCCCAGGGGACTAAGCTTCAATAGATGCCTTACATGCATGTTCACAGACCTCCCCAGAGCTAGCAAGGTGATAAAAGGGCGAAGAATTCTCTTTCATCATCCAAAAGATCCATAGGAAACTGTGAGTCCCTTCTTCCAGAGCGCAGAAGGAAGAATAATGTGACATTTATGCATGCCATTTGTGAAAGTACAGGTGGCCTCTACTCAATAAGCCAGAAAATCAGAAAAATAAAATCCTGTGATAGCTTTGGGGTCCTTACTCCTTACCTGGCTAAGCCGTGTGAGAAGAACATTCTAGGCAGAGGTATATGCATTCTGAGCTGTCTCTATTAACACATCATGAAACTTCCTTCTTTTTTTTTTTTTTTTAATTTTTTTTTTTTTCAACGTTTATTTATTTTTGGGACAGAGAGAGACAGAGCATGAATGGGGGAGGGGCAGAGAGAGAGGGAGACACAGAATCGGAAACAGGCTCCAGGCTCTGAGCCATCAGCCCAGAGCCCGACGCGGGGCTTGAACTCCCGGACCGCGAGATCGTGACCTGGCTGAAGTCGGACGCTTAACCGACTGCGCCACCCAGGCGCCCCGAAACTTCCTTCTTAATGCCTATCTTTAAAAAAAAATTTTTTTTTAATGTTTATTTATTTTTGAGAGAGAGACAGAGACAGAGAGAGAGCGTGAGCAGGGGAGGGGCAGAGAGAGAGGGAGACACAGAATCGGAAGCAGGCTCCAGGCTCTGAGCTGTCAGTGCAGAGCCTGCTTAGGATTCTCTCTCTCTCTCTCTCTCTCTCTCTCTCTCTCTCTCACCGCCCCTCCCCTGCTCGTGTTCTGTCTCTCAAATTAAATAAATAAACTATAAAAAAATAGAGTCTCCATCTCTTGCCAAGACATTTCACTCGTATCTCTTTGGGCTTAAAGACCCTCCACGGCATTATGCGAAGGGAAACGAGCCAGACCCCAAAGGACAGATGCTGTCGGAGGGATAACATCATCACGTGCTATTACACTTGTATGGGACACCTAGACTGGCCACCTTCATAGGAAGTGGATTATGAGTTGGGGCTGGAGGCAGAGGAGAATAAAGGGTTAGTGCTTCATGGGTACAGAGTTTCTTTGTCATAACGAAAACCTCCTGACGATGGATGGTGGGGATGCTTGCAGAACACTGTGAATGACCTTGAATGTCACTGAACTCCATGCTGAAAAATGATCAAAATGTTCAATTTTATGTTATGTGCATTTTGTCATAATTTTATTGGTTTTTTTTTAAGTTTATTTTGATTTATTTTGAGAGAGAGAGAAAAAGAGAGCGAGAGAGAGCACAGGGGAGGGGCAGAGAGCCAGGGAGACAGAATCCGAATCTCCATCTCGGATGGAGAACAGGGCACAGGGCAGAGGGTCAGGGTGGAGGCAGGAGGCAGCCGGGCTTTGTGGGGGAAGGAGCAGGAAGAGAAGAGGTAAAGCCAACTTCCTGGGGGTCTGCCGTGTTCTAGCACTTTCTGAGTCTCTCACGTGAATTGCAATCGGGCTCAGCAACCTCTGGGGGGGGGGGGGGCGGGAAGGAGGTTGGATGAGTTTCATGAACTCTCCCATGCCTGGACAGGACAGTCGAGCTCTGAACCCTCAGCCCCTCCCTCACACAGGGTCATGTTGCCCCTACAAATCTGGACTCAATTAAATTCGTCCAGGCACCCACTGAAACCGACAACCACCCTATCTTTCAAGATAAAGTTTGCCGGCAAAAAAATGGCTTCTGCTCGGTCCCACGGACTCAACTCTCTGACATTTACAATAACAGATTAAGTTTGCGGCCAATGAACTTTAACCATTTTTCTTGTTTGTTTGCTTCAGGCGGAACCAGACCCTTCTCTCCCAGGGGAGGCAGTGTGTCAAATGCCCAACAAGGGGATGTAGCAACTTGCAAATAACAAAGCAGCTCTTGCAGACAGAGCTCCCGAGTGGTGAGTGGTCCAAAGAAGATGCGGCCAGAGGGCAAGGAGACAAGAACCCGGAAACTCCTTCTTGCCGGGAGTCGCAGGGGTTGGGGACAAGGCAGGCTTGGGAAGTGGGGTGGAAATGTCGGAGGGGCTGGCGGCAGGCAGAGGCCACCCCACCCGTTCCGAAAGGTACAGCCGTGCCCAGCTAACACTGGGGGTTGCCCCCGAAAGGGAAGACCCGCGTGCATCTGTGTCTATACACAGACATGTTGCATGTGCGTGCACAAACACTGAGGGGAAAATGCTGGAAAGAAACACATCACAGTAATATTCTCGATGACTTTTCTTCTTGCTCATTATAATGCATTCTTTTTGTTTTCTTACACAGCGAAACAAGAGCAATCCTCCTCTTTTAAAAGATCCTGGGCAGACCTGGGTGGCTCAGTCAGTAAAGGGTCCGACTCTTCAATTCGGCTCAGGTCACCATCTCACGGTTTGTGAGCTGACGCCCCGAGTGGGGTTCTGTGCTGACAGCTCAGAGCCTGGAGCCTGCTTCGGATTCTGTGTCTCCCTCTCTCTCTGCCCCTCCCCTACTCATGCTCTTTCTCTCTCTCTCAAAAATAAATAAACATTTAAAAAATAAAAATAAAAAATAAAAGATCCAGGGCAGAAATGCAGTTGTTCATTCTGTGCCCCTTTGAGCACGCAGAGCCAACAGCAGACCATGCGTGAGTGGTAAAGATTTTCTGGAGAAAAGAAGCTGATGTTGCCAGGTACCCTGCAACCCACCTGACCCCCTCAACTCAGGAAACTCCTAGAGGTTCCTGCCCAACTGGCAATCTTACCTTTTTTTAGAAATTAACTAACAAACTGCTGGCTGCTGCTGGAACAGAAATAGAAACATTTGAGGAAGACTCCTGCTCAGATTAATCAGAAAGTGCCAGAAAGTGCCTCAGCCTCTTTATAATGTTAAAACCCCCTTCTGAATATTCATCCCTAGCCCTCCTAGAAGGAGCCTGCTTTCCCTTATTTGGGGAGTCAGGGCTTTGGAAATTATCTCCCAGGGATCTCCTTGTTGGTACAAATAAAGGGACCTCGTGAGGCCACTCCACCTGGTGTGGCCCGTCTGTAACTCCCCCCAGGGGCGGACCCTTCTAGATTCCATTCCCAGTACAAGGCATAAAGGAGCTCCTGAAATGCAGAAATGGATCTGATCTTTACACAGGAGCGGTTCCTCTGCGCAAACGAGGCAGACATTCGCTCACTTACGTTGTTTGCCGGCTCCTTTGGTGACATGAACAAGAATGTGGAAAGTTTGACTAGCCTCCTCTTCCGGTTGTCATTAGATATTTTCAAGTCCGCGGTGACCTGCCTTGCACTCCGTGGGGATACGTGTACTTTTCTATACATGTCAACGCCCGGTCCTTCAAAGTGACCGTCTCTGTGGCGCTCCTGAGCGCGACAGGGGCAACCCTGGGCTTGATGGTTGTATCTGTCTCCCAGCGAGAGGCCTGCGTCTATGCTGGCTCATTATGTTCCGCGCACCATGGCCCTCCCAGTGTCCCCAGTGGGCACCAGAAAGATAGCTGCCCCCGGGGGCTTACCACGCGTGGCCTTGGGAACTTAGAAGACCCTCCCGGGACGGAATCAGCCAACTTGGTCTCAATAAACACCCTCCCTCCAGGGAACCCACTAGTTATAGGTGTTTCTTATAAAGTTGTCCCACGTCAGAGTGCACGGTCCTCTCTTGGCTGGGATGGACAGTAAACTTTTGGCCAGAGTTCCTAGTGGCCTTTTGTCATCAGCAAAGAGAAATGTGACAGCCTGAACTGCCCCTCCCTTAGAGGCAGGTACGGATACAACTAGCTTTGCCTCCCTGGATTAGCGGTGCTTGGCTCCCCATCTCCCGAACCGTGGCGTGGAAAGTCCTGGAGAAAGTCCCCCCCCCCCCAAGCCCCTTCACAATCTGTCACAGACACCCTGGGAACACTATTTATTGGGGGTAGTCTTCGAGAATGCTGCCTCACTCCATAAGCGCTAATTCAGGAGAAGAAAGGATAATGGATTATAATGCCTAGCAGAGCCCTCGGGGAACACAGGCAGGAGAGAACATCCAGTTACTGGAAATTTCCCAACAGATGATATGTGACGGACTTCAGTTCTTAGCACGGAAGTGCCTTCATTATCACTCCTAATTATGTCCATGTGCACAACAAGCCAATTTACCAAACTCCGGCCGGATCAGCGTGCCCTTTGATTCATACCTGATGTCTGGTGCTTTTATTCCGATCTCCGCTGTCCTACTTACGATGCTAAATTAGAGCTGTTTCTTATGTAATTACTCCCGCCCCTGCCAGTTGGTGGGGGTCACCGACCACAGGGTCTTTACCCTCTAACCCTCTGCAGTGCCGAACGCCAAGGTTAGCCCACTGAAAGTGTTCAAAAACAATGGCCCAAAGTATGGACCGGACGGCTCAATTTCATGTGCATCATCGTGTCCGTAATTATGTCCCTGCCATCAGCAACGTTTCCCCATACACCGCACACACACAGCCCAATACAATTGCAATTTGGTTTTTGTCTCATCACACGGGTGAGAGCGATTTATAAACTGTAAAGCTCGGTGGGCGTGTGAGAAGGCATTGTTCACCCCTTTGCAGGATAACGGAACCTGGATGAAAGAGAGCTTCTCCTCGAACTGTCGCCCTAAATGTAAACCAAATACAGATTTACTTCTTGTTTTGTTTTTTGTGTTTTTTTTGTAACGGTGTTTATTTTTGAGAGCAAGCATGCGGAAGGGGCAGAGAGGGAGGGAGACAGAAGATCCAGAGCGGGCTTTGTGCTGACAGCAGAGAGCCCGACGCGGGGCTCGAACCCACAAACCGTGAGATCATGACCTGAGCTGAAGTTGGACGCCCAACCGACTGAGCCACCCAAGCGCCCCTCAAGGCATGTCTTTTTAATTAATATTGTGGGTCTAATGGTATGTGGGTTTGGGGGGCATCCCCGGCATCTAAAGCCCCTCCCTGGATTTGGAGACCACACCCCCACCATGAGTGCCATGGTGAAGCCACCAGCTGAGAAAGCCAGAAACAATCCATACACCTGCTTCCCATTCCGTGGCAGCGGGGGGGGGGGGGGGGGGATGGTGCTCTCCAGGTACCTGGGCCACCTGTGCCCTCTCGGGGGACTTGGCTTTCGAGGGGGCAGGGGGATCCGCTCCAGCAGAGGAAGCAGTGGCAGCTTCAGCCAACATGCGGGTGTACGAACGGTCACGTCAAGAGGAACCTACTGCCATATTGGGGGGCCAGCAGCCAGCCAGCGGCAAACTCACCTGAGTCTCCAGATGGTTTGCCTTGACTCTGGGTCTGGCCCATCTTTCTAGAAAACCTCCGTGCTAGCAGCGGGAAATAAACCAGAGACAGATGCGGGCAGCCGAGGGACCCCGCTTAGCAGATGCGAGAGGCTCTCGGGCGCCTCCTGTCCCTATGCTCCATTTCGGCAGGGAATGGAACATTCCAGAAACTCTCCAGCTACGGCCCTCCTCATCCTGGCTAGAATGTCGTCCTCCATTTCAAATGAGAAGCCCCCGCCTGAGGACAGCTCTTCCCATTACGGGGTTAAATCTCTGTGGCCGCACTGAGTATGCCTTTCGGAGATGAAATTCTGCAGTCTGAAGGCATCGGAATTTAGAAAGCTTTTGATGTGTGTTGCCAAATTCCCCTCCAGAGGGGTACCAATTTACCAATTTACACATCCACTGGCAGTGTATTAAAGGACCCTCTCCCGCACTCCTCGCCACCAACACCACTGAGGATTTTCATTCTTTTGAGTTTTTGCCAGTGTGACGGGTTCACCATTGTGTGTCCTTTGCTGTTCTAATTTGCACTTTTTAAAAGCTACTTAGGAAGCTCGCGTTTTTAGGCGTCGTAATTCTCAGCCGCCTGCTCCGCGACCTTCTTCTGTTTTATTTCCACACGCGTATTTCTTTATTTTTCTCTCACTGGTTTGTAACAAAATTTACAGTAACTCTTTGTCCCTGCCATTTTTTGCCGGGGAAACCGTTCCCAGTTTGTCATTTCCTTTATGATTTAATTTTTTTTTTTTTTAACTTTGGATGTATTCTCCAAACCTCTACGTATGTATACGTATGTTGGTACGTAAGTGCACGTAGGTACAGGTAGGCACTCTGTCACTTTAATTATCAAAGTAAATAAAAAGTAATGAATCTTTTTTTTTTTAACGTTTATTTATTTTTGAGACAGAGCATGAACAGGAGAGGAGCAGAGAGAGAGGGAGACACAGAATCCGAAACAGGCTCCAGGCTCTGAGCTGTCAGCACAGAGCCCAATGCGGGGCTCGAACTCATGGACCGTGAGATCATGACCTGAGCCGAAGTCGGACGCTTAACCCACCGAGCCACCCAGGCGCCCCAAAAATTAATGAATCTTTTGTATTCCACGCTCTTTCCCATGTAGGAGAAAGAACGGTACACCTTTATGACTCTCCACTCACCGATTGGTCTAGTAATATAATCCCAACATTTAGGCCCAGATTGTCATTATTGCATTATTATTTTTATATTAAACATCTCTTATTTGACCAGTAATTTTTGACCTCTGCATTAAGTTGCGTAAATAAACATACTTATAAACACTTAGCGTAGCGCCTGGCACACTGTGGGCACTAAATAAATGTTGGCTCTAAAATTATTATTTTAGCAAATATTTGGAATTAATTCCATGTTTAACTGTGTTAATGCTTGCCACAGGTCTTTTATACAGAATTTTCTGGTCTTGAGGTCTCGATTTTGCTCCACATTTCACATGGAATGAATTTTCAAGTAATATTTTCTCCACAAATATACCCTGGAGTATATTTTTTAAGCCCTTGGCTATCTGGAAATCTTTCTAGTGCTCCACATATGAAAGAAAAAGTGGCTGGGGCGCCTGGGTGGCTCAGTCGGTTAAGCATCTGACTTCGGCTCAGGTCATGGTTTCGTGGTTTGGGAGTTTGAGCCCCACGTCGGGCTCTGGGCTGAAAGCTCAGAGCCTGGGGCCTGCTACAGATTCTGTGTCTCCCTCTCTCTCTGTCCTCCCCTAACTCGCACTCTGTCTCCCTCTCTCTCTCTCTCTCTCTCAAAAATAATTAAACATTACAAAAAAATTTTAAAAGAAAGAAAAAGTGGCCAAGTAAACTAGAGTTTACTCAATGCTTTTTCTCTTCAATTATTTTGTTTTTAATTCTCTCTCTTATTTATTTGCCGTTTGGTCTAACACGAAGAAATCGAAAACTCACCAGGTTTGTATTTCATTGTGTTTGGTTTGCCCAATTTTTACTGAATATTTATAGACTTTCTCTTTGCCTTTGTAAGAAAAGGTTTTGCTCTGGCATTTCTAGGCTTTTTCACATTTTTCTCTGACATAATATGGTAAAGTCTTTCAATCTGCAGAGCTTTCGTAGAAAAAGAAAATGTCGTGCACATGCGCGTGGCTATGTGTGTTTAATTACTCATCGACTGTACTGTTCATTGTATTCCTCAGAAACGTATTTGATTCTTCAATTCTGGCCTCTGTTCTCTGTCTTCGAAGCGTATTATCCTCCATAGGTTCTGTCAGGTTCATTACGTAATGATTCTCTCTACCTTAACGTCACTTCGGCTCTCTGTTTCATCCCATGTGGATTTTCCTTCTGCACTTGAATATTTGGTTTCCTTGCCATTTCTCCTCTGCTCAACCATCGACCTTTAAATTCCCTCTTGTTGCCTTTTCATGCTCGACAATTATCTCCTCGTGATGTCTCATTCCTGTTTGGTTGAGGTTACGCTTTCTTGTAACCTGCTGAGGATACCACTATCTACTAGGAACTTTTTCCTGGAGCCCGGAGGACAGCATTCTCGGGGGTCTGCTCCTCTGAGATGGTTAGGACTTTGTTAAATTGACATTTGTTAAGTGAACTCAGGGATGCTGGATGGTGAGCCTGGTTCAACAGAAGACCACAGGGGAATTGCAGAAGAGACATTTCTTACTCGCAGGTCCTGGAGGGAGGACACAGCCTGCCTTGAGGGGCTACATGGGGAGGGCAAGGCAGGTGCAGGCAGAGAGAGATAGGACTGGGGCACATATGTGCCTTCCTAAGGTCTGTGAGTGGAGTGCTTTAGGGTACCTGAGCTAAGACCCGATTGGTCAATTCAAACCAAAAAGATCAGGGTTTTGGTAAGCTCCTTGGGGGTCTTATCTAAGGGGTGCCCAAGAGAAAGGTCCTGGGAGATGAGGCAGACTGTTGATCAACAAGGTTGGGGGCGTCATATCCGGAACGTACATTTACTTGTGACTCTGAGGGCTGCTCTCTAGGGCATGCCCCTGCACAAGGGGCTAGTGGAGTTTAAGGCCCTCGCAGACCATGTGACCACACATAATGGATGCGGAGATAGCAATGCTGTGGAGTAGCTTAGCTGAACTCTCCATGGAGACTTAGGTAAGGTGAGATCTATCCAGACAAATGGATTGACCTGGATTCTGTGTAGGTTCCATCCCCTTCCCAGGGCATCTTACTAAGCATCTTCCAGCCCAATGCTCACCCCTAGAAGGCGTTCCTATGGAGCCAACTCTATGCACTGAGATGGGCAAGTCTCCTACCTCCTTCTCCACCATATATATACTCTTTGCATTGTCGTAAGATACATTGACTCCCTGGGGGTATATGACAAGTTACAGCTTCCAGCATTCACCATTAACAGGGGCACTGCCTTGCTCTGTTCTCCTTTCTCTACATAAGCCCAGGCCTTGCCTAAAAGAGTCACACCCTGAAGACCCAGTCTGACAACCAACCAGCTCTCCGTACCAACTGATAACTTGAAGAGAATCGCTGTATCTTTCCAGATATGAAAAGACTGAATAAGAAAGAGCTGGGGCCACCCCCGCCCCTCCAAAAGCAGCCCATGAGACTGGGAAAAGGCTGCTTGGTTTCCTTCTGGATGGGACAGCAGCATAGTGGCAAAGAGCAGAGTCTTTGAAGTCAAACTGTCTGAGCTCAAACCCTGGACAGATAACTTATCCAAAATCACCCAGTACCCAGTACCCAGTGACCTTAGGGAGTTGCCTGGCCTCCCATGACTTAGTCGCTTCATTGGTAAAATCCGGGGGTGGGAGAGGATGGGAGGAGAAAGATGATACTACACCCGCTCAGAGTATTGTGAAGAGAGTCACTACCAATACAAGTCTGTAATAAGCATTCAATAAATACTGGTTACTGTGAATGGGCACGAGGGATCTTTCCGGGGTGACAAGAACATTCTGAAATTGCTTTATGGAGATGTCCGTGCAATAAGTCATTGAATTGTGCGTTTGAAGTGGGTGAGTTTTATGATATGTGAAATACACCTCAATATAGTTGTTTCTGAAGGAGATAAATATCGGCTCCCATTCAAGCCAACACTGCCAATAGGTTGATTTTATGTACTAAATTTCTAAGTCTTTTGTAGTTGGCCCCGAGACTTCGGAGTCCCTTCAATATCTGTTATTGACTTTGATAGCGAAAGAGTGTGGGATCTGGAAACAATGTGAGAGAATATTCCCTGTGCTCCCAGGTCATCCCATTCCTCGTCCTAGGGACCCCCAGTCCCTAGTTTTATTTTTAACTACTCGGTGTTCAATCCTGAGGCCAAGGACACCAAGACTCAGAGCGACCATGCCACTGGTTGACTTTGGAATTTGGACATCATCCCCTCTCCAGCCTCGGGTTATCTCCCTTCCGCCCCAAAGAGGAAAATAAACAAAATGATCTCTACACTTCTTTCCAGTGCACAGGACGTGGCATCCTTTCTCCTCTTCTCCGAGTTCTCAGATGGATGAGAAGCTATATGTAAATGGGGACTTTGATGGCATGATGTGATCATGGTAGCATTTATAGCTAGTGTGATTCCCACCTCCCCTCTGTCCCATACGGTGCCCCGGGGGGAGTGTGTTCATAGGGAACACGGGAGAGTGAAGTAAGAAATGCTTGCTTCGTTCATGTTTTAGCCTCGCTACGGAGGGCGAAAGTAGCCACACACCAACACCCCAGATGTCTTCAAAATGGACACTGAGAACAGAAAACAACTCAGCCGCCACAGATTCAAAGCTGGGTGCACCATTTCCCACGTGGGGAATCTTCAGCATTTTACCAAACCCCTTGAAACTTCAATTTCCTGGTCTTTAAAGGGGGTTAATAACCCATATCTTTCCGTGTTGCCATAAGGGTTTTAAAAACACACCGTGGGAGACCCTCTAGTCCATCCTAAAAACATAATGGGCCCTGAATAGATGAACCAACGAGGCATTGACAAATAACACGGTTCCTCCAGGGTCAGCTGTGGCGAATTTGCCAGAGCTGGACCGAGTCCTGGAGCGGGAAGTCCAATTAGGCTAATGGAACAGGGACCCCCCCCCCCTTTCTTCTTTGCTCCTCTGTTTTTCTGTTGGCTCGAATAGAGAGAAACGAGTTAATGAAAAACAAACATTTTCTAGTGAGTTCTGCTCAAGCAGCTGAGGGTCGTTGCTGGCGTTGAGAAAGAAAACTTCAGCTCAACTTGAAAGGTCAGGAATTAGGATAAGCAAAACAATCTCGTGACAAGAGCCAGTCCCTGGGAAGCCGCGAGTGACAGTAGCCCGAGGCTATGTAACCAATGTGTTAAAGAGGAAGCGTCCTGGGAGAGAAGTGAAACAAACCTTCCTCAAAGCTGGGGCTCCATTTCATCACGTCCACCTCCTGGAAAGCCAACAGATGACTTCAAAGTAATTCGTGGGCACGCGTCCACCAAATTCAACCCTAGGTAATTTTCTTCCCAGAAACACCGGGAACACAGTGGAAGAAAAAAAAAAAAACTTCTCAGCCATGTTCAAGTTCAAATCAAAAGGATGGTCCCTAAGCTGTGGTCCTCAAAACCTACCATGTTGCAAGTTCAAGGTGGCCAAGGGAGTCTCAGGATGTCACTCTTCCACCTCGGGCTGATAACCACGGCAGGGGCGTTGGAGCTAGCTAGCCAAGAAGATGAGTAGGGAAATATCTCCCCACAAAGTTCTGGGAAAACTCGGAAAAGAAGGGAACTGGGGGCGGGGAAGCCTGGAAGACACCAACACGACGAGGTGATAAGGCCAAGATTAATGATGGCGGCATTTCCTGGTGAGTGCGGGCTGCTATAACAAAATACCACAGATGGGGGGCTCAAACAACAATTTATAGCTTGCCGTTCGGAAGGCTGGACGTGCAAGTTCAAGGTGCTGGCAGATTTGGAGTCTGGTGAGAGTGCCTGCCCTTCTTGGTTTACAGATACACCTTCATGACCTCATCAAGACCTAACATTACCTTCCAAAGCCTCTACCTGCCCCCCGCCCCCAACCCCATCACATGGGGGTTTAGGACTGCTACACATGAACTTTCAGAGACCATTCAGTCCAGAACTCAGCCTAAATGGACATTCTGGGTCCTCCTCATGTAAGGCATGGAGAAGGGCCAGGATCCTTTCTGTGGTGTTCCTGGCAAGCATGCGTGACCACAGTCTGAGCATGAGTAAATACCGAACGAACTTAAGCTGATGGCTCTCTTACAGATCGAAGGGCTTGTGCTCTTTTTATATTTTTTTACTTTTTTTTTTTTTTTTTAAATTTTTTTTTTCAACGTTTATTTATTTTTGGGACAGAGAGAGACAGAGCATGAATGGGGGAGGGGCAGAGAGAGAGGGAGACACAGAATCGGAAACAGGCTCCAGGCTCTGAGCCATCAGCCCAGAGCCCGACGCAGGGCTCGAACTCCCGGACCGCGAGATCATGACCTGGCCGAAGTCGGACGCTTAACCGACTGCGCCACCCAGGCGCCCCTTACTTTTTTTTTAAATGTTTATTTATTTTTAAGAGATAGCGAGACAGAGTGTGAGCGGGGGAAGGGCAGAGAGAGAGGGAGACACAGAACCTGAAGCAGCCTGCAGGCTCTGAGATGTCAGCACAGAGCCTAGTGCGGGGCTCGAACTCACCAACCGTGCGATCATGACCTGAGCCGAAGTCGAACGCTTAACAGACTGAGCCACCCAGGCGCCCCAAAGGGATTGTGCTCTTTAAGACATAGACGTGATAAAGAAAGACCAAGGAACTATTCCAGGTTGAAAAACATAATGAGCCACAACAATCAAATATAATGTGTGTCTCTGAATAGGATCAGAAAGCATGAAGACACAGGGTTGGGACAGCTGTCAAAATTCACAGAGTCGGGGCGCCTGGGTGGCTCAGTAGGTTGAGCGTCAGACATTAGCCTCAGGTCATGATCTTGCGGTTCGTGGGTTTGAGCCCCACGTCGGGCTCTGTACCGACAGCTAGGAGCCTGGACCCTGCTTTGGATTCTGTGTCTCCCTCTCTCTCTGCCCCTCCCCTGCTCGGGCGCTCACTCTGTTTCAAAATAAATAAATAAACATTAAAAAATAATTCTAACAGAGTCCGTGGATCACCTATGGTGACAATGGTTGCCAGAGAGTGATTTTTTTTTACACCCATCTGTTTCTACACGCATTTGCTGGCATTCTGCCCTAAGAAAAGGTGTTCCCTTCTCCACTTAACTGATTTATTTAGATCGGTATGTGGGTAGCAATCCAATTTTTTTTTCAACTTTATTCACGTTTAATTGTAGGCCAAATTGCAGGCTACTCAAAGTGTACGGGACACTTTGATAGATGCGTACATTGTGAAATGGTTCCCCCATCAACTCAATGAACCCAGCCCGCACCTCACACATGTACCGCCCTGCTCTTGGTTTGGGTTTTGATGAGAACACTATTGTGAATAATGTTTCAATAAATGTGGGAGTATAGGTATGTATTTCTCCAAGATAGGAATTTTGTTTCCTTTGGATATGTATCGAGAAGTGGGATTGCTGGATTCTATAGCAGTTCTGGTTTTAATGTCTTGAGGACTTTCCTACAGTTTTCTGTAGTGGAGGCACCATTTCACATTCCCAGCAACAAGGGCACAAAAGTTCCCTTTTCTTCACGTCTTCCTCAAAATTTATCTTATATATATATATATATATATATATATATATATGATATATTAATTGATATACAATTAATTAATTAATTTTAACTATATTGTTTATAATATAATATATGTATTATATAATATTATGTATAATATGCATGATATATATTTACTATATATAACATATTATATGTGTGTATTATATATAAATTACATATATTATATATTACATATATTAAATATATTTAATTTATATTTAGATATTATATATAAAATATATATAAATTAATATAATTAATTAATATATAACACATATATTATATATATTATCTCCCTTGCCTAATGTTAACCCTTTCCCAATTCAGGATCAGGTCATTTCTCCAAGGTACCCTGTTTTGTGCGTGTGTGTGTTGGGGGGGTAGAGAATACATATATATATGCATATATATATATTTTTTTTTAAATTTATTTTTCAACGTTTATTTATTTTTTTTTGCGACAGAGAGAGACAGAGCATGAACGGGGGAGGGGCAGAGAGAGAGGGAGACACAGAATCGGAAACAGGCTCCAGGCTCTGAGCCATCAGCCCAGAGCCTGACGCGGGGCTCGAAATCACGGACCGCGAGATCGTGACCTGGCTGAAGTCGGACTGTGCCACCCAGGCGCCCCTATATATTTTTTTTTAAGAGAAAGAAATCACAGGAGGGTCAGAGAGAGCAGGAAAGACGGAATCGCAAGCACGCTCCGTGCTGTCGGCAGGGAGCCCGATGCAGAGCTCAGACTCACAGACCATGAGATCATGACCTGAGCCGAAATCAAGACTTGGATGCTTAACCAACGGAGCCCCCCACATGCCCTTAACTCCCGTATTTTTGGTGATAGTCGTCTTAACAGGTATGAGGCGGTATCTCATTGTGCTTTTAATTGCTATCTCTCTGATAATTAGTGATATCAAGTACCCTTTTATATACCTGTTGGCCGCTCACATGTCTTCTTGGAAAAATATCCCAGTTCTTTGCCCATTTTTTAATTGGGTTGTTCCTTCGTTTGTTTGTTTGTTTGTTTGTTGCTATTGAGCTGTACGAATTACTTGTATATTTTGGATATTAATTCCTTATCACATATGTAGCAGCAACCCAAATGATCAAGTCGCCCCTGCTTTGGGTGGTGGGGTCCTTCAGACTTCAGGGTCCTCTAGGTATGTGCCCCTCACCCTTCAAACTCTTCCTGACTTCTGGCACAGTGTTCCATGATCATCTTGTATTTTCTTGCCCGCCCCTTCGATTGTTACGGGAGGGTGGGAGAGACCCTGGTCCCTGTCTCACGGAGTCGATGAATGAGTCTCAGGGACAACAGAGAGCGAGCAAAGAGATAGAGTGTAATTGAGGGAAAGTACAAAGCTCTCGAGAGTGAGAGGGGTCCCGACGGGGGAGCCGCTGAGGATTTTTGGCCCTGACTTTTTATTGGGACCTTATCAGAAAGTTTGTGAGACTTTATACATGGCACCTAGCCTGGAAGGGTCTGGAATACCTTCATCCTTCTTCCCCCCGCAACCCCCCAAAGCCTGTAGCTTCTTGAACCTCCCACGTGTAGCTGAAGCCTATCTCTAAGGCTCCCTATCTCTCCCTGCCTAATGTTAGCTCTTTCCCTATTCAGGATCAGGTCATTTCTCCAAGGTACCCTGGTGTGTGTGTGTGTGTGTGTGTGTGTGTGTGTGTGTGAAGTATTTGGAACCAATCTGGGCACTCAGTGGGTTCATTGCCTTTGAGAGAGCGGCGGCTTCGTAGTGGTCAGAGGAGGGGAATATTCATAAACACATACAAATAGATATATAAACACTAGATCTATAACTGTCCTGTGATCAGTCATGCCCCAAACATCTCAGTGTTTTAATAACTTGAAGTGCACAAATACTCCAAACAGGCAAAGATTCAAGTTGGCAGTTTTATTGTTTACATTTTTTACACTTCACTGGTTTTGTGAACCTGATTACCTTTATAAACATATTTTTCAGAGTCCCTCGGACTTAAGATGGCAAACGTTCGCTGACATAAAACATTAAAATTAGAAACTAAGTTGTCAGAGTTAAACAAGTATACAGGTTATACCTATAAACGATCCAACTTTCAAACAATGTTTTACATTTCTGAAGTTTAAAAGTATTTTTTAATGGTTATTTATTTTTGAGAGAGAGACAGAGAGAGAGACAGAGTGCGAGTTGGGGAGGGGCAGAGGGAGAGAGGGAGACACAGAATCTGAAGCAGGCTCCGGGCTCCGAGCTGTCAGCACAGAGCCCGACGCGGGGCTCCAACTCATGAACTGCGTGAGATCGTGACCTGAGCCGAAGTCGGATGCTCAACCGACAGAGCCACCCAGGAGCCCCGACCATCACATTTCTTGTAGCTTTACCATTCTTTACTTCCGCTTGTGAAAAATTCTTCCCTCTGCACCTTTAAGAGAGGGGCTCTGAACCTCCAGATTTTTTATTAAAAAGAAGAAGAAGAAGAAGAAGAAGAAGAAGAAGAAGAAGAAAAACGTTAAGCAACTGACTACTTCTGGAAAAGTAGGTGCTTAGCAAATAGAAGTGTGATGTACAGAGTGATTCCCACTAACTGCAACCCAAAGCACCCACGATGTGGCCGGGAATGATAGAAAACACCCATTTTTACATATCTTCTTCTGCTTGCCTTAAAATAAATAAAGAATGAGGGGTGCCTGGGTGGCACTTTTGATCTCGGCTCAGGTCATATCACAGTTTATGGGTTCAAACCCCACACCGGGCTCTGTGCTGATAACAGGGAGCCTGCTTGGGATTCTGTCTCTCCTTCTCTCTGCCCCTCCCCTGCTTGTACTCTCTTTCTCTCTCCCTCAAAATAAATGTGACACAATTTTAAAAAAGCAAGCAAGCAAACAAACAAACCACAAAGAATGAAAAAAATGGGGAAGCATTCGCAATGGAGACCAGCACACAAGGTGAAGAAAAGCCCCACTTTCCCTACAATAAAGAGGCTTTTAGATACACGACGAAAGCTATACATTCCGTATAGGTGAGAGCCGGGATGCTCTCTTTACGATCAAGCCCTCGATTTTGTGCGAACGTGCGGGGTAACCACGGATGGGGTAAATAGCAAACGTGTATTTGTTTTTAAATGTTTGCATTCTGAATTTGTTTAGTTGGGCAGAAATCCAAATGTAAACTAATAGCAGGACTAGCAAAGAAATACCAGGAGGGGAAAAGAAAAAAAAAGGCTAATAATGCTGAATCTCTGAACAGTTCCCACACGGGAGCTTTGAAAATTAACGCCTTGAAGAACCAGCAATCATTAGCACGTCAAGAATTGGGGCGATACCTCTTTCGGCTCAGTTAATGAAACGATTCTTTTTATTTATTTATTTATTTATTTATTTTTCTTTCCAGAATGTACCATTAGCCCAGCTTACAGAGGCAGAATTCCATGGAGGTCAGAGGAAGTTCACCTGTCAGAAATAGAAGTACTGAGCTATAAAGAATTTTTTCCAATGTAATCTTTCCAGGGTCTGGGAGGTATTCAGAAGAAATACACCCGGGCAGGTGCAGGTGCCGATAACCAGGCAGTGGAATGCAGTTCCCCGCAGGAGCCCAGCAGGGTCTTGGCTCACATGGGGGCTGCACCCCCCTCCCCCCGGCCCCGACCAAACCCACCAAGCCCTGGACCCCGGGGGCCCTCAACCTGCACGCACTAGCAGGTTGCAGCGATAGGCAAATAGGAGCCCCCAAGCTGTGTCCCCGATCCAACTCCACCTTGAGAAAATTTAATTCTCCCCGAGTTAAGGATTATGGCGCTAACTCTATTGGAAACCGTGGAATGTGGTGATACCTCATCTGCAAGCGAAGGAAGGGCACTCAAGAGGGAACAAACGTGCCCCCCTCTTGAGAAATCCAGGGTATCATTATTTGTGTCCCAAAGGACTCTCCCCCTTGTGAGAAGTTTCACTGTATTCCTTTTATAACTCATCTAGTTTTTTTTTTAATTTTTTTTAATGTTTTTTTATTTTTAGAGAGAGAGAGAGAGATTGTAAGTGGGAAAAGGATGGAGAAAGAGAGAGACACAGAATCCAAAGCAGGCTCCAGGCTCTGAGCTATAAGCATAGAACCCAATCGATGCGGGGCTTGAACCACAAACCGCGAGATCATGACCTGGGCCAAAGTCGGATGCTTAACTGACTGAGCCACCCAGGTGCCTCGTAATTAACCTATTGATTATAAAATAAAAAGATACCAATTTAAAAAAATAGAATAAACTCTCCATGACCCACCACTCAGAGATAAACACTGGGAATGCTACCTCCCGCCAGAAAGTTTTTTTCTCTGCATACATAACTGCACATATATCTTGGACAAGGATGGAAATCACGTTAAATATACTATTTTCTAACCCATTTTTTTCAATCAAAATACACTACGAACGTCCCGCTACTGTGAAGAAACTATTTCTCCGACATCATTTTTTTTTTAGTTTATTTATTTTTGAGAGAGACAGAGAGCAGGCACATGTGGGGGAGGGGCAGAGAGAGAGGAAGAGAGAGAGAATCCCAAGCAGGCTCTGAACTGTCAGCACAGAGCCCGACCCGGGGCTCAAACTCACAAACCGAGAGATCATGACCTGAGCCAGAGTCCGACGCCAAATTGACTGAGCCACCCAGGACCCCTTTCTGACACCATTTTTTTTTTTTAATGTTTTTTTTTTTTCAACGTTTATTTATTTTTGGGACAGAGAGAGACAGAGCATGAAGGGGCGAGGGGCAGAGAGAGAGGGAGACACAGAATCGGAAACAGGCTCCAGGCTCTGAGCCATCAGCCCAGAGCCTGACGCGGGGCTCGAACTCACGGACCGCGAGATCGTGACCTGGCTGAAGTCGGACGCTTAACCGACTGCGCCACCCAGGCGCCCCTCTGACACCATTTTTAATGGTTACATTGAGTTGCATTAAATGGGCTTGTTAAATACTCTGTTAGGGTTCATGCGGATTGTTTTCCAGTTTTTGTTCTTTTTGAGGACCTCTAAACTGTTTTCCACAAGGGCTGCACCAACTTACGTCCCCACCAGCAGTGCACGAGGGCTCCCTTTTCTCCACATCCTCGCCAACACTTGTTACTTCTTGTCTTTTGGATACTAGCCATTCTGACAGGTGGGAGGCGACACCTCGCTGTGGCTTTGATTTGCATTTATTTCCGTGATGACCAGTGATGTTGAGCATCCTTTCACGTGGCTGTTGGCCATCTGTAGGTCTTCTTTGGAAAAAAAAATATTCGTAGGTCCTCTGTCATTTATTTATTTTTATCAGCGTATAAGTTTCTTTCTTTTTCTTTTTTAAAATTTTTTTTAATGTTTATTTATTTTTGAGACAGAGAGAGACAGAGCATGAACAGGGGAGAGGCAGAGAGAGAGGGAGACACAGCATCTGAGCTGTCAGCACAGAGCCCGACGCGGGGCTCGAACTCACAGACCGTGATATCATGACCTGAGCCGAAGTCGGACGCTTAACCGACCAAGCCACCCAGGCGCCCCTTTCTTTTTCTTTTTTTATGAATGTAATTTGTTATCAAATTGGCTTACAGACAGCGTGTAGAGTGTGCTCTTGGTTTGGGGGGTAGATTCCCGCGGTTCATCACTTACATACAACCCCAGCACTCATCGCGACAGGTGCCCTCCTCCATGCCCATCACCCATTTCCCCTCTCCCCCACCCCCCATCAACCCTTACTTTTTCTCTGTATTTAAGAGTCTCTTAGCGTTTGCCTTCCTCCCTTTCTGTTTGTAACTATTTTTTCCCCTTCCCCTCCCCCCATGGTCTTCTGTTAAGTTTCTCAAGTTCCACATGCGTGAAAACATATGATACTGTCTTTCTCTGACTGACTTATTTCACTTAGCATAACACCCTCCAGTTCCATCCACGAATGGCGAGATTTCCTTCTTTCTCATTGCCAAGTAGTATTCCTTTGTGTATATAAACCACATCTTCTTTATCCATTGGCCAGTTGATGGACATTTAGGCTCTTTCCATAACGTGGCTATTGTTGAAAGCGCTGCTATAAACATTGGGGTAGGAGTGCCCCTGTACATCAACACTCCTGGATCCCTTGGGTAAATTCCTAGCAGTGCTCTTGCTGGGTCATAGGGTAGATCTAGTTTTAATTTTTTGAGGAATCTCGACACTGTTTTCCAGAACGGCTGCAACAGTCTGCATTCCCACCAACAGCGCAAGAGGGTTCCCGTTCCTCCGCATCCTCGCCAGCATCTATAGTCTCCTGGCTTGTTCATTTCAGCCCCTCTGACTGGTGTAAACCAGATTATTTTTTGGTGTTGAATTCTTCATATATTTTGGATATTAACCCCTTATCGGATAGATCATTCGCAAATACAGTCTCCCATTCAGACCGCGGTGAGCACGTTGTAATGTGTATAATTAGCGGATCTCTATGTTGTACCCCGGAAACGGACGTATTATGTCAACTACAGTTCCACGAAATGTTTTAAAAACGTCTTTGCTCTCCGAAAGAATGCTGCGGTTTGGATTCTGTCAGCTCCCTATTGACTCACTTCTCCGTTGGTTCCTTGAGAATCAGTTTCCACATCTGAAATCCTGCTGAGGGATGTGCACATTTAAAGCACCCATCGCGGGTTGCAAAACCGCCATCCAGAAATGAATGCGGGTGCGGGCAGTTCTCAATTCCCACCTGGATCGAACAGTTTTGTAGGCTAGCTTTTTGCTCCTCTCTTTTTCTTTTTTCCAGTCTTTTCTGCCTCATTTGCAAGCAGCCTGCCTGGTGGCCCAGGTAGAGAGAGAGAGAGAGAGAGAGACAGAGAGAGTTACAATGTTACGATATTTAATCGGAAAAGCCTTTAGGAGGCATTTCCTAGTCTTTTGGATGTTCTTAATCTTGTTCCCACTTGTCATTTTTGTTGCTGTTGTTGTTGTTGTTGTTGTTGTTTAATTTGGTATTTTCTCAACTATGTGCTCCTTTCCAGGCATCCAGGTGACAAGCCAGCGCCTCCCCCGGCCTCTGCGACAATCCCACAATCCGGGGGGAGGTAGTTACTACTTCCCACAGTGGAAAATCATACTTGTGAGTTACTTTTGAGTGACTAACTGCGCTTGAAGTCTCTTTGAGGAGACCTAACGATGACATACGAGCTTTGCGTTGCTGGTCGGGGGGCGGGCAAGGCGTGGGTATCTTTCTGCTTTGATCCCCCGACCCTTTCCCCAGGCTGATGTGTTAAGGTCAACACTGTCCACACCCGGGAAGCGTAAAATTCCCTTTTCCTTAGAATATATCCCCCTTTTTAAAAGGTTGGATACATTTCTGTGGCTTAAAACCAAAGGTCCTCGGGATGTAGAGAAGAGGGGACCCTATGCAGGGGCGGCAGCAAAAGACAGGCTCCCTGAAAAACTGGGATGCAGGCAACTCCCTCAACAGCTTGTATTCCAAAATGTCAGCTAAGAATTAAAATAAATGTCAGATGATATTAAGATAAGACTCATTCCATTGCTGATTCACTTTTTCCAAATCCCAAAGATTGCATCATTTACAATGGCATTTGCTCTCTCTCTACCTGTCAAAAGTTCGGCAAACCAACATCAATGAAAGACAAAAATATATATATAATATAAAAATAATATATATATATATAATTGTTTGCAAAGTCCGGAGAGGTCGCGGCTTGTGCTCAGGTTTTGTGTTGAAGGCACCGAGGTACCCTTTCGATGGTTGCTTTCTGGGCTGTTTCTGGATCCAGTCGGCACTGGGGCCCGGAACGGAGGCACAATTCCTTCGTCACCTTTCCCCAGTCTGGTTTCACGTATTTTTTTTTTCTAAAAAAGAAAAAAAAAAAAAAAAAAGACAGGGCTGTTTGTCACCTTGGTGCTAATTTAAATAGGTACAAATTCCAGGCTCATGATTATGCATTGTTTTTGTCGATGGTTCACAGGGTGTCAGCAAGATATGTTGCAAAATGCTTTTGAGTTGCCTGGATACTGTCTGACAGAGAGGCAGAGAGAGGGACGTAACCTTTCCGAGGTGGAGAGGCCATTCCTTGGCCATAGCCCATATGGGACTTGGTCTTTTCCTGATCCTCATGCTATCTATCGATGGCTTTAATACATTATATAACCCACAAATGTCCAAGTACGATAGAAGGTGCCTTATCCCTTGGGAAACAATATAGATCTAAAGGATGATAATGTTTCTAGTAAACTTCAGTATAGTTCACAGTAGAAATTTGCTTCTAGGGGAGCCTGGGTGGCTCAGTCGGTTAAGCATCGGACTCTTGATTGGGGCTCAGGTCGTGATCTCGTGGTCGTGAGATCGAGATTTGCAATCCCTGCTTGGGATTCTCTCGCCTTCTCTCTCTGCCCATCCCCTGCTCGAGTGCGTGCGTGCACCCCCCCCACTCTCTCTCTCTCAAAAATAAATAATAAAAAAGCTTTAAAATTTTGAAAAAATAAAGAAATTTGCTTCCAATGCATGAAAACACATGGAGCAAAATAGACTCAGCGTATATAAACCACATAGCGCTAACTGCGTATATAAAGGTTTTTGTGCACTTAAAGGTTGACTTGAAGTGCACAAAACAAGTCTTGAATGTTGCCTGGCATATTACTTAAAGGAAATGTTCTGTAATCTTTTTCTGTGAAGGACGGATTGAAAAGGTAGCCAGCTGTCCGACCTCCCAGGGTCTGTGCGCTCAGAGACCACGGTCTCTGTTTCCATCTGGGCTGCAGGCACCTTGCAGTGTCCCCACCCTAGACCCCAACCGCCACCTGAATCTGTGATGAGAGGCCCCATTATCTCAAACACCAACCCTGAACGTAAGTTCCTTGTGGGTTTAATTTTGGAATGAGGTTACTCATCGGTTTAATTTTGAGAAATCATACATAGTTAGGGAGCGTGGGATATACACCAGGATTTCATGATTATTTCATGATTTCTCTATCATGGATGTCATTTTAGGGAAGGTTTTCTAAAAGTGCACCGTCAGCCGTTGTAATGTTGTGTCTTTGAAGACCTTTAGGTGCCCCACCCCCCCGAAAGCCTATGGGGCTCCTGGGGGGGCTCAGTCGGTTGAGTGTCCGACTCTTGATTTGGGCTCAGACCATGATCTCACAGTTTGTGAGTTCGATCAAGCTCAGGGCCAACAGGGTGGAGCCTGCTTGGGATTCTCTCTCTGTCTCTCTGCCCCTCCCCCCCTCAAAATTCATAAATAAACTTAAAAAAATCCTAGCGATGGATTGGTGTGTGTGTGTGGGGGGGTGTGGGTTGAAAGAATTAGGGCTGAGGAACACAGACAGGGACTAAAATGATGGACGTGTCAGGATGTTTGTACCAGATCTGGAAGCTGGAGGAGAGAAAATGTCATGTCGTGTCAGATATGACAACACGGGCTGAAGTGTGTCCCCCCCCCCAAATCCCAACCCCCAGTACCACATAATGTGACCGTATTTGGAAACAGGGTCTTTAAAGAAGTTAATGAACTTAAGGTGGAGTCATCCAATGTGACTGGCATCCTAAGTAGAGGACGTTAGACACGGACAGGCACAGAGGGTAGGTCCTGTGAAGAGACAGGGAGGAGGTGGCCATCTGCCAGCCAAGGAGAGAAACCTCGGAAGAAATGAACCCTGCTGACACCTTGATCTTGGACTTCGAGCCTCCAGAACTACAAGACAATACGTTTCTGTTGTTGAAGCAACCCAGTCTTGCGATACTTTGTTATGGTGGCTGGAGCAAGCTAATCCAATGGCCAACTCTTCCTTCTCCATCCACCAGGTGGTTACTTACTCTCTCCTGACCTGTCAATTTTAGATGGTAGTCTCCACCATGATAGCCGAGAATTTCACTCTCCTTCGTTTCCTGCCTCTCCTCCCACATTTCCAGTGATTTATAGTTACTGGATCTTCTGTTGACCATTAAAATGTCTTGTGACGCTGAGCAAGATAATACAAGATGGTCATGTAGTATTACGTGCAGTAAATAACAACTCACCTCTTCCCAAGAGTGAGGGAAGGGGGAAGGACACCAGGAGAACAAGAATGGTGACATATATAAAATGGCTGGAAAAACCCCGGGATTGAGAGGGAGATATGTAGGATTGGGGGAGAACCAGAAGCAAAAGAGTGTTTACCCAATTTCCCCTTGGGTCTCTAGAAAGAGACTACAAGTACCCATTAATCAAGATTAGGTCAAGAAAACAGCTACCATATATATTTTGGATGTGAGTTTGTGTTTTTTTTTTTTTAAGTTTTATTTGTTTATTTTGAGAGAGAGAACATGTGCGCACGGAGTGGGAGCAGAGGGAGACAGAGATTCCCAAGCAGGCTCCGCGCTCAGCACAGAGCCCAATATGGGGCCCCATCTCATGACTTTGAGATCACGACCTGAGCCGGTGTCGAGTCGGATGCTTAACCGACGGAGCCAATGTCAAGAGTCGGATGCTTAACCGATGGAGCCACCCAGGCGCCACTTGGGTGTGAGGGGTTTCTATGTAGGAACTTAGGGTCTTACACAGCCATTGGAAGAGTTGAAGTATGAAGGCAAGAGAAGACACGCCCACTGACTGGAGCCCAAAACACTAATATGGGGCTTCTCAAGAGCGTGTGGGGGCTGCACTGTGAATCTCACGTCTGCCCGCGTGTCTGTGACTGCGTCTGGAGAGTAATGCTTCCCCTTCCTGTCCACCTTCCAAATGTCCTGTGGGCGTGTCTCATTAGGGGACCGTACCCTGGACCGTTATGAGAAAGGAGATTTTAGAAATGCAGTTTCTGGATTCTCCATACGCGGCGTGTACCCTAAAGGGGTGGTGTTGGGGCGTCTGGGTCGTGTGTGAGTTCCAGCCCCATGTCAGGCTGTGTTGACAGTGCAGACCCTCCTTGGGATTCTCTGTCTCTCCCTCTCTCTCTCTCTCTCTCTCTCTCTCTGCCCCCTCCTCTCAAAATAAATAAATAGACTTTAAGAAGGGGGTAATGTTGAGGCCAAATTGCCAGGAAACAATCCAGCATATGGGAGACTTTATTAGCGCTTGTGTGGTGTGGAAGGTCAGCAGAGGGACCTCCTGGCCCCACGGGGGGATACAGATGTATCTAAGATTTGAGCTGGGGCGATGGTGAGCTAAATATCGCTAGGGGGATGGAGGGAGGATCACCTGGGACGAGAGGTGGCCTCGGTCGAGCAAGGTGGGGAGGAGACCACGATTTCACAAGCTGCAAATATTGGAAGTCACAGGCAGACAAGGGGGGGGGGGGCAGATGGCTGGAGAGGTCATGGGGATGGGTCCGTGCAAGTGAGAAGGTAGACCTGAAATCCGTGTCCTTTGGTGCCTCCCCTGTCCCCAGCAGGTGCCATGAGGGCCCAATAATTTTTCTCATGTACTTAGAACTCACTGATATCTCATCTGCTTATTCTTTGTCTGCAGGCTGAGTCATCGGATTGTACAGGATGGTCACCCCCACAAACAGCAGCCTTGACCCCAAGTTTCTGGAAGCTCCCAGCTCCAAAGCCAAACACTGCCCTCACTGTCTGCCTCTACCAGGAAGATAATATTTGACCTGTCAGTGCAGTCATGGCTGTTGTAACTCCAGGGTATGGGAGAGAGAGAAGGAGAGGGAGGAGAGGGACAGGAGGAATAATTATCCCTCAAAGGTGTAAAGAAAGGGAGTTCTCAGGGGCGCTTGGGTGGCTCCGTAGGTTAAGTGTCCGACCTCGCCTCAGGTCATGATCTTGCAGTTCGCGAGTTCTAGCCCCGCGTCGGGCTCTGTGCTGACAGCTTGGAGTCTGGAGCCTACTTCGGATTCTGTGTCTCCCTTTCTCTCTATGCCCCTCCCCCAGTTGTGCTCTCTCTCTCTCTCTCTCTCTCTCTCTCAAAAATAAATAAATAGCCTTTAAAAAAAGAAAAAGAAATGGAAACCACAGCCTCTGAGCTAGCACTTTCTCTACCTGAAATAAATTAAACATCCCTGCCATTGGCAAAGGAAGTATTTTAAATAAAGTGCATTCATCAGGACACAGCTACCAAAGGAAGTCACCAATGCAGACAGGCAATGTTTCTGATTAGGTAGAGTTGAAAAGCCATAGTTGACATTTATCAAAGGTATTGAAGGAAAACAAAGACTCTGAAAGCAATTGAAAGATTCTGTATTCTTACTAAATCTGTTGGCAAAGATGAACGTTTTCAATAGGGGCCGTCTATCAAGAAGTGGGTATCCTGGCACAGTCCAGATAAGAAGGAAAAGAACAAGGGGAGTGGGACCAGACTAGACTAGCCCAAGCCATTGACCTAGCCACACAGTTATGAGTTATCACCAACTCCTTTGTGGGGAGGACAGAACTTGATCTCGGAACCCATGGTGTATCCTTCAGAGTTCACTGTATAGAATTATATAGTAAGATTATGTACCATTCTTTCCATGAATTTCTACCACTCATTATCATCAGATCCTTTGTCCAATAAAGTCCTGAGATACTGTATCCTCCATGTATTAAATGCATACCTACTGGAATTGTGTAGACTACAGTCCCTTTACAGAAACCTCTTACGGAATTCCATTAAGTGAATTTTTATATGTCAGTACTTTCACTAGATTGTCAGATTTTTTAGGACAGAATATTTGTACTACTCATTCTAATTCTCAACATACAGGCTTGTGACTGGCATATGTCGGATAGTAAATAAATCGCTGTACTTAGCAATTTAAGAAATACTTCTTCGAGGGGCGCCTGGGTGGCTCAGTTGGGTAAGCATCCAACTCTTGATTTCGGCTCAGGTCATGATTTCACAATTTGTGAGTTCAAGCCCCATGTCAGGCTCAGTGCTGGTGGTGCAGAGCCTGCTTGGAATTCTCTCTCTCCCTCTCTTTCTCTGCCCCACCCTGTCGCTCTCCCTGGCTCTCTCTCTCTCTCTCTCTTTCAAAATAAATAAATAAACTTAAAAATTTTTAAAGAAAAAAAGAAATACGTTGAGGTATGTTAGTTGATTTCATCATTACAAGAGTCTTTTCAATTAGGTAAGAATATTAAATGGCCTTTACTTATCTTGGTATTCTATTTCTCTCTACCAGGCATAAGCATGCTGGAGAAAAACCAGGACGGAAATATTGACTGTCAAAAGTCGTGATCAACCAAAAAGAGAAAACGAGATGCCACCAGTAATATTTTAGGCTCGATTCCAAATTCCGCTTAGCTCGAGAGAGTTTTGCTTTAGGGCCACACTGGATCTTCTATTTGGATTCAAAGGGGGCTATTTAAGGGTCCAGATAACATGTTGAAATACCAGCAGACTAAACTAACGGAGAGCGTGTGCTCCTGTGATTTGTCAGAGTCAAACTTTCATTCATTTATCCTCCCTTTAACTCAACAAACATTCATTACATCAGACACAGGACCAGCACTGAGGACGTGCCGTTCTTAATCACGGGCCCATGTTGAAGGCAATCCAGAATTCGTATCCAGCGTTTAAAAAGAAATGTTTATTTATTTTTAAGAGAGAGGTAGAGTCGAGCAGGGGAGGGGCAGAAAGAGAGGGAGATACAGAATGGGAAGCAGGCTCCAGGCTCTGAGCCATCAGCACAGAGCCCGACGCGGGGCTCCAGCTCACAGACCGCGAGATCAGGACCTGAGCCGAAGTTGGCCGCTTAACCGACTGAGCCACCCAGGCCCCCCTCCGGCATTTTTTTTTTAAAGAATGCGAATGGAGTTAAAAACAGACATTATGTTGCAGCATTCAGACTCCTGCAAGAATTGCTTTGCTTAGCGATAAGACTTCTTGTAAAACCTGTCTCATTTGGAATCATTTAGCTTAGGGATTGGGTTGCTCCTGCCTCTCCAGAGGAAGAGGCCTGCGATATTTGACACAGTCTATCCCAACTGTGAACTTCCCGGCGGCGCTAATAAATCTATTCCGAGGATATTCTGCATGATAATTTGCTAAGCTTCCCCTTTCCTTCCATCCCTGGTCTGCCGATGCTCAAATAAATCCTTCCAGGGGGAAGTGACCTTTAAAGGGTCAGGCAAGGAGTAAACGAGTAAAGATGTCTCCGTTTCTCTCTTTCCTTTTGCAGATACCAGTTCAAAGGAGAGATATGCTAACAAAACAGACTCGCGGGAGATACAGTGAAGGCTGAGTTCTGCAGGCTGTGGAGCTAAGCTGGTGTCTCAGATGAAAAAAAATTCAGGGACATCGTTGTGTGTGAGTTTTCCGGGGGGCGGGGCAAAAAACCCCTGTTCTTCTCAGACTGAAGAAAAGGATACGTCTTTTCTGTTTGTGACCTAGTTGAGACAGAGAGTGCTTTGAGTCCTGGGGTGGGTGGGCAGGGAGGTGTTGGGTCCGGCTTTGGTGACATTGTTGTAGGTATGATTTTCTTCATTGTCTGTGACGTCTGCCATCGTCAGAGAAATGAGAAATGAGAAATGCTTTCAACCCCCTCCCCAGACTCAGCCATTTGAGTGACATTTATTTATGATTCCTGCCTGCCCCTGGCATTTTCAAGCACTCCATGGTTGGCCACACCTTACCCCACCGTGGTAACTCAGCCATTTCCCATTGTACCCCCAGGTACCCCACATAAGTATTTGTTCCAGGACTTTTCGTATTTCTCGTACATTTATTTATTTATTTTAATGTGTTTATTTATTTTTCAGAGAGAGAGCAAGTGGGAGAGGGGGCAGACACACACACACACACAGAATCCAAAGCAGGCTCCGAGCTGTCAGCACAGAGCCCGACGCGGGGCTCGAACCCACGAACTGTGAGATCATGACCTGAGCTGAAGTCAGACGCTCAACCGACTGAGCCACCCAGGCGCCCCCATATTTCTCTTACGTTTAGACCAATATGGTTCAGTAAGGCTGGTAATACCCCGGGGGGGGGTGCATTTTAAGACTTTGTTGGGGAGGGAGGAACCATGTTTTGGTGGCCAACATGATTTAGAGGATACTGTTGAGAGTTAGTGAGTGAAGACCGCAGAAGTTGGGCCTTCTTGCGATGCAGAGGACAGGCCCATGGGAAAGAAATATTAACTCTTGACTTTTCAGCGTTCAGCTGGACGTGCACGTAGGTGAAAACGCAGTTCACGCCCTTCAAGCCTCGACTCTCACGTTGCATTATATACAAAGCAAATTTCTACGCCTTCGCGTATACTGAGTTTTCCAGAAGTGCAACTACCATGTCAACCAAGACACGATAGGACATTGGTTCGCTTGGAACCTAATTAATTGTTCACGGCTGTCGGTGGTGATGCCTCTCGCCGTAACTGAGTCAACGAAAAGTAACAAAATAAAAGTAACTGTGCCTGTCACATTCAAGGTGACTTTACATGCGGGGTGGGCATGTGATGACTTTACTGCCATGGGTCTTCCCTGAGCATTTGCATATTGAAACGTGTATTGTTTTCTTATGCAGCACTTTTATTTTTTATTGATATTACAAAAGGGTGCCACATTGATTTTTTTGATGTATGACTAGATGGGACAAACTATGGGTATAAACAAAATAAACCACAGGATCGTCGTAGGGGTGATTTCAAGATGTTATTTAAAAAAAAAAAGCAGTGCTCAGTCTGATAGGGTTGCAAAGTACCACCCAAGACCGTAACTTCCTTGAAGGTTTTCTTATCATTCAAGGATAACGATCATATTTATAACTCTATCCCCAGTTCATAACAGAATGCCTTCGGTTGGAAGACACCAATATATTTTACTGTTTATTTAATGCCTGTCACCTGCGTTTCCTGTTTCTTGGTAATTGAAACCCTTCAACTATTAATACAAGTTTACAGTTCTCTGCAAAATAATATCCTCTAAACTATTTCAGAAGTTATCAGGGAGTATCTAACAGCAAATAAGATCAGCTTTGGAAGGCATCCGTCATTTTTATAACAAAAGAGAGCCACATATATCTGGGAGCCGGGTGTCTGAGAAGGGTCACTTTACAACTGAGTTAAGGAGGAAGTACTCAGTAAATGGCCTTGAAAAAAAAAAAAAAGGCTATGCATAGTGACAAAAGACCAGATCCCTGCCTCACACAATGCACAAAAATGCTCTCCGGATGGAATAAAGACATACATCTGAAAAGCAAGCTTTAAAAGTTTTAGAAGAATATATACAAGTGTGTTTTTATGAACTTGGAACAGGGAAGTTTTTTCAACAAGACCCCCAAATCACAAGTCAATAGAAAAATATGGGTACATTTGACCCTATTACATTTTAAAGTGTCTGAACTATAAGGTCCTATTAGTCTTTGCATTTTTTTTTTAATTTTTAAAATGTCTATTTATTTTTGAGAGAGAGACAGAGTGTGAGCAGGGGAGGGGCAAGGAGAGAAGGAGACACAGAATCCGAAGCAGGATCCAGGCTCCGAGCTGTCAGCACAGAGCCCGACTCGGGGCTCGAATTCACGTGGGGCTTGAATTCACGAACGACTAGATCGTCACTTGAGCCGAAGTCAATGCTTAACCAACTGAGCCACCCAGGTGCCCCAAGGCTTTGCATTTCTTTACACGATAGACTTGGAAAAAAAAATATTAGCAGTGGGTATAACTCACGAAGTAGCCAGAATATATTTTTACAACTCCTTTAAGCCAATACGAACAGGACAAACAAGGCCAAAGTGGAAAAAGCAGATAAATCAATGAATGGGAAATTCAAATGACCAATAGATCCCTGAAAAGTTATTCACCGTGCCTAGCAACCAGGAGAAAGAGAGTGGAAAATGTCATGCGTTTATACACCCTTCAGCTTGGGAAAACTCAGCACCTCTAAGAAAACCCAACAACAATGTGTTAGTGTATATTCAGACTGGAACGCTCCATATTCAAATGGAGTGGATCAGAGTGCAAGTTGATACTTCCCGCCTTGTGAAAAATTTGCCAGACCTAATGAAGTTCGCTATTAACTCCCCAATTCCATGTCTAGATAATTACTGTTAGGGGAGTGTATTGCAAACTGCTGTTAAGCAATCCACTGCGGAATGTGCCTTTCACAGGACAACCCAGTACACACACATTCGTGAATAAAATAAAACAGAACTTCATAAAATACTCATTACCCTTAACTGTATGTGATGCACTCATATTTTTTTTTTATACTTGTCTATCATCTTTCTCTTTTAAATATTTTTTTTAATGTTTCTTTATTTTGGGAACGGAGACGGACTGTGGACGGGGGAGGGGCAGAGAGAGAGGGAGACACAGAATCTGAAACAGGCTCCAGGCTCCGAGCTGCCAGCACAGAGCCTGACACGGGGCTCGAACCCACGAACCGTGAGATCGTGACCTGAGCCGAAGTCGGACGCCTAACAGACTGAGCCACCCAGGCGCCCCCTCTATCATCTTTCTTAAAAAAGCATTGGAGGGGCGCCTGGGTGGCTCAGTCGGTTGAGTGGCTGACTTCGGCTCAGGTCAGGATCTCACGGTTCACAAGTTCGAGCCCTGTGCCAGGCTCCGGGCTGACAGCTCGGAGCCTAGGGTCTGCCAAGGATTCTGTGTCTCCCTCTCTTTCTCTGCCCCCTCCCCACCTCGTACTCTCTCACAAATAAAACATTAAAAAAATTTTTTTTTAAAGCATTGGAAGTGACTCATTACATTGATTTCACAACCCTTTCATGGGTCGCAACCAATACCCCCCCCAAAAGAAATGTTCAAACGTCACATGGGGATGTGTGGCAGGGTGTTCCTTGTGACGCTGAGACATTTGTGTGACACCGTAACATTCGTAACCTGTTCCTTCTGACATTTGTTATAGCAACACCTCAAAATTCATATTCATAGAATTGCAGAATTTCTGAGAACGTAGGAATCATCGAGTCACTTAGGCTACTCATCTGCTCTCTTCTCCAGCTGCAGTACCTGGGGGTAAGAGAAACGAAATGACTTTCTTACCCGTAGCAATTAGAACACCTACCTGGGGCCAAGCTCTGGTGGTCGCCATAAATTTCTCTCGCAGTAGCTTGATTTAATCATTTGCTGATAAAAAGCTCTCAGCTGGAAAACTCTAATGGCCATAGAATTACGCCATGATACCAGGGCGCAAGGAGCGGCAGTAAATCCAAAGAATCAGTCGAAGTGGCCGAATGAGAAGACCCAGAGAACAGGAGATCCGCGCAAAGAGGTTTGGGAAAACAGGTTCAATATGTACTGTTGGAGTGCTCAAAGGTGAGCAAAGGTATAACAGAGTAGGAGGTATGAGTTTCAAATCACCAGGAACGCGTTTCCCAGACTGGTAGTCCACAAATTACTTTTCCATAAGATGTCACCAGATGTATCATGAAAAATCTGTTCTGAGTTCAAATAAGGTTGTGAACTCTGGTTTAACATATTTAAGCGGGTTGCTTAAATGCCGGGATTCTTAGGAGCTCTACTTTCTTGGTACTTGTCATAGTTTCCCCACAACAATCTCCGAATGCTTCCCTACCTTGTTGAATCGTGGAATGTGTTACATATTGGTTTCTTCAGAGCCTCTGTTAACATCTCCTCAAGTTATTAATTTGCCAAAGTTTCTGAGGACAACACTACACTGGGTGGGGGATAGGAGGGAGAAAAGTACATAAGAAAGAAAATGAACAGCATAGCAAAGGGAGCATAAAATGCTGAAAGTATAAAACAAAATAATAGAAGAAAATTATGGTATTTATAACACTCTAGGTGGATTAAACAGCCATATTGAAATCAAAGATTCTCAGAGGAAAAGTCAAATGAATTTTAATTAAAAAAAATTTTTTTAATGTTTATTTCTGCGACAGAGAGAGACAGAGCATGAGTGGGGGGTGGGGCAGAGAGAGGGAGACACAGAATCCAAAGCAGGCTCCAGGCTCCGAGCTGTCAGCACGGAGCCCGACGCGGGGCTCAAACTCAGAAATCGTGAGATCGTGACCTCAACTGAAGTCGGTCGCTCAACTGACTGAGCCACCCAGGCGCCCCACAAATGAATTTTAATTTTAAAGACACGGAGAAATAAACAGAAGGGCAGAAAAAGGAGGGAAGGAATGAGCAAACGAACAAAGGAAAGAAGGAGTGAAGGAAGTAAGGAAGGAGACAAGAAAAAAAAAGAAGAGAAAAGTGGGTTGGCAAAACTAACATCAGGAACAACAAAATTTATAACAAAATTAAATTTTGGAAATGGGTAGACACAATTTACAATGAAACATAGTTAAGAGCCTGTATAGTCCAAGTGATCTAAAATGGAAATATATAAATAAAAATTGTTATTAGGTATATGAATATACTCCTAGGGCCAGAAGCGCAGTGATGATCGTTAGACTAAATCATTGGACTAGACCATTAGATTAAAATATAAAAGAGCCTTAAATATGGAGAACAAACAGAGGGTTGCTGGAGGGGTTGTGGGAGGGGGGATGGGCTAAACGGGTAAGGGACATTAAGGAATCTACTTCTGAAATCATTATTGCACTCTATGCTAACTAACTTGGATATACACTTAAAAATTTTAAAAAACAAACAAAAAAAACCCCAAACCAAACAAAAATACCTACTGGCATAGATGATTTGAATAGTATAACTAATAGTTATTTTACCAAGCGTGCTTATATATCAAACTTTACGCCTAAGAGGATACAATTCTTTCTAAAAATCCATCAGACACCTGTTAAAAGGATTATTACACTAGGCTAGAAGCGAAACCTCAATGAATTCTAAAATATAGAAATTCAACAGGCAAAAATCTATGAATACAGCACAGTGGGAAGCAGTGGAAAGAATAGAACTGAATTGGATTCTTAGGAATTCTACTTAGTGAAGCATTTAAGGACAGCTTCCAGGTAGTTGGCAACTAAAAGGGCACCAAGCCCAGATGGTTTTGTGGGTGACTTTTCTGAGTCTTCAAAGAGACGATCCCCATACCGTGTCAACTGTCCCAACGCGTAGGAAAAGATCAGAAGTCTGCCAGTTCCATTCGCGGGGCCAGCTTCTCCTTGGTGCCGTAGCCTGACAAACGAAAACAAAAATAATAGACGCTCCATGAATATGCATATCGTTACAAACGTTCCAGGTAAATACCAACAAAGGGAAACAAGTATGCTCTGTTCAAAGAAGCGTAGGCCAAGTAAGTTCACCATGTGGTGGTGGTGGTTCAATATTAGAAAATTTATTTGCATTGGTCATTATATTATGCCAAAGGAGAACACGGAAAATCTTGTGAGGTGTGGAAAATGGCTTTGGTACACTCAACCTTAATTTATTCTTTTAAAAGTTTATTTTGAGAGAGAGAGAGAGAGCACAAGCAGAGGAGAGGCAGAGAGAGGGAGAGAGAGAAAATGCCAAGCAGGCTTCATGCTGCCAGCGCAGAGCCTGATGCAGGGATCGAACTCATGAACTGTAAGATCATGGCCTGAACAGAAATCAAGGGTTGGACGCTTAACCGAATGAACCACCCACACACCCCCCTCAATGTATTTTTCTAAAAGTCTTGGTAAACTAATTATAAAAAGATACCTATTTCAAAATAATACATATGTCATCCTTGATGGTAACCCGTCTACTGGACATTCCAGGAGAATCTAATGAAAACTTTGTGAACTACTCAGCATTCTCTGCGGTGGCTATTTTCGGGATAAATGTTTCCATCCAAACCAACAATAAACAATGAAAAATATATAATAGCTTATGGACCCTTGGAGCATCCATTATGGTTTCTGAATAATATTTCTCCCTAGAAGGAACCAGGGCTCCTAGGAAAAATGGCTGATTTCAGGTCTGGGGAGGGATATGCACAACATGGCATACCTTGTGGTGCCAGAAGTAAGGGAGGTGACAAAATTTACTGGGGCCATGTTGAAAGGATTCAAGAACCAACTTGAGGAGAGTCCCACTGGCCAAGGATGGGACAACTTCAGCATCAAAATAACAACAACAACAGCAACAACAACAACAATAGTAGATTTAAGTATGTCAAATGCATTTAAGCTCATGAACTTATAATGATAGTTAAGACATTGGTCGCCTTTGGAATATTCTGTAAATACTCTCCATTATTTTCAAAATTTGTAAGTGAAAGAAAACAGTCAAGCATTTATCTTGCCTTTTCTGTATGATTTATGGCACTGGGCAAGTAAGAAATTAATGGGGAAATAGTAATCTTTTTTTTTTTTTTTATGTTTATTTATTTTTGAGACAGAGAGAGACAGAGCATGAACGGGGGAGGGGCAGAGAGAGAGGGAGACACAGAATCGGAAACAGGCTCCAGGCTCTGAGCCATCAGCCCAGAGCCCGACGCGGGGCTCGAACTCACGGACCGCGAGATCGTGACCTGGCTGAAGTCGGACGCTTAACCGACTGCGCCACCCAGGCGCCCCATAGTAATCTTTTTAGAAATAGTCCAACCAGGGGCACCTGGGTGACTCAGTCAGTTTGGGCAACTGACTTTTGATTTTGCTCAGGTCATGATCCCAGGGTGGTGGGATCAGGTCTCATGTTGGGCTTCATGCTGCGCATGGAGCTTGCTTAAGATTCTCTCTCTCTCTCTCTCTCTCTCTGCCCCTCTCCCCTTCTCTCACTCTTTCTCTCAAAACAGAAAACAAACAAACAAAAGAAATATTCCAGCTAATGAATGAAAAAAGAAAGATAAAATTTGAATGTCACCATTTTGAAAACTCTAATGAATTACGGGATCTTACTGATGCTCATTGAAGCTGATAATTCCACCAAAGAGTGACAGCCAGATACCATGTGCCCCCTGATGGAAGTATACAACACTACTTATGAAGTATTCTTCCTGAAAAATATAAATTTCAATGTGGATTTGGATTCAGGTTGAATTCATCCCTTTGGTTTTAACTGCCAATTTACAGAACATAGAAGGCTTGTGTTAAAAAAAAAAAAACACTGTAGGAGGGGCGCCTGGTGGTTCAGTCGGTTGAGCGTCCGACTTCGGCTCGGGTCACGATCTCGCGGTCTGTGAGTGTGAGCCCCGCGGTGGGCTCTGTGCTGATGGGTCAGAGCCTGGAGCTTGCTTCGGATTCTGTGTCTCCTTCTCTCTCTGCCCCTCCCTGGCTCATGCTCTGTCTCTCTCTCTCTCTCCATCAAGAATAAATAAACATTAAAAATAATTTTTTAAAAACACCCTGTAGGAAATCCTTCAAGACAAGGATCCTGTCCCCTTCAATATAAATGTGTAAGAAGAGAGAAAAACCTGTAAAAAAAAAAAAATCTTTGGATCTGAGGATACATATCAACCACCTGGAATATTTGGACCTTATTTAGACCAAGACTCAAACAAACTTCGCTTTACAAAATTGTGGAAGACTACGGGGAAAATATGAACACTATGAGATATTTGACATATAAAATATTTATTATTCACTTTCCAGGGTGATAGTGTATTATAATTACATTTTTAAGAGTCCTTATCTTTAGAGATCGGTGCTGAAATATTTATGATTTGTAAGTGATTGATGTCATTGATGTCTGGAATTTACTTCAAATTATCCAGGGGCCAGAAAGGAGTGAATAGGGCACCTGCTGAAATAAGAATGAATATGTATTGACAATCTCTGAAGTTGGGTGATGGGTACATTGAACTCACTATAGTTTTCTGTCTACCTGTTCATACACTTGAAATTTTCCATAAGAAAAGATTAAGAAGAAATGAGAATAATCTTCATCCTTCAGGCCCTCTTCCCCAGAGGGCAATGTTATAATGTAATTTTATTTACTCACTTTTTACCCCTAGTCTGTGATTTTATTAAAACATGTTTTTATTTATTTCTGTAGGCAGCATCGCTTCCAAGAATCTTTGAACGTATAAACCTTCATAGCACAGAGTCTAAAAGAAAAAAATCTCATCGACTCTGCCTACTATGAATTGTTGGCCGTATGTTTATATTTATAATTATTCTTTGAACTTACAAACGCATGGGCTTAAGAATGGTCATTTGGAGACTATGTTGTTCAGAAGTGGAGAATCATCTATTCTCAACACCTGGTACTTTACCCATAAATATGGATACGTGCAAATGAATAAATAATAATAATAAGCCTCAACAATAAGTACACAGCCTGACAAAAAATCGGGCCAATGGCGTTAACAGACACCTCACTAAAAATGATAAACGGATGTCAAATGAGCCTCTGAAAAGATGTTCCACGTCACATGTCATCAGAGGAAAGAAAATGAAAGTGACAGTGAGGTACCACTACACTCCTATAGAATGGCCAAAATCCAGAATACGGATGCCACGAAATGCTGGTGAGGATATGGAGTAACAGAAGCTCTCGTACGTTGCTGGTGCGAATGCAAAATATTACAGCCACTTTGGGAGACGGTTTGGTGGTTTCTTACAAAACAAACATACTTTTATCATACAGTCCAGCAGTCATGTTCCTTGCTATTTACCCAAAGGAACTGAAAATTTATGTCCACCCAAAAACTTACTTACAGAATTTTAAAGCCGCTTTACTGATAATGGCCCAAACTTGGAAACAACTGATACGTCCTTCTGCAGATGAATGGAAAAATAACTTGTGGTACATCCAGAAAATGGAACTATCATAAAAATAAATGAGCTATCAAGTCATGAAGAGACCTGAAGGAAACATAAGTGTATGTCACTAAGTAAAAAAAGCCAATCTGAAAAGAGCACATATTATACAGTTACAATTACATTATATCCTGGAGAAGGCAAAACAATGAAGACAATGCAAAGATCAGCAGTTGCAGGATGGGGAGGGTGGGTGCAGGAAGATGAATGGGCAGACCACAGTGAATTTTTTTAGGGCAATGAAAATGCGCTGTGCGATATTATAATGATGCATATATGTCATTATGTATTTGTCTAAATTTACAGAATATACAACATCAAGAGTGAATGTCAAGGTAAACTGGGCACTTTGGGTGATTATAATATGTCAGTGTAGGTTCATCCTTGCTTAAAAATGCACCATTCTGGTGAATGATGTTGATAATGGGGGAGGCTGTGTGTGTGCGGACCAAGGGGTCTATGAGAATCTCAACACCTTCCTCTCGATTTTGTTGTAACCCTAAAACTGCTCTTCAAAAAATAAAGCCTTTAAATAATAAGTAATAATAATTTAAAAAATAAAAATAAAAATACATAAAATAAAAATACATAAAAAATAATAATTAAAAAGATAATAATTAAAAAATAATTAAAAAAATAAAAAATGGTATTAGAACAAATTCAAATACAATGAGTCAATGAAAATTCATGAATCATGGGGTGCCTGGGTGGTTGTCAGTCGAGCGTCAACTTTGGCTCAGGTCATGATCTCACGGTTCATGGGTTTGAGCCCCACATCGGGCTCTGTGCTGACAGATCAGAGTCTGGAGCCTGCTTCAGATTGTGTGTTTCCTCTCTTTCTGTCCCTCCCCCACTCACACTCTCTCCCTCTCTCTCCCTCTCAAAAATACACAAACATTAAAAATTTTTATAAAAAAATCATGAATCATAAAAATACTCAAAGTACAGAAAACTCGTTGGTAACAATTGGATCAGCTACTACACTAAGCCTTTGTTTTGATGATTCTTCACTGATAGGAAAGAATATATTTTTCTGAAGCATTAAAACAAATAATTTTGTAAACCCTAATAGAATCACTGATTCAGGAAATGATGATGAATCAATGTTAAGACAATTGGATAAACTGGATTTTCAAATGGCACACAACACAACATAGTCACGGGGGGAGATGTGACTGTACAACATATGAATCAGACTCTTATCACTGCAAACCAGTGGTTGATCTTAGTATCTTGTCCCATGTCAGCATCACAGATGGTGGAACAGCCGGATGTATTCTGGTGTGATTCAGTATATCACACGAATATTTGACTTGAACGCATTAAGCTGTAGATCTAACTCCAGTCTACTAGATACATATGGGATAGAAGAACAAGCTAAATGATACAGGGAGTAAGAAACCAATGGCAGTAGGAGGAACATTCTGGAAGATGACTGGCCTTATCTCTTAAACCCGCTGTTGGAAAGAGACTTAAGGAGCATAACAAATAAAAGCAATGTGTAGGTGTGGATTAGATAGGATTTTGGAAAAAAAAAAGCTGAAAGACATTGAAGACAATTAGAGGAATCTGAATATTGCCTATCAGGCAACATTCACCTATTAGGTAAAATAAAAAATTATTGAAATGGAGAGATGAAGAATATTAACCAAACAGTTACAAGTGGTATATACAACACGAACTCATTTTGGTATAAAAATTATAAAAGGGTCTGAAAAGATACCTACTATCATGTTAAAAACAGCATTCTGTAAATAGTGAGATATAATGTTCCTATATTCTTATTTCTGTTCTCTGTATTGTATAATTTTCTAAAACCCATACATCTGCTTCTGGAATAATGAGAAATTGCTTTAAGAAATACAACATCGGTAAAGGACTCCATTTGCAAGAGTACCCAAAATAAGAATACATTTTTTATTTTGAATACATTGAGTTCTTATAATGTTCTTAAAATTGATCTATAAATGTTACGCATTTTCAGTCCCAAATTTCAATTAGGCAAGTTTTTAAAATCTTTACTTTACTACCATAACACTAAAAGCAACAGCCATAAAGGAAAATTGACAATTACATGTAATTCATAACTTCTACAGTGTAGAAGTTAATTGAATGGCCAATGTTGAGCAAGGGACGGGGGAGGATTTTACCACACAAACAACAACTGAATAGCCTTAATATATAAAACAAATTTTGTATATCAATGAGGGGAAAGTAATCCCCCTGCCAAAAAGGCAGATAATCTTAACGGACATACCTAAGAATCATAAAGGCATAGGGGAGAAAGCATTTGGCTCCTGGTGCCTCACAGACGGCCCCTAGGTAAAGTGGGGCATAATTTATAACCTGACCCTTCCTAGGGGGCTACAAACATCTCCAACAGTGGACATATACTCACGTGAAGCAGGATGCATAATGGTACCAAGCAACGGGAGGTTGGAGGACTGGATGAGATAGAACACAAAAGTCTTATCTAAAGGACCCCAGATGGGCCACCAGTCTCTAACTTCTGTGTGAATACTGGAAAAGTATGATGGTCCAAGAAGCTCTGGAAAATACACTTCAGGCAAAGCATCACACATTCTTTGGATGAGTGATAAAAGAGAAACTGAATACACCAACGGCCTTCCAATGCAGATTTTTTTAAATGTGCAAATGATACGAAGCAAGCACCAGACATGCTACCTTTGAGCCAATTTCAACCGAGTTCAAAGGGGGCTTTAGGTGACTCAAGAGAACAGTTGCAGCTGAGCTAATAGACAGCTATTTGCTAGAAGGCAGGAGTTGAGACAGCACACCCTCTATCAACCAGCGTGATGGTGGGGGCTATAGGCAGGAACAAAGCCAAGGGGAAGCCATTGCCAAGATAATAGTTATCACTTGTGGGACCCATTGGCCTGGCTGTCACTAGGTCTCCACACACATCTTATTCATAAGAACAGCTTTGTACTGGGTTGCATAGCGTAGCCCCCGCCAAATTCATATCCACCCAGAGCCTCAGAATGTGACCTCACTTAGAGACACACCCTTTGCAAATTTGTATTTATTTAGGTAAGATGACGTCACGCTGGGTTAAGGTGGGCCCCAAATCCAGCAGCTGGTGTCCTTAGAAGAAAGCCATGTAAAGACAGTCATCTCCAAGGGAGAACCCCATGTGACCATGGAAACAGAGATTGGATTGCCAGCAACCACCAGAATCTAGAAGAAGAAGGAATGATTCTTCTTCCCTAGAGTCCAAAGAGGGCGCACGGCCCTGCAGACACCTTTTGTGCAAACTTCTAACCCCCAGAACTGTGCGTGAAGAGCCCTCTGTTGTTTTAAGCTCCCCCACCCACCAGTTTGTGGTATGTTGTAACTACAGCCCTAGGAAACTAATACAAGCCTTATGTTTGGCTGTGGAGAAAGAAATCAGGCTGAAAATGTTGGGGTAAATGTGAACAAAAAGTAAGCCTTCCCAATAAGAGCACCAACCGGCTTTTTATGAACCTAGACAACTTGACACCCGGGTTTTTAAAGCAAAGCAGCACGAAAGTGGTCAGGAAAACAATAAGGAAACGTGTTGAGGGGGCGATCTTGCCCCTAATAAATGAACTATAAATCCTCGAAAATAATGCGGTACTGGTGCGTGAACAAGCGATACGGACCAGCAGCGGGATGGAGTGGAAGGGCCAGCAGTAAACTCCCATTCGTGTGCAAGTTTCACACCCGATGATTCTGTCATGTGCCATGGTTGTGTTGGTGACCTTTTTTCCTTCAAAGGCCCTCAGCTTCAAACATTCCTCCCATAGGAAACAGGGCTTGGGGGTAAGGTTAAAAGGCACTTTGGGGGCGCCTGGGTGGCACAGTCGGTTAAGCGTCCGACTTCAGCCAGGTCACGATCTCGCGGTCCGTGAGTTCGAGCCCCGCGTCGGGCTCTGGGCTGATGGCTCAGAGCCTGGAGCCTGTTTCCGATTCTGTGTCTCCCTCTCTCTCTGCCCCTCCCCCGTTCATGCTCTGTCTCTCTCTGTCCCAAAAATGAATAAAAAACGTTTAAAAAAAAAAATTTAAAAGGCACTTTGATTTTTGAAGAAATTGGGAGAGCCACTGGTCTTTGAGGTGATGAAGAGGGCATCCAAGAAAAGATGCCATTCTTCTTCCGCAAGGTCACAGGGCCACAAGTGAGAGGCCCGGACTGAGATAGATGTGGGGGAAGGGGGAAGCCAGCCACACGCCCAGGTGAAAGGGCATGAACATCCTGATAGATCAGAAGTAAGGAGGTTTTCATCTGGAGTAGGAGGGCTCCGAAGCCATCGAGACCACCAGCCAAGGTGTAGACTGGTCTTGAAGCCCAGATGCAGACTCAACTAAGGCGAACATCACATTTTCTTCTATGGCGGCCATAACATGAGTCAGGATGAGCAACCCGGAAATGGATACGAGTGGGATTTGCCCCTGGATTGTCCCCCATGTGCCCAGCATATTTCTCCACCAGGAGCCATCATGACAATCTGGGCTGAGCCTGGGTGGCTCCAAAACAGTGTCGAGGAGAAGGACAGAGTATAAGCCAAACGATGACAGACCCTTGTGCTCTTTAAGACCCCCCAAACGTCACCTCGGTGGTATGATTCTGGGAAGGAAGTGGAAGAAGGATGTGTGCCTCCTCCCCAGTTCTCCTTTCAATGAAGCATTTATTATGCTTTCTGCAAGGCAAAAGCGAGCAGAGGCTAACGTGGTCTTAACACTTTTAAAAAAAAGACTGACGTCTCCTTGGACAAGTGAGTCAGAACTAGTCAGGGGAAATCCCAGTGATTTTCAGACCCTATGTGCTGTGGTGCCAGTTCACGTTGTGTTTCGTCTTAACTTTTCTCCATTCCCAAGTCAGTATTCTCAAGTGGTAACTTGAGTTGCGAAGTCGTGACAAGTAGCACAGTTCGATGTGTCCAAACCTAAAATGATGCCGAATGGAACATCGTCCCCAACTATTTCTAGAGTATGTGCTTCTGAAGGATTCCATACCTTTGTGCTCGATGGACTTTTTAAGAGGCTGAAATTAATTGCTCTTAATAAAATTCAATGTAAGTTCGATTCTTGCCTAATTCATGGAATAAGACAGATTTTTTGGTCTTTCCTTTCCTTCGTTAGTAATCCTAAAAGGGATAAAGAGATATGTTGACCCCTTTTTGGTTCTCTAACTACAAAAGTCATGTCACTGACTTTATTTATTCTCCCTTATTTACCAGATCAATAAAGCCTCCAAAGCTCTTTTTTTTTTCTTGTTCAAACAAAAACAACAAGTTCTCTGCTCTCACACCCTCGTTTCACTCAGGAATTTGCTTTAATCATAATTAAATTAAAGCTTCTGAAGTTCTCCTCAACAACCAATGTTAGAAGGATTCCCAGCAAATAGTTTTGCAAAGCCTGTAATTTGGGTAGCAATGCAATCAGCTCGTCACCGGGATTTGCAGCAATGACTACTTTTTAGTTCAACATCATGCCTAAAAAGCATTTTAATGGGCTCAAAATGACCATAAGTGCTGTTTGCAAAGGCCCGAGAATTGTGGATAATGATATTCTGTGCAGGAAATAATTCTCTTCAGCTAATCCCACACACTCCGTTCATTCTGTCTGCTCAGGTTTTGCATGCCGCTGCTCTGAATTGTATCATAGCTCATTGGGTCACAAACTAGTAACATGGCTGGAATTCTTTGGTTCTTACTGGTAGACGTTTGATGCCATCTTTTCAGCTAAGGCCAAGCAGAGAGTGAAGGCAGTTTTCTGAATAATTTGGGGCACATTAGCCATACCATCAGCTTTCCCTTTGACTTAACTTTGACTGTGATGAGCAGAAACTGGCTATTCATAAAATCAATTGGATCGTGAGCTTGGAGTCACCTTTCTGATGAGTCAGTTGACTTGTTTAACTTTGTTGAACTACATTTCTCGGTTGTTCTTCCATCGGTCAATATGACTGAGCTCACAGACTGTGCAAGTGTTCTGTGAGATTTCTGCCAGGCCCCCTTTCCAGGCAAAACTATCATAGGTAAGGCCAAACGAACTGGGTGGATGATCCAGAGAATTCAGTGGAAAAAAAAAAAATCACTTCATGTTGTTCCCAGCCAATTGCAGATGGTGGGTATCCTAGCCTGTTCCAGGGCTGACCACTGTCAGTCACAGCCCAAGAGTGTCCTGTGTGCCACAGCTGACCTCTATAGACTGACATGGCCAATTAATCCAAGTGGGGTCCATTCAGTGTTTATGCAAACATACCATTTCATTTAAAAAGTGAGCAAGGGAAGTCTGTGTGTTTGATGAAGGACGAGCAAGAACAGTAGTGTGGAAGCCAGCCAAAATCCAGTTGGGTTGAGAGTTGAACTCTTAAGTACTAAATTCTCACGAACGTATGGAGCAAAGGCCTAATCATCACTTACCTGCATGTATGCATGACTTAATTCCCTGATTATTTTAGAGCCGCTTTAAGGCAGAGATTAAAGCTCTACAAAGAACTCTACAAAGAGCTGGAGTCACAAGAAGTAACTAGTCAATTAGCTGATTAGAAGGTACATAGTTTTCTAATTTTTAGCTCATTTAGAAGGATAAAGGAATCCCCTTGATAAGCTTGGTGACTGGTGAGGTAAAGGGAATCCCTCACCCCCTGTTGTCTATTCTCAGATTTTGGCCAACACTCTGCTCAGAGAGAGCTATGGGGCAAGTCTGTGGGTGCTGCCGTGACTGGAAGGTCTGCTTCCAGGAATCCCTCCCACTCTACGGGCCATGCCTCAGGAGGACCCAGCAGCCAGAAAACGAAGTGAATCCCATCAAGTGACCATCTAGGGGGGCCATGATAATAATGGAAGCAACATCATGGCACTGATACCATAAGCTAGTCTGGGCAATCTGTTGCAAATCCCCTCCATTTCTCCAGGGTATATAATCCACACTTTATTTCCCCAAGATGTCTCTCTTAGGTGGTTTTGAAAATGAAAAGTCCCCGTGGAAGTTACCAGGACTATTGAAAATAATTCTTCCAGATACCTGCAAAGAAGGCATGTCCTTGGGTGTGGCTGTGGCACTTGGTCTGAGCAGGGGGATACAAGTAGATATGATGTGGGTCACCTCTGTGTGGAAGTGTGAGAAGCCAGTGCATGTGTGATGGCCGTGTCCCTTTCCTCTGCCTCTTTAGCTACTGTCAGTGTTTCCTTTGGTGGTTGTTCCGTCACCCGGGGGCCCAGTGTGGGTCATGACATAGAGTGGTCACCAGCCAACTCATAATGGACATGTAGACTGAGAGACAATAACTTTTTTTTGGGGGGGGGGGGGTGGATATGTCTTTAAGATTTGGGATTATTTGTTTCTGTGGCACAATCATGTATCCTGACTAAGACAATCACCAGATTCAGCCCCACCATTGGGAAATCAATGTGTAACAAGCTTAATGCACCGAACAAGCCTTTCAACCCTAGCTTTGGGGAATCCACACATAATGTTTTGTATGTGAATAAGAGGGTTCTAGAGAGTAATCATTCATGCACACTTACTCTCTCCTCCATTGAATTATCACATTCACACACCTGTACGGACAGGACTAACATACTGGTTCCAAATAAGACCTGAGGTGAGACGCAGAGGGAGAATTTTTGGTTGTCTAAACAGCAAGATCAACACATTGAGTCCTGAGGAATTGGAAGAGGATATTTATAGATTACGATGTTTTCCATTAAGTCAACCATCAAAGAGCATGTCAACAACGGGGGAGGGGGGGCAGGGCGGGGCATCAGTTGCATTTTGGAGTGGATGCCCTTTCCTGTTCTATGCTGGCCCATGTCCCAAGAAAATGACGGTCGCTTTCCTCTGAGACTTTATGGTTACAGTTTAAAATAGGAGACCTAAAGATTTTAGGCCATTGTAAATGTGCCGAGAACAAAATGTAATCTGTGACCTGATCATAATGATGTGAACTGATTTCCATAAATCAACTGGAACCGAGAAGAGAAACATGTTTAAAAAAGAATGAGATTGTGAACGGCCCACTTCTTCATTTTAAAGTCCTTTTTGTTGCTAAACTGCCTTGCCAACAGGAAGCAGAAAATGGATAAAATATGGAAGGCAGCACAGGGTTTGGGTGGGTTGGCCGGTGTTCCTTTTGCGAAATGATTCAACTGTCTTCACCCAGAATGTCCCGTCTGTCTCTGTCATTTCAAATCTTCCTATTCCCCAAGCTCCCTGGGGACACTGGGAGTGTGGGCGGTCGCTTCGCTGAAACTCGTTCATTAAATATCTCAGGGTGGGGGCGGACCTGCTAATCCGTCTAGGCCTCAAAGTCAGTTAGAAACAGCCGGTGTTTGCCATACCTGACTCGGGTCCACACGTACCTCTCCCCACGACTCTGCAATGTGTCTTTCGGACTGTGCATTTAGAGTAATGAATTTGTGTCATTAATATGTTGGGCATGTGCCATGGTTATAAAGTATCCCACAAGGGGAAAGTCGTTGCTGAGGACAGACATGTTTTATAGCGGCCGCTGATTTACAGGCTGGTAAAGCCAGTCTTCGCTTGCCCTTGAGGATAAGAGAGAGCAAGGAAGACAGGGTGTGAAATCACCCAGATCTGTCTTGATCTACTCTGATATGGGGGATGAGAACACAAAGACAGTGAGCCCCTCAGGGATACACGTTTCCCTTCTCAGGTGTCTCCAGTCCAGCCATTCTATTCTAAGATCTCAATGCTCTTGTCAAGCACCAGGTGCGAGGTTCTCAAAGAGACACAGAACAAAACCAAAGGGCAAGAAGGACCAACATGGGAGACAGAAGAAGTCAGGAACCAGCTAGGGAACCCCAAAATCCCATTTGTGAGCAATATAGAAGTGATCAAGAAAGGACATAATAAAATACGAATTTTTAAAAATGTCTATTTATTGGGGCACCTGGATGGCTCAGTTGGTAGAGGGTCTGACTCTTGATTTTGGCTCAGGTCATGATCTCACGGCTCATGAGACTGAGCCCCCAGTTGGGCTCTGCACTGAGAGCGCGGAACCTTCTTGGGATTCTCTCCCTCCCTCTCTCTTTCTGCTCATCTCCCACTCGCTCCCTCTCTCTCAAAATAAATAAGCATCCAAAAAAACCACGTTTGTTTAAAATGTTTATTTATGGGCCTCCTGGGTGGCTCAGTTGGTTGAACGTCCGACATCGGCTCAGGTCACGATCTTACAGTTTGTGAGTCCGAGCCCCGCATCAGGCTTGCTGCTGTCGGCACAGAGCCCGCTTCAGATCTTCTGTTCCCTCTCTCTCCGTCTCTCCCCTGCTCACACTCTCATTCTCAAAAATAAATGAAACATTAAAAAAATAAAATGTTTATTTATTTGTTTGGATTGAGAGAGAGCATGCATGAGTGGGGGAGAGAGGTGGCGGGAGAGAGACTGAGAATCCCAATCTCCATGCTGAGCGGAGCTCCGCAAGGGGCTGGATCTCATGACGGTGAGATCATGACCTGAGCCAAACTCAAGAGTTGACTGTTTAACCAACTGAGCCACCCGGGCGCCCCTACAATATACATTTTAATAGGAAAAGCTTTAATTTAAAAACATCGGTGAGGAGGCATAAAGAAGACATGTCCTTGTGTTTGCCCGATGACTGAAATTTTAGGCAGATAGAATGGCAGGTTTTATTTTGCCAACGAACCAGGAGAAGAAGACGCACCACAAGGAGTTAATTGGGGGCAAGTATTCACAAGTTAGCATGGGACACAGGTCATTAACCCGCTGTCCTCCATTCATGCTCCCTGCTTAATGAGTGACAAGGGCTTGGGGAACAGAATCAGACTGGCAGAGACTAGGTACCCGAAAAGGACAGAACTATGGGGATCATGGGACATAATTCTTCAACGAAAGGAAAAATCAGTATTTATTGATGACTTATTATGTGCTAGGCACGATTAGGTTCCGTACATATTTATTAATGTTTATAATAGCCTTCGAAAGTTGCTATCATTATCTTTATTTCACAGATGAAGAACATGGAGATTAAGTGACTTACATGAGGTCACAAAACAAATCCTTTCTCTACTCTACCCACAATTTGGGGTCTCAATTCGGTTGACATTCTCTTCCTCCTTGCCCTCCCCTGGCCTTTTGAGGAAGCGAGGTTTCTGGTGCTTTTTCTTCTGGGTTCTATTAGTAAATATGGCTAGATTTTCTTACTCCTGATAGTCAGGCATGGTTATAAAGATTCAGTGAAGACCGGAGAGTTTAGGGACCCTTGGGGGGGCTCAGTCAGTTAAGCTTCCTACTTCAGTTCAGGTCACAATTTCACTGTGCGGGAGTTCGAGCCCCACATTGGGCTCGGTGCTCCCTGCTTGGTATTCTTTCTGTCTCCTCTGCCCTTCCCCCCCTCATGCTTTCTCTCTCTCTCTCAAAATAAATAAAAACTATTAAAAAAAAGACTGGAAAATATAACATTAACATTAATAACATTAATAACAATAATTAACATTAATATTCCCACCTCCACTCTAGTCCCACAACCCAGGGATCACCAAATGTCACCGTTTCTGTTGAACTATGTAAATAATTTTCTTGGACCTCTGTTTCTCGATTCATTGTCTTTAGAAAGTATCTATGGATTCTCCATTATGAGAGTTTTCTGAAGGTTGAAACTGGTTGACGGATAAGTGGAGTTAACGCTACAATTCTCTCCAGTTCTGTATGTGCTTAAAAATGGCCATGGTTAACATTTTTAAAAAATATCTAAACTTGTCACAGCTAAACTACAATAATTCTCAAAATAAATGACCAGTGAAGCTTAATAATCAAAAGAAGAAACTCTTTCTTACCCCCATGTCATAAAAATATTCTCCTATATTGTCAACTTGCTTTATATTTTCATGTTGAGATTTTTCATGCAACTTGAGTTTATTTTTGTGCATATACTGTGTCGGGTAGATATATCTACAGAATATTTATTGACTCGTCCATCTGTCCCCCCACTTAATTCTGATATCCTTCCAATCACATAACAAAGTCTCAGAAAAATCCAGGTCTATTTTGTATACTCTCTTTGGCCCCATTGATCTGTTTGTCTATCCCTATGCTAGCATTATAGTAAGTCTTTTCTTGTTTTAATTTTTTTTAAAGTTTACTCATTTTTGAGACAGAGAGAGAGCACGAACGGGGGAGGGGCAGAGAGAGACGGAGACACAGAATCCGAAGCAGGCTCCAGGCTCTGAGCCATCAGCCCAGAGTCCGATGTGGGGCTCGAACTCACGGAGCATGAGATCGTGACCTGAGTCGAAGTCGGACGCTTCACCACTGAGCCACCCAGGCGCCCCTATAGTAAGTCTTAATATCTGTCAAGTTCTGTATGTCTTTCCCTTCCCCAAAATTGTATTGTCTCTTCCTGGTCCATTACATTTTCACACAATTTTGAAAAGTTCACCTCCTTTATAAAAAAAAAAAAAAAATTCTATCAGAATTGATTTTTCTATTCTATTTATAGGTTAACTTGAGAATTGACATCATCACAATATCGGATTTTCACATCCCTATGTGAAGATATGCTCTATTTTGCCATTTAGTTAGCGGTTCTTGGGGTACATGTTTCTGCGGCATAAATTCTTTTTTTTTTTCTTTATTTTTTTTTTTTAATTTTTTTTCAACGTTTATTTATTTTTGGGACAGAGAGAGACAGAGCATGAACGGGCGAGGGGCAGAGAGAGAGGGAGACACAGAATCGGAAACAGGCTCCAGGCTCTGAGCCATCAGCCCAGAGCCCGACGCGGGGCTCGAACTCACGGACCACAAGATCGTGACCTGGCTGAAGTCGGACGCCCAACCGACTGCGCCACCCAGGCGCCCCATAAATTCTTTAAAGTGGAATTGCGTGGTCAAAGAATTCACTCACCTTAAATTTAAATAAATAATAGTAAATTGCCCTCCACAGACCAATTGATAGTATCATCCCTTTCTGCATGAGATTGTCCCAAACATCTCATTTAAACGTAGGTAAGACTACTGTAGCAAATACTAGCAACAGTCATTTGTTCCTTTTACCATAGGAATAACACTTCCGTAACAAAAGCTTTGATCGGAGCTGGAACTTTGGTCGGCTCGAATAAAGACGAATTTCCAGTTTTCCTTGCAGCTCAGACCCATGTGATGAAATTCTGGCCAAGGAGATGTGAGTGGATGTGTTATATGGCGGCATCCAGGAAGCCCCCTCCGTAGACATCTGGCTTGTGCCCTTGGCTTTCTTCCTCCTCCTCCCTTTCTCAACCTCCTTACCCGGAACTGGGACACAGTGTCAGAGTTCTAGCCTTAATCTTAAACTTTGAGCATGAAGGATAGTGGATCCGTAAGCTGGAGGAAGTCTAGTTCCCTAACGATTTTGTGAAGCCACCCCACATGCCTTTGACGGCCTGCCTTCATGACTTTGCTTACCTGAGAACTAAATTTCCACTTGCCTCAGCCAAGCCTAGGGCAATCCTGACGGATGCAGAATTTAGCATCCGGAGGTGCTCGGTTGTAAGAACAACACTTGAAATACAGCATCAGCTTTAGTAGAGGGAGCGATGAAACAGACAAGGAGCTGGTGGTTGGAGGCGGAAATTTTGTGATCCACGTAAGGTGGCGGTTTACTGCTGCCTGGTGTAGGTTGGAAGGCAGACCACGAGCCGAGGATGCATTGTTAGGGCAAATTGTCCGAAATCTGCAGAATAGGGGCCTTGGTTGGCTACTTCAGCAAAGTTCTCATGTAGAGAGATGAACCCAGTCAGCCAACGCAGAGAAGGGGGGTGTGACTCTGTTAGTGTGGAACCCTTGTCCTGTAGCCCACCCTGTTGTGTAATTCAGAGCCTTAAAAGGGAGAAAAAAAACCTGCTTCTGTAGCTCAAACAGAGGCACTCACACGGGATGGCTCTGAAACTACAGTTTTAGCCGCTCTGCCCCATGAAGACGATGTGCCTGATGGCAGAGAGAGAGGCAAGGTGGCCCTTCCCTCCTAAGCCCATCATTTCGGGTGCTTCAAAGCAGCATTCTGAGCTGCATCCCAATCATCCAGAACACGTAAGCCAATAAACAAAAGCATCAGGCTCAAACGCTAGCTCAGGACAAGCTCATTGACTGTGGTCACTCACATGTGGAACGGACCGAAAGCAAATACTCCAGAGCCCTCTGTTTTTGAAGATAATGGTATGGCAAAGAATCCTGATTCAGATCTGTAGAAGTTGAGACTCTTCACACTCTAATGACCCCCCTGGGCTCCCGAACTTGCATGAGGAAAGGTGGTCTGGAAAGCTGGATGGCCCCCAAGCGGATCATACTTTCAAATGCAGTTGACTCTCTGGATGTACCCTTGGGTGCCCATGTACAAGAACCAACCAGGGGTCAGGGGCTGTGAATGAAACTAGATGAGGGTGTTCCTGCTAGAGTGCAGCACCAGGAAAGTTCTCCAGCCAAGGAATGCTCTCTACTTCCGGACGAGAAGTATCCATGGTTTGTATCCCGCAGGGTTGATCTTGCCATAACCAGAGACTGCTTGTGTCACCCCATTCTGCCGGTTTCGGGGTGGCACCTTTCCTTGAGGTTACCCTGGTCTTCATCATGGTGTTCTGATTGCTAACACATCTTTAAATATACAAGCTGCCAGATTACAAGAAGTAGGACCTAGGGACAGACATAGACGACCAAAGATTCTGAATTTTGAGCTAGGAGGTAGAAAATGGTTGAAATTTTGCATTTACTCCATGGGGAAAGGCATAAATGAGTTCCATTCCTAATGTATGTTTCCGTGATTATTTCAGTCAAATAAGTAATTTTGGGTGACCAGCCCAAATGGTTGACTGTGGCAGAAAACTCGCGTTTTTAGTCTCCCTTTCTTCCTTAGAAAGAATACCCCAGATTTTTTGTTGAGTCTTCATCCCCCAGTTTTCCCTACCTTTAAGTGTGCAAACATATTTGAATTCTGGCCAATAATATGTGCGTGAGATTCCTTCTAAACAATGTCTTTAAGGGATTGTTGCGTGGGACCGTTCCCTCCTCTCCTTTCTCTTTTCTTCTTCCACATTGATACCTAGAGCTCAGATATGATGGTTGGGGTCTGGGTCTTTATCTTTGATCATGAGAACAGTGTCCCATCGTAGAGCCCGTGAGTTGAGAATAACATGAGTCCCTGTTGACTCTGGAACGCTCTCGGTGGCCTGCCGACCTCGTTTACGTAAGGGATAAATCGATCTCTAAATTGTTCACGCCGCTCTAGTGTTTAGTTATCTTTGTCGCTTGCAACCAACCTAATCCTAATTTACACACTTCCCAAGTAGCCCCGAACAATGCAGGAGGTAAGTGGCGGGGAGGAAGAGGGGGAAGAGAGAAGAGACAGGGAAACCAGAGTTCTACCAAGGAGTAATTTAATTTGTACGTCACTCCCCTCATTCCCTTAATTAAATCCAGAAACCCCAAAGCAGAAACACACAAACCATATTTTTATTCTGTGCAACAAAGTCTGCCAAAATAGACTTAGGGCTCTGGGACATCCTAGGCCAACTGCTTCGTGGAGGCTCACCCCAGAGAAGTGAGAAACACAGCGACATGGCAAGTTAGGACATCCAACTCCAGTGTCATGTTCGTTCAGCCTGTGGGGCCATTGGGGTGGGCTGGAAGTCATTTTCTCCAGATGGCGCCTGGTGTTTCAAAGGCACATTTTGAAGCCCCAGCGACTGATCCAAAAGACTACTGGATATTGTTCTCGGTGTGTGATAACTCCAGTGGGGCGTACAGCTGCAGGAAGTGGCTGTGGTGACTTCTGAAGTGGGTCTTAAAGTTTTCCTTCGGGGGCTCTTTATCTCTCCCTCTTTTTAAAATTGCTACCTCCTAACCCTTGCGTCCCCACCCCCTGACCCACGGGAGCACACGCGCACACACACATGCACAAGGGCGCGGGAGTTCTCCCTCAAACTTGAAGTTCTGGCACTGGTTTGCCCCCAGTGCACTGGGATCCCCTTGGCAATAAGATTTGGAGCTTCTTGGAGAACACTGCTTGGGCTGCCCCCGACTCTCCTGATCGCTGGGCAGAGGTGGAGAAGTGCTGAGCGTGAGCGCTTGCGCGTTAAGCGTGTAAGATCAAGAAAAACAGAATCATGAGCATGGCCAGCATACGTTTGCCTGGGTCTGGTCTCTACGTGATGGAAGCGGCCCTCCAATTTAATAAGACACTGAACCCAAGCTGCCTTGATGAGCCCAACCAGAGAAGGGAGTGAGGTGGGTTTTTTGCCCAACGAACCCAGTATCAATGAGACCATTTCAACAGTTTCTCTGAATATTCTTTGCATCTGCACACAAGCCCTGATTCTCCAATCCCAATGCTTATTGTCTTCGAAACGAAAGGTAGTGAACATGGAATTCAGTTGAGAATGCACAAAATCTCCCCTCATCCTCACAGCCAATGGCCGGGTGGCTACGAGACCTTCCCAACTAAGGAATTCTCTAACATCGCCTCTCTTTTGGTCAATCTTCAGTTCTGCTGTAATGGTCTTTATAAAATCATATATATGATCAAGTGATTCCCTTACAAGAACACTTTTGCTCCCATCCCCCCATACCCAGCAACCACTTAAGACCTGAACCCCATGTAATTTTTCACACATACCTTCATCCACACCTTACTAAGGAAATACAGCCACATTGAACTCCTTGTCTCTCTTATAATATACTCTTTCACAGTCCCTTCCTGTAAAATGCTTAGAATGATTAACATATCCAAAGTCACACAGTTTGGACGGGGTGGAGTTGGGGTTCAAATACAAGCAATGATCATAGATTATGTGCACTTTTCCATTGGGCTATCCACTGTGCTAACCAATTAACTATGGATGTGCGGATTCCTCCCAATGTTTTGACGTTGTAAACAAAGCTGCGAGGAACATCAGTTACTCAATTACTTTCCTCCATTATTTCCTTGGAATTAATGCCTACACGTGGGATCACCAAACCTAAAGATGCTGTATACTGATTCAATCGTTCTGATAAGGCCATTTTGTAATACATTTTGAAATCTGTTTTAATCTGACTAAAGAAAACAGAATATCATACTTTCGATTTACATGTCTTTGGATACTAGAGAAATTTAGCTGCTTCTTCTGTGATTTGCACGTTTGCGCCTTTCGCCCATTTTGTTTCCCACTATTAGTGGTCTTTTGCTTGTAGACTCTTTATATATTAAGGGTATCTGTCCTTTGTCTGTAATACAGGTCACCGCATACTTATGACAGATGTGGCTTGTCTTCTAATTTTGCTAAGCTGTTTTTCTAAATCTCACCCTTGACTAAAACAAGAACTGTTTAGACTGATTGACTGTCAACCATCTGTAAACAGAGTGCCTCTACTGGCCTTGATTCTTATTCGATGGCCAAATTCATTTATATTTCGCGGCAGGGGACACATTAATACATGCGATTCCACATTCAACTCCCTGCGCTTAGCAGACTTTCACTGGATCAACTCCTTCCTACCGAGGAGGTATGGATTGCCACGTTCTCTGGTTCTCTTAACATCAAGCCTATCGACTAGGTAAACTGCTTAGCCCAGCATGCCCTTCTGTGAAGTTCTTCTCATTTCTGGCCCAACTAAACTCTTTTCATTATTTATTTACTTATCCAAAGACATTTGAGTGCCTGCTACGTGCCAGACATTGTTCAATAAACAAAATAGACAAAAGTCCTTCTCCTCATGGAATTACATCTTGGTGGGTTTTATCACTATTGATAATAAATAATAAGCATAATAGGGGCACCGGGGTGGCTCCGTTAGTTGGGTGTCCGACTCTCGATTTCAGCTCAGGCCATGATCCCGGGGTCATGGGATCAAGCCCCACATCGGGCTACGTGCTGAGCATGGACCCTGCCTTTGAGTCTCCCTTTCTCTCCCTCTGCCCCTCTCCCCTGTTTTCACTCACTCTCCCTCTCTCTAAAAAATAATAATAACAATAAACGTAATAAATAAATACATTTTATAGACAATTATTAGGCAGTAAAAGTATAGTCAGAGAGAAATGAAGGCTGTGTAAGGGGGTCAGAGAATAAAGGTATATGGGTATGAGTTGAAATACTAATGGGGTTGAATATTTGAACAGCCAAAGACTTGAAGAAGAGCTAGCCGTACAACTAAATATCTAAGGGAAGAAAGTTCTGGGTCGGAGAAGCGACGGATGAAATGGCCTTAAGGTGGGAATATACCTGGTATGTTTGAGTATGTGCTAGAGTAGAGAGAGCAAGATGGAGAGTAGTGTGTTTGAGATTAGAATGATAACATAGGGCAGCCCCTGGGTGGCTCAGTCAGTTGAGCGTCTGACTTCGGCTCCAGTCGTGATCTGGTGGTTCGTGGGTTCGAGTCCCGCGTCGGGTTCTGTGCAGGCAGTCCCAGAGCCTGGAGCCTGCTTCAGATTCTGTGCCTCCCCCTCTCTCTTTTCCTCCCCTGCTTGTGCTCTCTCTCTCTCTCTCAAAAATAAATAAACATGAATTAAAAAAGAAAGAAAGAAAGATAACAGAGGGTCAGACACTTGGAGCCTTGCGGGCCATCAAAATGGGCGTGCTTCCTGCCGCAGAGAAGTGACACCATCTGACTTGCATTTTAACAGAATCACTCTAGTCTCTGAGGCTGAACATCGACTTCAGAGGGCACAAGGGTCAAAGCAGAGAGAGTATTTAGAAGGTTCATGTAGGAATCCCGTTGCGCCAGGAGGATGGCTGGAGCCACGGTGCCGGTAATGGAGGTGGTGAAAGGGGTCAGGTTCTGGATGTGCACCGAGGGAGGCAAGAGCCACGAGCAGTTCTTGGTGTATTGTATGTAGGAAAACATTCTTCCAAGGTTGCAGTTCTCCACGCCCAAGTCCCACACCTGCCCTCTTTTTCTCTAAATTTCTGGGACCTGCTGTCTGGATGAGAGCAGAGGGTTGGGGGTTGTCTCAGAACCCAGCATCCGTGGGGTAAAACGGAAGCTTCTCCATTTTCCAGACAGTCTGTTCCCTGGATCTCTGAGTCCCGAGCCTGGGCGAGAGAGGAAGAAGGCATGTTCTTAACTTTCTGCCAGGGGTTTTTGCTCCGATGAGAAAACACTAGCACAGCCTGGGGGGACCTCCGTCTGTGCTTTCTCAAGTCCTAGGGTCCAGGGGTGCGGAGATAGGCTGTCCTTAAGTGCTGAGTTTTCACGCGGCAGTTTTCATCGTGCCATTGCTGTGTGGTCTCTATGTGAATTTCAGCGGGAAGCCCGCAAAGGTTGAAACAGTGGTTGTTACTGATGATTATTTTTATACTTATTTGTATACTTATTTTATACTTCTTTTTTTTTTTTTAATTTTTTTTTTCAACGTTTATTTATTTTTGGGACAGAGAGAGACAGAGCATGAACGGGGGAGGGGCAGAGAGAGAGGGAGACACAGAATCGGAAACAGGCTCCAGGCTCTGAGCCATCAGCCCAGAGCCCGATGTGGGGCTCAAACTCACGGACCGCGAGATCGTGACCTGGCTGAAGTCGGACGCTTCACCGACTGCGCCACCCAGGCGCCCCTATACTGCTTATATTTATACTTATTATTTTGTTTTCAAGGTCAGTTAAGTAGAACGCTTGAACTGGAACTTCCCACAGTAAACCATCCCGGTCCAACCGAAGCTTAGAAACACATCAATAGACACTCTCAGAGTCACAGAGTCTGTCTTCGGCATTTGCTGCGCGTGGGGCTGCTGTTCAAATGTCGAAGTTCACGCAGGCGCTCCCGGATTGTAACAATGCCATTGTGAAGACAGGGTTTGGATAACAAACCCATTTCCCTACCTGACTGCGTGATCCGGAAACCATTTTGTTTTAAAGCTTTTGTTCTGGAACAGTCGCAAACTTAGAGAAAAGCCGTTCACGTGGTGGAGACGGTTTCTATCACCCGGTTTCCCTCACCGGTAACACGTCGCAATGGCCTGAGCGTTCGCCCAAACTGAGAATTGTCATGTTGTTTTGGTACATCGCTATTTGTACATTACTATTTCTTTTTTCTTTTTTCTTTTTTTTTTAACGTTTATTTATTTTTGAGACAGAGAGAGACAGAGCATGAACGGGGAGAGGGTCAGAGAGAGACGGAGACACAGAATCTGAAACAGGCTCCAGGCTCTGAGCGGTCAGCACAGAGCCCGACGCGGGGCTCAAACTCACGGACCGCGAGATCATGACCTGAGCCGAAGTCGGACGCTTAACCGACTGAGCCACCTGGGTGCCCCTTACTATTTCTTTAAAAGTTTTTTTTTAAGTTTATTTATTTTGAGAGACAGAGAGAGTGAACAGGGGAGGGGCAGAGAGAGAGAGAGAGAGGGAGAGAGAGAATCCCAAGCAAGTTCCACGCCATCAGCACAGAGCCAGACTTGGGGATCCAACTCAGAACCGTGAGATCATGATCCGAGCCAAAACCGGACATTTAATCGACAGCCACCCAGGCGTCCCGCAACATTACCATTAAGTAAACTCCAGGCTTTATTCAGATTTCACTAATGTTGCCACTCACGTCCTTTTTCTGTCCCAGATCCAAACCAGAAGATGTCACTGCATTTCACTGTCAGGCCTCCTAGTCTCCCCCCCTCCCCCCCCCGCCATTTACCCCGGTTTCTCAGTCCTTTTGTTTTTCGTGACCTTGACAGCTTCGAGGAGTACTGATCCAGCATTTTGTAGCATGTGCCTCAATTTGGGTTTGATGTGTTTGTCCCGATGAGACTGGGGCAAAGGGTTTTGGGAAAGAAGACCATGGAAGGGAAGTGCCCATCTCATCACAGCCTCTCAGGACGCAGGTGACATCAAGAATTCTTACCATGGTTGACGTTAACTCTGATCATTCAGCGAAGGCAGTGTGACTGGGTTTCTCCTCTTGACCGTTAGGATTTCCCCCTTTCCGTGTACTGTTCTTTGAATGTGAGCCTAGTCAAAGTCCGGCCCGTACTCAAAGGCAGTGGGTGCAGACGGGGGTACTTTTTGATTTAAGCTGGAAATTTAAATATTTTTGAAAACAAAATGGAGCACTCAAAGAAGGAAATAAATGTACCTCCTCGGACTTTCGGGTTTGATACTGAGGTTCCTGTCACACAGTCTCCCTTCCTTTCTCTTTTTACAACCTAGCCCGGTTTAATCCCCTGGGAAGAATTTCCCAGTGAGCGCCACCCCTCCTCGAGAAACTCCTTTTAAATAATTCTGTACTGGGGCGCCTGGGGGGGCTCAGTCGGTGAAGCGTCCGACTTCGGCTCAGGTCACGATCTCGCGGTCCATGAGTTCGAGCCCTGCGTCCAGTTCTGTGCTGACAGCTCGGAGCCTGGAGCCTGTTTCCGATTCTGTGTCTCCCTCTCTCTCTGCCCCTCCCCCGTTCACGCTGTCTCCCCCATCTCAAAAATAAATAAACGTTTAAAAAATATATTTTTTAATAAATAAATAATTCTGTATTGCAATCATTTGTACCTTTCTTTCTTCGGTTGTGTAAAAAGCGAGCGAGGGCTAAATTTTGGTTAGCTGAATACAGAGACGAAGGTCTGTCATGAGTTTCTCCTTCCCTCCCCTTGTGGAAGGAAGGCAACAATTTCATTTTTCTCCTTCCTCCTCATGGTAACTGAGGTTGTAACTAACACTCAGTAAATGCTTTTTATCAAACTGGATCGGCCAGTGATGGAAGAGGTTCTAAATAATCCACAATTCTCTCATCAAACTGTCAGACCCAATAAGTGCCAATAAAATTGGGAAGAGGAATTCAATTCCATGGCAGAGTCCCAATGACATTTTCTCACAAAGATTCATAATCGTCATCATCATCCCTGGAAGCGTCGGCTGTTCATTTCCTATTGTTCTTTGTACAAGGGCTGTTAGCTTTGGGTTTTGCTTTGTTTCGTCTTGTTTTTAAAAAACAAAGAACAATACACTGTGACTTTAGAGAAAAGCACGGAGTTAATGAAATGTTACCAAAAGGGTTAGAAAAGAGGAACTACAAAGGGCAAATTAAATTCTGCCCTTTTTTTTTAGCTTTGGGGGTGCCAAGTTCCATATGTTAACAAGCATAAGCCATCTTCTGTCATGTCTAGAGGGAGAGAAGCCCGTGGAAGAAGGATAACAAAGTAATTCTGGTGGCACCGCCGAATTCTCTTTGTCTCTCGAAAAAGAAATCTGTGCTCCTTGTAAAAATGTTGGAAAATGTCTATATGAGCAAAGAGAGGAAAATTTCCATAATCTTGGGCAAATGGGAAAGAGGGGAAATCTTACATTGCTGTAGATTTGGGTGGTCTCTTTTGCGTTTGTCTAAAATGGCCCTAACAGGAGGAGGGACTTATCCAAGGAGAAGAGGGATGTGGTTCCAGGAAATTTATTACCAAACTAGGCCATGTTAACTGAGGTGATACCCCTTCGTTAGCCCGCATGACTCCCCACACCACGTGATCACGTCGCCACGCCCTGGAAAGGAATTTGGGAGACGGTGGAGGTCACGGTGCGGCTCAAGTGGTCATCTTGGTAAGAACCGTCAGCAACTTTTTCTTTTCTTTCTTTCTTTTACTAATCCTTTCTGTTTTCTTCTTTTTTCTTTTACCTCAGTTGTGGTGGGGGCAACTACTTCTGATGTGCTGAGACGGAACCCGAGCATCACGGAAGATACGAGGCTGGGTTTCTCTCCAGCGTGTGATGGGGGCAATGAGGAGGCTAGACATTACTTTGAGAATAGTCGAGAAAATAACCGTGGTGTAGTGCAAGGGTGCGCCAATGATTGCCCACGGGCCAAATCGGGCTGTTTCTATAAATGTTCTTGTATTGAAATTCAGACACGGCCATTCATTAACATACTGGCCATAGCTGCTCTTGGGGGACGGTAGCAGATTTGAGTAGTTGCGACAGAGACCACAGGGCCGGCAGAAATGGAAATACCTGAACTGTTACATAAGAATGTTTCCTGACCCCCTCCCCCGTCCCTGCCTTGGTATAGAGGAAGAGTAAATGAATTTGAAATTAACGTATCTGACTTCTGGTCCAAGATCTACCTCTGAGTTTTGTGTCTCTGAACATGTCCCTACATCTCAATCTCTTCCTTTGTAAAGAAGAAGATCTCCAATTTCTTTCACAACTCTTGCTTGGAAGCCAGGGGCCCAAGGCTGCCGGTGATCTGCAGGGGGAAGTAACGGACCCACCAGATGGGACGGATGTAGGTCAATGATACGGGGGGTGGTGGCGGGGAGGGGTTTCCATCTTTTGACCTGCCACTTCATGGTCCTTACATTCAAAGCATCTCTTGGAACCACCAGAGAACTAACATTTAAATCTAGGCAGATGATCTATGCCTTTTACCTAAAGAGTTGAACCTGTTTACATTTGTTGTGGATTCCAGGAACTTGGTCATCCTTTCCACCATCTTATACTTGTTTCCCATCTGTGCTTTGATCAGACATCTGTGCCCAGTGTTGCATCATGTTATTCCAGCTGTGGTGGTGGCAGCGAGGTCCACACAGGTGTGAACTGGTAGCAGCTGATCTCAACTGTCCCACGTGTCTTTCCTTTCAGCCCCTTGGGGCATCTCTATTGCTCCCATGTAAGAAAGCTCCAAGAGTATACTCACTATTCTGGCATGTGCACAAACCTGGAATGGGGAAGCATGGCCGATGGGTGATGGATAGACATCAGCAAGTAAACACTCCCCTCTCCCATGCTTCCGGTGGACAGTTGTGGGGTATCTGCCTCATGGCTCCTCAGAGGGCCTCTGATGAAATGTCAGTGATGATTATCTAAATAATGGACTGGACTGCATCACCCTTCCCACTGCTGCTCCTGTCAGTTCCCAAAATAAGCCCCTTGTACACAACCCTCACTTCAGGCTCTGCTTTTGAGGGCAACCTACCCTAGGTATCTTCTTTTCCTTCATTTCCTTTTCTTTCTTTCCCTTATTCTTTTGAACTTATTGAGATTATTTTCCTCTTTATTCTCCCCTTTTTTTTCCTTTAACGGTTTGAAATTTATATGCCACATTTATATTATTTAGGGACTGCCTTGACACATTAGCATGTATCCTTAGCATAGTTTTAAGTTAATCTCTGCCTCCATTCTGAAAAGTACAAGAAGCTTAGACTATTTTAGCTCTAAATGTCCAGTCTGGCTTATGTGGTATTATTGTCCAGTATCTTAGCTCTGTACCTCTTTAACTCAATAAATGAGATATGAGGGGCACTTGGGTGGTTCGGTCTGTTGAGCATCTGACTCTCGATTTCGGCTCACGTCATGATCCCAGGGCCGTGGGATCGAGCTCCGTGTTGGGCTCCGTGCTGAACGTGGAGCCTGCTTAAGATTCTCTCTCTTTCTTCCTCTGCCCCTTTCCGTGACTCGTGTTCTCTCTCTCTCTCTCTCTCTCTCCCCCCAAATAATTAATTAATGGATTGATTAAAAAATAAATTTTATGTTATCATTGTTGTTGTTTCTACCATTAAGAGGTGTTTACCTTTTTCCCCCGAGTACCGTTTTCTTTACTTATCTTCCTTGAATTCTTGACACTCTTTCTTCCTGAAGCACAAGCGTTAGAAATTCTTGTATTGCAAGCCTCGTTCTGATCAACTCTCTCAGATTTTGCGTACCAGAAAATGTCTTTGTTTCATCCTTGTTTTTGAAAGGTAGCTTAGCCAGAAATGTAATTCTAGGTTGACACGCATTTCTTTTCATCACTTTGAAGGTATTATACTTCTATTTCCTCTGGATGTCTCTGTTGCTATTGAAAAGCGAGATGTTGGTTTACTCACTTTTCGTTGCAAGTGATGTTTTCCTCCGTCTGCCTTAAAGTCATTTTGTCGTACTTAGTGTTCTGGTATTTTACCCTGACATGTCTGAGTGTGAATTTCTCTGATTTTTTTTTTTCCTGAGTGAAGTTTTTTTTTTAATTTTTTTTTCAACGTTTATTTATTTTTGGGACAGAGAGAGACAGAGCATGAACAGGGGAGGGGCAGAGAGAGAGGGAGACACAGAATTGGAAACAGGCTCCAGGCTCTGAGCGGTCAGCCCAGAGCCCGACACGGGGCTCGAACTCACGGACCGCGAGATCGTGACCTGGCTGAAGTCGGACGCTTAACCGACTGCGCCACCCAGGCGCCCCTCCTGAGTGAAGTTTATTGGGCTTCTTGAATCTAGGAAGTCCTATCTCTCATCAATTCTGGAAAATTCTCAACTATCAAACTCCAAATGTTATCTTTCCACCATTATTTCTATTAAACTCTTGGAGCTGTGATTAAATGCATATTTGACCATTTTTTGCTCTTTCTTCCATATCTCTCAATATCTGTTTCATTTTTTCCGATTTTTTTCTCTCTGTGGAGCATTCTATTTAATACCTTAAAGTCTACCTTCCATTTCATTAACTCACTCTTCACCCCAATCCAATCTTCCCCTTTCACTGGGTTTTAAATTTAAATATATATATGTGTCTTTTATGTTGTTTGAGATATAGATTTTTCAGTATATTTGTTTTTTAACCAGATTTATTATTTTTGATAGCCTTGTGCTTCTTACTCATAATTTTTATTCTTTCTTGTATTTTTTTAGTTAATTTTTTTTTATTTATGAGAGACAGACAGCACATGAGAAGGGGAGGTGCAGAGAGAGAGGGAGACCCAGAATCCGGAGCAGGCTCCAAGCTCTGAGCTGTCAGCACAGAGCCCAATACAGGGCTCGAACCCACGAACCATGAGACCATGACCTGAGCCGAAGTCGGACGCTTAACCAACTGAGCCACCCAGGCGCCCCAATTCTTTCTTGTATTTTTAAAATGTATTAAAGATACATGTATTCTGTATCCTGTAACTCCAATCTGAAAATTCTTATCTGCTGTTTGTTCTGCTGACTCTCGGTCACGATGCCTAGTGGCCTTGGGTGTTTTCTTATTTTTGATTGTGAGCACATGCTTGCTCAAACTCTATTAGTGGAAATTCTTGGAGACCTGAACTGAGATGATTTGCCCTGAAGGAACAGCATTTGCTTCTGCCAGGTTCCCTGAGCTGAACCAAACCTGTTTCACTTTTAGGTAAAATCCTCAACTTCTGGGTTTATGAGGCCATGTAAACACCATGAATTAAGTGTACAAACCCATGTGAGGTAAGTCATATCCATGAGTTTTTAGAGAACTTTCCCTATTCTCCCTCTATCCAGAGCCAAGCCCAAGATATTTCTGGAGTTGTCCTAGTTCATCTTTACTTGAGGTTAGACATCATCTTGTGCCAATAATATATGTTGGATTCTCTGATCTGCCTCCTCAGCCCACAAAGTCCAAATGCTTTGTCTCCTGTCCCACTTTGCAGGTAGCCATTATCGCCAATGTTCTGGGCTTCTCAGATCAGTAGGTACCCCAGGGATAGCGGTGGCTCCAGGAATCTCTCAGCTCTCTGGACTCACGTGTACACATTTTTTTTTTCTGTCTTCACGTGGACATCTTTGCTTTCTTAGAATTTCATCTTTGAAGTTAAAATATTTTTGATAAATATCTTCCCTAGAATTTGTGTTTAGTAATGAGAACTTCAGGACTGTTGGTCAGTCTACCATAGATCCAAAAATGAAAGCATGAGGGCTGGAAATCACAGATTCGATGTTTAAATGACTATCTCATTCCCCAATACTCTCATGTCCAGACAAAGAGGAAGCATCCTTTTCATGTAGATCAGAACCACATGAAATATGTTGTAAAGGGATCAAGAATCTTTGGGACACCTTGGTGGCTCAGTTGGTTAAGCATCTGACTTCGGCTCAGGTCACGATCTTGCTGTTCTTGAGTTCGAGCCCCGCGTCGGGCTCTGTGCCGACAGCTCAGAGCCTGGAGCCTGCTTCGGATTCTGTGTCTCCCTTTCTCTGTGCCCCTCCCCAGCTCATGCTCTGTCTCTGTCTGTCTCTCTTCCAAACATAAACATTAAAAAAAATTAAAAAAGGATCTTTAACATCACTATGTAATTATTTTTCCTCCTTAGAGAAAACAAATGGATTAATGGACATGAATATATAGTTATTAAGTGGGATAGACAAACTAAGTCCCTTTAGAGAAAGTGGGCTTCACATCTATAGCAAGGAGGAGAAGATGTGATATCTATAATTTCCCTGTTTAAAGGTTCTCTTTGTTTAGAAATTGTGCTTTCGTGATAGTCAGAGAGAGAGAGAGAGAGAGAGAGAGAGAGAGAGACTTCCTCCAGTGCCCCCCAAATAAGTTACAACATGTGATTGTTTATAACCACATTTCTGCCCCAAGGAAGAAAATAAAATGAGTCAGAACATCTCCCAATTACTGAAGCAATTTCCTAATTGCCCCCACAAAAGAGCAGCCATGTGGTTGCAGGAGACTTCCCTTGTGTCCCCAGCCCCATGATTGAGAAAGCCAGATCGTCTCCAAAGGCCAGCCTATTCTGCCTGTCACGTGTTCTCTCCCTTTTGGTGGAACGTTAAAGGTGCACAGTTGGCATGTGAATGTCGCAGAACATTCTACTGGATCCGATAAAGGGGATTTCAATAAGTGATGAAGGGCACTTTCTGACTGGCGAGATATGAGTCTAAGGTTACCTCTTAGAGTTCTGAGTATCCCCATCTTGTAATGATGAAAAGAATCAGAAAGATTTCATCACAAAGAGGAGAATTAGCCATAATTTTCCAGGCTGTACATCTGCTGCCCCACCCTCAACGCACACACACGCACACGCGCGTGCATGCACACGCACACATACACTCACACACAGCAATGATAATCAGTTGCAGCTTCTTCATGCCAAGATCCATTACACGAAGGAAAATTCTGTATAAAAGTGCTGCATTGGACCGATTCCATAGGTTATAACATGTTTCATATGGTGCATTTTTCTTAGTACGGGGGAATAATCCTGTCGTGATCATTTTACCTGATCATAACGTGCAATCTGGATGTGCCCAGACTCTCTGTTTTCTGTGAACTTGGTGAGGACAGGAATGTCCTCTGCAATGTGTCATCTCGCTCTTTTTTAGCATCCAGTCTCATCTCCTGAGTCCTGGGATCTCTCGGCCACGGTCCACATCCAATGCCAAATGGGCATAGTTACGATAAATTTCCCCATCCGCACTTGCTTTGGCCTCTCAACCCCTGAGCCTCCAATCCTGCATATGTAACATTCTGAACCATGTGAGTCTTGGTTGAGGCAGCTCGCAACTAAGATATGGACCCATGACCCAGGTTCTGTGTCATAGAAATGTAACCTTCTCAGACAAAATAAAGGATGGCTTATCTCTGCAGCCAGCTCAACACCTCACACGTGGCAGGAGCCTCTATGTCTTATTCCGTCAACGAATGAAGGAGCGTTGAAATCAGACGTCCAGAAATGTTTTCCTTGTGGCCTTGAAATGACAGACGTTCCACAGTTGGTCCTTGACACCCGTTAGGCTAAGTGCGCCGAGGTGCCCTGCGAACACATTCCCAGAAACTTCTAGCCATTCCAGTCCTTCAGATCTGTCAGCCCTTCACCTTCCCTTGATATTCATTTTGCCAAGCAGTGCATGAAGGACTGGGTTTGGGAGACACTGTGGAAAAGGATCAGAACCCCATGAAATATTTTATAAGTTTAGATGTCCGGGAGCAAAGGGAAGATACAGATTAAAATCAGAGAGGAAGGCGCCATTGTTTCTCGGATCTGTTGAGCTTGAACCAAAGAGAAGCAGGGTTGAGAAAGGGGGGCACGGAGAGAAAACCCTTGTGTAGCTTTGAACTGGTCACCCCGCCCACCTCTGCTGGGCCTCAGCACCTGCAGACGACTCCTAGCTGAACGTTAAAATCTTCAAGATCCCTGTCCCACCCTGAGTGTGAATTTTCAGAGTGAAAAACCAAAACGTCAATCAAATCTAGGATTTTTTTTCTTTCAACCAGTGAAAAATTCCCCTACCAGAATACAACGCCAGGGCGCAAGCAAGAACGGAGCCCTGTTATCATGGATGGAAAGCTGGGCCAACACTGGCTAAGGACTCAGCTGCTAGAAGGCTATTAGCAGCAGCTCAGATTTCCTGGTTCCAATGGGTTGCAATGCACTCAGGATTAGCTTTGCCTATGGCCTGCAGTTAATGACTGTTTGCACGGTAACAGTCTGCTGTTATGCCGACAAAATGCCTGTAAAGATTACGCTTGGATTTTGGGGAGAGGCCACATACTCCCCCCCGTGGATGGCAAAGCCTTTTAAAGAAAAAAAAAAACCCAAGAACCCTGGACTATGTTGCCTAACACCCAATCCAACATCAGGCTCTGAGTATCCATCGTTACGACGCTGCGGCTGTTGGCATCCCGCACCATGAAATGGAACGTTAATATCCACCAAGGATGCCTGGTTTCATTCTCTCCTCCGTCACTTGCGCTATTAATCTCTTACCCTTTATGTTTGTGTTCTTTCTTCGTAAGCTTGAGAAGGCCTCTTTTTCCCATGAAAAAATTTCATGTTTTTATAAGATTGTACATCAGAGGTGATATTGAATTCTTTTATGGCCAAAGGATTGATATCAAATTATTTCTGGAAATTCCAGTGGCTTCTTATTGGCAAAGAGTGAAGTTCAACCTCCTTTACGTCATTCAAGCCCCACTTGTACGTGACTCCTAAACTCCACGTTCAGGCTTCTCTTCCGTTACTACATTTCATTCTAAATTTTTGAAGTATATTTATTTATTTGGGGGGGTTGAGAAAGCAGGGGGGGGCAGAGAGAGAGGGAGAGAGAGAGAATCCCACCAGGCTCTGCATCATCAGCCCAGAGCCCAATGTGGAGCTCGGACTCATGAACCGTGAGATCATGACTTGAGCCGAAACCAAGAGTCAGATGCTTAACCGCCTGAGACACTCAGGCGCCCCTAGATTTCATTCTCCTCTTGCTCTAGCCAAATATATTTTTGAAACTGTTTTAGATCAAGGCTGGGAGTTCTCAGTCTTGGTCATCATTGCTCACCCTCTTGCTACCTGACGGGTAGGCACCCATTATTTCTGCTTCCTGAGATCATCTCTGCGGTTTAGGCAGAAGCCTCAACTGTCCTTCCTTCCCTGAGTCCCTGTCAATCTTCTCTTTCATCTATTTCCTTAAAATTCTGCTTTGTAGCTCCTTGATTCAGATGTGTACTCTGCCCTCTCAGTAGACTCCAAGCATGTTGAAAATAAGGGCTGTATCTTATCCACTTTCCTAACCCCCATGGTGCCTGGTATAGGAGCTCAGAGCAGGTGCCCAGGGACCGCTGAATCTTTGCTGTTTGCTTTGCAATCAAAATGCCATTTTGACCCCAGAAACCAAAAGGAATTCAATGTGCACCTCTCCTGATAGACTTGTGATTCAGGGATGTTAGGAATATATGGAGTTCACTTTGGTTCTGTTGACCAATATCACGGAATTAAACAGTGAGAGCACACACGTTCTATTCTTTTTTAAGTGCCTGTATATTCTGACTAAATACACTTTAAAGGAAATCATGTTCTTGTAGGCTTGGACGTTAGTAAGTGGGTATCTTAAAGCAGGTTGAGTCAGAGGCAAGTTGTAAATTTTAGAGGGGAGCTGCAGGGCTTAGGTGTAAAGAAAATTACTCCTTTCGAACTGAGAATGTAATTACAAAGATTCACACACAGACACAGAGAAAGACCATAATCTTCAGCCTTTTGGGGCTTCTGCCAAGTCGCATGAAAGAGAAAAGTTGAGTTCTACAAAGACGCAGGGGATAAAAGATTCGGGGGAATCAGAGAGGAAGAGAGATCCAGAGAGAGAGAGACAACAAGGGGTTTTCACTGAAAGAAGTGTGGGGGACCCAGAGAGGCCATGAGAAATGTGAGGCATGAGAGGACCCCAACAGAGGCCAGTGAAAGATCAAAGGAAAGCGACTTCCATGTACCCGTATCTTCTCAACTCTTTACGATTGGCCTAGAAATATGTCTTTATCAAGACAATGCCCTTCATGTCTATCACTAGCTTTTCTTTTCTTTTCTTTTTTTTTAAGAGAGAGAGATCATGAATAGGGGAGGGGAACAGAGAGAGAGAGAGGGAGAGAGAGAGAGAACCCCAAGCAGACCCCACGCCCAGGGTGAAACCCGATGCAGGGCCTGGTCTCACGGCAGCGAAATCAAGAGTCAGGTGCTTAACCAACTGAGTCACCGAGGCGCACCTTTATCGCCAGCTTTTTAAATGGTTGTTCCTTTTTCTTACCTATTTGAAGATCTCTCCTAAAATTCCCCTCCCAAGAACATAAGTTTAAATGAATGGGCTACTTCCAAAATTTGGGTGACTGTGGGAATGGCAAGAGGGAAAGAAAAGCCATCTGTGACAGCATTTCTTTTTTTTTTTTTTTTTAATTTTTTTTTCAACGTTTATTTATTTTTGGGACAGAGAGAGACAGAGCATGAACGGGGGAGGGGCAGAGAGAGAGGGAGACACAGAATCGGAAACAGGCTCCAGGCTCTGAGCCATCAGCCCAGAGCCCGACGCGGGGCTCGAACTCACGGACCGCGAGATCGTGACCTGGCTGAAGTCGGATGCTTAACCGACTGCGCCACCCAGGCGCCCCAATGTGACAGCATTTCTAAGGCCCCACATCCACCTTTCTCCCATAATTGCGTATCAGCTACTTAATAGAAGTTGACCAGTGCTGCCTGTAATATATGAACACATATTGGATATCACGCTATGAAAGTATGGCCATGCCCCTGCTAACGGGGAGGGTGCCTTGTGATCAGAAACAAACCAGAACAGCCTTGTGGTCCAAATGATTGATTCTGGAGATAGAAATACCAACAGAGGTGTGTGGATCCACTCCAGAATGTCACAAAAAGTCACGTGCTGTGACACAAAATCTCTGAGGGGTTCCCAGCTGCTGTAATATCTGACACGCCCCCAAGAGGCATGAACTACTAATGTGCACGTGTCCTCATAGGCAGCCCCTTACATCGAAATTCATACTTTCCATCCCTTTTTCGGTAACCGGTTACTTTTTCCAGATGTCTCGGGATATGGAGAATTTATACAACCAGGCATTTGATTTTCCGTGGAGCCTCTAGACGTCAGTTGCCCACTGCTACAGACAAATACAGTGCCTGGTCCTGGGAAAATAGCCTCTAGAAACTTAAAATCTAGTTGAAGGGAAGAAAGATTCTCACTAAAATACTTTGTCTCGTTAAAATATTTTAAAATATTTATGCGACGCAGCAGATACTTATATTAAAATGGAAGTAAAGGGGCGCCCGGGTGGCTCAGTCGGTTGGGCGTCCAACTTCAGCTCAGGTCGTGATCGCTCGGTTCGTGGGTTCGAGCCCCGCGTCGGGCTCTGTGCTGATGGCTCGGAACCTGGAACCTGCTTCAGATTCTGTGTCTCCCTCTCTGTCTGCCCCTCCCCCATTCTCTCTCTCTCTCTCTCTCTCAAAAATAAACATTAAAATTAAAAAAAAAAGAAATAAAAAAATAAAATGGACATAAGTGCTGGGCAGTCAAGGTGTAATGAATGAGGTATGTATTCAGAATTGGCTTAACCCTCACATCTACCACTTAGAAAGTTTGGTCAAATTTCTTAGTGTTAACGCCTTCATTTCCTCGTCTGCAAAATGTGGATGGTAGCAATATCCACTTTGCAGGGTAGTATTTGGTGACATACAATGTGGGTAAACGATACAGCAGATGGTCAATGAATAGTAGCTGTTGTTCCTGTGGGAGCTGAGATACAACTGAGTTGACGGTGAGGCAGGAGAATTTGGAGAAGTTGAGTATTGAGGCTGAACCTAGGGCCGAGTTGACTTAGAAGGGGAAACAAACGGAGTGTATCCCAGCAGATCCCCTGGAAGAAGAGAAGGATGTGGCAGTGAGGTTGTCTGGGGTTGTAACTTCTGATTGGAACAGAAGCTTTGAACAGAGAATGAGGGTTAGCAATGAAGGGAGCAGAATGGATAGGAAGAAGGATGTAGGGGTCAGGTCCGGGATGACTTTGAATTCCATATGGAACAGTTAGCTTTCCCCGAAAGCAGTGGACCGCCACTGGGAGTTTTTCAACCTTAAAAAAATAATAATAAAACTATATTTTTGAAAAATCAATCTCACTGAAGGCTGAATGGGAGTAGGGAGAGATCAAACACTCAGAGACTATGGTGAGGACTCATCAGTGACGCAGGTGGGAAGAACACAGTGAAGAAACAATAAACCAAGCTTGGTCGGTGACAGGATAAGAGGAAGGATGGGAGCCAGATCTCAAATCCAGGTGCCTAGGGGAGTGAAGGATGTCAATACCATGGACAGAAAGATGGAAACTCAAGAAGGGCACTCATTCGGATAGGAAAAGAAGGGGTGTGAGTAAGTGTTCTTCAAGAACGTCTGTTCAAGTCTCCTTGTTAGAGCTAACAACAGTGTCTCACATTTATATTCAAGCTATCTTGGTGTCTCAGACCCCCACGTTCAACGTTCTGTCAGAATCATCTCCTTTAACCTCACCAGACCAGTAAGTAAGACTTTCTCTTATTTTTCCCATTTTATAAATACGGAAAGGATCGCAAGGATGAGACGACTTGCCCAACGCCACAAGACCACTGAGCAGAAAACCCGGGAGTCTAACCCAGAACTCAACCTTCATTCTGCCTTCCGATATCGTCGGGTTGCAGTTAGAGGCGTGCTGACCACACAGGCTTGGAGTCGGGAACCCTGGGCTAACTTCTCAGCTCCACTTTTTATTAGCAGTTCTCTGAACTCTCATTTTCTTATCCTCGAGAGGTGGCATAAAGCTTTGAAAATCAGACATACTGTGGATGAAGGTGTTTAGCCGCCTGTAAAGCAGAAGACCTGAGTTAAAGAAATACAACTACTGGGGCGCCTGGGTGGCTCAGTCGGTTGAGCGTCCGACTTCAGGTCATGATCTCACGCTCTGTGAGTTCGAGCCCCGCGTCGGGCTCTGTGCTGACCGCTCAGAGCATGGAGTCTGCTTCAGATTCTCTGTCTCCCCCTCTCTCTGCCCCTCCCCTGCTCATGCTCTGTCTCTCTCTGTCTCAAAAATAAATAAAAACATTTAAAAATTTTTTAAAAATAAAATAAAATAAAATAAAATAAATCCAGCTACTGAAGTTTACATAGAGAAACGAGCAGGGCCTCTAGAGGAGACTCACATCGCATGGTAGTTTGGATATTGAGCCAGAAGAGTTTCCAAGAAAAGGGCACCGTAGAGGGCTCAAAAGTGATCAGAAAGAATCGGTGATTCGGAAATCTTTGGTCACCTTGGGGAGAACGGTAGCCATTGAGATTTGGAGACAGACGCTAGATTTTAAGAGATTAAGGAGAGAGTGGGTGGTAAGGAAATGGAGTGCAGACCAGTCCGTTAAGAAGTTTACAGCGAAAAGAAGCAAAAAATAGGACAGTAGCTCGAGGGGGCAGCTTAAATTATTACCACTTCCATGGATATTGACATTTTAACGGGGATCAACTCCTGAAACGAAAGGGATTAAGTGATGTTGGTAGGAATTTCAGTCACAGAAGGTGGGGGAGCATTTTCTTCTTGGACACTTTGGGCGTTTCCCAAAGTCCCTGAAATCACACCACGAACGGGCATTTGCCTGTCGTGTCTCAATGTTAAGCTGACCCTGTGTCATTCACTCTTACTTTTTTATTTTCATACCATTTTAACAATGCTTTCAAATGCGACGGTGTGCTCACTCCAGCGACGCTATGAAGTAGACCCTATAGGGATCATTGTAAAAGCCCATTTATCCAAAAATTCGACTTCCAGACTTTCAGAATACCAAACCATATTAGGAAGTTGGCGGGGAGCGGGGGAGTCTTGTGAGTGGTACATGACTGTCATGAGGTCCACAAATTTTAGTCCCGAGAAAAAGAGGGAGCACTTCCCTTAGACTCAACATTTTTCGTAAAGTAAGGCGGTGAGCCATTATCGTCCTGTGCCTGGTCGCCTTAGGTCGGGTTCTTGAGGATGGGTTCCGTTTCTTCTTCTACGTCTCCTAAAGTCCCATCTACCTTGTATGCGCTTAGTAGATACATCTGGCAGACTGATTGGAAGATGGTGGAGGCACAGGTTCAAACTTAAACACCGGGACCTCAAGCAAAATTTCTAGAGATGCTGATTCGATACCAGGGTCTCGTCACCTCGCTTTGGCGTCAGCGGTCTGTCGTGCGAGGATGCGTGAGGGATGGCGGGAGAGTAGCGATCATGGCCAAGAGCGGGAAGATAGACTGACCAATAACGAGAGACAGGTGTCAACCTTGAATCCTGAGATCTGAGCTGGCGTTGGGAAGCCCAGAATTGCCAGATCGATCGATTCATTCTTCTCTATGGACTACATCGTTGCCGTCCAGGCCAGAGATGTTACATATTGACTTCTGGTGTGCAAACCTCGAAAAGGATTTGGTTGTTTGGAGAAATAGTGCGGAAACGCTGCCTCCCCTTACTCGCCTCCCCACGCCCCGGAGGAAAAGTCGAGTTTAAGATCAAGGTTTCTCGTCAGGTTTCGTAGTTTCCCATGTGTATTACAAGGTTTGGCATTAGTGATTCCTGAAAACACTCCCACTAGAAGGTGAGATGACACTATTACACTCAGTCTACTTTATAGCTCTGGAAGCCGAGGCACAGAAAGGTTAAGTGGCTTAGCAGAGTTGCCCAGCAATTTGATGGCAACTGAACCCTTGAGCGTCCTGCTCGACAGACCTGCCCGGTAGGATCCCACAGAGCGTGTTCAAGTGCCGGAGAATTTTCGGCGCCCGTGACCGGGGCCCTGAAGAATAACCCAAGCAGACAGAGCCATGCATCGCCGCGCAGCTGGTAATCCGGTATAAGTTATGATCACGTAAATCTTGCACAGAAGAAGTGGGTGGCCTCCTAGGAAAAAAGAGAGTTTTCCGTCTAAGGTGGCAAGCGGGAAGGCTTGTGCATGGATGGGCACGCGGCTGGCGGCCAGCAATGCCACCGAGTGTTGCAGGACAGGACCGGGGAGGGGAAGTCTGGGCGTCCTGTGTTCGCCTCCTCCCTCAGCCGCCCGCACCGGAGCGGATAGGGCTCCGTAATGTGCGTTAGTATTCTCACTCCATCTCCTCCTTTACGGCTCCTCATGACTCTCTCTGATGACAAAGAGGCTCTTTGCCATTTAAAGGTCGAATGCCAGTAATAGAGAGACAGCATTATATCATCAGATGAGTGCAGGCAGAAGGGCGGGGGGGGGGGAGGGGGATGAAAACTTGGTTAGACAGAGCCAAGTGCAATCATGTCCGGCCTGAGACTCCATGAACATGTGGAAGGCACCTTCAATTAACCTTTCACAAATACCTGGTCGCCCGGACCGATTTATCTGAAGGTTGTCAGCTGTGTTGGGAAAGCGTTTCTCTCCTGCTGAGACGGAGAAAGCGTATGATCTTATTCTCATCTAGTCCCACAAATTAGAAATCCCTCCCCCACCCCCCACCACGATCCCCCAGTGATAAAGGTTCCTCTGCTATCTGTGAGCACAGAGCCTGGGCAGTCAGGGGCACTGGAGCTGGGACCTTCTACTCAACCAAGAAGGTTCTGGTCTATTTTGGAAAGATTTTGAAGTATTAGTCTCCTCGAGGAATTTTGTCGAGAAATACACGTTGCGGAGTCGAATATCAGTCATTACAGCTGGGGAGATAATACAGCTTTATGTCTGAGGCTCCTTTATAATTAAAAACTCTTTTCTACTTGTCTGCCCTCTTTGCAATCCCTTCCACACCGAAGCAGACAGGACAGGTGTTATTTGAGGGATTCCGAGAGGCCCAGTGAATGGCTCGGGGTCACACAGATATTAAGGGTCACGGTGGGGATTTTGAATCGCAGGGGTTTGGGGGGTGTTGATCCAGCGTTCTCCCCACGATTGCTATTACGTCGCAGAGTCGTGGACAGAGGGCAGGATTTGACTTTTGCAGAAACTGGCGAGGCCTCCCTTCTGCCTTCCAGGGAATTCCAAGAAGTCTGTCTTGATCAAGAGTCTCTCTCTCATCGGGGTAAAGTCCAGCGGCCTGGGACTAGCACAGTATTACACGTGGCCCGTCAGGGAGGACCCCACCCCGTGTCAGCCTCACAGCAGTGATGCGACCTGCGTGTAACTTCCCCTAAACGAAGGGCGAGGCATGGAAACTTGAAGTGGTAAACAGTCCCCGGAGGTCCCGGTGCTGGCAGACCATCTAGATTCAAACCCAGGTTGGCCCGTTCTCAACGTCTGTGCTCCTTTGGTGCTCACACCCCAGAGCAGGTGGAACAGGGCACCAGTGAGCCACGTGGGCAGGGCACAGGGAGGCTGGTGGGGTGCCCCAGATGTTGGGGGGCTCATCATCCCTCCCGGTGGGGTGGGGGGCCATCCCAGTACAGCTCGACCTTGGGGCTCATCCTGCTTTGTCTCTTCTGGGCCCGGACAGCCTTTCCACAGAGGCGTCTGGAACTCTAAGGAAGCGAGCGGGCAACGCTAGGGAATTCAGTCTTTGGAAAATAATAAGACACTTCTACAGAGCTCAAGTCTAAAACCCTGGTAAATTCTGCAATCGTGAAAAGTCCCCGTTCTTCACTTATAAAAGGGGGGTAAGGGTCCCATTGCGCAGAGCTGTTGCAAGGATTAAAAGCGAGCGAGGGGGCGCCTGGGGTGTCGGTTAAGCGCCGGGCCCCAGATTTCAGCTCAGGGCATGATCTCACAGTTCGTGAGTTCGAGCCCCGCATGGGGCTCTGCGCTGTTGACAATGCACGGCCCGCTTGGGATTCTCTCTCTCTCCCCCTCTCTCTTTGGCCCTCCCCCACTCTCTCTCTCTCTCTCTTTCTCTGTTGAAAACAGAACAAACTTTTAAAAAAAGTGACCAATACCAACGAAAGACGTTTGCGGAGCTCACGCGTCATGGGAATCTTTTCTTTATTACTAATAATCCACAACGGTTTCCCTTATTCTGTTATTGCTGGTGTAGTCAGTGTAAGGAGAGCAGGAAGAGGGTGTTGCGAGCCTGAGAATATTTCTGGCACCCAGTACACAAAGCCCTAGTGATGGCGGTGTCTCCTCTCTGTGTTCCCTTCTGCTCCAAAGCCCTCCGAGTCTTAGCAAGCTTTGTTCAAGGCGAACGCTCAACACCGAAGTCATTAGGCCTGTAATTTGCCCCCACTGGAACACAGGAAAGTGTAATCAAATAAATATTATTGTTTTCCCTCCCTTTCTTAGCAAATTACCACCTTCCGCTCCTCTCTTCCCCCAAATTCTAGAAGTTGGGCAAGTCTGGAACTGATCTCTCCGCAGAAAAATATTTCAGATCAAAACGCTGCCATCTGTGAGACGTTCCCCCGTCCCGAAGCCCAGAAACCTCCTACAGAAATCAGGACGTAAATGCCAATTTGGCTCGACGGAAGGTGCTCGATTGGGTTATTAAATTCCACATGGCAATTTACATGGGGGCCGTAAAATACAAATCGCCCAAACAAAATGTGTTCTGATGCCACTCGGGCGGATTTAATACCTTCCTTCTCCCTAAAGCAATCCCACACCATTGCACCTCCCCAGTGTGACTCATGTCCGGAGGCCAGGGGGGAAAAGAAAATTTAAGGAAAGGAAGGGGGGGGGGGGGAAGGAGAGAAGAACAAGATAAAGGAGGGAAATAAAAAAAAACAAACAAACCAAAAGCACAGGTTCTGGGGGGTTTGTCTCTCTGCCACAAGACATATTTGTGCGTGTGTGTGTGTTTCCTAAACACATGCCGGTGATGTGCCATTGTCGCTGGCCGCCGTTCACACACGTGCATGCCCCCCGAGACATCAAGGTGTTCTTTAATATCCCTAATCAGGACAGATTTAAGCAGAGCCCGCAAGTCTGGGAAACAAGTTAACGAGTGACATTCTGCAGAGAGATTTTTGCAGGCCCGCCTTGAGAACCGCCGCTCGTTGAGATGCCGCGACACAGAGCGCTATTTAATGAGCTCGCTTCTTTGTTTTGTTCTTCTTTTTCTTTTTTTTTCTCCCTCCCTATGTTTCTCCCTCTCTCTGTCTCTTTCTTTTTCACCCTTCCTCCCTCCCTTCCTTCCTTCCTTCCTTCCTCCTTCCTTCCTCCTTCCTTCCTTCTTTCCTTCCTCCTTCCTCCCTTTTTCCTTTCTTCCTCCTTCTTCCTTCCTTCCTTCCTTCCTTCCTTCCTTCCTTCCTTCCTTCCTTCTTTCCTTCCTCCTTCCTTCCTCCTTCCTTCCTTCCTTCCTTCCTTCCTTCCTTCCTTCCTTCCTCCTTCTTCCTCCTTCCTTTCTTCCTCCTTCCTTCCTTCCTCCTTCTTCCTTCCTTCCTCCTTCCTTCCTTCCTCCTTCCTTCCTTCCTTCCTTCCTTCCTTCCATCCTTCCTTCCTTCCTTCCTCCTTCCTCCTTCCTTCCTTCCTTCCTCCTTCCTTCCTCCTGCTTCCTTCTTTCTTTCTTTCCTTCCTTCCTCCTGCTTCCTTCCTTCCTCCTTCCTTCTTCCTTCCTTCCTTCCTTCCTTCCTCCTTCCTTCCTCCTGCTTCCTTCCTTCCTTCCTTCCTTCCTCCTTCCTTCCTCCTTCTTCCTTCCTCCCTCCTTCCTTCCTTCCTTCCTTCCTTCCTCCTTCCTTCCTCCTTCCTTCCTCCTGCTTCCTTCCTTCCTTCCTCCTTCCTTCCTCCTCCTTCCTTCCTTCCTTCCTTCCTTCCTTCCTTCCTTCCTTCCTCCTTCCTTCCTCCTTCCTTCCTTCCTTCCTTCCTTCCTTCCTTCCTTCCCTTACACTGACATAATAAGCATTCATGACCCTGACACCCCAAACAAAAACTAGGATTTGGGCAGTAATGTGCATACAGCCATGAAATTTTCCCTTCCTACTCCTTTTTTTCCCCCAGACCTGAGATCATCAGCATCCTGAATCCTGTATTCATCATGCCATTGCTTTCCCTTTTATGTACATTTACTGCACCTATATGTATTTCTAAGAGTATTACAAATACATGTTTTTTGGGGGGGGGCTTTATGAAAAGAATATGGAGCTGTGTGTAATCTTCCTGAACTCACTGTTTTCACTTAATAGTCCATTGCTAAGACTATCCTGATTGTTGCATGTTACTATAGTTGCTGCTTTGGGTGGCTGTGTAATAGTCCATTGTATCCAAGTATCAGTGACTCTCTCTTAGTGGGAATTTGAGTTGCCTCTGGGTTTTTGCTATGGCCAACAGTGCTGCTAAGAATGTTCTACATTTCTCTTGCATGCTTCTTTCTCTTGAGTGGGCACCTAGAAGTGGAGTTGGTGAGTTACTGGGTATGTGAATTTTTATTTTTAATGTTTTTTTTATTTATTTTTGACACAGAGAGAGAGAGACAGAGCATGGGTGGGGGAGGGGCAGAGAGAGAGAGGGAGACACAGAATCGGAAGCGGGCTCCAGGCTCCGAGCCAGCAGCACAGAGCCCGACGTGGGGCTGGAACTCACGGACCTCGAGATCGTGACCTGAGCTGAAGTCGGACGCTTAACCGGCTGAGCCACCCAGGCGCCCCTATGTGAATGTTAATGTTGGGAACAAATGTCTTAAAATTATTGCACCTCACAGAACCTATGGATCTATATCTTCTCCAACACTCAGTACTGTCAGCCCTATAAATTTGGGCCAAGATGAGTATACAGTGACATCTTATTACAATCTTGAACCACACGTCCTTCATTACTAATGCTATCAACCATCTCCAATATGTTTGTTGGCTGTGTGTGAACTGCTCATTGATGACTTTTACCCATTTTTCTGCTTGCCTTCTGTCATTACTTATTTATAGAAGTTACGTATGCTTGTATGACTTTATGTATGCCTTGTTTCTGTGTTTTGCAAGTATCTTCTCCTAGTTTGTAAGCTACTCCCCCCCTTTATAAGTGTCTTTGAAAGAACAAAGTTTTAAAATTTTCATGTTAGTCAAGTTTGCCATTTTTTCCCCTATAGTAAATGTTTCGGTCTTGTTTAAGAAAACTGTCCTCACCCCAACATCTAAATGATATTTATAATTTCTAGTAAGTATTTTCAACTTTCGTTCTGAGAGTTGAGTCCTTAATGCATTTTAGGTTGAGCTCTGTGTATGGTGTGAGGTAGGGATATTTTTTTCCCCATATGGATGTGCAGGTTTTTCTAGCTTTCTTTACAAGTATCTCCTTTCCCTGTTGATTTGACATGTATCTCTTTTAACACCAAAATGCCATGCATGTGGGGACCTGTCTGGGTTTTCTTTCCCACCTCACTGCTTGCAGGGCTGATGCCATAACAACTGTAACTTCCTAAGAAGCCAGTCTCTCCTTGCCACTTGTCTTTTTCAAAAGTGTCTTGAAAATTCTTGGTCCCTTACACTTCAGTAGAGATTTTAGAGTTATCTTTCCAAAATGATGCATTACTCTGAAAAATCTTATTCATATTTTATTTGAAAATGCAATGAATCCACAAGGTTATTTGGGGGAATATTCGGGAAGATTTGCACATTCACAATATTAATAATATATTTCTATCAATAAACATGGTGCGTTACTTTACTTAGCTCTTCTAATATCCCTTAATTTTAATAATCAAATAAGATTTTAATAATTTTTCCTGTAGATATCTTGCAAATCTGTTGTATGCTTTATTCCTAGATGCTGCGTATCCTTGGATCCTATGTAAATTATGATTTCTTCTTTAATAATGTTTCTAATTACTTGTTGCTGATGTTTTGAAATTTGACCGTTGTATATAAATCATACCTATCCAAATTGCTAAATTCTCCCATTGTTTTTAATAATTTGTAAATTCTTTTGAGTTTTCTATGTTGTAGAACATGCTTCTACAAATAATGACAGTTTTTCCCTTTTTTTATAGTTTCATGCCTCAGTATTTCATATGGCAATGTCTCGAAACTCCAATACCATGTTAAAATCACCTACCTCCAAGTTATATTCTTGATTTTTAAAAATGCACCTTGGGGCACCTGGGTGGCTCAGTCAGTTGAGCGTCCAACTTCGGCCCAGGTCACGATCTCACAGTTTGTGGGTTCAAGCCCCGCATCGGGCTCTGTGCTGACAGCTCAGAGCCTGGAGCCTGCTTCGGATTCTGTGTCTCCCTCTCTCTCTGCCCCTCCCCAGCTCAGGCTTGCACTCTGTCTCTGTCAAAAATAAATAAACTTTAAAAATATTAAAAATAAATAAATAAATAAAATGCACCTAATGTTTTCTCATTTAGTATGTTTGTTCAGGGAATATATGTGTATATTCAGAAACCCACACACATGCACACATACACTTAATATATATAATGTTTTAAAAAGTCCCCTTGTATTCCTAAGTCACTAACATTTTTCCTTTTGTTTTACATACAATGGCTGTTGAATTTTACCGAATATTTTCTGCATCCATTGCGATCGCCACATAATCGTGCTCTTTCAATGTGTTAATTAGTAATTACAAGATTTTTCTCCTAACAAATCACTCATGTATGAAATGTATGAGAGCGTTTCAACTGTAGTGCTTTCTGTTTTTTATATACTATTGCATTCAATGTCCTAACACCTTGTTTTGAATTTTTGTCTGATTTATGAGTCAAATGACCCTGTAACTTCCAGCTCGTTGCTTGTAATGTTTTTGCCTGGGTTTTGCATCAGGGCTATGTTAGCTTCCAATGATGACTTGTGAGATACTCTGTTTTTATTTTATATATCCTTTTCCATCATTTTGCTTAAAACCTCCATGTGCCCTTCTTCTTAGAAACAACTCCTGGAAGCAGCCTGAATCTGAGTATTGCTTTTGCTTTTAGTTTTCTAATCTGCCATATTTTTATTTTTGTTGTTGTTGGTGTTGTTGTTTCTAACCGATTGGCTTACCTGCTTAAATGGCAATTACTGCTATATTTAGAAGTATGTCTACCAACCTAATTTCTTCTTTCAGTTTGTCCTATCCTGCCCTGCTGTTTATTAAGTGTTTTTACTTGAAAACCAAGGGTACCTATGTTTATTATCTAGCTTAATAGTCCAGGGCATTCAACATTTTCTCCTCCTCTTTGATCTTTTTCCTGAATCTCCCGATACACTGCAGATATCTAATCTTTTATCTTGGAGTTATCATACATATGTTTGGGTTTTTTTTTCTTCTTGGTATTAGTTTTCATTTAAAAAAAAAGAAAATAGAAGAAGAAGGCTTACCAAGGTATTTGGCTGCCTTCTTATACTGTTGAAAAGCCTGATGTCAATCTTATTCCTCTGTAGTAATCCGTTCCTTCTGTAAGATTTTAGATACTTTTGACCTTCTACGATCAGCCCATCAGGTATCTGGGTGCGAGCTTTTTCTTAGAACTCCTTATGGGTTTCTTTTTCTTTTTAATCCACGGAAAATTGATCTCCATCATTTTTTCCTCCTCTCATTATTATTGTCATTTTAAAATTATTTTTATTAAAAAAAATTTTTTTTACCTTCATTTATTTTCGAGAGACAGAGGGAGACAGAGCGTGAGCAGTGGAGGGGGAGAGAGAGGAGGAGACACAGAATCTGAAGCAGGCTCCAGGCTGTGAGCAAGAGGTCAGCACAGAGCCCGACGCGGGGCTCGAACCCACAAACCGTGAGCTCATGACCTGAGCTGACGTCAGATGCGCAACCGACTGAGCCACCCAGGAGCCCCTCATTTATTGTCATTTAAAAAAATTTCTCTGTATTTCTGGAACTGCTGTCATCCGGATTTTAACACTCACCCCCTTTCTCCACATATCTTGGATTTTCTTCGTATTTTATATTTCTTGCTATTTTTCTTCTCCCACCTGGGAGATATCCCGAGTGCGTCCTCTAATTCACTAATCAGTCCTTTGCCGAACCCTCCCTGCTCTTTGTTGAATCTACTGTTGGACTTATTTTAGTTAGTTTAGTTTTCACACCCAATACATCTTCTTAGTTCCTTTCTGTTTCCTTGTTCCTTTTTTCTGTTGCTAGCATGTAGCTAGGAGGGGTTGCCTGAAACTTTTTCCATTTGGGGCTGAATTACTATGGTGGCCAACGAGAATGCATCTGTTTTCCTCAGGCTTTCCACAAGCGCTGGACTTCAGTGTTGCCCTAATTTGACGCCTGAGGACTCTTGAGCCAGCGATCAAGACACGGCAGGTGAGAGGGAGGCACGTATTTGTCCCAAGGCAATGGCAGTGAACAAGCAGAAGAACTTTAGTAATTATTTCCTGTTTTATTCTTTCCCAGCCAACTTCTCTACACACACACACACACACACGCACACGCACACACCTCATCATCCCAGGGTTTATTATAGCTTCCTCCTGTTCTTTATATTTTCCTCTTTGGTCTCTCCAAAATCACTCTTGGCACAGGGATCCCCGCAGTCGTCTGCGCCCGGCATCTGGGCCAGACACGCAAGTGGAACCTCAAAGTGATTGCCTTCGAGTCTTTCGTTTTACAGATGAGGACACCAAAGCCCCGAGAAACGTGACTGGCCCACGACCTGCTCGTGGTGGACGTGCCCATGCTACCACGTGCCCCCGTAGTCCACTCTAAAGACCCAAATCACCTGCATGAACAGTGGTGCTTACAATTCACTTAATGTTCCACCAGCGATTAAAGCGAGTTCAATATTGCAAAAGTATCGCCAAGATTGACTGCAATCCATTTGGTGCATTCTGAAGGTGCATGCTTGTTATTTTTTCGGGCTTTTTTTTTTTTTTTTTTTTCATATTTCATGGCTTTCAAGGGTATTAACCACAGCCCAGGGAAAAAATACTGGGGAAACTGTATATACCACAGACACAGCTTTCTATGAAACTTCCTGAGTAGTAATGGCAGACAGAAGAAGGATAGCCCGCAAACTGGGTAGAATTCCAGCAGCCACAGGGAGTGCTTCTGACCCTCTTAAGTAGCAAAGCCCCAGGAAGACGCAGGCTCTCTGCTGTCCACGGGGATACTGAGACTTTGAGTCCACAGACCTTTCTAGAGCAAGTTGTATTGTTCCCCCCCGAGGAAGGAAACCAGGGCTGGAATTAGCTAAGTGCTAATTGAAATGGCAGGATTGACCTCTTGTTACTAAGATCCTGCTATAAGCCCTTATGCCTAAACTGTATCCCCCTCGCCCGGGAGAAGACGACCCACAGAGGAAACCGTGTTTCAAGAAGGGGGACTTAAAGATGATTCCCATAATAAACGCCCGAACTTGCCTGGAGGATTTTTATTAGCTTCCACTGCCAACAATAAATGTTCTATCTATGAACTTGAAAAATGAGAGCTACGGATCAGGCACTGACATTTGCAAAGGAGAGAAGATACATTCTCATCAAATGCAACACTCAGCCCCGTAAGAACCAAAAACAGGAACTGCGTTAGCCAGATAGGTGCTGTTATCTGTCTGCAATCTCCGTGCAAGTGCCAATGAAGGGCAAGCTTTCTCCGGATCTGAGATCGAAGTTTACCTTCCAGCCCAGCCTCCAGTCACCCAACCAATTAGCTCTGACCTCCGCCTTTCAGTGGATCCAGCAAAGTGCACCGTAAAATAGTCTTAGCTTTCAGCCCTCGCTAATAGCTCAGTGCAGGTCCCTGAACCTCTCGGTGCCTTAGTTTCATATCAGTTGGAGAAGGGTAACCATACTCATTCCAAAGAAACTGAGCAAAATCAAAGATGTATAGTGTAATCCCACAAATAACTACCAAAAATATGATGTAAAATGCAATAGTTGAACAGCTTATACATCAATTAAAACGCAATATTTTTTTAATGTTTATGTATTTTACGAGAGAGAGAGAGAGAGAATCCCAAGCAGACTCCACGTGTGGAGCCTGCTGCAGGGCTTGATCCCACAACCCTGAGCCAAAATCAAGAGTCAAACACTTAATCAACTGAGCCTCCCAGGTGCCCCGAAAATGGAATATGAAAAATGCATTCAAATAACCCATAAGAAGTTGTGAAGGAGGAACAGAGAAACCGTAAAGCAGAGAAGGTGAAACAGAAAACCAATAATAAGGTGGTAGATGTAGATCAACTCCAACTGAGAGTCGGAGTTTGTCAGAATGGCTAAAACGGCGAGCCCCAGCTACATAGTGGTTACAAGAAACACCCCAAGCCATGGTTAGGTTGGAAATAAATGGGTGGAAATTGGGTGTACAATGCAAACAGATAGCATAAGAAGACTGGCTTGGCTATATATTAAGCTCTCAAACATAGAGTGTTACCGGTGACTGAGAGAAATATTCCAAAATGATAAAAAGAATAACCCATCAGGAAGACGTAAGGCTTATTCGGGGGTACGTACCTAATGACCAAGCCTGCAGACACAGAAAGCATACACTGACGGAATTCAGTTAAAGGAGAAATACAGATGTTTTTAAATTTTTTATTCTTTTATTATTTTTAAGAGGGAGCGAGAGCACGCGAGTGGGCAAGGGGCAGAGGGAGAGGGGAAAGAGGATCCGAAGCAGGCTCTGTCCTGACAACAGAGAGCCCGATGAGGGGGCTCGAACTCACGCACCGTGAGATCGCAACCTGGGACGAAGTCGGGCGCTCAACCGACTGAGCCACCCAGGCGCCCCTGGACCAGTGACTTCTTAGCCCTGGCTGTGTGTTAGGGTCACCTGGAGAGCCTTTTGCATATATTGGTGCCTGAGCCCCTCCCCTGGAAACGTTGCTATAATTCATCTGTGGTACAGCCCAGGCATTGATATTATCTAACATCTCCACAGATGATTTCAATGAGTAGTGACTGTCGAAAACCACTGTCCTAAACTCTAAGGGAGTGGTCACTGCTACTCTCCTGAACGGAATGTAAAACATGTGTTATATATTAGGGACCTTAAATGTATCATTTATCTAGGAACCTCATTTCCAGAGAAATAATAATGATATGCCCATCATCATCTAACTTATATTCATGTGCCCAGACAATGTATGTTCAAGAGTGTTCCTGCAGCTCAATGTGCAATAGCAATAGAGAGCTATGTGGCTGCATAGATACAGATAGATGAGAGGAAGAGAGGGAGGGAGGGAGGGAGGGAGGGAGGAAGGAGAGACACCTAATTGTTCAATAATGTGAAACTGATTAACTAAATCACTTAAGTTAAAATCAAGGTGTGATGGGTATCTTATTAAGATGGTGTTGATATGTATTTCACACACATATATATATGGGTATATAATAAGGCATGTGTGTATATATGTATATATACAGTATGGGCATATATATGTATATAATAAGGTATAGGTATGTGTGTGTATATATATGTGTGTGTGTGTATATATATATATACACATATATACATATGCATATATATGTATATATACATATACATATATATACATATATATATACACACACAGTATGGGTATATACATATATATATATATGGGTATACAATAAGGTGTGTGTATACATATATATACAGTATGGGCATATATATGTATATAATAAGGTATGGGTGTGTATATATATATATACACATACAGTATGGGTATATATATATATATATGGGTATATACTAAGGTACCCACATATACATGGGTACATATATATACACACACAAACATACAGTATAGGCATATATATATGTATGTCTATAATAAGGTATGGGTATATAAATATATATGGGTGTATATATATATATATATATATACAGTATGGGTGTGTGTGTGTGTATATATATGGTATGTATATATATATATATAGTATATATATATACTATATGTATATCCATACCTTATTGTATACCCATGTATATATGTACCCATACTGTATATCTATCTATCCATACCTTACTATGTACCTATATATATATATATATACACACACACCCGTGCTGTATATATATATACATATAAGTATATATATATATACACACACCTTATTATATACATATATAGACACATATATATATTATACATACACCCATATGGGGTGTGTGTGTGTGTGTGTGTGTGTGTGTATATATATAGGTACATAGGTGTATATATATATATATACACATACACACATGCTGTATGGGTATCCATACACCCATATGTATATATATACCCATACCTTATTATATACATACATATATAAGCCCATATTCACACACACACATACAGTATGGGCTTATATATGTATGTATATAATAAGGTATGGGTATATACATACATATGGGTGTATGGATACCCATACAGCGTGTGTGTATGTGTATATATATATATATATATATATATATACACCTATGTACCTATATACACACACACACACACACACCCCATATGGGTGTATGTATAATATATATATGGGTCTATATATGTATATAATAAGGTGTGTATATATATATATTTATATATATATACATATAGCACGGGTGTGTGTATATATATATATAGGTACATAGTAAGGTATGGATAGATAGATATACAGTATGGGTACATATATACATGGGTATATAAGGTATGGATATACATATAGTATATATATAAAATAAGATAAGGGACAGAATTATGTTGCAAAGCACACTGTAAAATAGTCTGTTTTTGAAAAAGTACATGTGTACCCACACAAAGAGAAAGTTCTAAAGGTTAATCATCAAAACAGCAATCATATTTATTTTAAGGTGGTGGCTAGTTAATTTAAATGATTTTTTTTCTTTCTCATTTGTGTAAGACGAATACACATTTCGTAATCGAATCAAACAAAGGCCAGAACAACAACTCTCCTGATTCCAGTGTCTACTCTGAAATGGGGACAGCGTTTCGTCTGCTCGGCTCTAATCCTTGAAAGAGGGTCATGCCGGTTAAGGAATTAAGAACTTAGAGCGGCTCTGTGTAGGGTGTGGGAACTGCTCCATTACCTTAAGTGAAACAAACAAGGGAGGTTCCCTTTGATCCATGGTGCCCATTTCTTTCCTCCTTCTGGAAGGCAACATTTAGAGAGGGTGAGGCCAGCTTGTACCCGCCTGCTGTCCTTTCCAGGGTGTGGCTGGGAAAGTGGGAGCTGCTCAGATCTATCCCCAATTATCCTCCGGCCCCAAGTAGGTCACACCTGTGGATCCATCTTCTTCCAATGGAAAGAATCTGGGCAGCCTCAGCTGGAAGGCATGGAAAGAAATGGAAAGAGAGCAGAGTGGGTTGGGGGCCCTCCACTCCTTCCTTCTCTTTTTCACACCATCCCTGTCTACCTTTATGTTCTTTGCTTTCGAGACCTCAGATTCTCTCTCTCCTCCTGCAAGAAAACTTATCATTTTAATTAAATCATCAGCATTTGCATTTTCAGGCAGATATAGAGAAACCACGTTCACAAAGAAATGACTCTGTAATAGAAGAATTACAAACACCAACTTAGAGGAAGGTCGGTGATGTTGTGGATCCAAAAAGCCCAAAGCATCTGTAACCTGCAGCCTCAGTAGAAAAGAAATGGCAAATCCAATTCCCATAGAGCCACTTGCCCCTGGCCCGTCGTCTGTTGATCTCTAGGGAGCATCTTTCTACCGACTTGGAGAAACTACGTGAAAACAGGGTTTCTAACCGGACTCTAGAAGTGCAGCCCAGAACCCCCGCCATGTCCGATAGACCATCCCCTCCAGTCGGGCCAAGACGCCGGATGTTCTCGGTTCTGTTCCTCACTTGTTCGACCATCTCCATACGGTGGTATTAGCCTCATGGAATCCGTCTTCCACAAACAGTCTAGGAGATGTCAGGTCACCCAACTAAAGGTTCAAAGGTGGTAGCAGAAACTGTTGCCTCCCCTCCTTCCATCACAAGGTAATGGTTTGCTCTTAAAAAGAAGCTGTAACGTAGAGGTTCTTTTAGCCCTCTCCCTGCTGCCTGGCTGCCAGGGTGATGGGTGCATGTCAATACCACCCTCTGGTGACTGATTAGTTCGGTCTCCAATCGCTGTGTAGTGATCATTTATCACGGGGCAATCTCTTATGACACAAAATATAGTGCCCTTGTGACTCTTCACTCTCCAGCACTCACTGACAGCAAATAAAAATGACACTGCCTGCCAGGACCAGCCATAACTCAGTCTCATTTTCCAGAAAACCTTCATGGGGCACTACAAAATAATGAGATGTACCCTACCTAGAGGTTACAACATCGCCTAGCTGCGGTACATTCAGATAAATCAGCCCAACACACGATCAATCCACCCAGAAATAAAAACCACTCTGTTCGCCTCCATATTTTACTGTATAATTTAAGCAAATGAGCTCAGTGCAGTATTTCTCTTTAGCCATAACCCAAGAAGGCGACCAACATTACCTTAACCGGTATCGGTTTGAGAAATAAGAGAAAATAATTTTCTACCCTTGTCTCACTCTCTGCCGTCCTGCTTGAACGACTGAAAGAAATTTGCACCCGTCAAAGTATGTGTGAGAATGAGACATTGATGACGATGATGATGATGATGATGGTGTCAAAGACGACCCAGCTTCCGGAATGCATGCTGTTCTGCAAGATGATACCATGTCTAGTTTTCATTTGATCTTTACAAGGAGTTATGTGAAATGGACAACGTGGGTGAAATCTACGTATGCAATTTCTTGAAGAGTAGGGGAGTAGACGGGAATGAAGACTAAACCCAGGTCTGAGCATCAACCCCACCAACTCTTAATCCAGCCCTGTCTCTGAGCTACGTGGGAAACGCAACTGGACCTAATCCTTCCCATCTGCCAGATCATGGCACACGTTCAACATCATTAGCATTAAGGCAGGACTCGTGGGCAAGAGAACTGCATGAAATGAAGCACAATTTTAAAAATAATCACTTGGCCAAAGTTATTTTGCATTTACTGAGAAAACAGATTAAGTGGTGGATGAATTATTTATTTATTTATTTATTTATACTATTATCTTTTTTTAAGAATTTAGTCTTTTTTTAAATACTTTTTTAAACACTTATTTAGTTTTGAGAGACAGAGAGAGAGCACAAGCAGGGGAGGGGTAGAGAGAGAGGGAGACGCAGAACCCGAAGCAGGCTCCAGGCTCTGAGCCATCAGCACAGAGCCCGAAGCGGGGCTCGATGACCTGAGCTGAAGTCAGACGCTTAGCCGACTGAGCCATCCAGGTGCCCCAAGAATTTAGTCTTTTAAGTAATCTCGACACCCAGCGTGGGACTCAAACTTACAACCCTGAGATCAAGAATCACATGCTCTTCCCACTGAGCCAGCCGGGTGCCCCAAAATATTTATATTTTGAGTAAAGTTTAAACAATATTGATAGAACGACTACTGTCAGGCCCTGACTAAGGCGTTGAGGCACAAAGATGCTGTCAAGGAGGTGTTCCTTAGTTTGACATCATACTGTAAATAATAAGACAAGGGGCACAAAAATGAAGATTTCCTAAATGTAGAACATAGCCCACTATGCAATGAAGATTTGGTCACCTTCCAATGAACTAACTCAAGGGAAACAAAACCGGAAGTCCTAGTTCCCAAAGGAGACAGAGTTAGAACCCCAATCACAGAATCCATGGAAAATCCACAAAGGATATCCCTGCCTCTAACTGTCCTTCCACAAGCCAGTCTGGAGAGGTTGTTTGACCTTTAAAATAGCACAAGGCCTGAGGCACGTGGGTGGCTCAGTTGATTAAGCGTCTGACTTCTGCTCAGGTCATGATCTCATGGCTTGTGGGTTCAAACTCCGCATGGGACTCTGTGCTGACAGCTCAGGGCCTGGTGCCTGCTTCCCATTCTGTGTCTGCTTCTCCCCTGCTCATGTTCTCTCTCTCTCTCTATCAAAAATAAATATTAAAAAAAAATTAATAGGGGCGCCTGGGTGGCGCAGTCGGTTAAGCGTCCGACTTCAGCCAGGTCACGATCTCGCGGTCCGTGAGTTCGAGCCCCGCGTCAGGCTCTGGGCTGATGGCTCAGAGCCTGGAGCCTGTTTCTGATTCTGTGTCTCCCTCTCTCTCTGCCCCTCCCCCGTTCATGCTCTGTCTCTCTCTGTCCCAAAAATAAACAAACGTTGAAAAAAAAATTTAAAAAAAAAAAAAATTAATAAATAAAATAGTGCAAGACCTAGTTACATGCACTTTTCTGTGCCCTTATACAATCAGGTCTCTTCCTCCAATGAACTATAGGCCACCTTTTTTCCATCTGGTATCCCCCAAAACCTTCCTAATGCCTGGTATGTAATTTTTAAGCATTGATAAATAATTCACATACTACAAAATTCATGTTTTATAGTGCTCACTGGTTTTTACTATATTCACAAAGTTATGTGGCCATTTCCACCATCCAATTCCAGAACATTTTCATCACGCCATAAATAAACCCCTTACCCATTAGTAGAAACTCCCCAGTGCCCTCTTCCCACAGGCCATGGAAATGACTAGTTTACTTTCTGTTTCTATGGATTTGCCTTTTCTGCATAGTCCATATGAATGGAATCATGCGGGGTTCCTGGGTGACTAAGTCGGTTGGGCTTCCGACTTCGGCTTTGGTCATGATCTCAGGGTTTGTGGGTTCGAGTCCCACATCAGGCTCTGTGCTGACAGCTCGGAGCCTGGAGCCTGCTTCAGATTCTGTGTCTCCCTCTCTCTCTACCCCTCCCCACTCATGCTCTGTCTCTCTGTCTCTCTCTCTCAGAAATAAACATTTTTAAAAAGTTAAAAAAAAATAAATGGAATCATGACATGTGACCTTTTGTAACTCACTGGCTTCTTCCACTTGGCATAATGCTTATAAGATACACCCATGCTGTAATGTGTATCAGTACCTCATCCATTTTTAGGGCCGAATAATAGTCTGTCGTGTGGATATACCACCTGTTAGTCATCCGTTGATGGCCACTAAGTTGCTTTCGCTCTTTGGCTATCATACTAGGACTTTCATACACACTTGTCGAACAAATTGGTGGCTTTCCAAATGTTAATGTCATAGGTGGGATGACCCATAAACACGAAAAGCAAATCAGCAGGGAAGTAGAAACTAAAAACAATGCCAAATGATTTCCAGTTACCGGATGAGCCAAGATGTTCTTACTCTAAGAGCCGTTGCCTTTGATATGTGATATCCATCCTGCACCGGTTACGGAAGTGGAAACCGGTGCAAGCACTTTAAGGCAAGTTGGTAATATGCACCAGGAGCCTTAACATGTCCATACAATTTGACTCCCCTAATTCTGAATCCGAAAGACAAGGGCTGTAATAGGACACACAGAGAAATGCTTTATTTGTCAAGAGATTTACTTATCATGATATAATAGGAGAAACAAACCTAAATACCTGTGTTAGGTATAAAACAAACATGTTTTTTAGTTAATAAATTTTTTTTTCACTTTTATTAAGCCCCATTTAACCCATTCAGTCATCTGTACGTAGGACAGGTTTTTCCAGTAATTTTCAGTCCAAGAACAAGGCAATGGATACAAGACTGAACAATGTAAGTTTCTGCAATTCTTTTCAACAGGGGCATCCCAAAAGTAGTTAAAGAAATGGTATCCTGCCTTTCCTACTAGCCTGCCTGCCTCAGAGAACCTGCTGGCATAAAGGGCACATGGGACACATTAGAATGTGAAATGTTGAGGGGCGCCTGGGTGGCTCAATTGGTTAAGCGTCTGACTTCGGCTCAGGTCATGATCTCACGGTCTGTGAGTTCGAGCCCCGTGTCGGGCTCTATGCTGACACCTCAGAGCTGGGGCCTGCTTCAGATTCTGTATCTCTCTCTCTGTCTGCCCCTCTCCCTCCCATCCTCATGCTCTATCTCTCTCTGTCTCTCAATAAATAAATAAATGTTAAAAAAATATATGAAATGTTGAGAGTATTGAGTAGATACAGTGACAGAGGCACACGATTGAAAAGTCACCCACAGGGTGAAATATGTCACACTAAAGTCTCCTGCCAACCCAGGATGTATGTTTTCATCCTGTCTCCATGAGTGAAGGGGCAGGTGAGAGGGGGCATTCTAGTCACTGGGGAGAAATTGAGCAGTACCGGCCTTTGTGTTTATGCGAGGGTTACAAGTTGTGAGTTTATCAGAGCTTTAAATGCATTTGCCACAAGCATCTTTTTTCCATTAGATTTAAACATTCACGTCCCTTTTATGGAAAATATACTCCCACATGGCCCTAATTCACTTCAACTCAACTTATCAAAACATTATCCCATAAGATTCGTTTTAAGTCTAGAAAATTATCTGAGCTTCTTGTATGAGGCTGGTATTAGTTCTTCTTATAAACAGGTTCTCTCAATTACTGGTTTTGCACGCCCTTCAACTTTGCATGTGTTTGCGTGACTTGAGTTTAACCCAAAATTCAATACCTTTGAATTTGAGCTGTGGACATTATCCAGATAATTCAAATGTGTAAGTATCTGTGTAGTTCAAATGATTGCAAGTAAAGGACGGTCTGAAATGATGTGCTTTAGTTTTTTTTGTTTGTAAACAAATGAGAGAGTTAGCTCTTAACTCTCTCTGGGTACCTAGTGAAGTTGTATGTCAGTTACCCTTGGGAAACAATAATAGATAGAATTAATTTTAAGAATTTGTTATGTGCTGAGGCTCATGTTATGGATTCAAGGCAGGTTTTCATTTAATCCTTAGAAGATGGTAAGAGGTAGATATTATTTTGCCCCCCCCCCATTTCGTAGATGAGAGAAATGAAGGGGAAATTGTATATCCACAGAAAAGGGGCTTCCATAAGAATATTCAGAGATGAATTATTGATAGCATCCCCAAACTGGAAAAAAACCCACATGTCCACTAACAGATGGAATACAAAGGAATACTACTCAGTGATTAAAAAAAAGAAAGAAAAAAAATGAGCCACTAATATGTGTTACAACATGTATGAGTCTCAAAAACACGCTGAGCAAAGAATCCAGCCAAAATATATATACAAATACAAGATATAAAAATCATATCATATAATTCAATTTACATAAAGTCCCAGAGTCATAAAACTAACCTATAGTGCTATCAATCAAAAAAGCGGTGTGCATTGCTTGAAAAGGGCCATCAGGAAACTTCCAGGAGTGATGGAAGTTACCTTGACCAAGACGGTGGCCACATGGATGCATGTGTTTGTCAAATGTTTGTCGAAACTCCCTGAACTATGCATTTTCTTCGATGAGAATCATATATCAAAGAAAGGATATTGACAGATAAATACAGGTAGATGATAGATAGATAGATATAGATGACAGATAGATAGATAGATAGGATGGATGGATAGATAGATAGATATGATGGATGGATAGATATGTAGATAGATAGATAGATAGATAGATAGATAGATAGATAGATATGATGGATGGATGGATAGATATGTAGATAGGTAGGTAGGTATGTAGATAGGTAGATAGATAGATAGATAGATAGATAGATAGATATGATGGATGGATAGATATGTAGGTAGATAAGTAGATAGATAGATAGATAGATAGATAGATAGATAGATAAGGCTTAGTGTTTGGGTGGGGGAAGCTTAGGCATTTTCTCAAGGTTAAACAGTCATAGTGGAAGCAGAATTTGAGCACAATTTGAACACAGGGATACTGACTCCAATCTGACTCTTTGCCAGAAATAATCCATAACTACATTTGGAAGCAGCTATACACAGTACATTCTTCTAGCACATTCTCCTAGCTGGTGTGGGGATTAAAGAAGTTCCATTAAATGAGTTAATACATGTGACGTGCCTGTTACAAGGCCCGGCATAGAGCAAGAGCTCAAAAGTGTTAACTACCATTATCATGAGATAACAGGCCTTGGCCGCAAGGCAATTATAGGGTGCCTGAGGAAACAAGTCATTAATTCATAAATCATTAAACAACAATATAAGAATCATAGTTTTGTGTTAAAAACATGGTGTAAGAAAGTACCTCAAGCCAAACCAGAAACTCGGTGTCTACAAATGCCAAGCAGTTTAACAAAGTTCAGTAGGGATGTGGGGCACTGGAAGACACAGGTCCCATCTAATGGGACAGTCACTCACCCCAACCTATTGTAGCCATGTGAAGACGCCATTTCAATATTGCCAAATGTGTTATTTTTAATTTTTTTGATGTTCATTTTATTTTATTTTTTTGAGAGAGACAGACAGAACGTGAGTGGGGGAGGGGCAGACAGAGAGAGAGGGAGAGACAGAATCCGAAGCAGGCTCCAGGCCCTGAGCTGTCAGCACAGAGCCGGACATGGGGCTCAAACCCATGAACCACGAGATCATGACCTGAACCGAAGTTGGATGCTCAACTGACTGAGCCACCCAGGTGCCCCACCGAATGTGTTTTTAAAGAACCCAGAAATTTAGGTGTTTATGTGAATTTTCCCTATTTATACACATTGTGCACTATTTCAGTGCTATAAAAAGTGCATAATCTTTGGGTTACAAGCTACAAAATTTGTCTAAATGCATAGTCTTTGAAAAAAATTTTATTTATTTATTTTGACAGAGAGAACACACAGATGTGCAAGTTGGGGAGGGGCAGAGAGAGAGGGAGAGAGAATCCCAAGCAGGCTCTGAGCTGTCAGCCCAGAGCCTAACGTAGGACTCGATCCCACAAACAGTGAGATCATGACCTGAGCCAAAATTAACAGTTGGACACTTAACCTACCGAGCCACCCAGGTGCCCCTTAAATGCATAGTTTTAAGATGACTCTCAGAGGCCACATCTATTTTTCTTACTTACTAGTTTCTCTTAACTTTTCTACTCACATTCAATCTTGATGAAAGAATTCAGCCTCGAGAAGTATCACCCGCACAAGGTCACCCAACTAGAGGCACATCTGGGAATTCAATCTGCACAGACATCAGTGTCGAATCACTGCCCAAACTGGCCCCATCTCTATGAGTTCCGTCCCCTTGGGCTGGACTACAGAAGGAACGCTTTGAGAGGAAGTGAGCTTGGAATAAGATTTGGGAAGAAACCCAACAAGTGAAAGAATGTCATGGGAAAAGCATAGAGAGATAAAGTTCAAGCTGGTTTCAATGGATACTAAGATCATTCCAGTTTGAGCTGGGAAAAGTCTTGTAATGGCTGAACGAGAGTTCAGAGAGACACCGAAAGTTTATACTTTATGCCGCCCTCTATGGGGACCATGGGAATTTGACAGAGCTGAGTGATATAATGAGAGATAAAAAATGGACTTTCAAAGGGCACACTGTTGCCAGTGTTCATTCTACTGTCAAGAGGTGCCATCAGACACGTCCCTTCCTTTTGAACCCAGATTTTCTATTTCTATGGGAGGAGGAAAGGGAGGGAACAGAAATCAGGACCTATAATTTATCAAAAGGACAAGCAGTGAACTAAGGATAATTTATCAATCAAACTCCGGGGACTGGATGCAACCCAGTTAAGATTTTTCCCTTCTACCAGACTTGGTTGGGTTCTTGAGAAAAACCAATCAATTTTAAATGTAGATTTGTAAGATGCCCTGTCTGAGTGCACTGAGCCCACGTTAGTGACCCGGCTCCAAAAATTTCTGTTCCAGATAAACGCAGAAATGGACATCAGTAAACCAGGGTGATCTCTATGCCAACAGTCCATGTTGACCATTCATTCAACAAATATTCACTGTGTGTACTCTATGCCATATACTGTGCTGAGCCCTGGGGATTTGATGTTGATCAAAAGCAGACCTGTGCTTCTTACTCATGAAGTTTAAAAGTCTACTCATGGAGAAAGACATTAATCAAATAAATGTAAATGTACAATGTGATAAGTGCTATAAAGAGGCATTGCAGGGGCTCAGAAAACATCTGGTAGGAGGACTGAACCTAGTCAGGGAGATCAAAAGAGGCTTCCCTGAGGAAGTAATGATTGAGTTGAGCTCTCCAAATTAAGAATACACTTTTACAGCAACCGGAATAGAGAATCCAGTTAGAGGAAACAGCCGTAGTCATGTGCAGAACCCAGATTGTAGTGGTTCACAGGAGCAGGTTACTGACTTTTCAGGAAACTTGCAAGCCAGTTGAGGTCATGTTGGGAATATTTACACCACGGACATAGGCAAATGCCAGAAGGTCAGGGTTCTTATTTTGGTTCTTGTGTTTTAGCGTGCTGCAAGGAGTGGGGGATCATTTAGTTTTCACGGACGGCCAGTTTCCAAACAATTGCCTGCACGTCGAAGGCAGTTAAGTAGTCCAGGAAATGGATAATGATAGCTCGGACTAGAGATTTGACCGTAGAGATGAAGAGACCTATCAGACTGTGTATATTAAAGAAAAATCAATAGGATTTGCTGAAGGACTTCAACATAACAGTGAGTGGGTATAAATTTTATAGCGGGATGTATGGTCAGGACCCTTCCCCCAATAGAAACATGGAAAGAGGTTCACCATTTTTGGTGGCAAGGGGAGACCGGAGTTGTTTTGGCACATGTTTGGCTTGATGTCTTGGAGACAATCAAAAGGGCCTTAGGGATGAGTGGTTTGGGATGGAAGTATAAATTGAAGGGTCGTATTTATGAAGCAATTGAAAACATGGGCCTGGAGGGGCGCGTGGGTGGCTCAGTCAGTTGAGTATCTGACTCTTGATTTCGGCTCAGGTCATGATCCCAGGGACGTGGGATCGAGCCCTGAGTCTGGCTCCACACTTAGCATGGAGCCTGCCTAAGATTCTCTCTCTCTCTCTCTCTCTCTCTCTTCCCCCTCCACCTTGCCCCTCCCCCAGTTGTGTTCTGTCTCTTTCTAAAATTAAAAAAAAAATTAAAAAAGGAAACATAGCCTTGGAATAGTACAGTAAGCATACAAATGAGAAGATAATTAGACTTAGCATCGAGTTTTAAGGACTTCCCAATTTGACAGATATTTTTGAGAAGAATGAGCCTGAAAAGAAGGCTAAAAAAGTGCAACCCAAGTTCTGTTCATTTCAGCAATAAGTCATTCATAGGTTGGGCAAGGGCTGCCGTGACTGCTTGGATGATGGCAAATGGTAGACTGAAAAGGATAGAGGGGGTGGATGGAGGAGAGGTGGGGACAGTGGGTATGGACAACTCTTTCAAGAAGTATGGTTGTGATGGATAAAGATATGGGATCAAAAACTGTGGGTTTTTTTTTAAGTGGAACTGATATTAAGGATGTTTAAGATAAAACCGAAACCATTGGATTGGCCAAGTGGGGAAGAAGAATCTTTATGAGAGAAAGTAGAGTAGGCAGGAAGGTATATACAACTCACAGGAAAAGGTACCAGAGCCTATGGTGCTGAGGAAAAGGGATGAGCTGGATACTGTTGGGTTGAGGTTCTTATTTTATTTTATTGTTTTAGAGAGAGCAAAAGAGAGCAGGCAGGCAGAGGGAGAGAGAGAATGCCAAGCAGGTTCCATCCCCAGCATGCCACGGAACTTGAACCCAAGACCCTGGGATCATGACCTGAGCCGAAATCAAGAGACGCTCAACCCACGCATCCCGAGGTTATGCTTTTAATACCACAAACCTATCGGTGTCTCTCTCTGATGGTTTTTACTGTTATCAGCTCATCGATCGAATTGCTATACTGGTCACGCGGGAGAGGAAGAATCGAACCAACAGCCCTCTGTGGTTTCCCTCTGAAAAATCCTTGAACACAGTTTAAATTACAGGTGTGTTGAATGTCTCTGATCTTGAGGATCTCGGAACCTCAGAAGCAGAAATGAATGATCTTATCGGACACCTTCATTTCAATTCATTCCCTGAATATGTATTGGGCCCTCACACTCCAGACACCCTGCGAATCACCGGGAATTCTAAGATAAACAGGAAAGCCTCTGACCTTGAAAAGGTAATGGAATAAAGATATTTATGCAATTAACTACAACAAAGTTGCCAATACTACGACTGGATGAAACTGGAGGTTTCCAGAGGAGGGAGCTAGTTCATTACAGGGCCACGAAAACGATCCAGGTCTCTAGACTCCAAATGGAATGTCGTCCTCACCATCCATATATAATATTACTTTTATTATTCCACACACAAAAAAGATTTGCTATGTAAATCTATTTGTTTAACCCACAAAGATAATACAGTATTTCAGCCCTCTTGTTAATGTACTGCCGTCACTAATCCAAGATCAACACTCATATAAATACTATTGGCTGAGAACTCTATGATTTGGATGCTGGTATAAACCACTCATTTCCCTCTAAACGTTAGTTTGAAAACCATTAAACAGTAGATGGCCATCACCCCACATCCAGACTAGAACAATTCTACTTAGCTGTGTCTATATAAGGCCACAGAATCGACCACAATTTTGTTAGTACGCTTGTTTTTTTTTTGTTACTGCCTCTGTCATATTTCTAAACTACCAGTAACCAAAACGTTCGCCTGCTTTTTAGTTTCATTTATTTAAATACTCTCGATTGACACTATACTGATGAAGAGGTAAAATTTTAGCTACTGATATCTTGGCATCACGTGGAGTCAAACGTACATTAAAATGAGCGTTCACTTTGACAGCCCATATACTAAAATCGGAATAATATAGAAAGGGTTAGCATGGCCCCTATGCAGGGATAACATACATTAAAACGACTTCTTACCTTCTTGAACTTTTTCAGAAATGTATTAAATATTTACGAAAGGCCCACTGTGGCCTGGGATGAGGCCAAGTGCATTGGAGGGAAAAATAAGCAAGATGGCTTGGGCTCTCTAGGGGCTCAGAGTATAAATTCAGAGAGTCGATTTTGGACCTTTTGAACTTTAAATTTTTATTCTATTTTATTTTATTTTATTTTATTTTATTTTATTTTATTTTCTTCATTTCATTTCATTATTTTATTGACTTTGACAGAGAGAGCGTGAACTGGAGAGGCACAGAGAGAGGGAGAGAGGGAGAGAATCCCAAGGAGACTCCACCCTGCCAGCGCAGGGCTCGATCCCATGAACCATGAGATCATGACTTGAGCTGAAATCTAGAGTCAGTTGCTTAGCCAACTGAGCCACCCAGGCACCCCCCAAGTTTGATTTTAAAGCAAGTATTGGCTCTCATAGTGGGGAAATAAAACTTTCTAGAATAAAGACTAACCGTGAAGTACATTGGGTTCAGTGACAATTATTCTGAAGCGTCAAAATATCTAACTCATTTATCCTCGTTAGGGTTTTCTCCAGCTGTGAGGGCTGGTCCAGAGTGTGCTTCCCTCTGACAAGGAGATGGTGGTGAGCAATCATGTGAAAATGGATTTGTTAATCTGTTCCCTCCACAAATAACCCACCACCCACCAAGGCATCCCACCCAAGAACCCTGGGATGAATATAAAGACCCACATGTCTTTGAGAGCTAAGCAACCCTGTGGAGAAGATAGAAACAGCAACAGCAATGCGTCGTGAAATTTATGCACAATGGTCATGAATGCAACATGCTGTGGGAATTCTGGAAGGAGATGAGATTCCCTCCGACTCGGGGATTGTGGGAAGCTCCTCAGTCCTGTTCAAGAACGAACAGAATTTAGATGTTTGGGGGAAAAGGGGGAGACATTCCAGGGGAGAGCTTCTGTCTTTGCAGAAGTTACAAAACCTGGAAATCATGCGGCAAATACCACTGCGTATACCCAGATAAGAATTCCACACACACACACACACCCTTTTTTCTTTTAACCATTTGGGAGCCATGGAAATGTGCCCACATTGAGGACTGGCTTTAGGAATAATCTGCTGTCACCAATTAGAACCACGGACTCCGTTCTAAATTTTCCCCTCCTGGTTGTTATGATTGAGGCCTCTCTCAACATCCAAGCAGACAGGAAGGGAAATCTTCGAGGCCACAGCTCGCTAGAGCTTGCCCCAAGCCTTGCCTGGAACAAAGATGGAGCCATGAGGGTTGGGAGGAGGAACACAGCTGCTGGGGAGCTAGAGAAGAAGGTTTGATTCTAAGTGCAAAGCATACAAAACCCTCATGTGAGTTCTCTTTCAGCTGGGACTTGACACCAGGCAAATCTGACTCTCCCCGGCTCAGTTCCCAGAACAGAGGTGGGGAGAGAAACACAGCCGTGCATCTTACTTGGGAGAAACAAACCAAAAGGAAGATTAATTTTTTGAAAGCCAAGTGCTAATCCGACAGCGGTTTTTCAAGAGTGCCTCGAGCATTAGTAGGTCATTAAATCTTTGTTAACAGACCAGGGGGAGAAAAAATGTAAAAAGGAGGGGAAAAAAGTGGTCATGGTTCTGTTTAAGTTTACTCAGCATGGAAATTTCATCAAATCACGGAACGGCAAAGATGAAAGGATCCACCGGACCCCCAACCAAGGCTAGACGCCCCTCAACGGCATCCCAGGGACAGGGTTCCGCTCCTTCTTGTTTCCTATGGAGTGCAATCTCACCAGAAACGGAATTTGGGTTTTACTTTTTATAATCCGAGAATGCAAAAAGTCTAATCTGTCTTCCACTCCCCTTCTGGAACTTGAAAACTGCCTGTGTGATCCTTCTAAATTTTCCTATCTTTGGGTTATTCCTTATGTACCACGGTTCTCTCCACATCTCCTCAGATGGCAGGGTCTGAAACCCCGAACCGTCGTCACTAACTACAGTCCTTCTCTTCCCTGAAAGATGTCCCTCCCTGAAAGGGGGGCCACACCCCCCTTGCACTGTGGCCTGAGAAGTGCACGAAATATCTCAAGTATAATCTGACAGCATGGGGTAACAGGCCTCGATTACCCCAGTTTCAAAATAGGTAATTTCATTCAAAGGAGCCAAACATATGAATTAGGAAAGCAACTTTTTTTTTTTTTTGTCAGTGCTTGTAAATTCATATCTTTAAGTCGTCGATCAAAGGCTGATGACTTGGGTCAAGAGAAGGCAAGAAAAAAATGATATGGAATGTACCTGTTTGTACTCGTTTGGCAAGAAACCGAAGAGTCCATATGGACGCATGAGTGCACACACACATACACACACACACACACACACACGCAAGCTCTTGTATTCAGTGTGCCTATCCCGAGGATCCCTTCTTGACTCACCTCTTTAGCGGCCCCAGGATCCGTCTGACTCCGAGCAAAAGTAAAGAGGAGCATTTGCTGTGCCAATTTCACACGTAAAAGATGGGAGAATGGTGTGTGGACATTATAAATGTCCCAGTAATAAACTTAGGCAGAAAAAAATAAAGAAATCTCTTAATGTCCCTATAATTGTATTTAACAAAGCTATCAAACCCCCATTCTGATGATGGTAAAATATGGGAACTTTCTTTTTTTTTTTTAATTTTTTTTCAACGTTTTTTATTTATTTTTGGGACAGAGAGAGACAAAGCATGAACGGGGGAGGGGCAGAGAGAGAGGGAGACACAGAATCGGAAACAGGCTCCAGGCTCCGAGCCATCAGCCCAGAGCCTGACGCGGGGCTCGAACTCACGGACCGCGAGATCGTGACCTGGCTGAAGTCGGAGGCTTAACCGACTGCGCCACTCAGGCGCCCCAATATGGGAACTTTCTACTTCGAGATAAACTTGGCCATTTCTAGATGGTATGTAATCTCTTTCGGATGAACGCCCGGTCCGACCAGGATTTTCTTCCACACCACCGCCCCCCCCCCCCCACCCCCGGTGTTGACCTGGTGTCAGGTTTTGGTGGGAGGAGATGTCACAGTCTATCTAGAATTCCACGTTGAATTCTGAGCTTTGCAAGTGGCCCCCACTATACCCGCTGCGGAGTGTCTACACCTCTCGCTGGATCCAAGTCCATTCTTCATTCCCTTATCCCAGCCTCATCCCGTCCCATCTCCAGACCTGCCCACGTCCTCCGTCGTGCCTCTCCAGGAGGTGCAGGAAACTCTCATGTTCCCATCTCGCACCACGGTGAGGTTGTGGGGGACTCAGAGGAGGGAATCCACCTTGGGTGCTCTCTTCCTAAATAAGCCACATCACATCATCATTTCTGTTTAATAAGCTCTTTCCGGGGTCAAGAAGCTTTCTCTTAAAAAGCCCAGCCCTTGCCACCGGAAGCCCCAGCTTCCAAGAGGAAGTCTCTATTACTAATTTTTATAAACATGCAGACATGGACCTGCCTTCTTTGTGCTGGGATGTGTCTGCCCCTACCTTTCAGAAATGAGGTCTCTGACAAGACTAGAGGGTCCTGAGACGACAGGACAATTGCAGAGGGGAAAGACCTGGGTTAGGGGACTTTACATCTCCAAGTTTGTGTCATTGAATGCTGATTTATGGATTCAGGAACGTGGCATTCAGTTACCCATCTTTTTTTCTATGTTTATTTATTTTTGAGAGAGAGAGAGAGAGAGAGAGAACATGAGCAGGGGAGTGGCAGAGAGAGAGGGAGACAGAATGTGAAGCAGGCTCCAGGCTCCGAGCTGTCAGCACAGAGCCCAACGCGGGGCTCGAACCCACAAGCCGTGAGATCATGACCTGAGCCGAAGTTGGCCGCTCAACCGACCGAGCCACGCAGGCGCCCCTCCGTTACCCATCTTGTAACAGAATGTCACGGTTTGTGAGCCAGTGAGGCAATTGTTCAAGGTCCTGGTGGGAAACACGTGCCTCAAATGGTTCAGATGCAGACGGTTTGATGAAGGACCAGTCACAGAGGTGCAAACAGGGTGAAGGCGAGCAGTAAAGGGGGGTTGGGGCACCCAGCAGCTGGCAACCGTGGAAGCCTCTTACCCCAGGGCTGAAGAGGCAACCGGAGAGGGGAAGATGGTACCCAGGACTGGGGGAGCTGGAGCCGTGGAGAAAGAGCTGCCCCAGAGGAGCTGTGGTTAGGGAAGGATGCTATCAGTCACTTCTGGAACCTGAACACAAAGCAAGGGAGGGGGCAGAGAAGAAATTCATTGACCTCGCTTGTCTCTAGTCTTCCCGTCTCCTCTGCCTCCTGTGGACCAAACGGAGCCAGGTGCCAGCCTGCAAGCAAACCCAAGTGAGCTCCCTGGGGCTCAGGCAAGGGTAGGGACTAGGTCTCATAGGAGATGGGAGGGATGGAGAGCAACAAACCTGGTGAGCATAGCACTCAGTGTCCCATTCTAAAATCCTTGTTTTCCAGCGCCTCCTGGGCGGTTCAGTCGGTTAAGGGTCCGACTCTTGCTTTCAGCTCAGGTCAGGATCTCAGGGTCATGGGATCGAGCCCCACGTCAAGCCCCGTGATGGCTCCATACTGGGCATGGTGCCTGCTTAAGATTCTCTCTCCCTCTCTTTCTGCCCCTCCCCGCTCGCACTCTTCTCTCTCTCTCTCAAAAAAAATTAAAATCCTGCCCTTCCTTCCCCTCTCACTACTGAGTTAGTCTAAGTGGCTCAAGTAGAAAGGCTGTAAATAGTCACCCCCCAGCCTCTTTTCAGTTTGAGTCTTACAAGGAATTCGTAACCTTTTTTGGTAGGTTACTACAGCCTAGAGAATACATTAATATATATAATTATTATTATTAATTATTATTTACTGGCCTCTGTGCTGACAATCTGGAACCTGCTTGGAATTCTCTCTCTCCTCCCTTTCTGCCCCTCCGGCATTTACACACTCTCTCTCTCTTTCTCAATAAATAAACTTAAAAAAATATTTTAGTTGTAGTAAAAAGACTTTTTTAAGTTTACTCATTGAGAGAGAGAGAGAGAGAGAGATCTGAGCAGGCTCCACACTGTCAACACAGAGCCTGATAAGGGGCTCAAACCCACGAACTGTGAGATCATGACCTGAGCCCAAACCAAGAGTTGGATGCTTAACCGACTGCGACACCCAGGTGCGCCAAGAATTTTTTCTTATTATAAGAGAAGTAGATGTGCTATCCATCCTACCAGGTGAATAGAGTTATCTGTATAGCGTTTTACAGCTTACAAAGTTTTTGCATACACATGGCACATTCATACGGTTATCACTGAGTGGGACTGCTTCACGTTAATCTGATTGGTTAAGCCTGTGTCCTTCACTTTTTTTCAGGTGTAGGTTTCAGGATGGGCACGTGGCCCACGGCTGGCCAATGAGAAAGGTGAAAAGTCCGCTGCAGTATCCTTGCGAAGAGACGTAAGATAGACCTCTCTCAGGGCATCGTGCATGTACGTATGATGCCTTGAACTTCCTCAGCCATCTTGCTCCCAGCTTGGAGAGGACACCAACACCAAGGATGCCAGGCCCCTTCTCAGGATATTATTCTAAGTTTGGTATCAGCCAATCCCAACATCAACCCACCTCAATGTCCACTCCCCCTCCGGGCTTACCGTTATGTTATAACCTAAGTATCTGTTTTGCTTACGCAGTTTGAGACGGAGTTTCTTCACTTATAGCAGAAAGTATCCTAAGTATGTGCACGTAGCTTTGAATTTTTTTTCTTCATGATGGTCAAAAATTAGAAAGATGATACCTCTAAAAGCACAGGCGACGAAAACGAAAATAAATAAATGGGAATACATTAAACTAACAAGCATCTGCACAGCAACAACAACAACGACAAAGAGTGAAAAGAAACCCTAAAGAATGGGAGAAGATATTTTCAAACCATAAATCTGATAAAGAGCTAACCTCCTAAATTGATACGCAACCCCTAAGACTCTACCCCAAACCCCCAAGGCTAAGGCGGCACCTATTAGTACAAAGAGAAATAACCCAAATGTCCACTGACAGATAAATACCAAACACAACGTGGTATATACATACAATGGAAGATGACTCAGGCTTCAAAAGGAAGGAAATTCTGACGCATGCTACCACATGGATGAAACTTGAGGACAATATGCTGAATGAAATATGAAACAAGCCAGTCACAAAAGGACCAAGGCTCTGTGACTCCACTTCTATGAAGTATCTGCAGTGGTCAAGTTCAGAGAGATGGAAAGTAGAATCGTGGTCACCAGGGTCTAGAGGGAGAGAGAAAGGAACTGTTTAGCAAATACAGAGTTTCCGTTCTGCAAGAAGAAAAGAGTTCTGGGGATTGGTTGCACAACAGTGTGACTATATTTAACACTACTGAATCATACACCTCAAGGTACACATAACATAAAGTGTTATGACATCTTGACAACATTGGGTCTTCCTATCCATGAACATGGAATACTGTCTGTGTTATGTCCATAACATAAAGTGTTATGTGTATTTTACCACAATGAAAAATAAAAAATAATAAAAAAAAGTTTTAAATGAAGAAACAAAAAAATTAAAAAATATATATTAGGGAAGAAACTATACCAATTCTTTACAATATTTTCTAGAAAAGAAGCAGAAGGAATACTTCCTAATTTGATGAGGCCAGCTTTGCCTTAATATCAAAACTGGGCAAAAGCGTTGCAAGAAGAAACGTGCAGACAAATATCCCTCATGGACATAAGATGCCAAAATCCTCAGCAAAATATTAGCCAATCAAATCCAACAATGTATAAAATCAAGTGAGATTTATCCCAGGTGTTCAAAACAAAGATGGTTCTACATTCAGAAATCAATTAATGTAATCCATCACACTGGTAGGCTAAAAAAAAGAAAACTTACACGATTATGTCAATAACGCAGAAAAAAAAAAAACATTTAACAAAATCCAAAGCCATTTATGCTTTAAAACAAAAACCAAAAACCTCCCAGGGAACCAGGAATACAGAGGAATTTCCTCAGCTTGATAAAGAATAACTATAATAACCTCCAATTAACACGATACTTAATGACTTACTTAACGTTAAGAAAACTGAAGCTTTCCTCCTAAGATCAGGAACAAGGCAAGGATGTCTCATCTCCCCCTTCCTTTTCAGCATCATCTTAGAAATTCCAGCTAATGCAATCAGACAATAAAGGGAAATACAATGTACATAGATTGAGAAGGGGGAAATAAAACTGTCTTTGCAGATGACATGATTATCTATGCAGAAAATCCAAAAGAATCAACAACTGAAACTGAAACTAAGAAGTGATTATAACAAAGCTGTATGACCCAGGTTATAATAAAAAAAAAGTCAATGCTTTCTAATATACCAACAATGAACAAGTGGGATTTAAAATTAAAACACGGATGAAAGAAATCATAGAAGAACTAATGAATGGAGAAGTGTTCCATGTTCTTGGATAGGAAGACTCAATATTGTCAAGATGTCAGTTCTTCCTTTCTTGATCTATAGGTTTCATGTCTTTCCCAATGAAATTTCCAGCAAGTTATTTTGTAGAAATCAACAAACTGATTTTAAAGCTTGTATAGAGAGGCAAAAGACCTCATAGACTCCACCCAATATGGAAGAACAAAGTCGAAGAACTGATACTATTTGCCTTCAAGACTTAATATGCTACAGTAAACAAGATAGTGTGGCACTTGTGAATGAATAGGCAAATAGATCAATGGAACTGAATAGAGAACTCAGATAATTGACTCACATAAATACAGTCAATTGATCTTTGACACAGAAGCAAAGGCCATACAACGGAGAAGAGAGTTTTTTTCAACACATGGTGCCAGAATTATTGTACAGTCACAAGCAAACAAACAGACCAAAAACAACAAGAAGCCTCTAGACAAAGATCTTCCATTTTTTTTCATAAAAATTAACTCCAAATGGATCGCAGACCTAAGTTTAAAATGCAAAGCTGTAAACCTCTTCAAAGATAACATTGGAGAAAATCTGGAGGACCTTGAGTGTGGAGGTGACTATTTAGATTCAACGCCAAAAGCACGATCCATGAAAGAAAGAGTTGATAACCTGAACGCGATTAAATTTTAAAATTTCTGCACTGTGAAAAACACCGTCAAACGGAATGAAGGAGCGAGCCACACACTGGGAGGAAACACTTGTAGAAGGTACATGAGATACAGGACTATTCATCATAATATACAAAGAACTCTAAAAACTCAACAGAACAAATAAGCCAATTAAAAAAAATCGGTCACAGACTTTGACAGCTCACCCAAAGATCCAGAGACGGCAAATAAGCATCTGTCAAGATGTTGAACATCATGTGTCGTATGTTCAACACATGCTCAAGATGCTCGACATCATATTTAATTTGCAAAGACATGCAAATGAGAACCGCAACAGACACCCTTGCACACTGACTAGAATGGCCAAAATCCACAACACGGACAATACCAAACGCTGGTGCGGTTATGAAGCAACAGGAATTCTCATTCATTGCTGGTGGGAATGCAAAATGGTGCAGCCCCTTTGGAAGACATGTTGGCAGTTTCTTACAAAACTAAACGTATTCCTTTTACATATACAGACTTTTTTTAAATGTTTATTTCTGAGAAAGCAGGAGAGACCATGAGCTGGGGAGGGGCGGGGGGCGAGGAGAGAAAGAGGATCCAAAGTGGGCTCCGTGCTGATAGCAGACAGCCAGACTTAGGACTCGAACCTACAAACCATAAGATCAGGACCTGAGCCAAAGTTGGACGCTCAACTGACTGAGCCACCCAGGTGCTCCCAAAACTAAACATACTTTTACAATATGATCCAACGATGACTCCCTCTGGTATTTACCCAAAGGAGTTCAAATTTTATGTCTATACAAAAACCTGGCAACTTTATTCATAATTGCCAAAACTTGGAAGCACCCAACATGTCCATATGTGGGCGAATGGAAAAACTGTGATATATCCAGGTAATGGAATATTGTTCAGCACTAGAAAGAAATGAGCTATCAAGTCATTAAGAGACACAGAGGAACCTTACATGCATATCACTAAGTGAAAGAAGCCAATCTGAGGGGCGCCTGGGTGGCTCAGTTGGTTAAGCGGCCGACTTCAGCTCAGGTCATGATCTCATGGTTTGTGGGTTCGAGCCCCACATCGGGCTCAGTGCTGACAGCTCGGAGCCTGGAGCCTGCTTCAGATTCTGTGTCTCCCCCTCTCTCTGTCCCTCCCCCACTTGTGCTCTGCCTCTGTCTCTCAAAACTGAATAAACATTAAAAATTAAAAAAAAAAAAAAGAAGAAGAATCCTACGATTCCAACGATATGACACTCTGGGAAAGCGGAATCATGGAGACAGTAACAAGATCGGTGGTTGCCAGGGGTCAATGGGGAAAGAGGAATGAACAGGCAGAGCACAGAGGATTTTAGGGCGGTGAAGCTATTCTGTAGGCTACCATAATGGAGGATACCTGTCATTATTTATTTGTCAAAATCCAGGGAGTATACAACACCAGGAGTGAACCCTAATGCAAACTATAAATGTTAGATAATTATGATACGTCAAGGTAGGCTCATCATTTGTAGCAAATAGACCACTCTAGGGGCACCCGGGTGGCTCAGCAGGCTGAGCGTCCAACTTTGGCTCAGGTCATGACCTCGCAGTTCGTGAGTTCGAGCCCCGCATCAGGCTCTGTGCTGACAGCCCAGAGCCTAGGGCCTGCTTCAGATTCTGTGTCTCCCTCGCTCTCTGCCCTTCCCCCGCTCACACGCTCTCTCTCAAAAATGAATAAATGTTTAAAAAAAATTAAAAAAAAATAGACCACTACTGGGGGATACAGGTAATGGGGAGGGACTTTGGGGAAGGGACGAGGGTATATTAGAAATCTCTGTACTTTGTGCTTAATACTGCTATAAATCTCAAAATGCTCTAAAAACTAAAGTCTGTTAAAAAAAAAAAAAAGGAAGCAAGGAAAAAGAGGAGCAAAGTAAAACAAAATAGAAAGGTAGAACCTGACAGAATTTTTACGATAATCTTGCATCAGAAAATCCAGCCGAGGCCGAATGCTACGGATGCGGCATTTTCACTGTGACTTTGGTTTTCACCCTCCAAACAGACCAGCCAGTCTGTGCCTAATTGTGTTTATTTTTCCCCCTGCAGGGATGTTTAACAGTCCCCTAACCACTGAGATGGTCCCATAAAATTTTATGACAACAATTTCTTAAGTGAAATTTCCATTCAGTCTGTTTGTGGGACCTTCAAAAAAGCGGGAGAAAGCCACATAGATATAACTTGGGACATTTTCCTGAGGTCTAATTTAATTATAAATCATGACTTTATGAGCCTACCATTCAAAACTCCTACGACTTCTCTGCAGCACAAAATAATTTACGGCCCCTCCAAGGCAGCGAGCTCGGGCCTAGAACCCAAGGGCACCCTGTACCAGATCCCTTTGGGAAACTTTACAAGTCATGTTCTGAGAAGGTGACGTCTGACATTGGAGGTGGGGAGGGGGGGCTCAGTTCCTCCCCCCGCCCAAATACACACACTCCCCCGCAGGCCAGCATTCATGTGCACGGAACACAGCGAAGCCAGAGGCCTCGAGTGTTTGGTTAATGGAAAGAGAAGAGGAAAACCAAGATACACGAATGACCAGGTTCCATTCCGTCCCTAGACAATCTGTCATCTGTATTTCCGCCCTGTTCACACCCTTGGTGGTGAGGCCACGCCTGGGCTGCGCGATCACCACCATGCATGTGGCTTTCGACTCTGCCTGCTGACCTAGGGTTTTCTTCTTTTTTACTGGAACATCTGGACATGCGTTAAAGACTTTTGGTATCTGTGCCAGGGGGTCCAGGAGGGCCAAAATTCACACTCCCTGGTTAGGAAGGAATGGAGCTTCTCACTAGAAGTTATTCAAAGTTAGAGAAGCGAGGCCAGGATTCTGCAGGCGTGCAGTTCCTACGTCTGGACACTAATTTATGACTCAGGCAACTCCCGGAGCACAGACGACAGAGGGGTGAATCTCTCCGTTGCGGATACCTGGCCACGGTCATGGCCACGGTCATGAAAAGGCCCGGCTGCAGGGCTCCCTATACTTCATGACACGGTATTAACCACTTGACCGGAGAGTTGAAGGGTCAGACGTTTCCCCATAAAGTTTTGGAGTACATTGTCCATCAGAAAGAAATATAAACCATCTCCAAAATTACAAATTAAGTCATCTCTCAAGTCCTGATAGAAGGCTGGGGAATAGACTTTATAACATGTTGGCTTTTTGTTTATTAAAAAAAATTTTTTTTAAGTTTATGTATTCTTTTGAGAGAGAGAGAGTGAGCAGGGGAGGGGCAGAGAGAGAGGGGGAGAATCTCAGGCAGGCTCCGAAATGTCAGCGCAGAGCCCAACGCGGGGCTCAAACTCACTAACCAGGAGATCATGACCTGAGCTGAAACCAAGAGTCAGACACATAACCGACTGAGCCACCCAGGCACCCCTATAAAATGTTGACTTTTTAATTCCCTTCCAGTAATATATGGATTGCCAGTGGGTTGTGTCCCTATGGTTTAATCCGGGCTCTTTTACTTGATATCTGTGTGACCAAAAGCAAGACACTCAACCTCTCTGAACTTGGTTTCCTCTTTAAAAAAAATCATAGTGTTATATTGGTTTCAGGCATACGATGTAGTGAGTCAACAATTCTATATATTACTCCGTAACATACTGGAATTAGAATAAAAAACGTAATTAAAAAATGATCATTTAGGGGTGCCTGGGTGGCCCAGTTGGCGAAGCGCCCGACTTGGGCTCAGGTCATGAGCTCACAGTTCATGGGTTCGAGCCCCACGTTGGGTTCTGTGCTGACAGCTCGGAGCCTGGAGCCTGCTTCCGATTCTGGGTCTCCCTCTCTCTCTGTTCCTCCCCTGCTTACTCCCTGTCTCTCTGTCTCAAAAATAAATAAACATTAAAAATAAATAAATTAATTAATTAATTAAAATTAAATTAAATAAAACTTCAACAAATGCCAAGTATAGTTTTCCACTGTCATGGAAGCATTTTTTAAAATGCAATGGTGGGGGGCTTGGGTGGCTCAGTCGGTGAAGGGTCCGAGTTTTGGTTTTGCCTCAGGTCATGATCCCACAGTGTGTGAGTTCCAGCCCTGCATCGGGCTCTGTGCTGACAGCGCGGAACCTGCTTGGGATGCTCTCTCTCCCTCTCTCTGCCCCTCCCCAGCTCATGCTATCTCTGTGTCTTTCAAAATAAATCAATAAATGTTTTTTTTTTAATTAAAAAAATGAAAAGGCAGTGGTTATGACGCAATTCTGGGTTCTGAGTTCAAAGAGGATGCTGCCGATGACAACTGGACGGAGTCCCTACCCTTGTGAAGCCTGGAAAAATGGCCTGTCCTTTGGGGCAATCTGGTTCGCCTCCCAGGGCTCCCCGCTGGGCTCGGGGAAGCTTCCAGTCCCTCTGCTGAACCAGGTGATATCTTCACGGCGGGTGGAGCAGCTTAATGCAGATAAAAGTACACGGGCTGTTGCATCCTGGGCTGCAATCCCCATCCCCCTCCCCCTCCCGCCACCACGTGGCCTTAGGCACCTGCTCTACTGAGGTTTCCTGTTGCTGACATTCCTACTGGAAGGTGCAATCACATTTTTTAAATGTTAAATTATGAATGACCGTGGGTGCTACGAATGTGAAATTATGAATTAGCCTAGAGGCAGAGGGTCCGGAAGATGCAAATGTGTAAAAGGCAGGGGCGTGCGATACGAGGTTAATGAAGCAGCCGGGCTGAGCCTGCTCTGTAAGACAGAAAACCAAAGCCACGCAACTGATACCTCACTTATCAAGGGCCTTTGCCCGTGACATTTGTTAATGTCATACATTCATCAATAGGGCGTCCATGTATACCACCCATCCCCCAGGTCTAGCACATTTAATATTTCACCGTCGTTGTGCAGATCTCTCTTTTTCTTTAAAATTTTTAATGTTTATTTATTTTGGGGAGAGCAAGAGAGGGAGAGACAGAGTGCGAGCAGGGGAGGGGCAGAGAGAGAGGGAGACACAGAATCCGAAGCAGGCTCCAGGCTCCGAGCTGTCAGCACAGAGCCCGACGCGGGGCTCGAACTCACAAACTGAGATCATGACCTGAGCCAAAGTCAGACGCTCAACCAATTGAGCCACGCAGGTGTCCCAAGATCTCTCTTTTTCTTAAAGAGAGGAAGTGTTATAGATAGACCTGTAGTCCC